>NC_133435.1:5609064-6809064 GCF_011762505.2 Arvicanthis niloticus
ACTTCACAATCCAGTTTCTAGTACACCCATGTGTATCCCTAGGGATTGTGGCATGCATGCAGTTTTATCAAATTGTAAAATGAGTGACTTATGTGGGTTCATTGAGACTAGTATTTTAAGGTTAGAATTTTTTGAATGAATATTTAAGACATTAAAATAAAACAGTTTCCCTTAGGATTTTTTTGTGATGTAACTTCTCCTGCCTTAGTTTGAGTTGGAACACATCACATGAGGGTAGATCACACAGAGGATACATTCCCTTCTATTGGATGAAAGTTAAATGACCTTAATGCCTTAAACAGAAGAATATTTATATATACCAAATAACTCACATCTCACCATTTTTTCCTCCAATCCTTGCCTGGGTTGGGTGGCCACATAGTATGTAAGGACCCAATTAAATTTCAAATAAATAATTATTATCAGCCATAAGTATATATCATGCAATATTTGGGGTATAATTGTACTAAAATATTACTTACTAATTTCTTGTCTGAACTTGAAATCCAGCTGGGAATCCTCTGTCATACTTGCTTACTCTGGCAATCCAATGTCTGGGGACACTGAATGGTGGTCAGAACTTCACTGCCTCCAAATTATGGGTCTGTGCAACTCCTAAGAGGCTATTCTTTCCTTGGGTTTATACATAGTGGAGATGGCCCACAGGCTGCTCCCAGGGCCCCCATGGAGCCATCTGGCTCAGGGTCTAATGGAACTAGATACTGAAGATTTAAAGTTTGTTGAAGAGATTTGAAGCAATACAAACAACATCCTCCACATAGTGCATGCTTAACAGATTTCTACTGAGAACTCTTAATGTTCATGGTGTCATCCAAGGTGAATATGAAGATAAACTGAAATATCACAAGAGGTATTACTCTACTGTCCACCAAACACACAGCATCCTTCAGGGGCCCTGCCACTCCTGCTTGCAGGGGGATCTCCTGATTTCCCCAGAAGTTAGCCAGGCTTCCTTCATTTTCTCAAGGGAAACTGTAGGTGGTGGCACTTACAGCACTGCACTGGAGTCGGAACAATTCTGGTAGCAGCAGCTTCTGTGCCTCTCGGCTCTCTTCCCATCCCTCACTCAAATGAGATTAATAAATTCTGCTGTGGATGGTGCGATGACCATACCCGATAGGTGCTTTTCATTGTCAATCTGGATGGATTTAGAATCACCCAGGAGGTTCAGCTCTGGGAGTATCTGTGAGGAGGGTTCCAGAGAGGTTTAACGAAGGAGGGAAGGTCCATGTTCAATGTGGGCAGCATCCCCACGGCTCAGGGGCTCAAGCTGAATGAAGAGGGAAAGGGGAGAAAGCAAGCAGAGGATCCTTCAATGATATCTCTCTCTCTCTCTCTCTCTCTCTCTCTCTCTCTCTCTCTCTCTCTCTCTCTCTCTCTCTCTCTGATCACAGAAGCAATTCGGGCGACAGCCTTAGGTCTTCACCACTATCCCCCGGCCACTCTTTCCCCTTCACAGCGTTTAACAGAACTTACTGCAGAGCCAGCCTGAGAGCCAGCAGAAGCTCTAGGCTCCCAACAGCCCACAGAGAAAAGCATCACCCTTCTTCCCTCAGCAGGAACAACTTCATTCTGTTACTCCTCTACCCTCCCTCACACCTACAGATGTATGAATCTCTTCACTACAGCTTGCAGTTGTCTGATACAGCCTTTTGTGAATGCTAAGAGCTGAACTTGCAGACCTTGTCTTCAATGCAAAATAGAAATAAGACCAGCTTCCTGGCATTCAGGAGATTGAACTACACTGTTGAGGAATATTGTGATTTTGTTAATATCCGGTCACGTCAGTAAGACTATAAGGATCATGTTGATCCATTGCATTCTGAGCTGTTTATTATCAAAAACTAATTTCAAATTCCCTTAGATAAAAAGTGAAAGGAAAGCCCTTCCCTCTGTCCTGTTGGTCTTGTATGACAAAACATTCCTATTCTTGGTGTCTTGGGCCACAGTGTTGGGTCAGGTCATAGTGCCTTCTTCATAAGTGGCACTTTCTGAGTATCTGTGGACTCAGTCAATACACGGGGCCTTAGATAGCAGGGGTTTCATGAATATTGAGGAGATGCACCACCCTTCCATGCAGAATCTGTGTAGGGATTTTTAATCCCTGGCAAATGCAGTGACTTTCTTTAAAGCAGGTGTTCACAGTGAGAAATAATAATTTATCACAATGTTGCTCACAATGCCAGCTCTGGAAAGGGATGGAATAAACTAAAGAGGTTCGGGAGAGCTTGTAGTTTCAGATTATTTAGACTTAAGGCAGTTAGTTAACTGACTTGGTTGTGAGCTCTCAGGAATGACATGAGTTCCCACCTGCTTTCATTGTCTGGTAATATGCCCATCAAGACTCAGAGACAACTCTGACCTTTCCTTCTGCCTCTAAGATGGCTTCATGGACAAATCCCCATTTTTACAGTTCTTCGGTCTGACCCGTATGTTTTGTGTCCTCTGTCATTCTGGAAACAGTGTAACACTGAGAGGACCAGGCTGCACTGAAGTTAGAGATCTCACGCCTTCAGCATTATCCCTCTGGAGACAGCCAATAATATTGCTTCAGCTATACAGATAACCCATGAATAGCTGCTTTGTTGTTATTTTCCTGACACAGGGTTTCTCTCAGTAGACCTGGCTGTCTAGGAACTCACTCTGTAGACCAGGCTGGCCTTGAACTCAGAGATCTACTTGTCTCTGTAGTGCCGGGATTAAAGGTGTGTGCCATCAAGCCTGGATGACTATGAACTACTTAAGGAGCTGTACAGGAGTCGTCTTCAATCACAAATCAGAATCACTGTTGAGATCTCAGCTTCCTCTTTAGCACTTAGAAGACATGAGTGATGATTCTGTCCAACTATCTACTCATTTTAGCGTTTTATGGTCCTGCTTTTTCTACTAAAGGTTCCCAGTCTCGGAAATATTCATAGTTAATGGAGAAAAACTAAAGGTTTGCCATGTTTGCAGATGCAACCAGAAGGTCAATTCACCAGGGCTGGATCACCTCAGCAGCCGGGTGACTACAGCTCACAGAACTGTTCTTCATGTGCTTCTCATCCCCACTGGCTGCTTCTCTGTTCTTGTATGACATTCTCATGCTCTACCCTTTCTCTTCCCACTTTATGCTTCTCATTATCAGACTTTTACTTGGACTCACATGGGGGTTTTCCTGTTGTTTCCGATAGAACTGAGTGACATTCTTAAAACCAGACAATTTCACAGTGAAGTGTGTTTCCAAGGCAAAGTGTTCAGCTGATAACGTCCCATAGCCCCCAGGTCAAACGAACATGTGGTGGACTGCAGAGTGGACCTCATTCACAGGTCCCTTCTCGGGGAATGGGCCTTCTCCTTGAGGGAGCTGTGTGTTTCTTCAACATGCATGAAATACAGTTATGAAAAGGAGTTCAAACACATGGTCATCCTCAAATTTACTGTAAGCCCTCCTGCTGAAACCTCCCTCTGCTCCCTAGCTTCCTGGAAGCCCAGGATGCCTTACCCTAGGTTGGAAATGTTCTCTCTGATTGCCACAGTGACCAGGTTGGGTGGGGGGCACTGGGTAGAGAAAGCCTGTGGGTAAGAAAATGGCAGATGAACCAGGCTGACAAGTCTTTGGTCTTAGCATGAAGGGCAAGGATAATGAGGTATCATTTCTCAGCTGTTCCAAGCTTTCAATCCACCACTCCGGTGGACATCCTGGTGGCCTGGTGATCCCAACAGGTGCTTGCTGAGGAAGAGTACTTTAAAAGCAGAGCAAGTCCTGTCTATCCCAAAGTTAATCCTATGTAGGTCTATGCGAGGCAATGTAACAAAGTATGCACGGTTTGTTAGTTTACTTATGTAAAACATATGCAATGACAAGATCAAATTCCAAAGAATTGTGTTTCAATTCATTTAAATGATCTTTTGTTCGATGTTTTGTATATAGTAGTGATACTTTGACCTGTACCTCCCATTTTACAGAAAATTATACACTTAATAAAAATAGCTTGTAAGCATAAGAAGTTAATTTTATTTTTCATGTTTGTCCAATTTATGGTCTGTGGTGAAAGTATACTGAAGCTGTGTATGTTGGGAATAAAACTGTATTTTACTTATTTGTGTGCAATAGCACAGATTGTGCCCAGGGCTTTCTGTATGCTAGGCAAGTGTTCCACCTCTATACTAAATCCCCAGCTCACGTCTTATTTTGAATAGTTTACACTGAGAAGTTTACATCATTTTTGCAAACAGAAAACAAGGTTTATAAAAAAGAAATGTTGTCATAGCAATACCATCATGGCTTCTTTAGAGATGAAGATTAAACATGAGCTACGGGAGGTTAAATGTGGTCCTTGAGGCCCTTGAGGAGGATCTTTTCCAGTGCCCAGGTCTGACAGTTCACATGTACGGCTAACTCCAGCTCTACGGGACCTGACACCATCGTCTGGCCTCTGTGGGCATTGCACTCATGTGTGTATATCCCCACTTGGAGAGACACACAAATATAAAAATAAAAACTTTAGAGGCTACGGATTAATTACTACTCTACTGATTGTATACGGCTTACTTTTATCACTCATGGAAACGTCACCAACCCAATCAGGAAACATCTGCATGCACATAATAAGTCCCCTATCCATGGTTAGTGTGACATCATGGGGAACTTTCTGTGTATTTCCTATTTTTTTCTCATTGTGGTTGTGCGTTTCTCTGAGCAGGGTGAAAAAGCGTTCTTTACTTAAGTACGTGTCTGTATGAGTTATATCCCTTTACTCTACACATATCATATTAGGCTGTTAGGGGCAGACTTGCCCAGATATTCCCCTCTTTTTAATGCAACAATAGCATTGTCTTCCAAAGTCTTTCCTAAGCACAACTGCTTTAGATGCGACCGAAGTGGATTTCCCCAGAGACCTTCTCTCAAGTGGTAGCTTGGTTTCCAGACAGCAATAAAAGAGTAAGAAGCACGAACATAAATTCTTTGATCTCTTAATAGAGTTTCCCCCCTTGGTTTAATTCTTTTCATGTCCCACTCCTTAGTGGGGTAGTTGTTTCAGCTGTATAGGTCTGGGTTTTTTTATCCGTGAGGAAGAAATGAATGCACCTTCACCCATAAATCTACTGAGGTGACACAATGGCTTGGAGACAGTAAGAAGAAAGCAATCTGTTGTTATTATAATGCTATACATCGGTTAATTCCTAAGTATTAATCTGTTTACCTAAGTATTAGTCTGTTCATTTCTCATGGACTAAAGCTCTAGTAACAACTGCCCGGCCTGTGCATTACACTATTGGAGACACTCTAGTGAGTCCATTCTTGAAGTCCAGCCCTCCTCCAGCTTCACTATGGTCCCTATGGGAAACTACACTTTCAAGCTCTACTGTGTCACTTCCAAGTGCCAGCGATTTGATGGACAGCCCTCTTCCAAGCTGTCTTCAAACAGTGCCCCACCCCCACCAAGATGTCTTCCTAGCCTCCTCCTTTACTGGGTATCTCTCTCCTTTTTCTTGCATAACATGGCCCTGTCACGCTGCCACAAAGCTCAGACATGAGTCTCATGCACAGTGCTGTTACGAGTGCTCACCTTCTAGCACTGCCTGCTTCTTTGGGATAGAAGCTGACATTTTTTTTTTAAACCGTTGCTCACTTTTGCACTCAGCATAGAACCTATAACAGTACAGAGATGATGCAGCCAATTGTTTTAAATTTATGTTTGTTGACCATAGTTCAGGGAGCAAAAAGAAAAGTGAAAAACAGAACCAAGTCATTCTATGAAACTAGCAATTCTTTTTTTCTTTCTTTTTCTTTTTTTCTTTCTCAAGATCCTACATGTTTTGGTTATGTTTCATTTTCAAATGGCATCATGCATATTGGAAGACATTTTGTTAATTTCCAGGAAAAGTACTTTGTTTAAAAGCACTTCTCATTGACAAACTCAACACTGTGAAACACCGAGCCATTTTATGTAAATGCCTTGGACAAATTTCAATATTTACACATTCTAGTGATTTTCAATGTCCACAAATTCTTTGATGCCTCTCCTTTCAAACAGCAAAAACTCACCACCTTTCCCCGAAATGTTCAGGAACAGAAGTAATGGATTGCCAGGAGGGACACTTGGGCATAAAGGACAGGGATCATCCCTGGGTTGCTTACTGTCAGTGGGTCAGTCATCTCCTGAGGACCCTTGCCACTGGACACCTAAGTAAGCATGGAGCCAATCTTCCAGTCTCACTCACGATCTCCTATGGTAGCAGCCTCAGCAGATGGCTTTACTGTGGCCTCAGGAATCAGGTGAGGTAAGGTCATCTGTCACATGGTGATAATTTGGGAGTTAAGCTTTGTTTGCAATAGAACTGACACAGGTACAGAGTATACATGAGCATTCTCCCTGAAGGCAGTCATGATTTTAAATCCATGACCAATAAGACAAAAACTAAGCTGGTTGTCAAGAAAGTGTGGCCTGAAACCACCTCACGTGACAGAAGTGCCCACTGTCATTCATTCTGTCAATAATATATTTAGTGAATACTTATTAGTCTTCACCAGTCATAAAATATAGTTCATGTTTCAAGTGCTTCCTATCCGAGTGTCCTTTGCTGTCTTACTCACTGGGCAGCTTGAGGCTTGGGCTCACTTTGGGACATATTTACCATGAGAAAAGTTTTTAAGAACTATTTTTTTTTAAATGGAATATGGATTTGAGTGGGACTTAAGAAAAGGCTTGGGGTTAATTACTGTTTTAACAGGTAGGATCTCAAGCAAAGTGAGGCTTGACAGTTTTAGGCTTTTAAGTAAAAAGGCAGTGGGTCTCAGGGTGCTAGATGACTAGAATCCTGTGAAGCGGTCTGTCTGCCTATGAAAGCAATCAGTGTCAATAACACCGCCCTTAGGATGAAGGACAGTGACATTAATGGTAAGAAAAATATTCCACCAGTAAAACATCCCCTAATTAACACTAATCTGTTCCCTGGAAAAGTTGCTTGAGAGGGAAGAGATTTTCTCCCCACACGCCGAACTGCCAAGCAGCAATTTGGAAATTTTTCCATTTAGTTTCAAGGAATATTAAAAAGCTTCACTGAGGGAGAATTAAAACTGAATCTATTACCAATCTCATGTATTAAAAATATGATCCTCTCCAGGCAATGCCAATTCCTAATTGAGCACATTGGTTAAAATCAACTAAATCTTGCTGTCTTCAGAACTGACATTTACCATCCTTCTTTTTCCTTATCATCAAATGCATTTGCAGTACTGGACGGCGTGCGCTACAGCGCAAATGTGGACCTCACTTTCCTAAACCCTCTCAATAAAGATCAGGTAAAATCGGCAGAAAACAAGCATTAAGAGTGCGTTAGATGAGGCTGAGAAGACTGCTCAGCAGTCAAGAGCATGGCCTGCTCTTTCACAGGACCCAGGTCTGAGTCCGGCACTCCTTTCACAACTGCCTGCACCTCCAGCTCCGGGGGTCCCACACCTCTGGTCTCTGAGGGTACTACTCAGACACACATATGCATAATTTAAAAAATAAAGTAATTTTTTTTCAATTGCACGAAACTAGTGAGATTATCTTTTATGCCATTCATTTGGGAAGCCCGGAGAAAATTTAATTGATGGGTCTGACACAGGATAAACTCGACAAATCATTATGCACCCCAAAATATTCACAGACTCCTCCGTAATGTGTGGCCTTTGACATACATTTCATTCTTTGAATATTCCACTTGTCTCTTGGTAACGTGGCAATAACAGCAGGACTGTCCACGTTATCTTGCCTTAAGTGAGAAACAGGCTTGGCTGTGTTTAGCATTAGTTTTAAGCAGGCATAGAGTGCATTGTTAAAATCATCTTCCTTCTTCACTAAGTTAGTTCTTTAAAAACTCAGTTCTCAAATTGTTATTGTTCTTATTATTGTTCTTATCATCATCATCCTCATTATTATTAATAATACATAATTAATAATAATAATAATGAGGATGATGATGATTTTCTTGTCCAGGCTACTAGGAGAGACAGTCTCATGGAATCTATCTCCAACAGGCTTCTGGAAAGCCTCTTCTTGGTCCCCTTTGGCCTGGCTCTTCCCACTGGCATCAGCTTCTTTGAGGCACTCCATCATCCTCAGGTGAATTCTTGTTTTCCTGCCTACACCTGCTAGCATGCCTTTAATGT
The DNA here is from genome assembly GCF_011762505.2 of Arvicanthis niloticus. Lineage (NCBI taxonomy): Eukaryota > Metazoa > Chordata > Mammalia > Rodentia > Muridae > Arvicanthis > Arvicanthis niloticus. The sequence continues at coordinate 5,617,226 of NC_133435.1, forward strand.
ACGTTGCTTTTCTCCTTTGCTGGGATCAGATAGCTTCTCTTACTGCTGGGGCAGAAGAACATGAAAAACCATTTCACTTCCCTCGCTTCCACTGCTATTCCCAGAACAGCCCTGTACTGCTGACTTCCTCCTCCGGATGCCTTCCTATTCTAGTTAACAGAGTGTTCAGTGAGAAAGGGGTCGGCCACTATCACTCCTGCCCCGCATAGGATATTTCAGCTTTGTGGACAATCATGACCATTTAGAAGAAAAAGAACAAAACAAAACAAACAAAAAAACAAAACAAAACAAAACAAAACAAAAAAAAAAAACCCTCACACTAAGCGAGGCTTTCAAGGGCTTGCTTAGTCATCTGAACCAACCAGACCCGACCAAACCAGACCAGACCAGACAAGCCTAATTCTCATAAAGGTCCTGGCTCCTGGACCCTCACGTGTTCATCAAGTCTTAACAGTGTGACCATGAATTCCATTGAGGTGAAGCAGCTGCTGGCTGGCTGGGGGTGGGGGTGTGGTGTGGGGGCCCGGTCTAGCCATTCACAAGCAATTTGGAAGTCGGCTGATATGGGCACCCCAGGAGCCAGGCTCTTTTATATAACTATGTTCACGTATTTGCTTGTAAAGTTGTCTTTGATAGTTTTTAAATGTATTAATTATTTTCTGAAAATACAGGGACTTCTGTTGAAAAATAAAAGTTCTTTATTCTCAAACCTCCAAAGGTGGAGCGTCATGGGGCAAGCTATAGAAATAAAGACCTTTTTAGTCAGCTCAGGGTTTGAATGCAGCAGAAAAGGAAAAGCTGTTTCTAGGCAGGAAAAAAAAAAATGCAACAAAGACTTTACTTCTTACTAAATAGCTTAAGAATGTCTGAACAAAAACATCTCAAATCTAGCTAGTGCCAGGATTTCTCAGATAAGTCAGGAGAGGAGAGAAATTTGTCTCAATCCAAAGCACCAAGAAATCATGGATGGCAAAAGGGGACAGTTCACAATGGATACACCTGAGAATCCATCAAACCCCTGTCCTACATGTATAGCAGAGGCAAACCGCTGTTTTCTGTTTAACCTTGCTTGGATTCTGCAGACTAGTCCAGCTCCCCTCTGAGAGGTCCTCCACACTCAGGGTCTCTGAGGGGCCCTTGCTGTCCCCTCCCCCCCACTGTCTGTAATGCATTCCTGCTGTGAGCTGGTCTTTCTTGGGCTAGCCTGTAAGTTCCCTAACTACAGACATGAAGACTGACTAACTCAACTAACCTATGAACATCTTCAAAGCAACTAAGAATAGACATAAAAATGAGTACTTCTTTTCAGGACCAGAAACAACAACAACAACAACAACAACAACACAGCCTTCAATCAGAAGTTCTCAATTATTTACAGGTACTTATTTGTGTTTTGAAGCCACTGGAGACTCTCCTGGCTGCAGAGAAAGCCAGTTGCTTGGTATCTACTTTCACTTAATATTCTGCTTTGCAAAATCACAGATGGGTATCAAAGGCAGGAAGGTGGGTGTAGTTACAAGAAACAGAAGTTTATTTGCAGAATTTTGAGGTCCTAGAACCAGAGAAATCTTTTCCTAAATAGAGAAGCATCGTATGGAGGATGCCAGTGTTATTTTTATCAGCGGTTAGCACATTTTCAGAATTATTATCCCCAACAGAATAACCTGAAGATTGAAATAGATTTTTTTTTTTAAAAAAATAGAGTTTTAAATGGAATGTGGACTGTTTAATGAAAAACTCCCCAAATATGAATATTCCTAGTTTCATTTTTAGAAGGTGAATCCTAGGCTACTCAGAATGGAGATACTATGGACAGGCAACCGTCTCAACTTCAATAGGAAATGGTTATAACTTCAATAGCTATGCAAACCTTTCAGGTTTATAATAAAATACTAAAATTTATTATTATCTGTTTACAAATTTATTTTTCTTCTCATATACACATATATGTATGTATTTCCAAAGCTTCTCAATTTAAATGCTGGACTTTATTCAATGATCTTTTAAGGAACTGCACTATTATTTTATCTTTAAAATATGTTTACATTCTGCTTACTTTTTCATGTGTGGGGTGGGTTGGGGACATGCATGTGGATGCCAGAGGACAAGCCATAGGATTCTTGCTTCTACCATGAGGTCCATAGAGTTAAACCGAGGCCATTAGGCTGGGTGGGAAGTGCCTTTATCTCCTGAGCCATGTCACTGGCCTCATTTTTTAATACTTTGCATATTTATTTTCAATTTTTGAAAAGCAAGCAATGAAACACAGGAAAAGGAGGTTGTATGTGAACTTCATAGCCTCATGCAGCGATGGAAACAGGGGATGGGCAAATGATAGGCAGAGATGCCAAGTGGGTTCTAGGTTAGTATATAGGGCATCTGCACCTTCCTGATTTTCAAGGATAGCCCATATCATGTTGTGTTGGTTCCCTTTTGGCTGATAGGAAACCTATAGCCTGCCTCTCTCAGTTCTGTGAGGCTTTCTGTGAAAGCCTTACGTCCTGCTTACAGGGCTTTGTCATGGGTTACCACATTCTCTCTGCATTGTCAGTCAATGTTCTCATGGTCACATGAGCTAGCTGAGCACAAAACTGTGTTCCCTTGTAAGTTGGGAAATGGAGAACTATGTGTCATTCCAAACTCAGACAGGGCATGCAGACTCAATGATTCAGTAGACAGAGTTGAAAAATTAACCAATGTTTTAATGACCTCAGCTGTTATGTAAGGTAATATATAAGCCAAACAAGATAAATACAAGGACTTAAACTATGATATATCTCTTTGCATTAAAAATCTTACCTACCAGGCCAAATGTACTTTTTCTTTTGCCTTTAGTACCCTACTGTCTGTCCCCATGACAGCATGCAAACCACTTATTGTATTTGTTTCAAACAGCATATACATATATATATATATATATATACATATATATATATATATATATATATATATATATGTATATATATATATATATAGTCCCAAAGGAAAGGGACTCTTTCTTCTTCATCTCTCAGTTCCTAGCTTTATTTAATAAGACTGGAACGTGGTTGATTGTAAATTGTTGATTTCTGGAGTATGAAATAGATAATCGTTTGCAGCACTTATGTCATTGAGGACTTTCCACTAGAGCTGCAGGGGTGATCCATCACTCAGCATTGAGTGGTACTTTCTGTAGAAGTCAGGAAAAGGCAACGATCAAAAGTATCGTAACACCTTTGGAGGGATAGATTTGAGATGGCCATAAATGCAAGAGCAGATATTTTACAAAAGAAAGTCAACTGAGAGGGCCTAGGGAGATGGCTCAGCTGCTAAGTGTTTGCTATGTAAGCATGAGGGTCTGAGTTTAGATACCAGCGCCCACATTAAAGTTTAGGCACTATGGCATGCCTGTAACCCCACATCTGGTGAATCAGAAACAGGCTGATTTCTAAGTTTGTTGGCCAGATGATCCAGCAGAAATAGTTCCATGTTAGTGAGAATCTGTCTCAAAAACTGAAGTGGAGGGCAACTGAGGAATAGAGACCCAACAATGACCTGTGGTCTCCACATACACTCCTGTATTCATATGCATACTGCACAGGCACAGTCCCATGGACACATCCACAGAAACACACCAGACCAGGAACTAGTCAACTCCATTTCAAACCTACGAAGTAAAAACTGTGACACTTGAGAACAAAGCTGATTGCTCATGAGAGCACAGAAAGTGTCAGGACAATAATGTCAGCATCTTCTCTGGGACAGCAAACACTTTAGGAAGTACCATCCACAGTTCATTCCCTCCCTCCATGAGACATAACCCACCAATGCTGTAGCACGTATATCTTAGGTTCTCATTTTTTGAGCACTCAAATCACTTGACTACCAACCTGACTCAATGCTTCCCAAGAGTGCTAGTGGCTGCAATGAATACTTGTAGCTGACTTGCAGACAGATGAAGTGGTAGCCTGAGACTAAAGATGTCTCATGACACTGGACAACCATACTTCCTAATGGGAACTAATAAAGTGGAATACTGTGACCCTGCTTGATGGGCAATGACCCAGCCATTGTGTATGTGGGTCTAAAGACCAGAGTTTGACTTTAGCACATCCTTGCCTGTGGTAGCTCATGGTCCTCTCTAAAATATCACATCACTTACTTGCCCTGACCCATGAGCCTTCTCTTCAGAAGGCTGTGTAGATTAACACTATGCACTAAACCACTTGAGAGAGACTCAAGATAACATATAATTAAGTGAGGGATTTTTTGGCATAAACTAAAAGTACTACAGAAATTCCAGGAGGGTAAAGAGCCTTGTGTGGGGCAGCTTCTTAATGGCCTGTGGTCCTGAGGAAGGGCTGTCTCCTGTGCTGGAGAAGCTGGTCAGAAATCAAGGGAGGGCCTGCATCTGTGGAAAAGGGAGCCATAGTGCTGGCTCATGCTATTGGAACAGCAGGATTACAGAGCAGATCAACAAGTTGTTTGTGTTTTGTGCCCTTCAGAATAACACCTGGGAATTGAGAAGGAGGAACAGGCCTTCCTATTTGAAGTTGAAACTCTAAGTATTAACAGAACTAAACACAGAACCAGGTGTCTAGTGCAGGATATGTACTAAGTTTTCATTATCTGCTTCTTAAGATAAATGATTGCTGCCATCTACTCAGTGAAAACACTTAAACAAATCTGTAAGATGAACAGAAGGAAAAGCAGCATGTGCATGCACGCCTTAGTACTAAGCGAGTCTATTACACTGGATTTGATCCGGAGACTAGCAGGATGGTAAGCCGGTGAGCTTTGCCACGGTTAATTCCTAGTTATGGAAATTATTTAATAAGTTTTCACTCAAATGCTCTGCAGAAATCTTCACAGAGAGATAAAGAGTCTTCAACATATCAATGCTGACATGGAAGAAAGTTAATGCTTACAGGCTTTCCCCATCTATAGTAACTACTGAACATAGGAGAACTCAAGCAGGAGACAGACAAGAACTAAGTTATTTTCTTCCAGACTGATCCCGAGGTCTCCTTACCTGTCATGTGGTATCTCATAGTTGCAAAAGACTGAAGTGAGGATAGCAGAGCATAGTGATGAGCGAGAGAATCGGGGACAGAGCCATCATCTTGCAGTGACCCTGGGTGGGCATGCAAAGCTTAATCTCGGGCCTCTGCCCACCACTTGACTCAGTCAGCACTGTCTTCGCTCTCTGCCATCTTTCTTTCCTCTGTTTTAGGCTTGTTCCTGGGTTAAGACCAGCAAACCTATATAGTTCCTACATGGCCATTTGTTTTAAATGCCATCGTTTTAAATGGCACATCTGGAGAAACAGGACACTGTGCTGCAGATTTGCCTTAGTGAAACTGTTCTAACTCCTGCATCCTTTTGGGTACCAAACCTGTCCTAGCAGGCAGCTGTAAGGAACAGGGAGGTCTTCATTATAGGGCAGCTACTGCTGTTCATGTGAGCATGCCCTCTGGCTTGCCTCTCAAAGTTATCTCTTCTTTTCTGTCTCTTTTTTCCTCTGTCTCTGTAACACACACACACACACACACACACACACACACACACACACCTGCACATCTATGTCTGAAAACTTAAAAAAAAGCAACCTAAAACCTTTATGATCTATGAATATTTTTACACAGTAATATACATTTAGAACATCTTTTTCTCTGTTTCCATTTTTTAACTGCTGGTCAGCCACAAAGCTGTCAAGTCGTTTTTGAAAACAGTGGTCAGTATTGTGATTTTAAAGTCATAGCTCAGTTAACTACAACAGTGGTTGCAGTCTGTCTTGGTAGTGAGTCTCCATGTCCCAGAGATGTATGGAAAACACAACTATTCCATATGTAACTAGAATAAGAGTAACAGGAGGACAATCTTGAAGAATGACTCTTCAATATTTGAAAATCCTCCCGAACAACCTTTTCTTAGGAAAGCTATAAAAAGAGTCATTTTTGCCTGAGTCAGAGCAATTTATCTAACAGCACCCTCCAGAGCTACAAAAATCGGCATTCTCTATGACAGATAAAATTTGGAATTTAGCTTATAAAGTTTCCCAAGATGTCTGCGCTCATTTTCTCCATTAGTTCTGGAGGGAACATTATCACAAACATTACCCATCAATGGGTTTGTAAATAAAGTTTTATTGTGACACAGACATACATATTTTTTTGTTTATACATTGTCTATTGTTGTTCAGTGACTTTCAGAGTAGACCTGGATTGGCCTGGTCACATGCACACAATTTTTAACATATTTACAGTCTTGTTCTTTTTACAGCAAGTCTGTTGTCCTTTGACCTACAAGGACTCCCTTCTTCCATCTGGCCTTCTGACTAACAACATAAGGATGTCTGGGTTGTAGACTCACTCTACTCTCTTTGTAAACTTCTGTGTGACCTGAGTCAGAGGTTGATTTCCTTAGCCTAACTTCCTGTTTGCAAAGCAAAGGAAGTTGGTTCAGGTGATCCCCTATTCCTTGTTTAATTTCTTCTAAATTTCTGGGTTCTAAGGAGAACAAGAGCTTTCTTCATCATGTTGTTTTTAACCAGGGATGCATATAAATTCAAAAAGACTTTTCACAAAGCCCAGCTTGCCCCGAAACCATTCAAGTCTTTTCTAGTATTCGTCAACCAAACAACCTGCCTTGTTATCTGTCACGGCCATGCTGCAGGCTGCAAATGTGCTTCAGAGACCACAATGTCAGGTGCACAACTGGTTCACACTCTCCTACCTCAGACACCCTACCCGCTTATGCCAGTCATGAACACTCTTTTCTGTAGGATTGGGAAAGTGGGTTGAGTGCCCCACCTCTGCTGTGGTGCTAGGGCACCAGCAGAAATGACAGGAGTTACCACATCTAAAGGGTGCTTTTGAGTTCCTGACAGAGACAAAACTCTCTTGCCTTAGTAGGACCGGGTTTATTTCTGTCAAAAACTTCAGAGTCATTGGCATATTTTGCACGGTGTAATTCCTTTATTAGACACTTAGCATAACTCTGGATGAAAGAAGTGTCAGTATAGTAAGAATAATCTTGTTTCCCAAATCCCCACAACAGCTGCTGGATCCTTCTCTAGCTGCTGGCTTGACAGAATAAAAGATGTGAGAGGTTATGTTATCTTAAAAATGAAATCAGAGAGATGGCAAAAAAAAAAAAAAAAAAAAAAAAAAAAAAAAAAAAAAAAAAAAAAAAAAAACCACACACTAGACCTCAATGGTAATAGCTATGATTTTAAACCCTGAAGTCCTATCATCTTTAAAATAAACATTTCTCTTGCACATTCTTTCTTCCTGATAAATAAAGGGGAATGTTTTTGAGTCTCTAAACCAGAAAGGTTTGGTCCATAATTTCCATAGCAGGAAATTTTGGTTGTGAAGAAGCTTACATGGAATTTAGAAGGCACAATGAACACTATTCACTTTAAAACATTATATTTCGAAGCAGAAAGAAGTGGCTTTCAAGTGGAGTCACTTGAGGTGTTTTGGGGTTTTTTGTTTGTTTGTTTGTTTTTTGTTTTTCAAAACCTGAAGAGAAATAACACTACAGATAACAGACAACATTTTGAGCTTGGTCATCTTTTCCCTAAACACCTTACAGGACATGAGGACCGCTCTTCACATACCACACATTCTTGAGCTTGTATAGGGGCCTATGCTCTCCCTTGTATGCTTTATCTTGCAAGAAAAAGAAGTACCATCTATCATGTCTGCTTGCTTGATCATCTTCCCAAATACCAAATACTATCCCCGCAACCCCGATTCTGTAACCTCTGAACTAGATATTAACATTTTTTTCAGAATATACACAAGGCAGCAGAGATTTTCAGAAATGGAAATGTGTGCTGGGAGCTTCAGCAGAAGAGAAGCGGTGCACAGATTCCCCTAGCCATGGCTCTTTCTGTGAGCCCTCCCCACCCATGCCTGTATTTTGTAGGACTTTACCTTCTCTCCTTGGCCGGATAGCCTCCTACTCATCCTTTCAGTCCCATGTCTGATCCACTCCTTGCTAGCCTTTGAATGCTTGGAGAATAGAGGGACTTATAAAAACCAGTGGTTTGTTTGGAAAGTCTTCCTGGATGACCTCAGTCCATGTTGATCTCTACCTTCCTGAAGTCCTTTGAGATTCACTGCCTAACCCAGAAAATTAACACCTTATTATCCTTGGCTCTGACAGCCTGCACCACACACACACACACACACACACACACACACACACACACTTTGATAATTATTTCAGACGAGTTAGTTTCCTTTCTCTAATTAAACTGTCAGCTTCTTGTGAATGGAGCCATTTTTCCTAGGTACACAGTAAACAACCATTTTTTCCCCTTTATCCTCAATAAATAGAATTTTCCGTATGACAGTCTCAGAGATCATTTGTTAGTACAAATGAAACCTATGGATCAGAACAGCAACAGGGTTGAAAAGCCTCAATCTTCCTTTCAATGATAATTTTAATTAATTAATTAATTAATTAAAAAGAGAATATCCAGATTAGATTAAAGACAGTGGTTCAGACATTACTTGCATGGTAGAATGTCTAAGTATTTAAAGGAGACTTAAATAAACAAGAAAAAAAACACACATGTTCACAAATTTATACTCATATACATACAAACACACACAAACTCACAAACACACATACTCACAAACACACACATACAAACACACACTCAAAAACACAAACACACATTCATGAATATACACGCATTTACACACACACTTGCAAACACAAACAGACACTCACATACCACATTTAAGTCTATGTCAATGTACATTTACAATAATGTGAAATTTACCTAATAGATCAAGTAAAGACCAAAATGATGACAAGATAAAACAAATCATTATCTCATTGATAAAACAATCATGTGTTGGATGTGCCTGTGTGTATAACGTATTTGGAAAATTACACATTATTTTATAGCACATATAATTCCTTCACAGCTCACAGATTTACATAGTTTATGCTTTGCTCAATACTTAGAATGTCCCTGCAATGAAAAAAAATCTGTTAAGCCAGTGGTTATTTCAAGAAACGTTTTGTTTGAATACAACTCAAGAACTCAAACATCTGTTGTAACTAGGAACATCAACTGCATTCACTCACTGTATTGATAAAATTTGGGAAATTGCTCAATATCCTGCTTTGTTCTGCTCATACAGACACAGCTTGATGCTTTCCATGCCACCAAAGTAGTGCCTAAGTGGTTAAAGTAACATGAGAGCTTTGCATACATTATGCCACCAGGGTTCTACAGAGAATTAGAGCTGAAGCACCCAGCTCTGGGGAAAGGCAATTAGTACAGAGCTGTAGTTCTTTAGCCAGCAGCTTCATTAATATGGAAGAGACAATAAAACTGTATTGATACCATCCTAGACTGTGATTTAAGTGTCTTATGCTAGCTCACCCCACATCTGAACTCCGTGAAGGGCTTGCATATAGGAATGGAACAACGTTCAGTATGTCAGACACAGAAGAAACTCTAGCCCAATGGAACGTGTGGTACATTTTAAGATAACGCATTCTTTACTTCCAAGTGAGGGAGATTTTTTTTTTTTTTTCTGTAAGTGGCTAACCTCTGGAAACAATGTGTGAGACCAGAGAAAAAGAACCCAATTTCAAATGAAATCTCTTGAAATCTCTGTTGTAAGTCAGAGCTGTGCTGTCCCCATGGTAGCTTTCCCATGACCACTGTGACTGTCACTATTCCAAATTCCCTCACAAAGAAGGCTCAGTTCAACTCGTGGATCAATGATTTCCAACCTTTCTCATGATTCACACCCTTCCCATGATTCATTTGCTTCCCTCCAAGATTCTGTAGCTGTGATTGCTGCAGTCGAAACCCTGATACGGATTTAATATCTACTGGAGAGTGTTAATATTAATGAGCCGGAAGGATGCTGGAAAAATTAGGCAGGAAGTGTGAGAGCTTACATGTCTGACAGGAAGAGTCGTGCTGGCAAAGCGTGTGTTCACATGGTGAGGTATTATCAAGCCGTTAACCGTGCAACGAATCACTCTGAATAGAGAATTGAGCAAAAAAGGATATTTAAAGGACAGCTTCTGAAGAGGAGTTATTATCTAAAGCAGTTAAATAAGTAGCTGTGTTGCCTTCAGGAGTCTAGAGAAAACAGAAAATAAAAATATGTTTGGTCAAAATTCTACTTTAAATATGTCAAGACTGTCACTAGGATTAGGCCGAAGAAGAAGAAAGGACTCACCAGCCATGGTAAGGAGCTGCTGGAATTGCAACCAAGATGCAAATCCTATGAACACTTTAAAAACAGAATCAAGCCACCAGGCACTTAATTCTCCCATACTGGAACCCAATGGTGCAGGCACATCTCAAGACATTTGCCTGCCGCACACAATGAATGCTTGCTAGCTGGCTAGTAGACACAGTGGGGATGAATGGTTTGCTACCTAGAAGGAGGCAAAAAGATCCAAGACTAGAGCCTATTCTCCCCCACACCTGAGTGATGTCCAGAAAGATACAGCAGGGAAAAGCTAGCCTGTCCTACTGGAGACTGTCAGTGTTGGGAGGTGGGGGGGGGGGGGGATCATCATTATTTTTCTAAAGTTGCTTGCTTCAAGAAAGCTACTAGGGGCCAACTCAAAGCATAAGGGTATTTGGGTCAATTTCAAAGGAAGGGCAGATTTCTAATATAAGATTAAGAACCTTCAGAGTTTAGGTTCTCCTAAAAGCAGAATAGAATATGACTGGAATATGATTGTTCTTCATGGTTTGTAGTTTCTGTATTAGCAAGTGGAAATTAATATATCTTGAGTTTATATTATGTTTCTAAGTTCAAGCTATGAGTCACTTGAGGAAAGAAGAATCCTAGCTCTAAATTTTAGGGTTGCTGTTTACTATCTGCCCAGTTGGCATTTCCCTGTGGAGTCTGTATTTTACCAAAAGGAAAGAGAATAAAAGAAAATAAAAGTTCCCAGAAGGAATGTGTCACGTTACTTAGTAGACTGGATGGTAGTGATGGTTTGTTGGTAAATTTCAGCATGCTCCTATGTCTCACTCTGGCTTACACTACAGCTCCAATGGACTGTCCTAACACTTCCGTTTCTCTTTTCAGTGTGTAGCTTCATCCTCAAAACTAAATGGCCTCTCCTGAGAGCAGAAGTGAACATGTAAGGCTCAGGAAGTCAAGGAAAGCTACAAAGCCAAAGAGGCACACAGTGGCATGAGGCCTTTCCTCTTGAGTGCACACACATGTACACACACACACACACACACACACGGGGGGGGGGCAAGAGTGAGCAATCACTCTGGAGAAGGAAACCTTTGGAGAAGCTGCCTACAGGTGTGCAAGGAGCACCAAAAACGAAGCCCTTGCAACCATCACGCACTTTGGAGTGGACTTTTCAGAGATGCAGCTGGCTGCCTTTGCGGCACCTGAGCTATATTTGGTGAAACGCTTTCTGTATAAGTTATCAAGGCTCTTCTATCTGGGGTGAGGAGATTACCATTTGCATCTTTCCAGACCGTTATACAACTCCAAGGATTGAACCCCAAAGGCCACACACATGCTAAACAAACACTCTACCAAGGATCTGCACCCCCACATAGCCCTTCTGAGCACCTCTGTGCTAATTTTCTTTATTGGTAAGATAGGTAAACTGCTGGTTTTGAGCAGCGGCTATGGCCAGCAGCTGAGATTAGAGAACTTTTCCTTCTCCTAGCCTTCATGGCCATCTTCATGAGTAACAGACTCTGAGGGAATTTTAACCAATAATTTTTTTCTTTATTGTTATATAAAACTTGGATTTCTAATTTACACTCAAAAAAAAAAAAAAAAAAGAAAAGAAAAAAGAAAAGAAAATCCGAGGGTATGTACCTTTAATGCTGAATCACCATTAAAATCGACTGTTTGGAAACTGAATCTGCTGTTTAGTTTTCTGCCATGACTACTCTTTCCCCAGGTTTCTCTCCCCCACCTCACACACACACACACACACACACACACACACACACACACACACAATAGCAAACTCAGTTGTTTTTCACAGCATTGGGAAAAGCTGATGAGCTGTCCGTGTGTATACTCAGTGAAGTTAGTATTATTTTTGCAATGCTTTGGCGCGGCTCGATTTTAAGTGCAATTACCGCATTATAATCTTGGCAAGACCTACTGTTCCAAACAATTCTCTGATGTACAAATGAGTCTTCCTCCCAATGAAAACTGCCAACGAAAGGGTACCATTATATTATAAAAAAATGAAAAATCTCATAGTAAGTGTACATTTCATTTCAAGAGCATACAACACTATATACACACAAACTTCGAAAAAAAAGTTATAATTAAGATGTCTCATTCTCCAAAAATAGCACACTAATATATAATAAGCCACCGTGGAGTATGCAGGCAGCCTGGATCCAACAGTGTCTCCCTACAGAATGAACTAGAAACACTGTTAGACTCTACATGTTGGGTTATCCTTTCGGACTGTGAAAGATAAACACTGCGTGTAATGTGATCAGAGGTTTCTGGAATCTCTAATCTTTAAGAGGTAAGGTTGTTGTGAAGGGCAGATTTGCCGGTGGTTTCCAATATTCTTAGTAGTTCCATCAGTTCTGGGTCCCATTAGTACCATTCATTGTTCAACATAAAAGCTGTCTTGCTTTAGCAGAGTGACTTGCTCTGAACAGCTGACTTACAGAGACTGCATTCAATTGTCTACTAGGTGGTCCTTCTGGGCTGATAAAGATATAGCTTCCCTTTCCAGCATCTACTGGAAAACCCTGGGAAGCAGTGTGGGAGGTTGATGAGTATTCCCCTTTGCAGTGGCTCCCAGCATGGGTGATCTTGGCCCCTTCTTTTTAGGACACATTTGCAGGCATTGTTTGGGGACTCTTACTGGGGCAGAGAACATACTAGTTCTTAGCAGTTATAGTGCAGAGATACCACAAACCACCATACATACAAAACGTATCTACCTCAAAAGGTCCCTAGTATGAGCATAAGAAAATACAGCAGGTATTTGGCTGCCCGAGCCCACGATGACCCTCAGACAGTCACTGTCACCGAAGGACCTTGGAGCAGCATAATCCAAACCTGTTACTTTCTGCTGGGATCTCATAAAAACTACTGGATCAAACTAGTGGGGCCCCTTGGTTGGTTTTAGGATGAGTTGTTAAATTCGTTTAAATTCTAGTTTTCTGTTCTATGACTTTAAAAAATATACAAGTATCCTGCTGGTTTGAGCTAGTTCGTTTGATCTATTTTGGGATATATTTTGGTTCAGGTATAGTATTAATACTTGGTTTTGGTTCAGTTTAGTGTTTGTCAAATTAGTGATATCCTGGTCTTTGGTTTTGGTTTATGGCTGTGCAGTGGTGCCTGGTGGGTATGATCAGAGCAGAAAGCCAAGGATGTCAGGGCACTCCACTTTCTATTGCTTGGTTTAAAATAATAAGACTTAAAACAAAAGCAGCTTCTTGCAGGCTGGTGTGACGGTGCATAGGACAAAGGCATTTACTGGGCAAGCTTGGAAACTCGAGTTCAATCCCTGGAAAGTGGAAGGAAAGAACCAACTCCATAATGTTGTTGTCTGACTTATATACATACTGAGGAATGCATGTACCTACCTCCCCCTTCCCCCGCCCCCCCCTCTCTCTCTCTCACACACACACACACACACACACACACACACACCTTGATTTTTTAAAAAACTCAAGCAGTTTACTTGACACTTTGCTTATGTAAAGTTTAGGCAGTCCTAATGCTTTGAATTGTCTTCCCATAGCTGTTTACTTGTGGACACAAAAGAACAACAACAAAAGAAAAAAAAAACGAAAATAATTTAAAGAGTCTTTAAAATCTCCAGAGATTTTAAAGTGCCCGTACCCATATTTTGCAATGGGTCTGGTTGTGAAATCATCAAACTGCAAAGGACTGGAGGAGGGGCGAGGGCGGATTTTAGTGACAAGATTTCCTTAAGGCTGTAAATAAACCAAAACCATTAAGAGAAAGAAACAGAAATGGCTGATTTCGCCATCAAACAGGGAAAACGTTTTGCAGCTGCCTTACAGGTACAGCTCGAAGCATGGTGGTTCCATTCCTAAAACATTAGTTTCTGCAGCTGAAGCATCTCAGCCCACTCAGATCATGAGAGCCATCTGCACCTGCTCACAAAACAGCTTAAAAAGGGAAGAAAGAAAGTCAGCACCAAGCATTTTAACGTAAACAGACAAAAAGAGCTTGTTTCTGGCACACAGGCAGCAGAAGGGAGAGAAAAGGGAGCTGGGGGAAGAAAGGCTATCACGATTCCTCTAACTACGAAAAGTGAAGGTCTAAACTCAGCACAGGGGCCACTTCTGTCGCTCTGTGCAGGGTGATTGCCTGCACTGGCCGCACAGTTAAAAGCCAGGCGGTTAAACTCCAATCATATGTTGTTTTTAATTTCTTTCTTTCTTTTTTTTTTTTAATGTAGCTCAGGGTTGAATGAATTACTGGCAGGAACTTTTAAGTCAGGAATTCAGTTAAACACTCTTTCATTGTTAGACCTGCTTCATGTGTAATTCCTTTAGTCATCTGTGTCTCCAGTTTAGGGACACACACACACACACACAGAGAGAGAGAGAGAGAGAGAGAGAGAGAGAGAGAGAGAGAGAGAGAGAGAGAGAGAGAGAGAGAGAGAGAGAAAAACACGTACAGACAGACACACAGATAGATGCAGACAGACGCACACAACACACACACACAAATAGACACACATAGACAGACACACAATCGCAGATAGACAGACAGAGATACACAGACACAGTCACTCTCAGACAGACAGACACACAGAAATGCAGTCAAATATATAAATATACAAACAGACACACAGAGACACAGTCACACACATAGTCACACACACAGAAATACAGACATAGTCAAAGTCACACACACACACACACACAATCATAGCCATACTCATGCACACAGTCATATACACAGACACAGTCTTATTCAGACACGCACACGCACACAGTCACAAACTCACCCATACTGTCTGGTCCTCTGTTTAGATTAACAAGCTAAACCTGAAATCTCCATTGCAAAAGTTTCAGATACTCTCTTTAACACACACTGGCTCCCAGTGGAGTTTATTTAATGTATTTTTAATTACTTCCTTGCACTTCTCTTTGCCTTTCCGCTTCTCAATTCTGGAAAACATCAAGCTGACAAAAGAAGACATATTCAAATTGTGGGCCTTCTCAGGGCTGAGTAGCCAGCCGGCCAATGGGAAGGCAGTATATAGTGGTGGGGCGGGGCCAGCTGGAGCAGGCTCTCGCTTCCGAAAAGGCCTGTACTCTGTCTTGCCTAAGCAGCTGAGCTATGGTGTTCTGGGCCTCGTGGGGCGGGGATCAAGTTCAATGCCATCCTTGGCATTTGTCACGGGGCAGATTTTAGCTGTCCCCCCTAGATTGAGCTTCTCTGCCATGGGCTGTTTCCACGCTTTGAGCTAGGAAGGCCTAGGTGCTAGCTACTTGGGAAGCAGAAAGGGCCTTTAAAAGTCTCCTCTGTTGGCTGTCTCTGAGAAACTAAGACCAAGGCAGACTTCAGGTGCTGCCTTGTCACCCTGAGAATTCTAGAGCAAATATTATTGAGACTTGTGCTGCCTACTGCTCTATCCAGAAACCTGGAGTTGCCTCACCGTAGAAAAGATGTCTGCTTATTTAGGAGTTATAAGCATTTTAAGTCACAAAGAGAAATGGCACTCTTAACAAGATGCTGTGACTCTACAACCTGGTATTTTTACGATGAAGTGTTAAGATGTCATAGCTGATTCCGTCAGTACTGTCCAGAGGTAACAAGAGCTCTGGTTGTGAGACTTTTCATGTTCTGTGGACAGAAAGTCTTGAGCTGCAATGGTTGAAACATAATAATTTCCCTCAAGGTCTGACCAGCAATACACCCATTAACAAGTTCTATGGTTACAGCCACTCACAGTTACGTCAACTGTGAAAAAAAGCAGCTTAACATCTAACATAGCTGACACCTTGCTATGTGCCATTCTTAAAGCAACATCTGTAGCAGCGAATTTAGCTAAGCTGCTTTGTGCTCCCAGCCACCCACCCAGGGAATCTTTGGATATGTGAATGAAACACACACACACACACACACACACACACACTAGCTTATTTTAAATATGCTGTCTAACTCAATGGCTGGGCACTTCGAACTCTCCATTTGCTGCCTTAGGCCCAGTGGAGAAGTGGCCAGTAGTTACTCGAAATCTCACGTGGCTGGTTGGTTTTATCTTCTGCAGTTCCTATGTTCATCCGTATCCCACTGCTTCAGGGTGATTTTCTGTCTCCTCCTCCTTCTGTCTTAGCTTCAGCAACTTTAAGGGTCTTGCACTGTCTCCCCTTGCCCAGTTATTGGCCTCTGGCATCTTTATTGATTGATCAAAAACCAATTGGGGACAGGACCTTTAGCGGTTGGACACACAGATTCCAGATTGAATCAAAGCTTAAAACCAATCTCCAACAGATATCCTTTGTATCTGTTCTTTCAACTTTACAACCTGGTGTACAGCTACACACCGAAGAAACAAAAATTGATTTTGTTATTAATTTACTATAGTCCAGAGAGTTAGCAGGTAGAAAACTCTACAACTTGAGCTCAGAACTAGAACGCTCAAAGCACACACACTATCCAACTATTTATGACATTCATTTATCTATCCATTATCTGCCCACTGCCTAGCCACCACGCACCATACGTATTGCTCAACTGTCCATGACATTCATGTATCCATTATCCATCCATGACTATCCACCATCCACCTACCATTCCAGCTTCCTTCCTTCCCCCCTTCCTCTGTCAAATGCCTATTATTTGGAAATACATTAGAGGAAAAGACATCAGATGCACACACAACACATTGCAATCATCTGTTTTATCCAGGAATATAACATACTCATTTAAAATGTCAGCCAGTGTGTGAGATCTTTGACGCATTCCTACTACACTGTAGCCATGATGGGTGGATACCATCATAACAAGTGGTCGATAAAACTGAGCAACAACACATCCAATGTCCCTTTGACATACAAAATTATAGAATCTCTCAAACGATCAAATGTTCCTTGAATTTTCCAAAAAATCCGTAAGAACAAAACAAACAGCAAAGAAACAAATACCCACCTACCCACCCCCAAAAGCAAATTTTCTATCAATTTTCTCATGAAAATATGCAGAGTACCAGCAAGACTTCCCAACATCTACAGTCCTCAGTGAAATGATCTTCCAGTGAATTCTGACATTAGTTTTAGTGTGATTCCTGAGAGTGAAGGGCAGAAGGCTACTCCTTTCTGTAAACCTCGTTCTATGGATTCTCACATTGAGGTTGCACTGGAATGTATTTCACTAGCATGAGCTGACTTTGGCATTTGTGGATTTATAACACTCTGTCCTGACTTGGACTGATTCTGTCCTCAACTTAACTCACTATCATACCCAATTTTTGGCTTTTCATGGTTAGTGAAGTTACAAAAGGTTGTCATGGACCTTGTAGTGCTCTATACCATGAAGTATGGTGTAGCAAAAAAGTACAGACCCAAAGGTAAACATATCTCAAAAAATGCAAGGATAGGGACTTCTAGAAGGGTGATGAATTTATAAAGTGCCACCCCAAGGCATCTCCTAACTTTCTTGACAGATGTTTGCTCAGTCTTGGAGTTCTGAACCCCATAATGCAGTTTGATCAACAATGGCTGACATATATAACAGTGGTCCCACAAAGTGACATCCTGACCCTTTCAGTTTATAGAAGTACACTCTACAGTGCTTGTACAGGATGAACTTGGGCAGTCCTCAGATCTATCCCTGTTTCCCCCTGTTTTTAAGTGCTATAACTTGCTAAAGTAATGTTCAAGTTTAAAGGTCAGAGAATGTCATACACAAAACCATGAGATTTTGATCTCACATCTCATGACAGGCCTAGACATGTACAAAACACCACGGAAACTTGGCATGCTGTAATTGATGCTGTCTAGGGTGTCATAGAGGCAGAGAAGAGAAGGGATATGAATGCTGTTACAGAGTCTCCTTGTGAATAGTGTAGCTCAGATGTGGGAAGAGTTTGTTAGATTCTCACTCCTACTTGAGGAAATACTAGTAGTTAATGGCTACTGGGTGAGATAGTCTTTTACATGAGCATTGGAGCCAAGGTAATTTGCCCATACTCCAGTGAAGGAACCTACACCCCTTCTCATGCAAGCAAACTTAATCAAACTTTGTGGGTTCCACCCCTCCCCACCTCATCTCTCTCTCTCTCTGTCTCTCTCTCTCTGTCTCTCTCTCTGTCTCTCTCTCTCTCTCTCTCTCTGTCTCTCTCTCTCTCCGTTCCCCCCCTCTACACACACACACACACACACACACACACACACACACTTCCAGGGAAGAGGGGGTTAAGTTGGAGTAGGGGGATAAGAGGCGGTAATGGGAGTGAATATGTTCAAATATATTTTTATGTTCATGTATAAAATGGTTAAAACGTCAATGAAGAAATATTCTTAAAGTCCTCTTATGAGCTGTTCATTCCAAAAATGATCCTAGGCACAGTGTGGGTTAAGCACCCAGTTCATTTTATGTAAAGCCAGTGAGAAAAATTCCTGAATTTGAAAGTTCAAATGGAGGCAAATATATCTCAATTATTTGATGGGGAGCAATGCACTTGGCCCACATGTACGGAAGAGAGGGTTCCGACTGAGCTTTTTGTAATGAAAAGTGCAGGACTGGGGCTTTCCACATGGATTGGCCAACATGACATACATCACCTGCCCTGGGGACACTTGTGGAAGAGCTCAGAAGTTCTCTATTAAGCACAAAGAACTGCTACCCTCAGACCACCTCCCTCACAGACTCCCTGTCCTGTCTCAGTTTTTAACTCCAGTGAAACAAGGGCATGATTTATACCCAGCCTCTTTTCTTTTCATGTGGAGCCTGATCAAAAGAATAATTACACAGAGAGGAATTTTGCAGACAAAAACTGCGTGTGATCCTCCTTACATAAGGACCTCAGTGTGCGGCTGGAAACCCTCTGATTTATTCTGTTGACTGGCAGCTTCAGGTTACAGGCAGAGAGCAGAAAGCTTTCATTAACATCTGAGCTTCACCAAGTGGGACATCAGCTCTGCACAGCCACTTTATATATCAGATTTGGAGCATACCAAAGTAATTAATCAGTGTTTGACTTGTGAGGAGAGAGAAAGAGGGTGCAGAATACAGCTTTGCACACTGACCTGGGAGAAGGAGTTGCAGAACTTTCTGAGTAGAACTCTACGTTAGAAGTAGTGGCCTAAGAAACAAGGTTGCTATGTTTTTAAAGAATTCCGAAAACCCTTATTTAGTATCTCATACTCACTCTCGACAAATTCACAGACAACCTAGGTGCGAAAGGACAAACTCACACTTCCCACCAGGAAGGGGCTTCCTCTTGTTATTGATATGTGTTTGGTTTTTACGCCACAGATTATTCTCATCCTACAAACCCAGTTTTGTCTACACTGCAGGTCCCTGCTGCCCCTGTCATGGCAGCCGGAAGTGGCTAAAGAAAAACTCACACACAGAATTGCTCAGTGTCACTTTAAATTCTGACCAGTATTAGACCATTGGTCAAGTAGACCATTGGTCTTACAGCAGGCCTATTGCTTGTTTTTGTTGACTGCATCATCCTGCCCTGCAACTATCATGTCATGGGTTCTTCTCTCCTTAACCCTCCAGCGTCTCCTCCTCCTCAGTCTTGCTCTCCGCTGCTGGATGAGCGTGCTCCTGTTTCATGGGACCGACAGTCTCCTACCAACACACTTGACTGAAACACTGCCTGTACTTGGTTTTGTTTTTGCCCGTTTGAAGACTCGATACTAGATACTGGAAACTGAGTTAGCCCAAGTTGAGATGCTGAGTCTGTGAAAAATGTAGTAGTAGGTTTTGAACGTTGAGTAAAATGATGACAGAGAATCTTCTATTGCTGCATGCTCTGTAGCCACGGCATGTTTTAATCTGTAAGTAGTAGGTTAAATAAATCACTAAATTGATTCTCCAACTTTTAATCTTAAAAAGTATTACATTTATTGATTGATTTACTTCTCTCTTAAAGTGTATGGGGGGAGTGTGTGTGTGTGTTTGTGTGTGTAGGATGTGTGTGTGTGTGTGTATGGAGTGTGTAGGGAGTGTACACATGTGCAACTATATGCATGTGGAGATCAAAGGATAATTTAGAATCAGTTCCCTCTTTCTATATGTGGGTTTCCAGGTTGAACTCTGGTCATAAGGCTTGATGACCATCACCTTTACTCAGTGAGCCGTCTCACTGATCTTGATCTTTTAATGTGATGGTTTACAAAGTTAAATGACATATATAGCAGGTCGGTGTGGTGGTAGATTCCTGTAGTCATAGCGCTTGGAGATGGATGAGGAATTCCAAGTCATTCTTGTATATGATCCTAGTTTTATTTCTGTTACTGTGCAACAAAATCCTGACAAAAAAGCATCTTTAGGAAGACAGGGTTTATTTTAGCTCACAACTCTACACTGTAATCCATCTTGAAACAGCTATCATACCACATCCAAGTCAAGGGCAGAGAGAAGTGAATACACACACGCTACTAGTGTTTAGCTCACGTTCTCTGCTCTCATACAAAGCCCAGGGAATCGCGCCACCAGTGGTGGACTTGGGTCTTTCCACATCAATAAATGTTATCAAGACAATCCTCCACAGATTCATTCACAGCCCAACTGGATCCAGACAGTCCCTGATTGAGACTCTCTTTCTACGTGATTCTAGGTTGTGTCAAATTGACCATTTAAATAGATTATTATGGTTACAGAGTTCAAGATCAGACTGAGTCCCTTTCTCAGAGAAAAATAAGACAAAAGCACCACAGATTAAATTATATTTTTTGTTCCCACTACATTTCTATTGGAGTGTGCTGGTGCCTGAGGCCTTATCTGAGACAAAGCATCTCTTCCTGTTCATTCAAACTCCCTCCTCTTCTATCCCACATCCTTCCAGCAGCAATTCACTTATCTTTCTCTCCCTTCATCTTGTAAAACACCATTATTGCCTGCGCACAAATATATGATGCTGTATCTTTGTTTGTTTGTTTCTGGGGACAAGTTTCCACTCTGCAGTTCAAGATGGCCTCAGATTCATAGTTATGCTCCTGTTTCAGCTTCACCACACCAGGATATCCTCTCTCTTTCTCTCTCTCTCTCTCTCTCTCTCTCTCTCTCTCTCTCTCTCTCTCTCTCTGTCTCTCTCTCTCTCCTCTCTGTCTCTCTCTGTCTCTCTCTCTTTCATGACCATTATATCATTATTCAGTTGATATCTCATTGCTTCAGAGTGTAACCCTCTAAAAAGATCTCTACTTACTGCATTCACATCTTTCCTTTTGTCATCATGGCTGTTTTATGCTGGGGAGTGAAGAAATGCAGGGCTCACTCATATTAGGCAGGCAGAGAGCTAACCACCACTGCCCCAGTCCTCCTCTTTCACCTCTTATAAGTCTATTCAATGCCCAGTAGTCCACCCAAGCAGCTCACCAAGGCACTGTGTGCTGGAGGTAGAGTATGAGAACCAGGTGCTGAATATTTCAGAATGGTACCAGCCAACAGTGGCTTGAAATCCACTGTGATGTGCATGTTGACATTATGGACTTGGTAAAGACCACAGATTAGGAGCTTGTAGTTATTTGTTTCCATGGCATTGGTTTACCATCTGGTCTGATGGATGGAAAGCCACCAAAGGTCTGTCACTCTCACATGTCAACAGTCAGATCACAGCTTATTTAGTTCCCTCGCAACACCAGCATAGGTGGATTCTCTCTCCTGGACTTGTCTTGCACTGGCCTATTGAAGCACGTCCCTAGTGTCTGTGCTCACTGGATACTCCCCCTGTCCCTCTTGCTAGCTCTATTTTGTCTTCCTGACATTTATACATCAGAGAGCATCACTGCTTTGCCCCAATGGCTCTTTTTTATGCTCCTCTTACTGTTTCCACTATTCTTACAACGTTAGGTGCTCAAATGTAGATTTCCAGCCAGACTTTGCCCATGAATAACAGCTTATAGTTCTTCATATCTACATGACATCAACACTTGAATTACTAATTCAACTTTTGTTCAAACTTTTGTTCAAAATGAAATTCCCAACTCTGCCTATTATATTCCCAGACACCAAACATTCTCCAGGGATAGGTCTCCAGCTTAACAAATGGCGATCATGTCTCACCAGGCCACAAAGTTCGAGCTTTTCTTAATTCTGCATTTTTGACACTATGCAGCTAACTTCTAGGCAATCTTATGGGTTCAGTGTTGGAAATACAGTCACAGATTGCTTCTAAACTCCCATCACGCCTGATTTGCTCCAAGAAGCCATTAATTTTCAACTCAGATACTGCAACAAACTTTTAATATATTGCAGGACCCCGAGTAATCCCTTAAAAATGTAACACAGATCTTATTCTGCTTCTATTCAAAACACTTTAATTGCTTCCTGTCTTACTTAGCACAAGAGAGAATGTTTCCCAGGCTTTAAAAAGTCCTGCCAGGCCATCTTTCACCCTCCCAACTTCATCTCCCACCACAGTCAGCCCATCCATCAGTCAAGGCCCCTCTGCTGTCTGACAAAGATGCCCTGATGCAGAGCCTGCTGCATAGGCCATTTCTTACCTGAGAACTCACTCCTTTTCTAAATGGTGCCAGGGCTCATTCTCTCCTTAGGGCCTGCAGGAAACTAGTCCTTTCCCTTCTGTGTCCTGTCCCCTCATGTGACACAGAGAATGCTTGGTAGTTTGTGTATTTATTTGTTTGTTTATTATTTTCTATATATTAACCTGGTTTATTTGTACATGCAGACATGCACGCACTTGCGTGAGTGTGCATGCGCGCACTTGTGTGTGTGTGTGTGTGTGTGTGTGTGTGTGTTCTCACTTGTGCCTTGAGGACAGAAGTCAATCTCAGGTGACTTCTTTCTTGCTTTCCTTATTTTTTGAGATAAGTTGCTCACTGACTGACTTGTACTGGCCAGTAAGCCCCTGGGAGACTCCTGTCTGCCTGCCCAGTGCCAGGATCACAGGCACATGCCACCGTACCTACCTTCTGTATGTGACTATGAGGGGTGCAAATTCAGGTCCCCATGCTTGTGTGGGAAGAACTTTACTAAGCCATCCCTCTAGCCCTGAGTTTGTGTATCTTCTGTTCTCTAGGCTTGGCAGACAGAAGGGTTCTCATTGCTGTATGAATATCTAGCACCGTTGAGTGGGCTTGGTGCACAATGACAGCTCATCAGTGGTGACGGAGTGAGTGGGATTAGTAACATGGAACTAGCTTTTGCACCACAGAACAGGAGAAACCAACTGTCACTTTATCTCCCATGTAAAGTGGTGACAGACACATCTTAAATGACAAGGTGTTCCACCTCTCTGCAAGGCTGTCTTTGTGTAGAATTCCACGCTGAGAGATGCTCTCGGACCAACACGATCATTGCATCTCTCTTCATTCAGACCCAAGAGACTTTGTTGGTGCCAACACAGAGCCTTTTCCTTCTTTAGCTGCTACCTGTGTTTGTTCATTTTGAGACAAACTCTTATGATCACACTTGAATTGGTGGCTCCCTTGCTGAAACCTTCCAAGTGTTGGGATTACTGGCATGTGCCACCACACCCATATCTATTTTTGAAGTAGTTTTATTATTGTTGTTATTACTATTTTTGTGGGGAAGGAGATTGAACTCAAGGTCTCATGAAGGGTAAGCAAAGTTTCAGCCACTGAGATACATCTTCAGGTTTCTATATCCTTTCTTTCAATATCTCTCCTTAAAGGGGGATTTCTTCAAAGAGGTGTTTCCTATGGAGAGTATATTCAAGAAGTAGTTCTGACCCAACTGGATTCATCCCCTGGGACTATGGCTCTGGCTGA
This sequence comes from Arvicanthis niloticus, assembly GCF_011762505.2. Lineage (NCBI taxonomy): Eukaryota > Metazoa > Chordata > Mammalia > Rodentia > Muridae > Arvicanthis > Arvicanthis niloticus. The sequence continues at coordinate 5,641,137 of NC_133435.1, forward strand.
CTTGTGGCATGGTACAGAGAGCTGGAGGGAGAACAAAGCATAAGAAGACAGATCCCAGGACTGTAAACAATTTTCTGTCACTATCAATAAAGTAGTCTTTACAAATTACATGTAGGAGTGACTGGTCCTAACTTAAACCCTGTGTCTGTCCAATCTCTGGTCTTACCGAAAACCCCAAGGCTGACATTACTCAGTGAAAACCAGGTCCTCAAACTATTTCTTTCTGTTTTACTAAAAATAGAAGGGGTACACAGGATTCTTTCAGAGCAGGGTGAGGGTTCCATTTCTGAGCCTCCTTTAAGCACTTGCTGTGGCCACAGTTGGTTTTACTTGTTTCTTTGAGGTGCTACATGGAATAGCAAGCTGGGCTTATGTGATACCAACCTCCTTTGAACCTCAGCCATCTTGGGAGGTATTAAAAGTCCTACCCATGATGAAAGCGCTATAGAAAGTTGGGTGAAAAGAAAGAATCTTGTCACTATAGACCAAACAAACCATTAGTAAGCAGAATATGACAGTTTATGACTATACTCCCACCATTCAAGAGTCGGAGGCATGAGGATACCTGTGAGTTCAAAGCTAGCCCATGTTAGATAGTGAGTTTTATGACATCTAGGGCTACATGGTGAAAACTTGGCTCAAAAACCAACTACCACCACCACCACCACATCAACAACAACAAAAACAACCAACCAAACAACAAAACAAACAAAACACTTAAAAATACCAATTGAAGATAAACCAAAACCTAACAAAATCAATCCTCTAAACTAAAACATTGAACAAACATAACCAAAAGTTATTTTGAGCACAGATATAGTGGCAAGAGCATTCCTCTATGGCTTGGTTAATTTTTATTTTTCTATATACTTTGTCCAAAAGAAAATTTATGTTCTTTATGCTATTTGGATGTGCATTCTTTTTCTCTCTTCCTTCTTTCCCTCCTTACCTCCCCTCTTCCCCCCATCCCTTTCTCATCATCTCACACACAGGTATGACATAATAAAAAAGTGAACCATTATTTATTGGGCACCAAAGATTCCCAATGTATTGACTTGTGTGTCTACATCACCTCCTTTGCCTATTGCAATACTTTGCAGGCTGCACACACCTGGACAGAGGACTTTGTATGACTCCTTTCCAGTTCTTTCAATACATTAGCTCTTTTTATGCACATACTAGCCATAGGAGTCAGGAGGGGAGGACTGGTGTCATGGCCATTGTCCCTTTGTGTGATACACCCACAGATCTCTGAGGATCAGTGAGAGGGATAAAGTGGCTTGAGTGACAATGTCCCTTATAGCTCTGGTTTTGAACACTTAGTCTCTGGTCAGTGAGTCTGTTTGGGGAGGTTTAGGAGATGGGCCCTTGATGGAGGAACTTTATCATTAAAGGTGAAGGTTGAAGGTTTGAAGCCTCACACCAACCAGTTTGAGTTTGTTCTCTGCTTTGTGTTTCCTGTATGGGATCTCTCAGAACCCTGCTCCAGCTGCCAAGCCCACCTGCTGAAATCTGTTCTGCTCTTCTGCAATCCAACCCTCTGGAACCATGAGCTGAAATGAAATCTCCACGCCAGTCAACTCCGTCACATTTTCCTTCCTCAGCAACAGCTACCCACAGAGGAGGGACTGACACACAGAACAGTCACACTGGGCTATCCCAGGGTCATAGCTGCCATAGACAGCACAGCTGAGTGAATCACAAGTATCCTGACATTGGCATGTTCTCTGTTAATCATACTTTCTGCATGTCCCACAACCCACAAGGCAACTGTCTTTATCATCATCATCATCATCATCATCATCATCATCATCATCATCATCTTTCTAACAAACCTGTGCACAAGCTTGCCTTGTTTATGGGCATAGGTGTGGTCCAATTTAGGCTAGTGATAGAACAACCTGAGTTTCTACATCATATACGGCCCACTTTGTGACCTTCCCAGGGCTGTGCGAAGGCTCAGCATGTAATAGCACTTGCCAACTGCCTGTTAGGTCTCAGGTAGCCCATATATCCAGAAATGAGCTCAAACTGACTATAAAAGAATTTCCCATTGGTTATATAAAAGCCCATGTGATGGTTAGAATAAGAACAGCTCCATAGCTTCATATATATAAATGTCACCAGAGAGTAACACTGTTTGAAAGGATTAAAAGGACCAGGAGGTGTGGCCTTCTGGGAGAAAATATCTCACTGGGGGTAGACTTGGAGGTTTCAAAACTCAATCTCTCTCTCTCTCTCTCTCTCTCTCTCTCTCTCTCTCTCTCTCTCTCTCTCTCTTTCTCTCCTCTCCTACCTGGGATGTATTTCTCAGCTACTTCTTCTGCACCAAGCCTGCCTGCCACCATGTTCCTCACCATGATGGTAGTAGCTCACCTCTGAAACTGTAAGCAAGCCCCCAGTTAAATGTTTCCTTTAATGTGTGTTGCATTGGTCATGGTTTCTCTTCATAACACCAGAACAGTGAATAAACTGAAGTCATCCTTAAGGAGTCTGTGAAACCAGCTCCCACATGCCAGATGGCATCACCCTCATTGAAGGACCTATGGCTCTATTGACATAAACCTTTGACTGCATAGCAAAACCCAAGTCCCCCGGCTCCCTTTGCCCCTACACACGAGTACCTCTTGTGCATTTCCACGTCCACAGTAGGCCTTCTCACCCCACAGGCTTTCCTTTTTCCTGATACCTATTTGTTCCCTTTATGAGGACAAGGTTCCTCTGCCTCTGCCCTTCCCTCCTCTAGCGGGTAGCCCTGGCCAAATCTGATTTCTTTTCTCCTCTGCTTTGGGCTCTTCCAGATCTCTTTAGATATTTTCTCTCTCTTATTCACAATATTATTCACAATAAAACCTTCCCCCTAAACACACTAGGACGTATTCATCCCAGCGATTCCTTTACTGTGTCCCCTGGCGTCTATTACCAAGCTCAAAGACCCAAGTTCTATTTCCAGGATGCACAAAAGTTAGACTTTGACCTAACCAGACACATGTAGGTGTGTGTGTGTGTGTGTGTGTGTGTGGTCTCTTTGTCCCCCATCTCTCACTGTCTCTCACACACACAATAAATAAATACATACATACATACATACATACATACATACATATGTAAATAAATAAATGTGTAAAAATTAAAACATCTAATCTCTTCAAATTACTTAGCTCCTCAAAATAAACTGACAGGGCCCGAATTATTATTATTATTATTATTATTATTATTATTATTATTATTATTATCATACTATTCCAGATGGCATCACAGTGTTGCTCTGCTTGGAAGATACTGGTACATGAAAGGGAGAAGGCCAACAGTGTTTGCATCATGTGTGAAAATGAGCTGACCAGCTCATCCACATCCACTCCACAGCTTCCTTTTGTTTCTGAGACAATTCAAGGAAAGCTGGCTTTGATTTTCCAAATCTTTTGATTTGTAGAGTTAAGAGGGGAAAAAAATGAAAAAAAAAATCAGTCCTAAGATAACTATTGGAAGCCATCTGAGTTATGCTGAGTTAAAATGCCAAATGCCAAAGAATTTAGAAATCAAATTGATCTCAGTTTAAAAGCCCCCCTCTTCCCACCAGTGTAAGGGGAATTACGATTCCACACAGACGAGACATCTTTATATCTTGACTACAGGGCTTGTCATTTACTAAAAGCAGGTAGAAGATCTCCAATATTACTTTGTTTATGAAACAGCCAAGGGGATGGCTACTCAGTGTTCAGTTAAATGCTGTCTCTTCCAAATATCTTGATTGGACTGGGCAGAGTTGGGGTGGGTGCTTCAGGTAGCACATGACACTAAACCCAAAATATGCCTGAAGGCTTCAAGGCTCATTTCATACTAATATTTTTGTCCATTGAAAACGAAAGCCTGGGGTATAGACCTCATTTTTTTTTTTCCAGAAAAAATAACACTCCTAAGCATATGTTTTAAAGGACTTACATTATGGAAGGTAAATCCTCCCTCAAGGTCTGTGGTGTACCTCTCAGCTGGCTAACAGTTTTGATCACATCGTTTTGTTTCATTGCTGGCTGATGTACAATTGCATGGTAATGGGTAATGCCAGAAGGTACCCAGTGGCTACATGGGATGCTGTACTGAGACTGGCAGTTTTCCTCTGTGAATGTCACCAACACTTTTGTTTGCTCATCCTGGCTCTCTCTGCCCATAGTGTTCATTACACAGGATATTCAAGGGATAGATGACAATGTTTGAAATGCATAGAAAATGGGCATGGTGGTGGCAGAGAGATGAGGCAGGAGGATCAGAAGGTCAGGGTCATCCTTAAGTACTTCGCACGTCTAGTCTGAGGCCATCCTGAGCTACAGAAGACCTTTCTCAAAACAAACAAACAAACAAACAACAAACAAACAACAAACAAACAACAAGCAAACATACAGAACAGGCTTATATATTAGGATCAATGCAATATATTGAGAGAATTTCTTAGACTCCGCTTTTAAGGGATTAAAAAACTTATGTGGGAACTGAGTTAATTTCAATTTAGGTTGTATTTAGATCACTTTAAAACCCACAGGAAAGTGATTTTGAAGCTTAGTTGTGGCAAAGCCACACGAAGACAAGAATAATCATCAGAGACTTTCACTGGAGATAATATTCTACTAACTCTATGTAGATACAGATAGCACTTTCTAGGAGTTCTGAAGTAACACACACATACACACACACACACACACACACACACACACACACAACTAGCAGCACAAAACATCCTTTGTTGCCGGACGTGAGAAAAACACACTCGTTTCTAAAAAAAGCTATAGGAAGGAAGTGGAAGGGCCTCGGGGTGCGGGGGAGAGCAAAGGAATGCATACTGGTTCCTTTAGACACACTGAGAGAGCCATGGCTCTCAGTAGCAAGGCAGAAGGTCAGTAAGTGCAGTTAAATCTGTGGGGTCAATTCCTTCTTAAACTATAGGTGTGTTCTCAGCCAAACAGTGTTGAAAACCCTGACAGACATTGTGTTGTTGTTCTGGCATTAAGTTGCCCCAAGTTAAAAAAAAAAAAAAAAAATCTTTAAAAAGTCAAAATCAAAGGAACCCAGACACCTGCATTTGATTCTAATTTTACACATCTCAAAACAACTGAGGTGGCTAAAGGAGATTTAAAAAGAGTAAGCCCAGAGGAAAGACAGCGAAGACAGCATTGTGCTGAAACTTTCATAAGATGGGAATTACGTGTTAAAGGATAAACTGAGGCCTCGGCCATGCTGCCTCCTTGAAGCTGCTCAGTGTCTCCACACTGTGTTAAGGATAGAGTGGGATGGACTACCCAGCCTTTTGTGACCAGACTGTAGTGTCCTGTGGGAAATCCTATTGACTGTAGGCTAAGTAATGCCTATCCCCTCTGAGGTAGAGGTCCTTCTAGCCCAGCATTCCCATGATGTGAAAGCTGAGTCCCTGTCTAAAGTGAGGAAAGCGAGTCAAATGTCATTTGTGTCCCTGAAGCCCCTATCCAATTGCTGCTACCTCTCCCCAGTTCTTAGTTGTTTAGCCTGTGTTCTGGCCAGTGAGGAACAGGAAGATATTCACCAGGGATTCCTGGGACTCTGAACTTTTCTGAAAATGGACCCTGCACAGTACATTTCCCTCTTCCTCCTGCCTGAATGGGTGTCTGTGCCTGGGGCCAGGCCTTTTCTGGATGAGGGGAGGGCAAAACCACAGATTGGGAGTGGGGGATGGGGAGCAGGCAGATCACAGGCTGAGGCCTAGAGTATTTCTGACTTTGTTTTGTGTAGGTACATTTCCCCTTATATCCCAATCTAAATAAGATAGGCTTTCTGCTATTTGGAGGCCACACAAACACAAACCAAACACATTTTAAAAACTGACAGAGAAGTGAAGCCAGGTCAGAAATGGGTGCCCAAACTCAGTCACTTTCCCTTCATCCCTCTCTGCAGAGGCCCTGCTGGCCCAGAACCTTCATGTTCCCTGCAGGCTCAGGGTCTTTGTTCATCCTTCCATCTGAAGGCACATTCTGCTTACCCAGCCAAGCTCAGATGAGATGCAACCTTCCCAGGAAGTCTTTCCGGTCCTTTGCTTAACATCCAAAGTCGGTTCCTTGGACATGTGTTCACAGAAACCTGTATTTGTCCTCTGTTCTTTTATCATGGTTACAAATGAGTATTTGATGCTTTCCTTCTCAAGCCACCTGGTATTACCACAGGCATGTGAACTGTGATTCTGATTATGCAGCGTGGGTGACTAATGAAATATTTATTAAATAGAAGACACGCAGACATCCCTTATTCTAAACTAACCAATGAACTGAGATGATGCTGAAAGTAACTCAGTCCTCTTCAATGCCTGAGACTACCCAAACACATCAGCTGAAAACACAGTTTGACTGTGCTACACGCTACAGTTCTCTCAACAGAAATCCAGGAAGAGGAAGCTGAACCCAGAACAGCCTGAGAAGACAGGATATGCCTCATAAAAGGACAGGAATATTTCTGATCTGAAAGTAGTGTCAAACTCAGATTCAGCAAATTATTGCAAGAAGAAAACCATGAGCAGCAAGAGGAACATTGCAAAGAGAAGCAGGATTACCTTGAAAATGTAAACTCCAGTTGTCAAAACACAGACACGATACAGAGTTTTCTGATTCCAGGTCACATACTGAACATTTAGAGAGGGTGTTCTGTGGGAAAACATCTCCAATTGTGCAGTGCAGTTGTAGAAAAACCTTGGGATTTATACAAACTTTGTTTTCATGCCAAATTTCCAGGAGGCCTTCTATTCCCTTAAGGGAGAGATAACTGGCTTGTATCACTATTAAATATCTCTCTCTGCAACTGGGAACCTTCTCCTAGCACCCTGAAATTACTCTCCGTTTGTTTAGCTGAGACAGAGTCCCATTATGTAGCTCTGGTTGGCCTGGAACTTGCTGTGTAGGCCAGAACTAACAGAGATCCACTTGCCTCTGCTTCCTGAGTGCTGGGATTAAAGGCCTGCACCACCATGCCCGGGTGAGGTTGATGTGTTTATACTCCAGTAGGCAGTAGAGTCTTGAGTAGGAATCTGGTTGACCCCTTGGGGTCTCAATGCTGAGCACTGTTCAGGCTCACAATTCAAACTCACTGTGCTTTTTTTTTTTTTTCATGAATAAACAAGATGCAGATGTCTATGGGGCAGTCAGCAAACATTCGATGCATGGAATCTTTGATGTGAGATGTGGAATGACTTCTCTCTCAAGGTATCTGTTCAGGCAGCATAAGAACAGTGTCTACCATCTAAGAAATTCTTTGTTTTGTGAAAAAAAAAAAAAAACAAACTAGGAAAGAACCTTTTTGTTTTAGGATGGTGTCAACTGAAATGGAAACGTTTCCCTTATCATGTGTAAGTACAAGGGCTACTCAAAACTTAACATTTTTATTTATTCTTAAATATTTGGAGATAATTTGCATGCTTGTATATGTGCAGGTGTGTCTGTGCTCGTGTATGTGGGTGGTCTTGGAGGCGAGAAGAGGGCATCCAATTCACTGGAGCTGGGGTTATGGGTGGTTTGTAAGGTTTCCTGATGGGGATTCTCAGAGTGGAACTCCAGTGCTCTGCAAGAGCAGCCAGTACTCTTAACCACTAACCTGTTCAGCTCCCTAAACTTGAAATCCTACAGCATTCCTCTACCCAGAAGCTGGATGGCTCTCTGGTTCCCTCTTCATGGTATGTCTTCGGGTTCTGGGAGAGAAGGCAAGGAGGAAATGAAGAGGTGGAAAGTGATACATACTAGACGAGCAGCAAGAGACAAAGGAGCCAGGAGAGGACAGAGGGGAGATGAAGAGAACAGGGCGCTACAGAAACAGCAAAATCACAGGCCGGTCCTTTCTGCTCCCGTGACTCTCACCCTTCTGTTTCTGACCAAAGTGCACACGCTTGGATCCTCACCAGGATCTACTCATGAGTCTTGATACCTTTTGGGTCCTGGTGGCTCAAATCACTGGTTACCAGAAAGTGCAGTAGCACAGACGGTTGAGCAGCAGTACAGCAAGGGAAACTGTCAATCTCCATAGTTACAGAAAACGAAACTCCTTTTATGCGCATGAGTATCTGCCTACTGCATAACCATCTAGTTTAGTTGTATAGAGTACTGATTAAAACATATGTGGATATGTATGTACTCAGGTACCTGAGTAGCATGTGGTCCTGACATGGTTAAAACTACAACAAACACATATTAATGGCAAGAAAAATAGATGACTTTAAAACTGTGGGTTATTTTTTGTAGTGCTCAAAGCAGAATGAAACTGAAAGAGGCCGCTCGAAGGAACTAACATGTGTTTAAAAAGCCACATCCTGTTGTTATCTGAAGTCCAAGGCAGAGGAGCAAGGAGGTGAGTGTTCTCACTAGCTGTCCTCTGAGCTGTGATTCACTGTACACATCTCCAAAGACAGAATTCCCTTCACATGCTAGCCAGCATCCCAGGTGCCACCACTGCCTAGCCCAATTTTTGTGAGCAAACGTTCAAGACACAGAATACAGTGGTCAAACTTAGAGGTCTGGGAAGTGAAGAGTCACCAGACTTGATCCCAGCTGTTTCCCATGACTCAAGGGGCCATCTACCTAGGGCCTAAAGAAATGAGCAAAAATGCCAGGCCTGATAGGGCAGCCAGAAAAGAACAATGTGAAATACCTGGCGTTAATTTCTTGTCATTTATTTATTTGGTTGAAATACATGTGGTTTTACTTCTAACAAAACCCTTGCCCTTTGTACAGGGAGTCATAAGAGACAAGGACTGGCCGGGTGGAGGGGAAAAGGGGGGAATTTTTTTGTTGGCATAAACAAATCAAAACCTAGAGGTCTCCCAGAGAGCTCCAAAGAGGGAAACAAAGCAGGCAGCTCTGTGGTGCAAATAATTGCTGCCTGCTATTTCCAACTTGTGTCTTGAAGTTCCTCTTTTATGCAGCTCCCCTAACTACTAGGTCTTCCTAAAGACTACCCAAAGTCTTATTAATTTCCTAAAAGAAAAACGGTCCACTCAAGATGTTCTACCAGCAGAGCCTTCTTTCCCTCAGATGGTCCCCGCCTCCCTTCTGAAGAGCATGTGTTGATAGACTATGGGGAATAGACCGAGATCATTTATCTGACTGTGTTTACCCCTTGAACTCTAGCTTAGCCTTACTAGGGTGGGAAGGCGGGCCAAGGATTCTGAGGAACTCTTCTCCAAAGCATCCTTCCCATTAATGCTTTAAAGTGAGAACTGTGGAGAGTGGGGTGGAAAACTGGTCTCCATCTGGAAGTGCTTACGCCCCGTGGTAGTGTCTTTAGCTGCAGTTGTTTGTCTAGGGTTCCCCTTATGAAGCCTCTTGCTTTTCTCCAGTGAGCATACTGAAGACAACTATTTGCAAATTCATTTCATGTCACACAGTGCAGAGGCTCCTTCAAGCTAAGCCAGGCAGAAGAGGCCAGCCATGAGTCATAGTCTTTCCACACAGGCGAAATCAGACCCAGTTCAAGGAAAGTTTTCTCTTGTGTTGACAGTAGCCACCAATGTACCTTCTCAGGTCAGGGAATAGTCATCAAAACAAGTTTCTGTGTGGAAGGCCTCACCTATCTATGAAACTTCAGCATGACTTTCCCTGAAAAGTCTTGGTGGATGACAGATCTGAGGTCAACACAAGGTGTTTCCAATCCTTTTCAGGTTCAATATAAAAAGTTATCCGGGGGCTGGTGAGATGGCTGGGTGGGTAAGTGTGCTTAATGCCAGTTCTGACAACCTGAGCTTGGTCCCTAGAATCCACATGTCAGAAAGAGACAACTGACCTTCACGAGTTGTTATCTGACGTCCACAAAGGTGCAGTGGCATGTGTACACCTCCTCTCTCAGATAATAAATGTATTTCTTAAAAATTACTGGTTAAAAATGACTTATGAATTAAGACATACTTTGACATACTCTGAAGATGCACACCTGTGTGCACCCCCATCTGTGCGTGGTGCGTGGTGCACGTGTATGTGCAGGGAATACATTTGCAATGCATACAAGTGCTTGTCACGGCTTGAACTTGATATCAGATGTCTTCCTGGACTGTCCTCTATTTTGTTTATTGAGACAAGGTCTTTTGCAAGGCCTGTGTTGTTTTTTTTTTTTTTTTTTTTTTTTTTACCAATTCGAGGTTGTTTTTGTTGCTGCTGCTGCTTGCCTTCTTGTTACAGCTGTCTTTGACTCTCAATACTGAGTTACAAATGGCTGCCATCTCTGCCCAGTTATTTTCACATGGTTCTGGGGAACCAAAAATCCAATCCTCATGCTTGGATGCCAATTGTATTACCTGCTGAGCTACCTTCCCAGCCCCACAGTCATGTTTAGCAAGGTAGAAAAGGACATTGAAGAGTGAGCTTGTCCAATGATCTCAGGGATGTTTCAATCATGTCTCAAGGGCCAGCACTGTGGGTATGTCTGGTCCCTGGGAATCTAGTCACTTTGTGTTGGAAGAAGGGAGAAGAGAGCGAAAGACCTGGAGGGATCTTAGTAGAAAAGATAAAAGGCCCAGGGATTGCCTCTAGCTCGGGTTGAACAGGAGACACAGCCAGGCCTCAGGCCACACTGCAGTGACAGCAGAGGGTCCTGGATCTCGGCACACCAACTCTTGACCTCCCCTTTGATGATTCCCTTTGCCAAAGCTTCTGCAAGTCACCTTTTCGCCAACTTCCTTGGCTACTGGAATGGGTGTGTGGCAGAGTTTTTGAGATGCATGTCTGACTGGGGAAGGGTGTCCTTCTGGGAAGCCTTGTGCTTTCCCAACAAAAGAAACAGCTTTCTTTTCTTGTGGGTCCCAGATTCTACCTTTCTCCTGTTTAAATGCTGGTGTGATCCCTGGAGGTTCGAAACCAAGAGATAAATTACAGGAGACTGACAGAGACATCGTCCTTAATGTTTTCAATTACTAGATGACTATCAGAAGTAAGCTACTTCCAGGAATGTAGTAGGGTAAAGGAGTGACCTCTGTATACCTCAAATATTGTTAGTTTGTATTTTCATTCTGTTATTTGGAACAAATCCAAAATTAATTTAACAGAAGTGTCGTATTGAATGAGAAATAGTAGCTGGGCATGGTGGCTCACAGCTAAAGTCTCAATACTCAGAAGGCTGAGGCAAGAAGATTGGCATAAATTTGAGATTCAGTCTTGGCTAAGTAGTGAGTTCCAGGACAGACTGAACTACAGTATGAAACCTTGTCTCAAAAAAGCAATGGCAACAGAAAAAAAAAAAGTATTCTGAAAACATTATTTGTGCAGAAGTCAGCTTTGCAAAACCCAGTAAAACTGGAATTCCTAAGTCATGTGCCATGGTGCACAACTGTAATCCCAGTACTGAGGAACCTAAAGACAGGAATAGTGCCACAAGTTCAAAACCAGCCTGATCTAAATCTTGAGTTCAAGCCCAAACAGAGTCATGTCCTGAGGTTCTGTCTCAAAAAGAAAAAAGGAAGGAAGGAAGGAAGGAAGGAAGGAAAACACAGGTAGATAGGAAGAGAGAGAGAGAGAGAGAGAGGTGAATAGCCATATGAAAGTTAAGCCAATATAGTGTCAGGGAATTTCATAATTGATTTCAAATTTTATACCCAGCACATGTAGCATCATGACTGCATCCATTGTTTTAAGTGTTTTATTGAGATAAAGAAAAAGACACATTATAGAGCTGTAAGTCATTATTGTATTCATTAACTGTTCACAGTTCAAGTTCCAACATGTTTTTTTTTTCATAAAGCAAAGGGATCCATTAAAGGGACTCACCCTTGCCTTACCTGAATCTGTTTGAAAATACTGAATTCTTCTTTGAATCTTTTGGTATAGATCAAATTAATGAAAGGAGAAACGCAAAATATCTTCTGGGTCATCCCACTGGTAATATGACACTCAATAATTATCTTTATCTCCCCATGTTGTATGTTGTCCCTTTAGAGAAGCTGGGTTAGGCAATCCTTTTAACTTTATATTCTAAAACGTTTGGTTTTCAACAGTGTGGTGGCCCATGACTGTAATCTCAACACTCAGGAAGCTTGAGGCATGAGGGTTAAAAGGTCAGCCTGGGCTACAAAGGGAGTTTTTGGACATCCTGGGCTAGCATAGGTTTTTCCACCAACATGCATTATGTCAAATTTCTAATATGTCACTATGAGCAAATTTTGCATGTTAAAATTTATGTTTGATATAGCTCATACAATCAGTGGTGGTCTCTATCTTAACTGGCCACATCCCAACTGTCCCATTACTAATCTCAGGTTCTTGCATCTTCCTGTTTCCCATCCAGGGCCTGGATGTGAGGTTTGAAAACATGCATTTTCCATAAGCATCCTGGGACAATCTAAAGTTTGAGAATTACCACTAATGCTGAAAAACATTCTGCTAAAAACATGGAACTGAGACGTGGAGAGGTTAAATATTACACAGAGGTGAAAGGCTGAAACACAAACAGAGCCCAAGCATAGATACCGTACTTTAGTTCTTGGTGCAGGTTTATGTTATGTACAATGTCCTGACATCAATGTAACCCTTAGTCAGTCAGGTTTACTAGTCTTTGCATAAATAAAATTCACAAAATTAAAGTGAAAAAAAGTCTTTAAAATGTTATCTGATTTCTTCTCTTTTTTCCCTTTAGTTGTCATCTGCCCCTATTTTAAGCCATATTTTGATTCATGTTTTGTGTATGTGTTCTTATATAAGTAACTGTGTGTGTGTGTGTATGTGTGTGTGTAGCAGCTACAGGAAATTCTTGAGTGTCTTTCATCAGGTTCTCTGCCTTGTGATTTGAAACAGGGTCTAACAGTCTTGAAGCTTACCAAGTAGGCTAGGCTGGCTGACCAGCGAGTCCCAAGAGCCCCTTGCTTCTAGAACTCTTCCTAGCACTGGGATTGCAATCATGACCCACCATGCCTGACTTTTGAAAGTCCATTCGAGAGACTGAACATGGGTCCTTGCGTTTGCACAGTAAATATTTAATGGACCATGCTATTTCCCCAGTTTGCTGTGTTTGTCTGAACGCCATCTTAATCCTTTCTATTCATTCTTTTTGTTTTTACACTTATGTGTGCTTCCGTGAGACTGGCACATGTCTGCAGAGGCCAGAAGAGGAGGTTGAATGCAGTAGAGCTGGTGTTACAAGTGGTTGTGAGCTCTCTGCCATGGGTGCTGGGAACTGAACTTGGATCATCTCAAATAAGAGAACTCGCTTTTTACTGTGGAGTCATGGCAGCCCTAATGCCTTGTTTCTTGTTTACTCAAGAAACACCAAGCTTCCAGAGACACTTCCTGCCAGTGCCATGATTTCATGGTTCCTTGTGTTTCTTTCGGTACTCAGCTGTTTTTAGTTCTGTCTTCTTTGAATAAACTAAAGGCTTTATGTTTACTGTGCATACATGTCTCTGCTAATCTCTCTTGGAAAGGCTTGATGGAAATCATTATCCTAGTCTCTTATTTTAAACTGCCTCCCAGTAGTTTAAGAAAAGTTTGTCCGTTGTAGATGTGGCATTAGAATGGATGCCTCTGATTGTGTCTAAGTCTCTTATTTTCCCTGTGTGTAGGCGCACTATCATCTCCTTAATAGTTGTGATTTATGCAGCTTTTCTTTTATTCCAAGTCAATAAAAATGTTCTCCAAAATCTTACGTTTAATTCTGGTATGTCTGGAATACATTGCCTATGGCTGGCGCATTGGAGTGAGCTCCGTGAGAAAGGACAACAGTGCTTATTAGTGTTTCAGTGCCAACAAGGCCATTTACAAGGCAAGATAAAACAAACTGGGGTAAACACGCTGAATCAAAAGAAGGTTAACAGCATTACAGCTCCAGCAACTTACCAGCACTGTTAGTCACTGTGATGTCATCAGGCTGATACGCTCAGCATTTCCCAAATGTTTCTCAATCAAAATCTGTCCATGTACCTTACAAAACATCAAACTACAAATGAATCACACACGGCAAGTACCTTACAAGGCATTCGGGTGTCTGCTGCAAAGGCTGAGGACCTCAGAACTTGCTGTCCCCAAGCTGATGACATTTTCCCCCTAAAAGGTAAAGCTGAAACGTTCTGGAAGAAAAACAAGGTGACACACGTGCTTGGCTGATTCCCCATGTGCTCTAAGCACAGGGGAAATGGCCTGAACTCTGACGCTAAAGGCATGGAGAAGTTCATGTGGCCATGGGGATGCATAGAGTACTCAACAAGGCTGGCATCACTGAAAGAGCACCCTACTTGGAGTCGAGAAATTTTAATGCATATTTTTAGTCTTTATCTATAAAAATAAAGGTGTGTAGCATTCTGTATGGCATAGTCTCTTCTAGCCTGTTTGTGTTCTCATAGAAGTTCTGTAACATTTGCATTTTGAAATACCTCTTTTGGGGGGCTTTTGGGAAGAAAAGCTGAAAAAAGTTGTAGAAATTTCTCTACCATAAATGTTAATTATAACTAATTTAAGGAAGAGACCTGATCATCTGAACTGAGGCCAAGGGTCAGTTTGGTGAATGTCCCCTGCCTGGGCTCTTGTGTGACATTTGCTTAGAGCAGCCCATGATCACCCATGTTCATTGCCTTGAGGGGTCTTAACCCATGGCAGAGTTTGCTTGTAAACCTCCCTCACAGAGAAAGCTGCTGCAGGCTGCGGTAGAATTAGTTAGCAAGTGTGGGACCTTTCAGATTATCTTTTACAAGACTCAGACCCCGACTCAGCCGCTCAGCAGCTGGAAACTCTGGCTCTTGCATGCTGCCAGAAACAGAAAGATCTCCAAACCAATACCTACAGCTGGCAGGAATGCACTCTGGGGAGAAAAGAACCTGTTCTAATACAATCTGCAACAGTGTGCACAAGTACAGTTTATGGCTGAACTCAGTTACTCCTGGTTGTTAACTTGTCCTCTTCTTTGGTGCCACCCACGCAAAGAAATGCATTCTATTCCTGATCACAGTGCAAGTTGTTTGCATTTCTCTTAGCTTTTTTTTTTTTAGCCACCTTGGAATCCCTCCTCATCCAATCTACCCTGGTAGTTTCAATTCATAGCTTATAGACAACAGTCCACAAATTAAGAAACACAAAATACACTAGCCAGTAAAAAACATCAGCAGCACTGGTAGCAGCAGACCACTTACTATGCAGAAAAGTGTGATATTGTTACAAATTATCACTTTTAACATTCCCAAAAATAGATATTATACTTCATTAATATTTGTGCTATAGGAAGCAACAATTTGGTCTCTCCGTACACTAAAAATTCCTATTTTCAGTGTTAAATGGACTGTGTTCTTTCAGGAGAGGAGTTTGAAGAGACAGGCCCTCTCCTACCTCTGCCCTCTTTTCAAATGGTTGCCAAAGGGCCAGGACTTAATAACCCTGAGAAATTCAAATTGTTATATAACAATGTTCTCTCTCTCCCTCTCTCCCTCTCTCCCTCCCTCTCCCTCCCCCTCCCCCTCTCCCTCCCCTCTCTCTCTCTCTCTCTCTCTCTCTCTCTCTCTCTCTCTCTCTCTCTCTCTTACTCAGTGGTGAAGTGGTGTATGTGTATGTATGTATTCAAGCATGTGTAAGCATATATGCATGTGGAGGTCAGAGGAGGACAGCCTCAAGTGTTGTAACTCAGATGCTATCTGCCTTATTTTGAGCCAGGGTCTCTCAGCCTGGAGCTTACTGCCTAGGCTAGACTACAAGGACAGTGAGCCCAGTATCTCCTTCCCAGTCCTGGGATTACAAGTGCATACCCCACCCCATTGCCAGTATTTTTTTGACTCAGGGTTCTGGGATCAAACTTAGATCTTCTTTGGGAGGCAGGCACCTACCTTAACCCCCATCTACTCTTAAACCTATCATCAAGAGGGCTTATGACACACTAGACAGAGACAGCTTTAGAAATAGACAAACTACAGAATAGGCCAAGTAATGCTTACTGTACAATGACATCTGTCCCTTACTTCACAGAGGAGAGTTGGGCCAGTCAGAAAATATGATGGGAAAAACAGCCAAGTATTTCCTTGCAAATGACTCCTGACGGGGCTTAAACTTTCAAGTGAATGATCAAATAAACCAAGGATGAGAGTGCATGGAGCTTTAGCAGGCACAGAGAGAGCCATGCTCACAGCAAGATACAGAGATGCATGAGGACCAGAGCCTATGTAACTAGTGAAGACCCTTTTGCCAGGGCTCAGCTGGACAGCTGCAGGATGGCTATGTTCCTAGTGATGAGAATTAACTAGTTGTACCTGAAAACATCCTACAAGTTCCGAAGACTAAAAGTGTCTGAATACAGATTGGCTTAGTGACAAGTCTGATGGCCGCTGTGACCTGGATAAAATGCCGTCCCGTAGGCTGTAGCAGGTATGGTTCTCCTGCATCATTTCACATGTGTGAAAAACATGGAAAGAAATGGCCCACTCATCAACAAATGCACCAGCTACTGGACCTTTGTAAGAAGTATGTAGTTTGGTGGAAACAGGACTTGGAATTCTTTCATTGCTGAGGGCTCCAGAACAGGAATTGAATGGAGGTGAGCTGAAGTTTAAAGAACCCTAAGATAATAGGAAAATCACGTCTCCATTAAAAGAAATTTCTGCTCCACATAGTAAAATTGAAGCACGAACAATCAAAAGAGAGGAAATTTGTGGTTATAGAAGCTTAATTTGGCCAATACAATCACAGCCTATCTATTTCAACAATGTGGAATTCCTCAGGTTTTAACTAGGAGGATGGGGGTCAGAGACAGGAAAAAAAGAAAGGCAATCTCTCGTTAGTATCCCCAAAGCCACCAAAAAGTAAGACTTAAACAAGTGAAATGTAGTCACCTTCGACTAGACGTACATACGGCTGTCTTCCCGTCACTTTTGAGGCCACTATTAGCTGGCTGGTGATGCCCAGAGGTAGAAACCTCAGTAGGGTCACATGGCAGGGACCCAGAGCACTGCTCAGCCTTCCCTTCGGTGGCACCATTATCTTGCGACTGGCTTGAACTAGTCTCACCTTAGGCTGAGACCAAAAGCTGCTTCTGATTATGAAGAGATTGTCTCCCAAATGTGGTGGGAGGCAAGCTCAGTCTCTGGAGAAGACGCATTGGGGGTCGGGCTCTCTTTTACACGTCTCAGTCTCTGCTCTGGCCCACTCAGCCCACCCCCGTGTTGGTCTCTTAGGCTGCCTAGAACAACGTAATGGTTTTTCCTACATGAAGAGGCATCTGGTGAATCAATTTGAGATGGGATTCCATGGTGACTCTAGGAAGATGGTGGTGACTGTCAGCAGGGGTCCTCTCTATGCTCCAGCGTCCAGGATGCCGGTGGTATGTTTTATGATGGGGTGTGGGTATCTCATTTAACTTTCTCTTTTCCCTCCAACCACAGCACCGCAACTTTCAAAGGAGATGAACAAATTTTCTACCTGCGGGGTTCCAAGAAACAAACTTTTAAACACTCAGAAACCCGAGGGAAGAATGTGTATGCAAATAGAGATGACTTGAATACAAATGCATTCGGATTGGATAAACTGCCAGAAACTGAAGAGCATCTCGGAAAGTTGGCAATGCAACTGTGTTTCGTGGACCACAGCAATGATGCTTCCTTTGTCTTGCTTACTTTGCATGTGTATGAGTATGCCAGCACAAGCATGTCTGTGAGTGTGCGTGCACATGGGGGATCTGAGGCAGGCAGGACATTTCTTCCATGGCTTTCCACCTTATCACTGAGGCAAGGTCCCCAGTTGAACACAGCTTTCTCCCTTGTCTGTCTTCCATCTTCCAAGCTCTGGAATCACAGATTTGAACTCAGGTCCTCATGCTTGTGAAGCAAGTATATGATCCATTGCGCCAGCTTCCTAATCTGCCTCTGCCACTCCACTGCCCCACCTCAGTTGCTCCAGAGAATTAAACATGCAGAAACTGCTCAGAGATTTGAAAGCACTTAAAAAGAAGAAAAGACAATTATGAAAACTTTGTCGGGTGTCTTTGTACTGGGAATTTCACAGCAGGTGACACAGATCAGCCTTCCTTTTAGGTCTTCACAGCCTAGATTTGTGACTACACTGGAGATTCCCACCATTCCTGTGCGTCTTGTCACTCTCCGTCTAGGCATCTGCTTCAGCTCCCTGTCCAGCCTTAAGGGTGTGATATGACCTACTCTGGGGATGGTACTTGTACAATGGCTACTGAAGGGACCAAGGTCTCTTTCGGTTGCCTCTGGCATTCCAGTAAATGACCCACCCAAATGTCTTCATTTTCTTCACGTTTCCTTGAAATGTGTGCCGGGCTCAGCTTCTGTTACAACTTCATTTTTGCTTGCCGTTCCTTCTAAGTCTCTTCTGGGGTGGTTCCTCTCTGTGTTGTTGTTGGTTTCTTTAACCTCGAAGTGTTGAGTGCCCTACATCTCAGAGACTTTGCATTGAGTATCATGGCTTTTAGTCACACGTATGACTCTAGACATCGTTGACTGACAGATTTGCTTGTGATCTAGCCAGATCTCCTGACTTCTAGACATACAAATACCAACAGCTTCTCTTAGATGCCCCAGGTCTACCATGGCCAACCCTGAGCCCTTGTTCTCTCAATTCCTCCTCTTTTTTTTAGTAAAAGTCAGCCCAGTCTTTCTAGTTGCTCTAGTGAAGAAGTGGAGTCTGTTAGTTCCTTTTTTACAGCCTCAGACCCTATCCATTAAAGTCACTGTTGTTTCCAAGTTACCCCACAGTCCAACAAACCGCACCAACACGCTCTTCTAGGATCTGCCACTTCTTATCCATGATGCTCCACAGTTGTATGGTCTCCTGCAACACCCTGACTTTTATCCTCTTCAGTCATTTCTAACAATGGCTAGAAAGTTCATCTGATCCTTCAGTCAGCAGATGCTACTTTCCTGGTTAAATCAACTCCTGGCCTTATTCAGATTAAAGAGCAAAGGCAAAACTATAGGATCCACTTTGGTTCTAGAACATTCCAGGAAATTCTGTCTCAGAACTTACACTCTGCCTAGCCTGCCTGGGTTCTTTACCCCCTCTTTTCTGTTGGCCACCCTCCCTTACCTCTCTCAAGTTCAAGATCAAATGTCCCTTTTCAGTGGGCTCTAAAGACCCTCCTCTTTCACAAAGACCCCTTCCCCAACTGACTAGCTGGCTCTTCTCCCAGTATGATATCCTGTAATATTTATTTTTATTTTTTGTTTTCTCACAACATTCAAGTGACACAAGAATAGAGATTTTTGTTTGATAGATACACACATGTTTAAATCAAGAATGGTGTCCTAAGCCTGTACTGTCAGAGCTCCGGAGGCAGAGGAGAGAAGGCTGCAAGTCAAACTAGTCTACGCTATTCAGGAAGAATCAATCTCAAACACAAGCGAAAAAACAAACAAATAAAGAAAAATGTACCCATTTCATATGTCCAGTTCACAGTGGCTGTGTAATAAATATTTTTTGAGTGGATTGATACCTCTGAAAGTGTTTCAAGTCTGTTTGACGTGTCTTATCAAACCCATTGGCTGGCACAGCTAGACACAATACTGTGTCATTTTGCAAGATACGACCTTACCCTGGTCAGAATTTTCACGCAGCTTTCAACTTTTATTTGGTCAACTGCCAGAACCTTAAACATTTTAAGAAAGTGTGCCAGATTATGATCTGAAAAACCAAACAACAACAGTCAGTGTTTAAACATCTTCCAAGGAAAATGGCAGTGTCGGGCCTCAGAGTCAGAGACCATGGACTTGGCCATGAGAGTTTGCAAAAGCTGGAAACACCAGGAAGCTCTGGAAAGCAGCAAACACCAGCATTTGGCCTTAAATGATTTAACACACACACAAACGGTCCCATGCCTTTGGAGACCTGGAATGCTGCAGGTTTGCTCCAGAACAGAGTCATTTACTTAACATTACTCTGACCCTTGCACTTCTCGAAGTTGCACAGTGAAGCTGTTTAAACTTTCAGCTTGGATGGCTGTCTTTGCACTGTAACCTGGGACTAAAGTGACGTCAGGACAGCCCTCTACCTTTCTGTTTTTGCTCTGACCCCTGGAGATGGTTGCATGTGCAAATGTTAGCCCACATCTGCCCAGCATTCCGTTGCAGTGAGACCATTTCTATTTTGCTCTTTCACTCAGCAAATACTTCTTCCTTCCCTTACTGTGAGACACAGAGCTCTGGTTTATTTGCTATTTGTCTTTCCTTGACTCTCTCTCAATGAAGAAACTTTCTGTGGGAAGCTGATCACATGAACAGCTGTTACTATGGAAACAAGAGGACAATCACAATGGGAAGTAGCATCCCATGCACAGAGAAAGTGTGGTATTACTTAGCACAGCAATGAAACAGTTGGGCCTGAGTCTGGAAGTCAACACAAGCTTGTCTCTCTTTTGTGGCCTTGAATTTCCTCACCTATTAGCATCCCGCTGGCAAATGTTTGGAAAGAATACTATATTTACTTTTGAGGACATAATTAAGAAGTTAAATTATATTAAGAGAGACCATATTTCTTGAACTTTATCCCTAGCTCCAAATAGTAATTTCATGTAAATGAAAGCAATTTATTTTCACTTGTTCAAAGAAATGGCTGCTAAGTTTAGAGAGAGCTTCTTTCCATTCTTCCTTTCCCTTGGTTCATTTCATTTTGTTTTTCCTTTCTCTTGAAGTGTTTTCCATACAACTAATCAAAAAAAAAAAAAAAAAAAAAAAAAAAAAAAAAAAAAAAAAAAAAAAAAGAAGTAAGTTCTGGAGTGAGAGAGCTAACCTGGAAGCCAGATTATGCCCAGTACAAACTAGGTAACAAAGGTAACAAGGCAACCGACTTCTGTGAGACTCTTTTTCTTGCAGAGTGTGGGTGACCTCGTCAGCCTGACAGAAGCTAACTTGCAGGACATGTGTTATATAGCAAGGACACAGAGTTCCTATCAATTCTGTGACAAGAGGAAGACACTTGCTTTCTGTTTTTTGGACACACGATGGAGGTTAAAATATGTCATCCTAGCAGGGCTGGAGCCATATGCTTTTAAGCCCAGCACACAGGAGCTTGAGACAGAAGAGCCCAATGTCATGCACAGTTCCAGGAATACCAAGCTAGCCTGAGCTATATGAGACCTAGTGTGTTATTTCTGTCTACTGCATTTTTTGAACTGTTGTCAGGGTCAAATCCTCAGGTTTACATTTTTATAAGGTATAATTTGGCTTTATTATAGGATAGTATTATCCTGTTTTCTTACTCTTTTCCTTTGATTCATATTTTTTTTTGGTATTTTTATTTATTCTTCTCTCTCTCTCTCTCTCTCTCTCTCTCTCTCTCTGTCTCTCTCTCTCTCTCTCCCTCTCTCTCTCTCTCTCTCTCTCTCTCTCTCTCTCTCTCTCTATGGTCTCTCTGTGTAATAGTCTTGGATGTCCTAGAACTCACTCTGTAGAACAAGCTGGCCTTGAACTCAGAGATCTGCCTACCTCTACCTTCTGATTGCTGAGATTAAATGTATGCACCACCATGGCATGATTCTAGTTCTCCTTTAAAATGTTTTCCTATTTTTTTTCTTACAGTTGCACATCATCATGTCTGGCTTTATGTGGGTTCCAGAGACCACAACAGAAGCCTCATGTTTGTGTGGTAAGCTCTTTACCCACTGAGCCATCTTCTTGGACCGTGTGTCCCCTTTAACAGTTGTATAATATTCCACTGTGAATTGTGATGCTGACTCAGGTCCTAAATACGTGCTCGGTGGAGATTTAGGTTGTATCCTGCCTCCTACTGTTACAAAAATGCAACAAGAGACCAACTTTTACACTCGAGTCCCTTAACAAAAATAGCTAGCACCATAACTACTGATGAGCTAGTTCTTAGACATCACCTCCTTTTCACAGTTTTATCCTGACACTAGGGGATGTCTTGCTTCCTTGTTGGAGGCTCGGGCTGTGTGACAATAAAGACTGAGGGTACATCAGTGCCCTCACAGGTTTAATTCCTCCGAGCTGGAACTTGAAGGAGTGTGGAAAGGCCACTGATGCTGTTAATGTCCCCTAATTTGCACATATCTGCTGCATGGATAGTTCTTCTACAAAAGTGTCTGTTCAGGCTACCAATCAATAGAAATGCTGTCTTCCAATCAATAGAAATGCTGTCTTTTCATTCTCTACCCTTCTTTCTGCTCAACTGTCTACACAATATGAATAGTATCATTTATGCTTAGCTCATAGAGAAGCCACTTCCAACACCCAACAAAGTATATTTCTTCAGAAACGCAGCTCAACAATGACGGAGAAATGTCTAGATGGTGAACGGGTTAGAAATTTACCCGGCTCCAGTCAGAGATGAGCAGGAGCATCAGCTTTCAAGCAATCACACGTGCCTGAGGGGACGGGATGAATTGTGGACTTGGAAATAG
Source organism: Arvicanthis niloticus (assembly GCF_011762505.2). Classification (NCBI taxonomy): domain Eukaryota; kingdom Metazoa; phylum Chordata; class Mammalia; order Rodentia; family Muridae; genus Arvicanthis; species Arvicanthis niloticus. The sequence continues at coordinate 5,663,463 of NC_133435.1, forward strand.
GTGCAGACTCTGCAAATCTTCAGGGGAGAAGAAGGGCATTTCAGTGAAGTAGCCACCATAGACTACCTGGTCCATTTCTCTTTTCTAGGGAAAGCAGTTAATGCAGAGGTGACTGTCCTGGAAGAGACCACTGCTTCTGCTTAACTTCTTGGTGTTTCCCACTCTGTAAGGGTGGTCTCTTCTTACATATAGAGAGAAAGCTACATAAATTGTTTCTGGTGTGTAGCCATGTATGGTGCTTTTAAAGCTTAACCCAGGATTATAACACAGCAAAATGACTGGGCTACTTCCAAGGAAAGCTGGGAGTGATTTCTTGGGGCTGGGCTAGGCTAGACTGAGGTCCATCACTCCAAGTCAAGTTTTAGTAGAGCAAAGTTTCACGTTTGATACACAGTATAGTAAATATCTTCTGGGATTGTTGGAGTTAAATGGACTTACACATTTAAACGTGTATCTCTTTAAAATTCCAGTCAAGCTGGTGTGGATTGGGAAGTGGTTACAAAATACCAGAAAGGAAAAACAGAAGCCTGACTCTCCATTTCCATAATTACGTCTCTCCTTTCATACCTTGTAAACAAGTGTTATGGTTTCTTGAGTTTAAAACAAAAATGCTAACTCCCTGCTCTGTGCAGTTACAGTACAAACATAAATGCTGCAAGAATTATTCGTCCACATGAGGAGCATGCCATTTCAGACACATTTAAGGCATAATAAAGCTGAGTGCAGCCTTGCACTCAAAGCAGCAGCCGCCGTGGAAAAAGCTCTGCTAGGAGAGATGGGGTGCAGGTTCAGTTACCCAAGAGTTGTAAGTGACATCATAAGTGTCATTTCAGTGTCATGATGATACAAAAAAAAAAAGAGGACTCTTCCAGTGAGTGTTGAGAAGAGACTTGTGGAGGATGCGCATGTGTGTGTGCATATGGATGTGTGTGTGTGTGTGTGTGCATATGAATGTGTGTGTGTGTGCGTGTGTGTGTGCATGCAGTATGAGTATGTGTGCATATGTGTATGCATAGGTGATTGTGTGTTCATATGTGTGCACATGTGAGTGTGTGTACATATGTGTACATGTATTTGTGCATGTGTGTGCAGTGTGGGTGAGTGTGCATATGTGTACATGTATTTGTGCATGTGTGTGCATGTGTGTGTGCATATGTGTGTATACGTGAGTGTGCAAGTACGTGTGCATATGTGTGTACATATGTGTGCATGAATGAGTGTGTGTTTGAGTGTGTACATGCATGCATATGTGTTTATGTGCCTGTATGTGTATTTGCAGGTGTATGTTTAGGTATTATGCATGAGTGTGCATGGAAGCTGTACTGTGGGGGTGGTATGTATACATATCAGTGATTCTCAATCTTCCCATTGCTGTGATCCTTTGATAGAGTTCCTCATGTTGTGGTGACCTCCAGCCACAAAATTATTTTCACAGCTACTTCATAACTATTGTGAATTTGCTAATGTTATGAATTGTGACGTAAACATTTTTGGAGCACAGCTTGAGAACCACCGGCATACATGCTCATGTATGTAGGGTATACATGAACATGTGTGCATGAAAAATGCATCACTGTGTGATAGAGTGCAGGTGTAGGTGCCTGTGTGCACATAAAAGATGATGCATCATTTTTACCTTATCATATACTGTAGCAGATTCATAGCTGCTGTGTCTAAAAATCGCTTTACATGGAATAAAAGATGTCTTGGGCAGAGCCAAGTCTGGAAGGACTAACTTGATAGACGGAGAAGTCAAAGACACGCACGACTGCTCTGCATCTCATGCGATATCGCTGCCCCGCCTTCTTGCTTAAGAGCTCTTCTCGTTTCCCTGTGTCTTTAATTCCTATGTTCAGGACAGTCATTCTCAATCCAGGGGCCTCACCAGGGTCCCCAGGAGCCCTGCTGAACTAGATAACTCCTCCTCGGCATCTGACACAGTAGGTTCTGGTAGTCTCCCAATGTGTGTACAAACGCCTGGCACACTGCTCCCACCTGGGTCCCCAGGGGGACTCCTGCTCTAGTGAGTAGCTCAGGTTCTTGACAATCTAATCAGAGATAAAGGTGGTTCCAGCGTTCAGTTGTCATACAGAAGGAAATCTGGAGAAACTGATGCACTGTATATAGAACTAACCTTTTGTCTAAACCTGCATAGCAACTTCCAGTGTGGAGAAGGTTAATCTCGACACATGTTTTGTGCTCTAGAAAAAGGACATTTTCAAGTGATTCTTCTGCGGCTGGGCACTGTGTAAGTGGACCAGAGCTAGTCATTCCCCCTGGGGAGCTTACAGAGGAGCAAAGTGGACAGCTCAGCATTCAATTGTCATTAGAACTCATCATGTGATGAGGGATGGTAAGACCTTATTATCAGGTAGGTACCTCAAAGGGGCAGATTGTGAAAATGGATCTTCACATCCTCATAAGATGGCCACGGTTCAAAGGGTACTGAAGGATGCATAGGAGTTTATTAAGCAGAAACTGAAAGGGTTTTCTGTGCTGAGGGAGCAACACAGAAGCAGTAAGTAACCAGTTGCTTTGTTCAGCGTCACCACATCACAATGCTGACACGCTTTCCTGAGGACGTTGAACATCATCATGAAATCACATTAGAAAGATCATTTGGCAGTCACACATTGGTAAGGATGAGAAAGAGAACAGGTCATTGATAAGATATTTTTGTAGCTGAAAACTAAGAAAATATGAGCTCTAATGCAACACAAGTAGTAGTGGGGTTGAAAGAAATGACAGGACTAAGATGTTTAAGAAGCAGATAATATTGGAAGCCTGTGGTTTTATTTAAAGAATGGGAAGGAGCGACATGCTTAGGATGAAAGACCACCATTCATCAGTATAAGGAACACAGGAGAAAGAACAGATTTGGAGACAATAGCTTACTGTGACCGGAAACTGGTTTGCTGTGTGTGTCCCCAGCTGATACGGCTGCTTGGCAGTTGAATATGTAAGTTTAGAAAAGATTTAAAACCCTGGGCTTATAGAGAGGAAGTCACCCATATATCAGCAGAGAATGAGAAAATCCACTGAAAGCGGCTGTGGGCACCGTTTTCATTATGTAGGGGAGACCTTACGGGGGAGGTACTTCCTGTGTTACATATCCTTTTGCCATATGCAATATATAAATTTGCTTTCTGCCTCTATAATGACCTACATTCAGTACATAGACGATCAAAGGAGATGCTGCAGGCTACAGTTTTACAAAGCATGCCAGGAGGTGGAGGAAGGGAGAGAGCTGAGTTTCTCAGGGCATAGCCAAGGGCTAGAGTGGGGTGTTGGTGATACTGGTCCTCTTCCAATGTGACATTGTCTCATCTTATTGATGTGACATCCTCTGCCCCCCCCCCCCCCCGCCTTGCTAACAGTCTTGGCCCATCTGGATATCAGCGCTAAGGACCAGCTGCCGCCTGCCCTCCTCATACAGTCATGACTCACAGTGTAAGGGCTTTCCAGGTGAGCCAGGCACTTAAAATGGACTTCTTCTGCATCTCAGGAGAAAACAAACAAACAAAGCAACTCCAGAAAACTAATAGATTCCGCAGCAAGTCCAAGAGCTCATGTCTCTTGCTGAGTAAATGTTTTATATTCCTGCTATTTTACCACAGGATCAGGGCTAAATAAATCTAGTGTGTGCAAAATATACTTATAAACAGATCCATGGAGAGCCTAGCCCCCTTCAGCCTGTAACAGACACACATACACAATTAATCTTTCACTCCAGGTGTGAAGTGCTGTGATGTTTTGCCCAGGTCACTTTTAGGTCACAGGCTTTCCAGACTACCTTAGGAATGCAGATGTGGTGTAGCTGGAACACAGAGCAATGTAAAAACAGTAAAGTCAGTATATGTGCCACTGTGACTGACCCGGCGTTGCTCATGGAAAGGAGGCCTTAGTCTAAAGCTATATTTTAAACAAGACTTAGGAAGAAAGTAATGGACTGTTGGTCATTTCTTCCACTTCAATTCATAGCAATTTGTTCCCTGTTGGATAAATTCCCATAGATCTTGAAATACATTGAATTTCTCTTATATAGTGCCAACATAAGCCTTTCTCCCTCTCTCCCTCCCTCTCTCTCTCCCTTTTTCCCTCCCTCCCTCTCTTTCTTCATCCCTCCCTTCTTCCTTCTCTCCCTCTCTCCCTCCTAACCCTACCCCTCCCTCCCTCCCTCCCTTCCTCCCTCTCTCTTTCCTACTATCTCATCTCTTTCCTTCCTTCTCTCTCTCTCCTTCTGTATTTCTCCTTTCTTCCTTCCCTCCTTCTCCCTACCTCTTTCCTCCCCCTGCCATGCCTTTCTCTCTCTTCTTCCCTGGTTTTACGACCCCTAAGTTTGCTCTATTTTTGTATCTTCCACTTTCCATCTCCTGCCTAGGTGTCAGAAGTCTTTCTGTGAAGTCAGAATTTGTAACTGAAAGGATTTGGGTGTCCTTGAGAGTTTGCGCTCCACCCCACTCATGTCAGAGTCCTCATTGCCTCCAAACCATCTCCTTACTTAGACCACCTTGGAGTGCTTGGCACACCGATCTGATCTCAACATGAATGGGGACACCATCTTGGATCACACAGGCTAAGTGGCACTTTCCTTCTGGTATGACTTTGTGTCTAAATATCTACAGTACCTACGGTATCTTTGTCACTTTGAAAGATACTTGTGCACTTGTTTCTCTCTCTCTCTCTCTCTCTCACACACACACACACACACACACACACACACTTTGTCTGTCTCTGTCTCTTTGTCTGTCTTTCTCGCTGTCTCTGTCTCTCTCTCTCTCATGAAGAAGCTAGAAACAAGTTTTCAGAGACAGCTTTAAATATGGTGAGCACATTAAGGAACAATATTAACATGAAAATTGGATGTGGTTCACACATGCAACACATACAATACTTAGAATGTTTAATGCCCCCAAAGAAGGCAGTAGTAGCTGTAGTTCTGTCACGTGGCAGCTACACAAGGATGATTCCCACACAGAGCCCACCATCAGCCACGTCTGGCCTCCCTACTGCTCCTAATCTGCTCAGACATGAGCAAACAGCTGTTTCACGCTCTTCCTGCCATGATGGATGGTATCCTCTTTCAAGCTGCGAGCCAGAATAAACATCTCCCTTGAGTTTCTTCTTGTCAGGTATTTGGTCGCAGCAGTAAGACAGTAACTAATACAGCCATTGTACTGACTTTTGCCTTGAAATTGGACCTCTAGAGATAGTGAGACAACCATACGACAAAGCAAGTCAGAACTTTAAAACAGGAGTGCATATTTGCAGTCGGGAGCAGCCCTTATGGAGGATGTCATGAAGCAAGAGGGTTGGGGCCAGAATCTCCTTGCCTTAAGCAATTTGAATTGCTAGAAATTAACTTTCAATTTGAAAATTCATTTCAAATACAAGTGTTCACTGATTTTATCCATCAGGCGAAACAGAACACGTTACAGCTCACCCTTACGGATCGACCAAATCAGGTGTTCAGAACCAAAGCCGAGTGCTCACCATCTTCCTCTTCTTGTAGCCTCCTCCCAAATCCTGCTCCTCTGTGAGTGATGGTTTCTCTGTCTTTCAGATGACAAGCTTTTCAAGCTGTTTCAAACACAGTTGACAATCTGTTTCAAGATGACAACCTCACAGGAACTAATCCAGAGGTTTCTTAACTCAGAATGTAGACAATGTTAGATAGCATTTCCCTGTGATCATGCTGAATTTAGTAATATAAAACTAAATGACCTGAAACATTTATACATTTTAGGGGGAACTATGGCTCTATTCATGAACATTATTAAATAATCTTCAACGGTTGGAACATGAGCCGAGACACTCCCTCCCCCTCCCCCTTCACTCCAGCTTTAAAACGCACACTTGAGAACTGTCTTCCCTACATTCTCCTTTAAAGGCCACACTGTGGCAGACAATTTGATGATGGCTGCATTTTTCCATATATGATGCCAGGGACTAGAAACAAGCGAGATAGTTTCTTATATGATATAATTGTTTCCATTAAAAACTCAGGAAAGCAGGAACCAATCCATCAACAGGGGCAAACAAAGGATTGAGCAACCCACAAACTTTAACTTTAGATCAGATAAAATTCAAAGCTAACGCTGCCGTAAACCAAAAAGATGGTGACTGTTGTGGTGTGGGGTGTCTTCTTCTGCTCTTCTTCCTTCCCTACTTATTTCTCCCTTTCCTGTTCTTTTCATTCTTCCTTCAGTTCCTTCACCTCTTCTCTCTCTTTCTTTTCTCTCTGCCCACTGCAGACCTGTTAGCCTCTGTATCAGCCTTTCTGAGTCTGTCCATAGTCCCCTTGTCTGTTTGGATCTCACACCACTTTATTAACTCAACATCAAGGAAAGGAGCTCACCCCAGCCTCTCTCCCCTTGGCTGTGTGAGTGCCGCAGTTTTCTGCATAGTCTCTCTCTCTCTCTCTCTCTCTCTCTCTCTCTCTCTCTCTCTCTCTCTCTCTCTCTCTCTTTCTCTCTCAAGATTATGGAGTTTGAGCTCCCTTCTGGAGATGTCTCAAAATGTGAAAACTCTGGTCCAGGCCACTGTGTTACAGAACTGGAGAAGCATGAACCTGTGAAGCACAGGGGTCACCAACATCTGCCCTGCAGGTTCTAGCATCCAGCTGGCTTCAGAAGTGTGTGGCCCCACCGCTCCTGATGAAACCTAGTGTACCTCAATTTAGTCCTGCTTTTTTTCTGGAATTACCTGGCTTTCCCTCTCACAGGCATACCCAACCTGTGGTCTGTGGGCTGCATGTATCCCAGAGTAGGTGCCAACGCAGAACAACACACTTGTGGATAAGAACATTAACAATGTCATGTCCCAATGTCCACATGCTGGACGCATGTGGATCCTCCTCACACTGCCCTCGGACAATCACCTCCTCACATCTCCCTGTAGCATCCGAGTGTACATAATGACACTCACTGCCTGTGTGCTCCAAATGTAGCCATTCCTTAATATTGTGCTAGTTTTCATTTTCTATCCCCACCAATATCATTCCAAAAGGCATATATGTGGTTCTAATTGTTAATTTTCAAAGTTGTTGTGTTTTTTTTTATACAGTCTTGTCTCACCTGGTTTTTACTACATAACCCAGGTTGGTCTCAAACTCATGACAATCCTCCTGTCTTAGCTAGTCAAATGGTAGGATAACAGGTGTGAGTCACCATGCCAGCATGTGTAACTTTTAAATCATTTTCCCCGAATATGAGTCCCTTAGAGTCCTAAGGTTGTCTGTGTTCAATGTTTCAATGGATGTCTCCACCTGCATGTCTCACCTGCTAATGCACTGTGTACCACACAGTCCTCACCAACCTTTGGTCCACTTCCCTCCTATTGGTCCATCTCTTTCAATGATCTCTCCACTCACATGGGAGCAACTTCTTGCTCTCAAAACTAGTCTAATCGTGAACCTTCTTCTTAATAACTGAAAGGGTTCTTCTGGATTCTGAGAGTTAACGGCATTTAGATCTTGAACTATGCAGGTGTGACAACCTGATTTTGGCTCCCAGAACTAGTGAAAAGCTGGGTGCTGTAGCTCATCGGCCATCCTAGCACTCTTGCATCAAGCAAAAGCACAATGCCCAGGGGCTTGTGAGAGCTGGCCATGTGTAAGCAGAGGCGATCGATGGGAAACTCTCTCAAATAAGATGGAAGGAGGATAACAACACTTGAGGTTGTCCTCTGACATGGATGCTGCAGTACACTGGTGCACACATGCATGCACACATGCATGATAAAGATAACTAAATAAAGCAGAAGCTCCTATGTCATCTTCCAGTGAGTTCCATTTACAAACGGGCTCTGAGCTCCTCCTATGTACAGCCAGAAATCTGGTAGGAAGGCAGCATATTTTTTATGACGATTAACATCCATGGTTATAGAAATAATAAAAGAAAAACATCTTCATGTTGCTTTATAAAAATCTCCATGAATATTCTTCCTTCATCAATCTCAAGGTTGGGGGTAAACCTCAGACTCAAGTGTGTACTTTGCATCAGTGAGATGCTAGGATAAGTTCACACATGCAAAGGCACACACACACACACACACACACACACACACCACACATACACAGGCATACACACACAAAACTCAGTTCTGTTGGGAGCCGACTTTAGCAGAAAGCGGCTAGATCAACTTTGCAGCCATCTGGAACCATATACCCTGACGAAAGATTTGGTTTTCAATAGCCTACAACAGCTGAAGCACACTCTGATATCCCACATATTTTGTGTTGCTGTTTACTGCCCCCAGCTGCAAGGTGCACGTGGTAGTCACGCCTGCAAGGCGCACAGTGCACGTGCTGTCCACGTGCTATCTACACCATACATGCTTATAAGGCGCACGTGCTATCCACGCCTGCAAGGCATTGCGGTGCACGTGCTGTCCACGCTATAGATGCCTGTAAGGCTTACGTCATATCAACACCTGCAAGGCACGTGGTATCCACGCGCCTACAAGGCACGTGGCAAAAGCCTATAAATAGCTCAGAATTCCCTTCAATAAACGAGACTTGATCAGAATCTCTGTCTTGTCTCCATTCTTCGCGTCTCTTCCCCTTTATCCCCACTCTCTCTCTCGCTAGACCCTGACCCTCGGACCGGAATGGGCAGTACGGGCTGCAACAGTTTGGCGTCCAACATCGGGCTCCAGTAAGCGCAACACAGTTCCTTTTGTTGATGTCTCCAACATCATTCTGCAATAATAGCAGGACATATCTGCTCAGAGTCTATCACATGATAGGCATTCTCTAAACATCTGTAAATTGATCTCCATCACCATCATGTGATTGGTACCACACACACGTGGCTACATGGATTTATGAAATCACTATCTATGCAGCTGTGTTTCATCCCCTATTTTAAAAATGAGACCCACACAGAACTTGCTTAGAGGGACTAGTGAGGCAGCTCGGTTGGTAAGGAATTTGCCGTCAAGCCTGATGACCTGAGTTCAAGACCTGGGATCCACCTGGTGGAAGAAGAGAACAGATTACTGCAAGCTGTCCTCTGGCCTCCACATGTGCACTGTGACATGTGTGTATTCACTCACAAACACAGATACGCACACATGTACACACACAGTGCATGTATGCACATACATGCACACACATGCACAATAAATAACAATAATTTTTGTTTGTATTTCTACTTTATATATGTTACAAATATTTGTTTTTGTGTTTATCTCTTTACTGGGAGTATGAATCCCACCAAGGGAAGAAGAAATTTGTTTTTTTTAACTTTCTATTCTCAGATGTAAAATGAGACTGGAATCTGGCAAACTGCAGGCATTTGGTAGCTATCATTTTTTTTTTTTTTTGAGAATTCTTTTAAATTTTTTATTACTCTGTAAGATGAGCGTTCACCATTATGGTGTTTACAAACATATCTGTTCTTACCGGCACTCTCTGACTTCATCACTTCCTGTTACAAACTCGTTACAGATAAGTTAGTATTAGTGTTTATTGAATCAATTACTATGAATTCTCAATTCATACATGGCCTGGTGCTGAGAAAAATGTATATGTGGAAATTAAAAAAAAAAACACACCTAGATTTTGTTTTGCCTCAGCTTCCAAGTCTAAGCTTTCCCTCCTCAGTCAGTCTTTGCTTCATGTGTTCCAGGGATGAGAACACTCTGCAGGATGTGTGCAAAGAACTCAGCAGCCAACACTTATCAGCTCAGCAGAAAGATACTAACAGCTTCCAAGAGCAGAGAGCATTGTCATCGGATGGTTTCCTAGAAAGGCCTCAGTCAACCTGCTATTGTAAGAGTGTTACATCATGGGAGGAAGTGAAAAGCCACAGCTCTCTTAAACGCATTTGATTAACAACATCTGCTAATCTTCTCTGTAACAAAGGACCATAGCCAGAAACCATATATATATATATATATATTCAAAGAGAAATCTCCCAAAGAGAAGCTGATGTCAACTTGAAGGCTCTTTTGGGAAAATTCATCTCCTGAAACCTCAATGGGGGATGTAAATGTGGATTATGGGAATGCCTGGGTACCCTTTGCTCCTTGGATTAGATAATTATTTTTGAAGTGAAGTTTAAATATTATGCCTCACTAGTGGCCAGAGTCTTTCTAGTGGTTCTTTGACAAGGCAACCCGGATTTAAAAAACAAGCTAAGAAAAGTTAATTTCATGTAAACACATCATAGAAACATCTATTTTGATTTTTATCTTGTCTTTTTATTAAGATAAAAAATTTTTCCAGTATACTGTGAATGTGCTTGTTTTTGAACCGGGGTCTCATACCTAGTTCAGGCTAGCCTAGAACTTTCTATTTCCACGCTTTTGCTTCCCAGTGCTGGAGTTACAGACATGCACCACCATGTCAAGTGTGGAATTATTTTCAATATAAGACTGTGAAGATCCTGACAGTGATCTGGTATAAGATGGTTTTAGAGTAATTAAGTACAAAACAGAGCCATAATTCCTCATCCACCTTTGAGTAGGAAAATGGTGCCTGTGTCCTCTTTCAATGGTCTCGGTGACCACATGCTTTTGTTGTAGTTCTATGACTTTGACTGTCTGTGAGGTGTGCAAACGGCTAAAATGTGGAGGAAAACCAAGCCTTAGTGCCTCTCCCAGAGTGTAAGGAAGGAAGGGTTTATCAGCTGAGTCACCAAGTCACTGGAGATACTGAACCCTAGAGCTGTGAAGCTGACCAGAGCTGCATCCTGGTGCATATCTTTCTATGCTGGTGAAATATTTACACTGGACATTATAAATCTGAGTGACAAATCTGGGAAACCACCTGAAAAGCCACAGGAAATATTCTATCCTTATTCAATATGGAAATACTTCATGGCAACACAAAGGAATTGAAAGCTCAGTGTAAATATACAGTGTGTGTGCAGGTGTGTGTGCGTGTGTGTGTGTGATGTGTTAGAGTATATTCCTGAGTTTGTATGTGTATATATGTGAGTACATTCCTCCGTGTGTGTATGTTCTGTGTGTGTGTTCCTGTGAGTGTGTGTGCATGTTCCTGTGTGTGTATGTGTGTGTGTGTATGTGTGTGTGTATGTTCCTTTTGTGTGAGAAAGAGTACATGTGATTGTGTGTTTGTGTGTACAGGTGCACATGCCCATGTGTGACCACTGAGGCCAGAAGAGGACAATGGGCATTCTGTTCTATCTATCACCCTCTGCCTTTCCCCTTGAAGCAGGGTACCTCAATGAATCTGGAGCTGTCTGCTTTGATTATGAGGCTAGCGAGCTTCTTCTCTGTCGCTGTTTCCCACATGGAGGTTACAGGCACATGCAGTCATGCCTGGTTTTGTTTTAATGTGGGTTTTAGGGATACCAACTTTGGCCCTCATGCTTGTGCTTGTAACCACTGTTACCCTCTGAGCCACCTCCCCAGACTTACAATATCTTTTACCAGAATCAGAATACTGTTTCTGTGAATGGTTTGCAAATTAATTGGCTACCACCTTGAACAAGGTAGAAAGCACATACACGCACTTCCCACCTGGCTCCATAACCTAAACTCAACTACGCAGCATATAATGGCATCACCACTGTTCACATTCTGTCCAGCCAAGCTCCTCACTAGCACGAATGTAATACAGTTATAGGCTGCTGAAGAGATGGCACACAATATTTCAGTCTTAGAAATTTAGCTTTAATCAGTTTTATAAAGTTTGGCAAAACCCCAAAGGTACTTTAAAATTCTGTACCTACAAGTAAATATAATTTTAGCACAGTATTACCTAAACACAAAGTCAATAACTTAAAGGAAAATGCCTGCTCTCTGCTAAAACACCAGCACATTAAATTCTCAACACATGCGTTCTAACAAGTAGTTTTGTGTTTTTTCTAACCTCATGGCTGTGGCAAGGTATGTGAGGTTGGAGGAGATGTTGGTAGGAAAATGCCTATGATAGGGTTAGGGTTCCTTCATTTACTAACCATCCCTGTGACAAGAATTCTGTTTTAGACCTTTAATCTCAAAAAGCAGAATGATAGAAAACACTGGGAGAGGCCAAAGCATGCATCGAAGACCTGGCTTTCTAAGAGCAGAGCTGAGAACAACAGTCCTCTGTGTAGATAACTTTTTGTTCAACCTGTTAGCTCTGTGCAGAGTTAAAGTAGTAGAAGTGCCACTATTCAGCCTCTAGTCTGTTGTCCTTCAAGCACAAGTACACTATCATATAATTAGCCAGCTGGCAAAATCAAAGAGGATACATAGACTAGAGCACCGTGGAGTACCCTTCTATTCATAGGCTCGTCTTGAGGGCCTGTGGAATCCCAATGACCTCGGCAGAGAGTAAACCACAGATGATGTTGCTCACAGCTTTGAAACACGGTGCTCATGGTTCTAATTCACACATCCTGCCGGCCTTGTCAGCGGCCTCGCCAGAGTTTCTGTTAGCATCAGTCGTGAGTGTAGGCTGTGATCTATTGACGGTCCTCAGACATCTCTTGGAATTTATTTAAGTTCATAGTAGTTACTAAATGTAACCAGCTTGGGATGGATTTGAGGGAATTTGTGTAGAAGAAATGAAGGTTGAATGGGGAGGTGTGCGGGGCGGCTTTTGGGAGAGTGTGTTTTATTTGGCATCTTGGCATCTTTCTTCTGAGACTAGGAGTACAATAGCAGATGTCTGCAGCCTCCTTTCTTTGGTTACTTTCAAAATTTTTTTTAATTGAATATTTTTTATTATATTTCAAATGTTATCCCCTTTCCAGGTCTCCCCTCCGGAAATCCCCATCCCCTCCTCCTCCCCCTGCCTCCATGAATGGTGCTCCTCCACCCACCCATCTACTCCTGACTTCCCACCCTGGCATTCCCCTACACTGGGGCACTGAACTCCCACAGAACCAAGGGCTGCTCCTCCCATTGATGTCCTACAAGGCCAATCCTCTGCCACATACATGAGCCAGGTTTTATTTTCACATATAAAAGTACAGATCCTAATTAAATTAATAATTAGAAGCAGGGAAAATTAAAGCCTTTGCCCCCTCCTACTTTCCTGACACTTGGGAGCAGTTCACTTTCGTTTCTTTGACAGAGAATGGCCACTGACTCCCCTTGGACCACCCCACCCTGACAGGTAGTGCCCATTTTGTCTTACAGGGTATGTGGCCACTTCAGCACTCCTGGTGGATTCAGACACACTGGGGACACTTGCTGGTTTACACCCAACTACATCTTCCCTTACTGTCAGGCAATAACTGAATTCTGAGGGATTTGCCTGAGACTCTTTCAACCCAGCAGAGAACCATCTGATTTAGCACTCTGCTGCACAAAATGGCACCCTGGTGGCTGGAAGAGATGGTGGGAGAACTCATTAAATATCAATTGACAAAGCTCCTAGTACCAATGTTAGCACTGCTGCCAAAAGCCTCAGTCTGCTTCTGTCCTGCTTCTTCTACAAGACTGAAAATGAGCACAGTTTACCAGCACAGATAGCTGTCAGATTAGGTAAACAGAGGCATGGAGCAGGTGGGAGAGCAAATTCCTCAGATCTACTTCACCCCGGGTCACCAGAACCACATGGACACCTTTTGCCCACAAGTGTCTTACAAATCCTAGTGAGATGTTGTCTAGTTTAAAGAAAACTGCAAATATTTAATATTTACCCTAACTGCTGACTTTCCTTTCATGGACTGGATGGAATTCTGGGAAATGGTATTACTCACTTCTCAAAGAATATCTTCCCCGAATGCCAACCAGTGTCTCTTTATCTCTGAACACCATTATTAGCTAAGTAGAGCACTGCACTGAATCACCCAAAGTTCTCACCACACACGCAGGCCTGCTCAGTCGCTGGCAGTAAGGCTTCTTCTCTCTTTTGTTTGGCTTTTTAAAAAATTGTTTTAATTTTGATTTTATTTTATGTATTTTATCTATTTATATATTTATGTATTTATTTATTCAGTGTGGGGGGGTCAGAGGACAGTCTGTGAAAGTCAGTCTTCTCCTCCCACAGTGAGGATCCTAGGGATTGAATTCAGGCTTTCAGCCTGAACACAAAACATGCTCCCCTGCTGAGCCATCTTGTTGGCCCTTGTATTGTTTTTTATAATTCTTCTAACTCCAACCTATCAGGCACACCCTTTTATATGTAGTGATATTCTACTCATGGGTGAATTTATTTCCCCTTTTTTTGTGTGCATATTGCCTAGTTAGTTACATTTCATATATTTTGTATTTCAGAAAAAAAGGCATAAATAAAATCTTATTGTGTGGATTACCATGCTTTCATTACGTTCTTTTTCCTCGTGTGGGACTTCCATTTTATATTTTATTGGTAGTATTTTAGTAGAAGTCTCTTAGGGTTCTTTTTTTTTTTCTTTTTGGAAGAGATATTGGTAATGTGCACCTCCTTTGTTCACTTGTGTCTGTACATCTCTGGTGGTTGTAAATGCATTCACCTCACCATTTCATTCAGAAAATGTTGTGCCAGCTACAGGCTCTGGGAAGGGTGTCTGTCATCATAATGCTTTTGTCTTTGGTTGATAACACCTTTGCCCAGGAACTCCTCCCAATGGCTAGACTCTAGGAGGGATGGCTGGGTCACAGACCTGATTCCCAGCACAATGTGAGGCAACCCAAGAGCCTCAAGGCACAGTGATGCTCTCAGGACTCTAGAAACACCTGCATGCTAAGGCTGTCACTCCAAGATCCAATGTATATGACACATGACCCATGTGGACAGTCATGTGCAAGTTTGCCTTGCCGAATTGAGGGGCAGAAAAAGTGTCTAATCAGAGAAAGATGTGACAGAATAACTCAGAGATAGGATATGCTAACTCTCACAAGAACAGCACAGGAAGAAGAGGCTACTTATGAGCATCTCAGAGCTCTCTCTCTCCCTCTCTCTCTCTCTCTCTCTTTCTGTGTGTGTGTGTGTGTGTGTGTGTGTGTGTGTGTGTGTGAGTTTTAGCCAGATAGTTTTACAAACACAGGTTGCAGAATGAACAAGCCAGACACAGGTAAATACAGAACAAGCCAGAGAATGATAAGGAGCCAGAAGATTAGAAAATTCTGCCAAACTTAGTATGAGGTCAGACAGAGCAGTTCTGGCAAAAGCAGAGAGAAGCCAGATTGAATCAGTCAGCTTGGAAAATTAGATTGTAGAGAGGCTATAAGCTTCCAGACCAAGGCCTAGGGATAGTTAGAACAGACAAAGAAACTCTCTGAGCTCTGCTAAGCCATATATTCACATAGTTTGGGTATAGTTCTCATCTCTTCCCTTCATCTGAGGACATAAAAGTAACATTTACACCTTGCATTTGAGTTCTTCAAGTCTTTCTAATGGAAAGAAAATATTTCATGTACACCACACTTAAAAACATTCTCTGTAACTAAGGGTAATATTTTTTAAATTTTTATTTTATGTGTATAAATGTTTTACCTGAATGTATGTATATGTGTCACATTTGTTCCAGGTGCCTCAAAGAGGTCAGGAGAATGAATCTTATCTCCTAGAATAGGAGTTACAAGGGGTCACCATGTGAGTCTGGGAACAGAACCCAGGTCCCCTCAGAAAAGCAACAAGTACTCTTAACTGCTGAGTTACCTCTTCAGCTCCAGTGGGACATTTTTAAGCAACTGTCAAGTTGAGTACCCCTTCAAAGTAATTTCTAATGAAAATGGCTCTGTTTTTCTTTGCAAAACACAACTGCCTACATTTTCACTACCAGAGTATTTGTAATTAAACTTTCTGCCTGTTCTCTGAGAATTCTGTGTGTACTAAAGCCTTCAGCTTTAGAATCCAATTATTCAATGTAAACCTGAGCACAGGCAAACTAAAAAAAAAAAAAAAATCAACAAAACAAAAAACAAAAACAAAGTAACCAGATGATATACAATTATGTTATATCTTCAGAATCTTTCAGTGGGTAAGTAATTTTCTCTCTAGTCTTTCATGTGCTGAAAGGGAGTGAGGCTATAGGGCTCTATTTCTGGGCATCTGAAGTACATTAAGTCATTCAACTCTTCTGATGCATATTAAGATAATAACTATTAAAATGTCAAAGGCTTTACTGAACGAGATGGTTGGAAGCACAGCAAACTAAAAGAAAATAGCAACAGTAACAACAGCAAAATACCAACCCTGAGGACTCCAGAAGCAGAGACCCTCAGAAAGGTCAGACTGAAGAATCAGACACAGCCTGCTGCCTTCAGGCAGTAAGGAGAGCAGCAACCTTTTAGATATCACACCGCTCGCGTGGCAGCCATTTTAATGATCGAGGAAGTTAAAAATCACACACAAACAGGCAGATTCAGGTTCTGAATGAAAACAGAAGCCCTAAAGATCCAAGATTTACAGAAAAGCAAACTGGAGAAAGACCCAGTGAATTTTATATGGCCCAAACACCCAGAGTCTGGCATGCTGGTGATAGTTTAAATCATTTCTCAGCCCTTTGTTTAACCTTGGCTGATGAGGCCAAAGCTGACTATTCATCTTCAGCTAGCAAATAAATGCTGAATACCCAAAGTTCAGAAATTACTCTGGAGGGAGACCATGAATTTTAAGGATTATTTTCAGAAGTGGCTTAGGTTTCATCTTTAAACGGTCCTTCAAAGGACCGAGATGTTGGCTCTTAATTATCTTTGCCCCAAAGCAATTCTGTTCACTAGACATAAGTTCACATTAAGGAAAATTCAGATGAATGCTTAGCTTAAATACTTTCCTTCTGCAAACAGTGTTGGCTCCAGGGACACATTACAAACAGCTGCGATTGGGAAATTTCTTCTCTTTAGAACAAAAATACCCCTGTATTAAAGGTAAGCCATGGTAAGAAAATATCACAGCGACTTTTCAAATGTGCTTCCTCGTGTAGTTCTACAGATGTTGGGCCTCACTCACAGGGACTGGGGTAGGGGAGATACTCTGTGAATGACTTCGAGATCTCTCTCCTCAGACCGTGTTCAGAGGGTCTTGACAGGAACAGTGTCTTCTGGAATCAACAGAGCAGCATTTGCTGGGCCTTTGACAGTCTGCTTGTGACCATACGTTATCATCCACATACGTAATCAGTATTATGAAGCTGTACCATCCTCATCATTTCACAGATAGGAAAAAAATAGGCTTGGGAAAGATGAAATGTTGCTCTCTGTTGCAAAACTATTCTAAGGCAGCCTGGAATTTTGGAAGGTGGGGTTTCTGGTTTCAAAGCTCGACGCATTTAAATTGTTCACCACGAAAATTTACTAGGATGTAAAGTATTTGGAGCGTTAATTCTGTTCCCTTGGGCCAAGAATATTCAATTCAATGAAATAACCACAAAGTCAACAGAAGAACACAGTTCAGACTTTCTCCCAGACGGAGAAGTATATCTTCCAAGGACCTCGTTCTACTCAAATATGGTCAGACACTTTTCCACCTAAATCCAGTTAATGGCATATAAATGAAAGCCTTATTAGGTTGAGAATTAAGTTTGAAATGTGAAAATTTAGTTTCTATTAATAATTCACTTTTGCAATAGCATGAGTTTTGTTGAAAACAGTGATATTTTAAGAAAGTTTAAAGAGCAATAAAAAGCCACAGGTCAATAAACTCTCCATTAAAATGGAGATGGCAAGGTTAAGATGCTTTTCTACATATAGGGACACAGAAATGAACTGGCATTGTT
Organism: Arvicanthis niloticus; assembly: GCF_011762505.2. NCBI lineage: Eukaryota > Metazoa > Chordata > Mammalia > Rodentia > Muridae > Arvicanthis > Arvicanthis niloticus. The sequence goes on from NC_133435.1 coordinate 5,681,069, forward strand.
CAAACTCATAAGTCCATATGCACATCAAATACACCAGAGACTTCTTTCTGCATGCACAAGTGGGTGGAGCTATGACTGGGAAGCTGTGCCTGCCCTGCTGACCACTAAGAGCGCTCTGAATCAACAGGCTCTGAGAACTGAACGCCCATCATCTGGAATGCTTCAGAGCAAGAGGCCCAGAAGCCCACATCATTACTTAACCTGGTGGCACAATAGTAATTTAAAAATGTAGCCATGTGATTTAATAAAATCCCAACTGAGCATTAAACTAAATTGTGGTTCAATCAAATTACTACTGCTAAATCTCATGTTCTCTCCTTCCCTCCCTTGCTTGCCTCTGTTTGTCTTTCCTCTCTCCTCCTCTTCTTCCCCCACTTCTCTTCCTCATTCATTAATGTATATGCACCATCAAAGGGCTCGATGGTGCTGTTAAAAAAAATAGATGTTAATGCTTCCGTGCCAATACTAACACTTGGGTAAACTTCTGGCAGTTCATTTGTAATGCAATGGGGTTTTATTTCTTTGTCTGTTTGTTTGATTCTTTTGGTAGGTTTCACACTCCCCCAAACTATGGTTTTCAAATTTAATTTCTTACTGTAATGCACATTTTATAGTCCATTCATTATACCCACTGTACACACAGACACAAAAATACCTCAGAAATTCAGAAAAACATTTTCCTTCCCATGTATCGCACGCTCATTTCTTTTATTCCATCTGAGTGTAGGTTTGACTTCATGACCAACTAATGGATCATAGTGAGCAAACTGAAAAATATCTCCTCTTAACTGCTTAATTTCCAGGAATGTTCCCAGGGCAGCCACCGAGTAAGAGTGAAATTAACTTGGAAGGTGGATTAACTATTAAACTCCAAATGATGTTTGAGGACAGTTCATGCAGGAACTACTGCATGCATCTACTACTGACTGCTGCATCTCAGCAAACAGAGAAAAATGCCTTGGGTTGGTGCCAAGGAAAGAGCGAAGATAAAGCCAGTCAGTCCGTGAACAATCAAAGGACACTGTATCACCTTCACTTGACAAGTGGGAAAACTGAGGCAAAGGAGATGCAACACCTCATTTGCTCAGATATTCGGCGCCCAGAAGAGTCATGATATAGTCTGTATCCTCACTGTGGCTCCCTGCTGACCATGTCAAGGCAGTGAGTATCTACAGAGAATAGTATACACAGCATCTGTACACACGACAGGCACAGTGACCTGATGACTCGGTGAGTAATTCAGCAAATATTTCAGGCCAAAGCTTAAGGCTGGACTGGACCCAGAAGAAGAGAAGATGGGAAGAATAAAAACTCTAGGGGTGTTTTCAATGTTTTCACTCAAAGTTTAACTTAGGCCTGGGTCTGTAGCTTGACTGGCAGACTGTTTGCCTAGCATGCATGAAGCTCTGGGTTTGATTCCCAGCACTGTATAAACTAAGCATGGTGACACAAACTTGTGACCCAAGTTATTGGGGAGGCAGAGACAAGAGAATTAGAAGTTCAGTGTCATCCTCAACTATGTAACAAGTTCCAAGTCAGCCTCTGTGGCCAATGTTTAAGGTTTCATCTCGTGGATTAATCCCTGATGATTGATGGGCCAAAGCTCTATGGTAGAGCACTTGCCTAGTATGTGTGAGCCTTTGTGTTCAAGGTCCTATACCAGGAAAGATAATAGACAAAATCTTGTAGTACAATTCATAACTTTGCCTAAATTAGCTGTTTTGTTAGTGGTTATAAAATGATGATTAAAAAAAAAAAACCCTCTTTCCTCTATTTTTAGAACCTAAAAATCATTTGTAAGAAATTTTCTACTTATCTGGAATGCTTGTATACATGGAAACAGTGTTGCTGAAAGAAAGGGGGATAAATACTTCAAATTTTCTCTATTATTGCCAGTTTTCAAATTAATAACTGTACTAACAATAATGCTTTTCCCTCCTTCCTTCCTTTCTTTCCCTTTTTCCTTCTTTCTTTTGTGATTTTTGAGGTAGGGTCTTCACTTTGTAGTTCTGAGTGTTCTAAAACTTTGTAAACGAGGCTGGGCTAGAACTCATAGAGATCTGTGCCTCTTGAGTGTTGAGATTAAAGGTATGTGTCACCAAGCTCTGTAGGTTTTATTTTCTTAAATTCTTAAATATATATATATATATATATATATATATATATATATATATATATATATATATTCCATTGCTCACTGGAACACAAGGTGACCCTTATTCAGAAAAATTGCAAGGGAAAGTGCCAGGGAAGGTAATTCCACTGCTAGGTCTGGGTAAAATGAGATTTGCTGTTAAGGAGAGGAGGGAAGAAAAACTGACATGAGGTTAAGACAGGTGATGTCTATAATAGAAGAACAGGGCTTCTGGAGAACACAGTAAGACCCTATTTCAAAATCACAAAAGAAGAAGAAAAAAAGAAGAAGAGGAAGGAGGAGGAGGAGGAGGAGGAGGAGGAGAAGGAGAAAAGGAGAAGAGGAAGAGGAAGGAGGAGGGGGAGGAGGAGGGGGAGGGGGAGGGGGAGGAGGAGGAGGAGGAGGAGGAGGAGGAGGAGGAGGAGGAGGAGGAGGAGAAGGAGAAGGAGAAGGAGAAGGAGAAGAAGGAAGAAGAAGAAGAAGAAGAAGAAGAAGAAGAAGAAGAAGAAGAAGAAGAAGAAGAAGAAGAAGAAGAAGAAGGAAGAAGAAGAAGAAGAAGAAGAAGAAGAAGAAGAAGAAGAAGAAGAAGAAGAAGAAGAAGAAGAAGAAGAAGAAAGAAGAAGAAGAAGGAGAGGTAGATGAAACATTGGAATATCTGACTGGGCATTCAAGCACTGGGCACCTTGAGGTGATGCTACAGTTATGAATGAGGAAATCTTAGGTTGAGTGTTGTATTTCTTTTGGCAGTGTTTATCTGTGATGGTGATAGCTGAAGTTGGGAAGAAGGAAGGCCTAGGCAAGATGGGAATGTGTGGAAGGGACGCAAACATGACAGACAGCTAGGACGAAGGTTGTCAGAAGCAAAGGAGCTGTAACCACACATTGCATGGGTAAGGTAGTGGTGCAGACATTGCATGGGTAAGGCAGTGGTGCAGGCTGTTTGCTGCTGGGTTGTAAGGAAGTCTGGTGAATGCCCAAACAATTGGAAATGATATCTACATCAACATAGTTCACTTTTCCGACTTCTTACTTTCTTTTCTCTCTTGCTTTGGTTTTGATGTCTCAGAAGTGGTCAGTGAGAGGCTGAATCCAAGTAGTGGACCTGAAAGCAATTCCAGAAATGCATTTCTGAATGCATTGGGGAGAGAGGCAGAGGCCACTACAGGGTGTGTTAACGGGCAACTCGGATGCTGGCTTGGTGGGTAAAGTACTTGCTATAAAAACAACTAGCATGAGGGTTTACATTTAGATCCCCAGTGCCCATATAAAAGCTGGGTATGATAACAAGTGTCTATAACAGAGACCTGCTTCAAATAACAAGGTGGAAAAGGAATCAAGAACAAGACACCTGAGGTGGAGGGCTGTTGTCCACATGTGTGCATATGTGCAGACATATACATCTATATACATATATACACATACTTGCACATACATGCACACAGAGAAATTCACACACACACACACATACACACACACACACAAGCGCAGACACACAGACATATAAACACACAGAGAGTATGTCAATCAAACTCTGAAGTCTACTTATACCCCTGAGGAATCTATTTTTATGCTCCCTTCCAGCATCTCAGGCTCCCAGGGGATTCATTTGATCAGTTGAGGGCTACTCCCAAGGACCACCTGACTTAAATTGTTGCCTCCCTTTTTGTCTGAGGGTCTCAACACACAGATATGAATTCCAGGGAGTGAGAGCGGGAATAGGATATGCAGTTTGGGGCTAAGTTAACATAAATACCAATTCCTAGTTCTGTTTCCAGTTCACCAGGCTTCCTCATTTTCTTGGAAAGCAAGAGAAGAAAAGATATGTTTTTTATAGGGAGTCAGCATTGCACTGGAGCCTGGAGGTGAAGGCAGCCCAGGGAAACAGGGTGTGAGGACATTTATTTACAATGGAAAAGAGTTTTAGTGCACACAGTGGAAAGGCTGGAAGGGAAGTCAGCAAAAGCAAGATAAGAGGCTGGAGAAAGGGAGGATCCCTGTATCAGGTGACATCATAAGAGGGTTCACGACCCCAGAAGCTTTGGTCATTGAGTCAGACAGGAAGAGGACTGATGATGACTGCCGAAAGGCCAGCAGAACATTTTCATAGACTCTATGGAAAATATGGACAATGGCGTTAGGCTTGACTTAGTTCTTAGATCTGTTGTTGCCACCAGGATTTTAGACATCTTATTGAAACCACTAAGCCTTAGTTTCCTCATCTGTACAATGGGAACAAATAGTCATCACCCTACCAGATTATTTTGAAGACATATTGTTCAACTGCTTAGCTCACTTCTGGCCAATAGTAAGCACTCATAATTGTTAACATTTATTATAACTATCTTTATGCTTTTCAATGAACCTTTTGGCAAAATGGATTTTAATACCAACTGATTAAAGGTCCTGGAAGTATGTGCAGCGGTGGTGGTGGGGATATGATCCATGTGTACTTATATATGGTAGGCAATTAAAATAATAATAAAAATAATTCACTTACATAAATGCAGCTACGTATCAATTACAAACTGCCAAATAGGTGATGGACACCTGAAATTCCAGCCCACAGAGGCAGAGACAGGGCATTGTCACAAGCTTGAGAGGAACTGCCACTACACAGCAAGATCCCAGTTCAAAAGTCCATAAATAAAGCATTCGTTTTCCTAGTGAGAAAACAAATATTTCTCTTCTATCATTACACCTACAGTTTGCTTTTTGTCAACAAGATTGGAACAGTAGGAAAGGCAGGTGAGGCATCAAGGACCTGAAATTAGGAGGCCCACAGAGTAGCATGGGGTCGGAGAAAGAGGCCTCCTTCTCACGTTCACCCAGAGTACCTGCCCCTCCCCAGCCTTGTCCTTGAGGTTGCTGATAGATTCCAGAGCAGAGCCACTTTGTCTGTCCACACAGACTCTAGTTACTTCAGCCATGGCAGCCTGTGGGACACGTGCTAAAGCAGAATGGATTTTATACATATATACACATACACATACACTATACATAAAACAAGTGTACAGGTGTTCCTTATGAATGTGTATTTATCCAGCTGGTTCTTGTATGATTCATATTGTAAGTGCTCTAAATTAATTTGTAACTTATACACTATAGCAGAAGATGGAGAAATGAATCAGAAATGGGAAAAATTATCCAGTCACTTTGTGAATTATGTTTCTTGGACTCATGTTCAGATAATGCATTTGGATGTTAATGCTTTTACATACACAGATTAATAACTCTGTCAGAGAAAATCTGAGTGGAGCCATGATTCGCACATTTTTATAATTATTATCACCTGCCAACATGTATAACTTAGCAAGTCCTTGTTGGCTACAAACATCAAAAGGCCATTGTAACCCCCATTCCTTATACCTTGCAGTGTTTATTTAGGTTTAAGAAGCACCTTTAGTGGTCTGTACAAGGAAATATGCATGCAGTTTCTCACATGCTACCTTATTCAATCCTTATAATAGCCCCATGAGGTATTTTTATTATTAAGTCCTTTCTATTCAGGTAGGGTATGGATCTGTTCTGATGCTGTCAGCTCATGGTGTTGTCTAAGTGCAGTAACACAGTTTCTACGTGTACCCACATTGACTGTGGATCACGAAGAGAAGACAGAACTCATTCTACCATGAATTGTACATCTGATGTTCTGCCCTGCTCAGCATCTACATGTTCCTATTTCCAGAAAGGAGCCCACTCTGGTGTGTGACTGTCAATCAATGTGGCTTCCTGTGCTGACTACCAAGTGAGCACTTTCCCCTGGAGGTGCCCTGAGGCAGTGTCTCTTACCAGAACTGGCAGCCGGGCTCTGGGTCCTCACTTTCTCTACATTTGATTATTCAGACTGTTCAATTCTCCCCCATCATGCCCTTGTAATGAATTATTTCTCTTGTCTGCCAAAGTCTGTACCTATTATTTGCAACCAACTAAAACACGGATGCACACCATCATTGCACGTACATTCTAACTTGCATGTCTAAAACACGGATGCACACCATCAATGCATGTACGTTTTAACTTGCATGTGTGGCTGCTCGGGGTTGCCAGTCCATCTTCTCCCACAGCATGTCATGCTCACTCGCCTATTATTATAAGCGGCTCCGCAATGCTTATTTATTTTCTTTTGCACATATCACTTTTTCCATATTTTGGATTCTTTCCTCTGAAAGATTCCCAGAAGTGAAGTTACTAAGGCAAAGGGCACAGATATTATTATAGCTCTTGAAAGATATTGCCAAAATGCTTTCTAGACAGACGCTGCCAACCTTTAATGAATTCAAGGGCTCTTTAAAAAAATATTCAAATGCCTGTAAACATTGACTGTTCATGTGGTTGTGACATCCTGCTACTAACTTCTGCTGACTCTACTTGAGAGAATGGAGCTTATGGCTCACACCTTCCACAGGTGATGGGACTTCCTTCTCAGGCATCTGAATTGTTTACCCAAATGGTGATTTGTTCATGTATTAACTTTATAGAAAATATTTTACCAATACATAAGTTGATCAAAGTATCATGTAATGTCAGAATATCAGATGTACTTTTCCTCGCCAGCCTTTCCAGAATTACAGTCATCTCTACCACAGAGACGGTCGCCTATGGACCAGACCTCGGAGGAAGACAGGAATAAACCATGTTTTGCAAGTTTTGCTGAAGTATGTTATCAACAAATAGCAGCTAAGACAGTCCTTGAAACAGCACCAATATGCTCCACCTAAAACTGTGTGTGTGTGTGTGTGTGTGCGCGTGCGTGTGTGTGTTTATATGTGGGTGCCAGTGAGTGTTGTGTGAAGGTCAGAGGCCAACTTGCTGGAGTTAGTTCTCTCTTTCTATGATGTGGATTGCAGGGACTGCACTCAGGTTGTCAGGCTTGGTGGCAAGACAAGAGCCTTCGCCAGGGGAGCCATCTTAGAGTCCTAGAACTTCTTACACAAAAGGGAAGAGGTTTATTTTTCTTTCCCCCTTTGAACTACTTCAAGGCTAAGAGTATGTCTGAGAAATAATGGTTGTACAACCAAACCAAACTCAAGATGAGGACAGATGAGACAGAACATAAGTTATGAACTGAGTGTCCCATGGGAATAGATCCAAACACAAATGGGACCCAAACGGGTTGGACATGGTGCCCTAAGTTTGCCTGGTGCCTGAAGAAGTTGAGCTATATCTCCATGACTCCTTTTTCACCCTAAGCTGCTAGGGTTGGCTCAACACTATGATGATGGCCCTCTGCCCAGAGTATCTGAGAAAACAAAAACAAAACAAACCGGGGAACTACTGTTCCAGGTCAACACTTCCACCAGTAAATGTGTGCACAATTATTGTGTACAAAGAAGCCGTTTTGGAGACACAGACCAGCCTGTGCATCTCCTTCCCTTCCAATCAGGAGTCAAATACTACATGTTTGAATTACAAACCTGCCTTAGTCTGATCTCAGGAGAAGGCGTGGTTGTGCTGAGGTTCAAAATTCCCTCTTGCCCCTCAGAATGAGAAGTCAGGTTGACTTTCCTTATACTTATGTTTCTAGAAAAACTCTAGAGTTTTCCCTACACTGGGATCCTCAAGTTCCCAAAGGTCTTTAGGAGGTTCTGAATATCCACTGTGAGCAGACAGCCATTCAAAGATTTTAAGCAGGGACATAATACAAAAAGAGTTATATTCTAGAAACTTAACTGGCAGAAGAGTGGAAGAGGGGTAGGGGAGAGAGGTCAGCTTGGAAGAGTCGGAATAGTTAAAACACAAATGGGCTGAGGTAGACTCAGCAAGTGAGAGATGGCTCTCCCTAGGTCAAAGGATCTCAAGAATCCAGAGAGAGAGAGAGAGAGAGAGAGAGAGAGAGAGAGAGAGAGAGAGAGAGAGAGAAGCAGCCAATCACTTTATGTTGTGTGTGCTGTTACACATTAGGCTGTTTTTGCTTCTACTTAAGAAGCTACTGACTCAACCACTTTTTGCAAATTCCAAAGTCCTGAAAGTTACAATTCCCTGTGCTGAGAATAACGCCCCAAAATATTATTATTAAGTCAAGAAATCCTCATTTACAGAGAAGGAAGTAGGGTTGTACTATTTGTAACAACTTCTCGATGCAAAAACAGAGGGATCTGTAGCCAAAGGAGACCACTTCCATCCACCCAGAAGCAGTTTTGTATAACACTCTTAAATTAAAACCATTGCATTTTAAAATAACATGGGGACAATGAAAATATCAGAAGCTGCCAAAAGTTAGAGGGCAAACAGGAAGAGTGCAGAGGGCTTGGGGCACTGAAAAGATTCTACAATGCCGTAACTGAAGGCAGAGTTGTATATCTATAAAATCCCACAGATTGTACATATATGTGGAGAGGTAGTGATGCATCAGTTTAGGTTCAGTAACCCCAGTACATGGACAGCCTAGTACAGGGTGCTGATGATGCTGTAGCCTTGGAGTGTGTGTGTGTGTGTGTGTGTGTGTGTGTGAGAGAGAGAGAGAGAGAGAGAGAGAGAGAGAGAGAGAGAGAGACAGACAGACAGACAGAGAGAGAGACAGAGAGAGAGACAGAGAGACAGAGAGAGACAGAGAGAGACAGAGACACACAGAGAGAGAGACAGAGAGAGAGACACAGAGAGAGAGAGAGAGAGAGAGAGCGAGAGAGAGAGAGAGAGAGAGAGAATGGGGACTGACTGTATCTCTGAACCTAAGTTATCTCATTCCCCAGGGTCTAATTAACTTCTAATGATAATGACAAACAGTATTTATCCTGTATAAAATAAACTTGAAACCACTAAATGGGAGAAGTCTGTTAAAAAAAAAAAAAAAAAAAAAGTAATCCCACCAATGGATGATCCACTTATCAGAGGCCCTGGGCAATCTGTAAGTTGCTAGCCAGTCTCCTAGTCCACAAGCAGGACATTTTGCCCGTTAGAAAAAGTTTCCACAACTTTCGTGATTAACTCTTCTGAATGTTACCAGAACTTGGAAGTCCAGTCCCTGAAAGTTGAGGGAGATGAAAACATCTGTCTCTAGGCAAAAATCTGTCCCTCATAGGTCAAACTGGGTGAAAATAAATAGCCAACCTGGCAACCAGATGAACCGACAAAACAACAAACACTGTGGAAGGCAAACCCAAGGAGGACAGGAGCTGCCCCTGCAAAGCGAACTTTAAGGGTCCCGTGGAAAGCTTGCCCCAGTATTTTAGCACATTGAACACGCCTCTCTCTCTCCTTGTGTGTGCTCAGGTCCTGTAAGTTTGTCACTTTAAATATATACCAGAAAAAAATGGAGCCCTGTCCTTGAAGCTTTGCATTGGACCTGCACTCCTTGGCCCAGTGTTGAATCGGAAGGGTTAATGTTGATATCTGTTAGAGGCTAAAAATGAAAACTGTGAACTTCTCTCTTTTTCCAAGGGTTCTCTGGAATGGATGAGAACTTTTAAAAAGACTGGGCTCTAAGAGAACTTCTAGGCAATGTCTACAGGCCCAGAATACAACGGAGACCTGATCTGGACCTGAAGGGCTGAGGGACTACTGCTAAGAGGGGGACTTTATTATCTGAAAGAGCAACATAGTTTACAAAGCTCTAAAATTTTCTTCTATGTAAATTTAGATATTAAATTTTTACATGAAAAAAACAAAAAACAAAAACTCTCTCGCTTTCAGTGATGGTTGATCATCCAGGCTAGATCAGGTCCTGGGTAAAAGCTGCAGTTTAGATGTTCAACTATTCCAGATCAGCAGAGGTCCAGGAGAGCCATTCTAAAGACTCTATTTGAAAGAAACCGTCTTGATCAAATTAATTTTTTCCCACTAAAGCAGTTGATACTGTGAATGTGTGCTTTTCCTGAGGCTGGATGGAGATCAGGCAGCAATTATGGGTGGAGTTGTTATCTGACAGCATGGCACTCTTTACCAGAGTTCTTTATATGTACATAGTTTTGCTTCTGAGTGGGTGTGAGCATGAGGAATTGACTTGGTTCTCCTCCAAAACTAAAGGACTAAACCCATAGATTACCGAAATACTGGATCTGTCGATAACTCCCGAGCCTAAATAAAGCAAACACCCATTCTTCGTAGGGTCCTGTGATGAGAGCCATCTTGCCCTTTGTGGCTACATAGGATGCTGTTCTGTGAACTCCCTCAGCTCACTCATGGTGCTGTAATAAGTCACAGAAGCTTGGCATGTCGCCCAACAAAACACAAACTCTCCTGAAGTCCCGAGCTTTCCCATGGCAACATCACAGTCACCAACACAGCAAACAATTGCTCCGATCCCCACTCCTGCTCCCCCTTCCCGGCAGTGCAGGATATCACTGCAGCCGCCCCGGAGAACAGTGCTAATTACCATATATGAAAGGAGATAGTGCCGTGGATGCCCTCGCTCTCAGCACTGAACTTAAAGTGAGATCAAAGCAGGATAAGCTTGGAGAGTTTTCCTTATACTTCCACTTTGAAAGAAGAGCGAGGAGCTGTATGTAAAGTATATTCCTAAGGATTAATGGGCCTCGCTGCCCTGATTACCAAGTGGCCCTGGCTCCGCTGCAACCTTCATACAAAACTCCCATTCACAGCCAGGCCAGGGGCTCTGCACAGCCCGAGGGAGAGCAAGCCATCTTAAAGCTGCAACTCCCGTACATGCCTGAGTCTGCAAAGTTGGAACTGCTTTCAGCCAGCTGTGTTCTCCAACAAGAACAGTGGGTCTGCTCTGGGGCAAGGTGCCTCAGTAGCGGGCTAGGTGGCATCTCCTTTAAAATGAAATCTTTTTCTTTATACCCTCCTTTTAGATTTGACGGGTGTCCTCGAGTGTCTGTTTCCCCCACAATGCTAACCTCTTACAGTAAACTGATTTCTGTCCATTCATTACCATTATCTGTGAAGCTCGGGAGAAACAAATGGGCTGTGACTCATGGGTAGGTAGGATTTATGGGTGGGCATAAAGTCACATTTCCAGTGATTTTCAGTGTTGTTTGTTTCCTCTCTGGAATTGTGGCAAAACTCTACATACCATCATAGAAGATGCTGGCTTCTTTGCAATTGTAGACTCAGAATTTATTCAGTGCTGTAGAAAAATGTAGGATCGCCCAACATCAGAACTAGACTCAACTTTGATGACATGTCATTTGAAGAGAGTTAGGGAGTTACTGGATATTAAAAAATAGTATCGAATACTAATGAAAGATGGGGGAGTAATTATACAAGATGTTTCAATGGTATCTTAAACCAGGAGGAGAGTAGAATCCAGGGCTTTGCTAAGCAATGGCAAAATTCTGAGGTGGAATGAAAGCCTTTTAAACACACAGGTAGGCAATTGGTGTGTCATTCAAGACTGTATGTATTTAAATACTAACCATCAAGGTCTGTTCTAGTGACAACTTAGATTATTGTGTGTCATATCCTTGCAAGGCTCCAAGGACTTGGACCTGACTGGGGTGGCAGAAGAATTGAGAGAAGACAAATAGACAGATACACAGAAATAGCTATGGTTTGGGTGACTGGATTCTCTGATAGGGAAACCCCAGCCCTTTCTCTGTAAAAGAGCTCACTGTGTTTATTTTATACAGTTGAACAGAGAGTCAAAGTTATTGCATACAGCTGATAATAGAGGAAGCGTTATTTCATACAGGAGGCAGGGTTATTACATATACATAAACATGGAGGCAGGGCTATTACATACAGATAAACACAGTGGCAGGGTTATACAGCAGGACAAAGAGATGGATCAGCTAATCAGTAAGAGCATCTCTACAGGGGAACATTCCTGGAAGAGAAAGTTATGGTGAACATTTTCTACACTCCATCAACATCTGTACATGGACCAGAGGAAGTCTTTGCCATTTCTCTGAGCCTCACATGAGGAAGGCTTTGCCATTTTGGGTCCTTGACTTGGCATGAACACATCAACAGCACACACTCACTTAGGCTTCCTCTGCTCCCTATTATGATATTATTCTAAGTTCTAGCATCAGCACCTCACCTTCGAGGACTATACTGTACTCTATCAGCTAATCATTCCCCTGAACAATCAATGCAATTATGCTGTGACTTTAACAGTAAGAAATTTACTTTAGACATAAAATGCTAAATTAATGAACAGAGGTATGAGAAGTGTTTGATGTTCTCAGAAGACACTTCCCAAAACCATTTCCGTGAATAATACCTAGTCACTTGATTCAGCTAAAAATCTAAAGAAAGTAGTTTCTGTAGGGGAAGCCTTGTGTTGTATTATTTTGGTTATTTTTAAAGTATGTTTGCTCCTGTTTCTTTCACATCCTTAATAGAGCCTAAAATTTTTAAAGTCAGGGATCACATTAGTAATGTGTTGACTTACACGTACTAAACATTGAGCAAACTCTTAGTAGATGAAAGATTCTCATGTGTGCACAGTTCAGTGAAGTACATACATGATGTATGTTTCTGCTTTGTGTACTTCTGTCTAAATATAAAGATGCCAGAACAGAAGCAGAAGAGATGGCTCAGAAGTTAAGAGTGCCTGCTGCCCTTACAGAAGACCAGATTTTGGTTGCCAGCACTCATGTCAGATGGCTAACAACCACTTAGAACTCTAGCTCCAGGCCATCCAATGGCCTCTTCTGGCTTCCACGGGTACCCACACTCATAGGCATACACCTCAATACATACACATACAAATAATTAGAACCACCACTCTTATCCCTCCCCAAACAGTAATAGCCTAGACAGAAAACTATTGTGGAAGAGAACTCTTAAAAATTCTGATAAAGGTTAGAGAGTGGTGGTGCACACCTTTAATTCCAGCATTTGGGAGGAAGAGGCAGTCGTATCGCTGAGATTGAGGTCAGCCTGGTCTAAGGAGCTAGTCTGAAGACAGCCAATGCTACACACACACACAAAAAAAAAAAAATTAAAAAAAATAATTCTTAAAAGATAACACAACATAAGCAAACAAGATAATTCACTGAATAAGGTAAAATAAAAATTATTGGCCAAATTCATCAAAACAAAGCTAAAAAGAGAAAAAGAAAAAGAACCAAGTGTCCTTAGTAGTATCTCCTGGCAAAGTCTTGAAAGTTCTGGACAGATATTTTTGGCATTTTGGAGCAAATGACTCCCACCTAGGTGAGTAATTCAATCCTGTCTGATGTTGAGATCTGGAAGGCCTCTGGATTTTAGTAATTGATCATGTAGCCACACTCTGAGGCCAGGGCTTCAGAATCACTCCCAGCTTAACCCCACAGATTTTATAGAAAGACTCCAGTAACCACATGCATTTAGTTTATCAGATACTATTTTGCCCACAACTATATTTATTCAGTCTTACCTATAACCAGGGCATTTGCAGAGACAGAGGTATCTAGTCCAGTTTTAAGACCTTGGAATCTATCATGGAAGATGATGATGGTGCAGTGACATCTGACATTACTAGGTACCATTTCCACCTTCCAGCAGAATCTTCCCAGCAACTGAGGCAGGTCCTACTATACATTGTCTAATGGAAAGAAAAGTTGAGCCATAGGATGAAATTATTCCCCCAGTTGTTCAATTCACAGTGAATCTTAGATTCTTAAAGACTTACCTATTTTTATTTTATGCATACAAAGTGTTCTACATGTATGTTTGTATGTGTACCACATGTATGCCTGGTATCCAGGGAGGCCAGAGAGGCCATTGTGAGCCAACATGTAGGTGCTGGGAACTGAGCACATCTCCCTAGGCCTGACACTCTGCGTTCTAATGCTCATGCTTGTAGCAATTTTGATAGTCCATCTTCCATGTAGATAATGTTCAAGACTCTTTAAGTTTCCAAAATGTATGAGGAAAAATATCAAGATTATTTATTATCATATATAGATCCCAGAAGTCACATCAATGGCTCAGTTTATGCTATGATTACATCTGAAAGAAAATTCTACTCTGAAAAATAGCACCAACTCATATTGTCTCAGAAATTAAAGTTTTACTAAGTAATCTAAAAATCAGAATGTAAAAGTCAGCTACTTAGAAGAGATAAATGTATGAATATAACCTTTGAGATTACTATTCACAGGAAAGTGCCATGGTGACCCCATTTTGTAACTTTATTACCTTGGGCATGATTAGCGCATGTCAAATCTCACCCGATGTGACCTGAAACTGCCAGAACACATGGAATCCCAAAAGCATCATTCGGGCAGCCACAGTGCCCTACATGAGTTAGGGATGTTCAGTACTGAAGAAAAAAAGTCATTGTAATCCTGTTAATCAAGCACATATTCGTAGATAGCCTTTCTGATAAACATTATTAAAGTAAGAAGCATGTAACTCTGTCCTTCCTTGTTCTTAGGTTGGCAATGTGATTACCACTGTAGCTTTTGTAACACACTATCTTATATGCTATGAAAGTGCTGGGAAGGGTCAGGTATGGAGACTCAGGATGGGAAGACTAGCCCCTAGAAGGCTGAAATAAGAGAATTATAAGTTCAAGGCCCTTTGAGGATACTTAGAGTGATGTTGTAACAAGAAAACACTAGACTAAAGGATCTACCAGTGTGGCCTTTTGCTCTGTCCAAGTCACTCTACACCTAATGGCTGCAGCTCTCTGAGGTGGCTTACTTTTGTGTAAAGAAGCTATCTCTAGTGTATGATTGCCCATGGTTGTTACAGCAATCAAATAAGCAAGCTGTAAGCTGTAGCTTGCTTTGCAAATTCATGAGACTTACAAAATGTAGTTTTATAGTATCATTTATGTAGATGGAGAGACATACATTAACAGGATATAATAGTACAGTAGCAATTAACATGCCAAGAAACATGGGCCAATCTAATGGCTAATACTTAAAGACTTCTGCCATCTCCAAGTACTAAGTTAAATACTTTATAGGAGTCATCTCACTCAGCCCCAAACGCTACTGCATGTATCATCCCATTTATACACAAGGACACTGTAGCTCAAAACACAGTTTTGTCCAAGAGTTCATGCTAAAAGGCAGGCAAACACTCAAATCCTGGACCTGGTGGCTTTTAATAATTCCATTCTGTCTCAGTATATCTACATGCTCTAAGAAATAATGGAAGTCTATTCACAGCCTGTCCTAGAGTCACAAGAACAAAGGAAGAAGGTGAACTAGAGGAAAACACACACACACACACACACACACACACACACACACACACACAAATGTGACGGACAGATTATCTCTAACCTTGAACATCAATCATTCTCTCAAGCATAACCTGAAGCATCTCCCTGTTGGAGAAGGTATCAGGGGTAGCATGGGTTGGGGAACATTGCTAGACAACTCAGTGTCTATGTGGGATTCTCGAAGCTGAGCTCAGCTGTGACGTGTGTGAACTTTTCCAAATTCCATGTGGAAGGTCTTCACAGTCTTACTTGCAGAATGGTGTTAGGGAATGGGTGGGTCTTACTTACTTACAGACTTACTTACACGCCTTGGAACCCAACTTGCTTGGATTTGGATTTACCTTCAAGTAAAGTGCATAGGAACATTGTCTTGTTTAATCACCGGACGAGAATCCAAAAGATTGGGGTTTTGTGTATGAGAATGAACTCTAATTCAGCTTAGGGAACTTGAAATACCCCCAGGCTCATCTCTATAACACATTTGTGTTGCAATGCGGAGCCCACAGCACTCAGTATTCTATATAACTATGTCAGGTGTTTCCCCGCAGGCTGCCTTTTCAAACTTAGTAGGATAATTTGAATAACAGTTGCAAAGCTCTGTGCTAAGATGAACATCACAATAGGAGACCACTACAGGGGAGGTAGAATATAATCTTCAGGTCACATGCTACTTTTAAGTTTAAGACAGAACAGACACAATATGAAATTTACTATTGAACCATTTTTAAAATGTACAAGTCTGCGGCATTAAAGACATTCACACAGATGCACAATTGTTTTCACCATTATCTGTTATCTGTTTTTATCTGTTGCAAAAATTAGTACTAAAGAGGGTTTTCATCAGAAACT
This sequence comes from Arvicanthis niloticus, assembly GCF_011762505.2. Classification (NCBI taxonomy): domain Eukaryota; kingdom Metazoa; phylum Chordata; class Mammalia; order Rodentia; family Muridae; genus Arvicanthis; species Arvicanthis niloticus. The sequence goes on from NC_133435.1 coordinate 5,697,115, forward strand.
ACTTTCAACTGTTCAGATGTTGTGCTATGATCCAGAAATCAATACCACAATGGTATTAGAATATGAACTAGGTTATGAGGTTGTACAATATTATAGCAGCTCCATGGATTTTTCCTTCTTCAAGAAAACATCTAAAACTTGTCCTTCACTGTGTAGGCACAAGAACGCCACAGGACAAAAGGATAATAATTTGTAATTAAGAAACTGAATTGCTTAGATAAATTAGCGTTACACTAGATACTTTTGTGAACATCAGCTCGGTCTCACATCCATCACCCATCAAATTACCATTATCTCTGTTTTGTGTGTGACTGAGCCTAGAGTACAGTTGTTTTGTAAAATCATGATCCCTGACTATCAAATTACAGATATGGGGTCAAAATGGAAATAGTAAACTCTGAAGGTCCCTAACATCAACACCCATCCCAAGAAACTGTTAAAAATGAAACGCCAAGCTCCTTACCCTGAGCATAGCATAGAGGGAACAGTAATGGGTGTTCTAGTGAGTTACCCATAATGCCAAGGTTCCCTGGAACATTAAGAACCACTGCTTCACCCACTATCTCACTCAATATATTTCCCTTTCATATGCCTCTCCTCAGGCGAGGCCCTCCACATAAAATCTCCATTTTTTTGTGTTTGTAAATACGTGTTGCTGTGGGTGTATGCTTGTGTGTAAGTGTGTGTTGCTATGGTAGTATCCTCATGTGTGTATGCTCGTGTTGCTGTGGGGGTATGCTTGTGTATATGTGCAGTGCGACTGTCAGCAGTTGGAGCTGAGTTTCAGGCTCTTCTTCATTCTTCATCTTATTTTTGAGGCAAGATCTCTCAGTAAACTTGCAACTTACTAGTTAGCCAGGCCGTGTGGCTAGTGAACTCCTAGGGTTCTACTGCCTCCTTCTTCCCAGGGCTGAGATTAGGTGCACACTGCCATCCCTGGCTTTAGGTGCAGATGCCAGGGGTTGAACTCAGATCCCAGTAATGCATGCACAGTGAGTTCTTTGCTGGCTGAGCCACCTCTATGGCCCCAGTGTTTCTATTTTTAAATTTTGTTTGTTGAATCCCTTGGGAGACACAGGATTATGAAAAAAGGGGGGCTGAGGATGTTGCTTAGAGGTAGACGACATGTACAGTGGGTACACGGGGCCCTATATTCACTCTCCAGTACTACTAACACCTTATAACAGCATTACTTATTCAATTATTGTGTAAATAAAGAAAAGGGAAACATCTCAGGTGAAGTGACTAGAGCAAGAATTTTCTCAGCTCTCCTAAGACTAGTTGTGCCGAGCTCTTGCTTAAACCTAACCCCAGCCGATAAGACTTAAAGATGGAAAATTCGTATGAAAAAGAGGCAGGAGTCAAAGGTGGCCTCTTAGCCTGCGCCCCACAGCCCAGCCCTACAGCTGCTGTTTATAAATCTGCTTTCTTCTCCGCAGTGCCACCAAGGACCTTCTGGACAATACATTCAACGCTCAGTGGTGGTTTGGCAGTATTTTAAGTCAGCTCAATATCCCCTCTCTCCTAATAAGAACAAGACAAACTTGTTTAACATTTCCTCATACCACAGATTTTTTTCAACAGGCCTCACCCACTCCCAGACAATAACAACATCCTTCCTGTGGGTTGGTGACCAGCTCTGCATCTGAGAGCTACAAAAGGCGTTTTTACACAGTGGCATTGCCACCTCCTTCTCTTTGTTTCAATTCCTTCTAGGATAACCTGAAACACAGTCGAACAGGGCCAGAGCCAGAGTAGTTCAACTCTTCCTGCCGCCCCTTTCCACGGTGCCTTCTCATTCCTGCTGAGTCAACCACCATTCCATTTTCTGCTTAGAAGATAACTTAGTCCAGTTTTATACTCAGACCAAAATAAATATTTAGTGTAGAAAAACAGCTTTGTCTTCATTGAACCCATAGACATAGTTGCCACAGGAGTGGCAGAGAAGATCATGTTCCATCTGGGTCTCCCCCCACCCTGCAGTCCTGACTACCAGCTAGAGGGCTTACAAAGCCATTTGGTGTCACAGCAGCCAGAAAGGAAGTGCATTCTACACCCACACTTTTAGTAAGTCAAACAAAGCAACAGGTGTTGACTGTAAAAGTTGAGGTTACAGTAGGTACTAGGGATACGTCGTCCAAGACCCATACAGTGAAGTCCCTAACTAAAGGTCATCTGTCGGGACTGCTTTCTTCAGTTCTGGAGAGTGTACTAATGAAGAGGTTCTCAGCCAGACAGATTTCATGCCCAGTGAGTGCTGGTATATCTGACCTGCCATGACACTCGTGGTGAGATGTGTAGACACAGTAGTATTTATTCAGAGGGTGAAATAGAGATGGGGGAAGAGATGGGAGGTGGGGGGGGGTCAGTTATTCTTGTTAACCTCAAAGACTGGAAATGGTGCCTCCAAGAATCCCTAAGCAATCAGTATGGCCTATAAAACACATTCCTATTTTTCCCTAATTCATTTCACACATATTTTCACTCTCTCTTGGGATTGGATTTCCCATGTGTCCGTTGCATTTATCTTACTGCTATTGTCCTTCAGATTTTAAATTTAATTAGTCCTTGTGTCCTGGGATCCTAGACCTGCTCACAGACTCTTTAATGCTTCTGTCTTGTTGGCCTCAGAGATTCTAAGGCACTTGGTTTGACCTCCTGAAGCTTTCAATCACCCAGTCTCATCAGCGTGGTGCAGTTTCCTCCTCCCTATCTTCAATAAGGCTTAGCAGAGGAGAGGGCAATCTGGTCTGTCCTTGTGGTCACTTGGCTCTGAGTCCAGTCAGAGTAGGGCTACCCAGTTAGCCCAACTTCACATTTGATTTCTTCTCTGGCCAGTGGGTGGATCTCAACTGTGAAGGTAGCCAGAAGAAACAGGCTGCAATGTGCAGCTTTCCTATTCCAGGGACAAGGTCTGTTGTCTCTCAGACTACACGTCCTCCTTCAGCCCTTCAGAAAAGAACAGACTAAAATGAAGAGACATCTTGGTCTTTGACTTATAGTTTGGACAAGTAGGGCAGTATGTATTCTATTGAATATTGCAGAAAGATGAATTTATTTCAGAAATCAGAATCCTGTTGGTCCTTCCAGAGTAGAGCAAGCCGGAGTGTTCCTGCAGTCTCATAAGCAACCAATATGTTCAAAACTCTGTGTGTACCCCAGGCACATAGGTGGAGATCACAGGGTAAAGTTTATGTGATGAAGGGAACACCAGCCAAATAGGCACATAGGCAATGAAAGTTTAGTGCCAAGACTGAAAAAAACAAAAACAAAACAAAACAAAAAACAAAAAAGAGGGTGGGGTAAGGGAAAGACCAAGAGACAGAAGGGAAACCCTACAGAGGGGATGTTTAGGGGATGGGGCTTTTGTTTGAGCTGACACATTTGACAGTATGTGGCAGTAGCTGTGTAGTATGTGTGGTGGGTGTGGAGTGTGGGAGAAATGACACAGTAAAGGGATCTATGCAAAGAAAGATCCTGACTCACTTGAGAGTTCCATGACCCACTTGAGGTTAGCAGCCAATAGACATTGAGAATGTGGGAGTGTGAAGGAAGCGGGAAGCAGAGCCAGGCCCAAAGGTGTAGACCTAAATCCCATCTACCATGGAGCTGGAGACAGGAAGATCACAAGTTCAAGGCCTGTCTAGGATACAAAGCAAGGGCATAGAAGCCCAAGCAACTTAGTGAGACCCTATCTCAAATGAAAAAGTCTAACAAATGGCCTAGGGCCGGAGCTTAGTGATAGGGTGCTTGCTTAGTGTGTGTGCTTAGCATTTTGGTACTAGGTTCAAATCCCAGCACCCCATCCTATCCTCCTAAAGGAGACAGAGTCTAGTACTCTCAGGCCTTACTGACTTAGTAGGGTGTCATGTTCATTGTGAGACACTAGGATGTTATGATGGTTCTCAGGAGAGATGTGGTAAGCACAGTTATATCTAAGAAGGCAACTGGTGCTCATATTCTAGGAAGGTACCAGAAGGAAGATGGATAAAACACACACAGCCAGTGGAGCAGGGAGCTGGGAAGGAATTTTCAATAGATCAAGATGGTCACCAAAGCCTTCAAGCCACAGCTTAAACATGGAGCTGAGACAATGGTCCCAAACAGAAGACATTGAGAAGGCCATACCTGGTGGACTTAAGAGTTAAGTACTCAGGACCTTGGTATTCTTATCTGCCCAAACCCTCCTCTGGTTTTACTTGTCCTTCAGCTTCAGGCCTGCATTCCACAGATATTCCCAGGTGCCCTGTCCTTGCATGCATTTTGAAATGATGCCTGGGAAAGTAGTAAATTGTTCCATTCATGTCACACAAGAAGCTGACGGGGTTTCCACAGAATGAGGCCTAATCTTACTTTGGTGGTTCACAAAGCATGGGGAAATCACCTAGAAGAACAGATGGCTTCATGACATCCACAGTGTGGTGCTTTCAAAGCTAAAGTTCCTTCACTGATACCTAAAATGATGAAGCCAAAGTGACTGACAAACCTTCCCAGTCTGAGAGTTTCCGCACAACCCCTGTCTCCAAATTTGAATAAGGAAAGAATCTGCTATCATGATACCACTCCAGAGCTTCTGAGGCCAAATTCTTGGGGGGGGTGGGGGTGGGGGAGACTCAGACTATTAAGCACATTTCTCACAGATAGCATACTCAGTAAAGGCTGATGAACTACAGACATGGAAACTATAAAGATATTTTCTCAATTAAAAAAATTCATATTCTGACCTGGTTAATTTAGAAAATCTGAAGAGCATAAAATAAAAGAAGCTGTATTTCCTAGGGTGTTGTTTTAAAATGTATTGTTCCATATTTTACAGCCTCACAGACAGGTGATTTCCTTTCTATACACAAGAAATAACTGCCCCTCCAAGACCTGCAACCAACTAGTGCCCTGTTAGCCTGACTCTAAAACATCTGTTCCCCCTACTAGCCCTTCTGGTCATATTTTAGAAAGGCCATCATTTTAAACCAAGCTGGAGTCCACTGGAAATTTGTTCCATTTGTTCAAATCTTTAGATGGCTCAAGGCATTGTAGGTTTCCAATGTGTATATTTCCTGCCTTACAGTGGCTGGTGAAATGAGGGTGTGTGTGAGATGCACAGAGCTTCCAAACCTCAGGTATCTTCAAATATCATGCCACACCTCTCGCTGAAAGATCCCAGCCTGCTGGACTGTTACACTGTTTCTGAGGTTGGAAGTTTCTAGAGCCCCTCCATCCTTGCTGGCACATCTTCCAATGTGTCATTCCAAAAAAAAAAAAAAAAAAAAAAAGACAAGAGTTAATACAGAGAAGGGGCTACTCTGGCTCAGGAAGGCAAGGTGCTACCCTGAAAAGAGTGAGAGATGTTCTGGCTTCAGTATAAAAACCTGACAAAAGGAGACAGACGCCCCTGACTGAGTATGTGTACTTTTTTTTTTCTCGAGTCCTTTGAACCTTCTCCCACCCCACCCTGGAGCCTTATTAGCAATGTACACAGCATATGTTCCAGTCAGAAGCCAGCAGGTAGGTTTCGAAGCACATTGAGACTTAAGGACTAGAGAGAGGGGCCAGTGCAGGAAAAAAAGGACTATGGCTAGCATCTCCTAAGAAACAAAGATCTCCTGCCCTCAACTGTGTAGGTGAAGTTCAAATCTGATTCTCCATGCTCAGTCAAGCTTTGAGGTGTCTGCAGCCCCAGGGAGTGGCTGGGTTGAATGAAACCCCGTGATGTAGCTTGGGATAGCCTTGACCAATAAAGCAGCTCCTCAATTCATGAGCCTTAGAAATTGTGTAGGGCAATAAGTATGTGCTATGTGGCCATAGATAAGGACACAGTTAACAAATCCTGTTAATGTGTCAGCTGGAATTTGACTTTTGAACAACAACAGGTCTTGGTGTCAGAGTATTTTAAGAGCTCAACTTTATACCTTCTCCCTCCTGAAAGCTTTTAAAACACCTAACATGCTTCATAGCCTGATATGGCATCTACTTCTTTGCTACTTGTAAGTAGACATGCCAGTGTGTAGCAGCTACAGATGGTCAAAACTGTGACAACACAAAGTGTGCAATGGGTGCCCTACCACTCCCAAAGGAGAAAACACATTCTATCCTTCTAGGAAAAAAATCTTCCTAGTGACAATTGATTCTGACTCTACTTTAAATGTTTAGAACTCAAGCAAGGAAATACCATGCTCCCAAACAAAAATAATTAGATACTTTTTGGATTGGCATAAGTATGACGAAGACCGTGGGCAAACTAGATTCCATACACAGAAGTCTAGCCCTCAGAAGAAATGACTTGAGATGTTCAAACTTGGTAAAATACCTAAAGTGATACCAAAAAAAGAAGGAGAAGGAAGAAGAGGTGAGGAGGGGGAGAAACAATACCAAGAAGCAGCCACCATGCAAGGTGCAGTGCTTAATGGGAAATGCTAGGTGATCCTGAAGAAGTTGCAGCAACCTCCTCATGCCTGGCAAAGAGAGGAGAGCTCTGTAAGCCAGGTAGGACTACCTGGATACCACAGGTGCTTTGTGGGTTAGGTTATGTCTATGAAATACTCTGGCTCCTCTTTTAATTTTTGATTAATTGCCCACATGAATTCTCCTATCTTGATTGAAAGTTGTGCTGTCCATATGCTCCTGGGAATGTGGAGCCACCCACTGGAGCATAGTCAACCTATCAAGAGCCACACCCTTAGAAGAAATCAACTCTCTATCCTCTAGAACAGTGGTTTTCAACCTTCCTAACGCTGTGATCCTTTAGTGTAGTTCCTCACAGTATGGTGACTCCCAACTATAACATTATTTTCATTGCTACTTTATAACTATAATTCTGCTACTGTTATGAATCATGGTGTAAATATTTGTGTTTCCCAGTGGTCTGAGGCGATTCCTGTTGAAGGGTCATTCAACATTCAATGGGGGCCGTGACCCACAGGTTGAGAACCATTGATGTAGCAGCCATCAACTGTCCACAGCTTCGCAGTTAGATGTAGGGACTCATGAACCCCTCTGTGCTCCAAGCTGGAGTTAGCTAGATGTGGAAGGAATTAAGTGGAGGCGTTGGGGTTGATTGTGATGAAAACTATTGTATTAAATTCTCAATGAATTAATAAAACACATTTTTAAAGATAAATACTTACACTTTGACAAGGAGAAAAATAGAGTGAAGTGAAAGGAGTTCCTTGCTTTACTGGCTGATTTACGCCTCATGCCATTTAATGCCCCATAGCACAGCTAATGATGGAGCACTGTTAATGGTGTGGTAGCACATTGGAAGGCTAAGAAAAACGATGTTTTTATGCACTACCTCAGCTCCAAAGTAACTTTGTCCAGAATCCGCAAGAGTACCGTTCTAGTCAATCCTAGCATTCCTTTGATGAGCGCTCATGACAGCTCCAGGAAGAAGCACATGGTTGTTTCTAGGGAAGACTTCTCATAGAACAGCCCATCATCTGCATAAGCAGATAGAATTTATGGGCAGAATAGACTGCTCCCATCTGGGGCTTGACTGTGTTACTCCCCTTTTCTTATCCACCTCCTGCGATGGTCTTCAATTCATTAATACTTTAATTAGAAGAGGGACAGGATAGGAAGAAGGGAGGGAGGGATAGTGTGTGTGTGTGTGTGTGTGTGTGTGTGTGTGTGTGTTCCTGTAAGTGTGGTGTGGGCTGGCTCAAAAACTTCCAAGACTTCTTGTCTTCACCTCCCATCACATTGAAAGGATGCTGGGTCTGGGATTACGAATTCGAGCTGCTGCATCCGTCTTTACCTGGGTTCTAGGAATTTCAAATTAGGGTTTTCGTGATTGCATGGCAAGCAATCACGAAAAGGTAAACCTAAGGGGGGACTTCCCTCCCAGTTTCACATATCTGGATTTGTTTTTCCTGGAAAATCAACTACCTAACTTGACCAAATGCCTGCACCAAGTAGAATGTTCTTATCTTTGCAAGCATTTTAGAAGGAGGGAGATTTAAAAGCCAGGTCAGGAAGCATGGCAATAGACCTTGCATTACACAACAACCATGGTAAAGCAAACATATTCAGAGCACAGCCATCTGGGAAACAGAATATGTGAGAACCATGTGCTATACTGTGTTCACGCTTCTCTTCCTGTGATGTAAGGAAGAAAGCATCATTTTACTGGAGGGGTAAAATCAACACTGATGAGATGAGTGTTCCAAAAAGATCCAAACCCAAGAGATACACTTGTCCCTCTGCTTGATGGCTTCCAGGCCAACCTACCTGCTCAGTAAGTGGCTGCCCATAGTGGGGAGTCATGACCCCACAAAAACACAGTGACCTTATACATGAGCATATATAATCTCTGAGGGTAGAGTCCTCCTCTAATTAGCCAGCTTTCGTGAAAAGCTAACCCCGAGGAAAGCTGGTGTTCCTCCTGTGATGAGTACAGGAATTTGCCTGACATTGCACTCAGAGTCTTAAATCACAAGAGGAAAAAGCCAGAATCTAACCTCTTAACATTTAAATTCCTGAATCTCCTGCTCTAAGCCATAAGTCATAATCTCCTCAAAAGTTTAAGATATGTTTGGTTACCCTACATTTCTTAAAGGGATCAAAAGGATAGATATATGTGTGATAGTCTTTCCTTCACCAAATTCCTGTGTATTGTTCTGTGAGGGACTCAGATGTCAACAGTCCACCAGTGTACATGGATGGAATGATGAGAGTTTGGGATGGTGGTTAAGTCTCCTGATGGAACAAGGAAAGTGTTTAGAACTTAAATATATCTATAGAATGTTTTTTTATTATAAATACACATGATCTTAGGAGCATAAACAGTTTACAAAGCCAACCAGATTGATTTATTTGAGTAGGTCCAATCATTTAAACATGTGTAGCACATACCACACCCTCCCCCATGCATGTTTGATTGGCATTTGTCAGAGTAAACTGACCTAGTGGGTTAATTTCTCCCCCTCCCCCTTAAGTTAGCAATATGACTAGACCATCAAATTAAGCAACCAAACACCAATTCCTTCCTTTCCTCTTTCTTTTCTTCTTTCCTTCTTTCTTTCTTTCTTTTCTTTCTTTCTTCCTTTCTTTCTTTCTTTCTTTCTTTTTTTTTCTTTCTTTCTTTCTTTCCTCTATTCTTCCTTCCTTCCCTTTCTCCCTTTCTTCCTTCCTCCCTTCCTTCCTTCCCTCTATCCATTTGTCTGTCTGTCTTTTCTTCCTTCTTTCTTTTTTGTGAGATCATGTATTTTTGAGTTAGACAAGAGAAAAATAACAATCCTGGAAGCCAAGCCTTTATTTTTTTAATTTTTTCATCATAACAACTTTCAACAGCTAAACCACTTCAGTAAATATGAGTAAAGAGACAGAGAGCCCAGTCACAGCACGTGTTTACAACTAAGTTAGAGACTCTTAAAAATAGGGTGTTTGATGGTCCACTGCCAAGATAGGAACTCCAGCAGCCTGGGGTGCCCAGCTAATAAGAACAGTCCCTGTGCCAATGTCCCAGGAAAAAGCTGCAAGCCAGCCCTCAAATGTTCACTAAAAAAGGTCCTCACAATGACAAGGAAAGACATTATTTAAATGCAGAGGTCAAGGTGAGAGGGCAGGAAGCCTGCAAATGTGAGAGGTCACTTGGAAACTAAGCACAAGAAACTGTTGCCTGGGCTCTTAACTGCAGATGAGAATGAAAGAAACCTGCACAAGAGAGCAGACCCGGGGACACAGATAGTTTTCTAGAAAACTGGGCAATGGTACCCAGATAGATAACACAACAGATAAAGAAGGCCCAGGGTTAGTTAGAGAACCAGGCACAAAACAAGGTACATTTGATTTCAGCTCAGATTCCTGAAACCAGAGTGAGCAGAATGCAGACTGGTAATCAACTCCACAGCCCTCCCGGAGCTTACTGCTCCGGACAACAACCTCACTACTCCAGAATTCCTAAGATTCTTCTTCCTCCCACCCCAAGCCTTGACTTCCGGTTCTTCAGGCCTTGGAGCACTTTGGGAATCTGACAAAAACCATGGAGCGGACTCACATTGAACATGCTTGTAAGCCACAGTATAGAAATGTGCATTCTAGACAGAGGAACTTGAAAACTCAAAAAGCTAAGTCTCCTGTCTACTAGCACAGAAAGAGCTCCTGACAAGAATGCTGGGGGAACTGCATTCTTTTCCTCTCAATTCCTGAGCCGAGGGCAGGACTTAGACATAACAACAGATTTACTGAGAAGTGTTATGGAAGCTTATAGCAAGATCTAATTCCCAAAAGAAAACTCCAAGGATGACTCTTATTTTCTGGGTTTCATGCTTGGCATTTCCACACTTTCTGTGGCCCATCCAAAGAACAACTCTTTCAGAATATACACAATGGAGATGGTGTCTGCAGGATTTTCATGTGTGAGGGAGGGACTTAGAGAGAGTGATCTGGTTGCAAGCAGTGGGGAAGAAGAGTGCCCACACTACACTTGCAGAACAGAGGCTGCAGTATCTGTAAGGACCACAAGGTGAAGGCAATTTATTTCTAAACATAAACTTGTTTTCTAGATGGACTTTAGCCTTCTCACAATATAATCAGGTCTGGAATCATTCCTCCACAGGAATTAACATCTCATCTGGAATGCACATTGAAGATACTCCATGTCTGGCTCCTGAGCATTAAAAAGTCTATCCCAGGGACCAGCCATGCCCACGGGGCCAGTGTGGATAATGACTCAGCATCGTTCTCCTTCCCAGGAGCACACGTTTTATTTCAGAATCCTCCACAGGCCTTCCAGGTGGCTGTAGAAACCTATCCCAGAATGCAAGCCAGAGCGTATCTGTCATTCACGGACTACATGTTCCGGCACTTTCTGAGGCTTAGACAACAGGAGACTGGCAACTTTGTAAAGAGTGATCTATAGCCTTAGGCATTCCTTCTGAACTGCATCTGCAGCTAAGATGACTCTTCATGTCTAATCAGCATTGGATTGCAAATACTTTGTTGCACTGGCTTCCAAGCTCAGGCCTGGATCAGACATGAACTGGAGTCTGATGAAACCTGTGTGTCTTCTACACACAGCAAGGGACACTGGTTAGAGGTACTAGTAATAGGCCTCTAGCAGCTAGCAATGGTTCAGTTTCTTACTGTATCACTAGTCAGCCCTCACCTTTATTTCCTTATCTGTCAAATGGGAATAATGTCATGGTTTAAGTACAGGGACATGAGCCAATGCTTCAAAAACATCTAGAATAGTGCCTGACCAATTAGACACATAATGTGATTTTTAAAATGCATGCTATACCAAAAGGCCATGGAGAAGGACAGTATTTCTCACTCTGTGCATAGAACATGCTAGAAAGGGTTGTGATCTCAAATTTTTATGCTTGTAAAAGCTAAGAGTAGTGGCTCGGAGGTTTAGCCTCGCTACTTGAGAAGCAGAAGCAAGTGAATCCCCGCGAGTGTGAGGCCAGTCCTGTCTAGGCAGTGAGTTCCAGGATAGCCAGGACTACATTGTGAGACCCTGACTAAACAACAAACAAACAGACACACAGTATGCTTGTGAGGTTGCTGAGTCGGTTGGCTTAGTCAGCCATAAAGGCTTGAGTTCAGTCCCCAGAATCCACATACAAAAAGCCGGGGTAGGTACTATGTGTCTGGAATCCTTTTACTGGGGATGTAGAGAGGAGGATTCCTGGTGCTCTCTGGCCAGATAGCCTAGCATTCTTGGTCAGTTCAGACACACACAAACAAGAGAAGATGGATAGCTCCCGAGAAACCACAGCTGAGACATCCTTCAGCCTCAACACATATGGACACATATGTACCTACATATACATATATGCAAGCATTCACACACATACACAAAAGTTCGTGTTTGTATATTGGTTAACATTCACTGAATGATGCATGCCAGACATCTGACGCCACAGTGGTGGAACTTGAATCAAAATAAAACATATCTTTACCTCCATCAAAAGTCTCATTGGTTATAATCCCCTACTACTTTCTTTTGGTAAAATAAAACATTCTTCAACTTAGAGAAGTGTATTCCCCACTTGGAACTGAGTGCTTACGAAGGTATCTGCTCAGCAAAAAGCAGCAGTTCTTTCCTTTAAGTCCCATCCAAGATATTACTCAAAAAAGAGTCACAGGAAGGAGAAAAGCTTGTGGTTCCAAGGAAGAACCATGGGGAACCTCCTTTGAGTCCTTCCTTCACAGGACTCTGCAGCCCTTCTTCATGACCCTGCTACTGAACTCCTTAGAGTCATAAACATTCAGCTAAGTGTTTAGTTTCATAAATTAAACCATACTTTTAATTTATGACTTGTTTTCTTACAAATGAATTTTGTAATTAATTAATTACAAAATTAACTCGCCTTGACTTGTTTTCTTACAAATTAATGATTGAAATAAGAAAAAGAAAAGTAAGAAGAAGAAGAAAAAAAGACCCCTTTCCAGGCGCCTTTATTCTAGTTTGGTGTGGCTGGAGAATCTGACACCCACACTCCACTCATGACTGCCATTCCTTCTAGAAGTGTCATTGGCTTCGAGTTCTGTGTGGGTGAGTTTGTGAAGCTCGGACCTTCATTGGCCCAATCCAGCTGCAAACCCAGTTAAGGATTTGTAACCCTGCTTCCTCGAGGTTGCTGCCAGTGTGCCCTGTGGTGGACTACAGGCTTGCAGACTTAGCACAAACAGGTCTAAGCCCTTCCCACTTGTCTGTAAAGTCAGCTCTGCAGAGAACATGTGGAGACGATGTGTGGACCTGCCAACCATACAAAGCACAGCTGGTGTTTAATAGTACTGTTCCTCAACTTCTCCAAGTCTGTTTCTCATTTGTAGAGTACAAATAGCTGTACTGACAGCTTAGCAATAGCACCGGGTTTCCGTGAGGAAAAGGTGGATGGTATCCATGTTAGGTATTGCTATTATTATAGCCAGTGCTTCTGCATGCTTCCTGACAGTGGGCTATGCCACCATCCCCCAGTAGTCCTGGTACTAATTTTCTAACCATTGTTTTTCTGATTTTCTTTTTCTTTTCTCTTCTTCTTCCTCTTTCCCTCCTTTTCTTCATTCCCTTCCCTTCCCTCCTCTTCCTTTCCTTTTCCTTTCCTTCTTCTATCACTCCTTCCTCTTCTTCATCAATACTGAGGATCAAACTCAGGTCCTTAACACTGACCAATGAGCAGTACTCTACCCAGTGTTTCCTGTTCTCAAGCAGAATGCTATTCTCCACTAAAGGAACCAGCCGCATTTTCTCTACAGTTCTTGACCCTCAGTGATTGAAGGACTGCAATAGCCCCAAGGCACCAAAGCCTCACTATCAGCATTCCACACAATCTAGTGAAAGCAGGACCTGGGCTGAGCCAGGAAGACTGATGGGCAGAGCGGCTGTGTCAGAGGGTGCAAAGGGGGTTCTGAGAACTCTGAGGGCAGACATTTTCTTGTGGCTCTCACTTTGCAGAGTGATTCTCAGATTTGCTTTTCTTTAATTAACCCGGATATGTCTTCAAGTAAGAAGCAAGGTGTTGTGCACTGCCAGTCACAATTGTCATGTTCCTTCCTTATATTAAACTGTAAGCTCTGTCCAAGGAGATGTTTGGGGTGAGGCCCCAGCACATAAGTACTCAACACCTATGCCATTCCCTCTTCCTCACACCAACACTGTCCTCTCATAAGAGACAAGACTAGAATCTGAACCTGGGAAAACTTTTAAGATATTATCTACCCTCTGAATTTTTCAATGGGATCCTGTTTTTAATCACATTAACATATTCTCTCCCTCCCCCACTCCATCCTAGGTCCATCTATGTTAAAGGCATAATTAAGTATGTAGGACCTTGCATGATCTCTTCTCCTTTTCTTTTTCTCCCATCTCTGGAAGCTAGATCTGAGAGCTATAGGTTAAAACTCAACAATCTGGCAATTGATTCAACAGATATTTACTGCATAGCTCCAGGACTTTAAGGGCCTTGGATGCGTGTTGTAAACAAGACTGTCATGGCCCCTGGTCTCATGGAGTTTATAGTCTCACTGGGGAAAGAGAAAAAACCCAGATACTAGGAATTCAGATAACGACAAAATAAATTTCATGGTAAAAGTTACGAGAAAAATAAAAGCTCTAAGAGGCTAAAGTAGGCAGGAATTAGGGAGGCCCAGCCATGCGCCTACCCTCTTAAGCAGTCATTGAGGTCTGTCTACTAGAGCTAACTTTTGTACGAAAAGAATGATTCAGCAGGCAGAGTACTAAGGAGCCAGATCCAGCTGGGTTGCTGGGGACATGGGTGATTAACCCAAGAGAACCACGGTGGTAGAAGTCTGGACCAGCCTAGAAGGTTCCTGTCTCTAGCTTTTCTAACATTGTTCCTAGTTTCTCTAAGTCAGCATGATTTTGTTTGGTTTTGCATTGTCTTTTGCAGGAATTCTAAAAATATTCTTTGATGCATTTCTTTGTTTCTAATTTTCTCTGAAAATCACTCTCATGGCCACCTTGTGTCATACTAAAAACAATTATTCTGAGCAAAGTGTATGTGTATTGTGCATCTTGTGTGTTGTATGTGTGCATGTGAGTGTGTGTGTGTTATGTGCGTGTGTTGTGTGTACAGTGTATGTGTGTTATGTGTATATTGTGTATGTGTGTGTGATGTGTGTGTGTGTGATGTGTGTGTGTGTGTGTGTGATGTGTGTGTGTGTGTGTGTGTGTGTGTGTGTGTGTGTGTGCAGGCATAATGGGGACTTTTGGATACATTTCCTCAGCAAAGGTAAGACAGAAGAAAGGCAACTTAATATCCTTCGCTTTAGGCATAAAGAAAGAAAAGTCACGTTGCACAGCATAACACCAAGATGTTTTCATCTAAAAATCTTAACAAAAGAAATTCCAAGCTATTTAGAAGTAACTGGGGGGGGTGGGGTGGGGGGGGGGAAGTCAATACCTCTGTGACTCCAACCTAACAGACAATGAAGGCCTTCAGTGAACACTGTGACAACCTCAACCAAAGGAGGCTTTGATTCATGTCAGTTACATCGTGCTTTGTTAAGAAAAGCACCCAGCTGTTCTGGAGCCTCTGACATGATCCAAAGACCCCCAAGATGCTGAGAGTCATAGGACGATGAAGAGCTGTGCTTTAGCTGCTTCTAGAGAGAGGGAGGGCGAGGTATGTGTTGAGAATTCATCTCTGAATCATCTTGCTTATTTCTTCTTTCCAGTTCTATTAAATCCCTAAACAGAGCCGAGTTTTCAGGGCTTAGGGCTGCCCTGGGGAAATAGGTGATTATGCTCTCTGCTTAGGGTTTTAGTGATAAGGAAAAAAAATAGCAGTGAGCTGAATCCCATCCCCCAAGCCAATTTCTCTGACTGTCTTTTATAGTCCTCCTTTAAAGAGAAAACATATTTTAAAGATGAAGTGGTGACAAGGATAGAATCCCTCCATCAATCTGTACTTCTCAATTGTTATGTGTCTATGAGGGAGAGACAAACAGATGGGGGGACTGATGTGTGCACTTGAACACCCGTCAGCTCCTGAGAAGGACCCACATTTCATTTTATATTCTGCATTGCATGCTATCATCTCATGGTGGTACTCAGCTCAGGAATCCTCTTTACTCCACAGAAACGCTGCAAGTGGCATTGGTAGGTGTTGGGGAATCGGGACTCCAGCTGCAAACAAATTAAACAAAGCACTCCTACCACAATCATGTTTCTTAGGCTGTCTGCCCTGCCTAAGAAACCCTGTACTAAGCACCTGCACTAAGCACCCTGTACTAAGCACCTGCACTAAGCACCCTGTACTAAGAACCCTGTGCTAAGAAATGAATACTACTGGTCTCTGCCCCTTCTGACATGGCTAGAGCTTGACACCAAGGCTACTTTGGACTCTCATTATCAATATCTTTTTTTAAAAAGTAAATGATACCCATCTTTATTAACTCCTTTTTCATTGTTCCTCAATAAAAACAATCCTGAAAATACTAAAGTCTAAGAAATAAAATCCATATACACAGGAAGTATTCAAAAGTGTATCATTGAAACAGGCCTCAGTGGGAACCAAAGCCACTCACCAGGTTCTTCTTACTGTTTTACAATGATGATGATGATGATAATATTAGTAATAACACTAGAAGTCAATACCAGTGAAGTGAAGGTCTTAAGTTTCACTGCTAGTTGGCATCCCTGCTTTCTAGGCTAGACTCTTACTGCATCACTAATCCAGGCAGTATGTGGGCCTAATACTCAACCATTCCTTCATTTGTGTATTCCTGTGATGTGAAAGTTGAAATAAGGCACACAGAGCAGGGTGATTTCCCACGGAAAAGCCAGTGGAAATTGAGAAGAATGCTTTTAAAGACGGAATCTGTTTCTTCCCTGTATTCTGTCCCAGCTCACCAAGTCCTCGGTGACCTCCAGGATCGAACGCAATTACATCGGCCGTATGTATTTGCTATGCTGTTTGAGTCTCCCAAGGGCAGCATAACAGTAAGAGGGAGTGACATCTTTATGAGGTTAACCCTTTTCTATTTTAAGAGTAGACTACCGAAGGCAGATGTGACCCCTGGAGCGGAACAAGAATGCTGGAAATCTGGTAGTTAGGAGGAATGAGAGGCTATAATCCAGAAAAAGGGAAAAATGATGTTCCGAGGAACAGTTAGCTGGGGAAGCCCGGGAGAGTTTGTGTGCACATGATAGGAAAGTGGGGTGTCAAAGGACAGGTGAAGGAAGCACACCTGTGCTGTGAGCTTGACATTATGTTGACCACCTGCTTGGTTTCCTGGTTTCAAGTACTATCTAATTTAACTTCACAACTTTTGGAGGGATGTAGAATACTACTTAAAGTAAATACTTTACTTAAAGTAAAGCATCCTCAGAAACACGAATAAATCCAGCAGCCATTGCCCTGTACTGGTTTCCAGCCCTGATTTGGTCAACCTCTGTGATATTATAAGGCACCCAAACTTAGTGACTCTGTGTAGCCAAGCGGAATTTCTCATAGCTCTGTGGGCTGTGTAGGGTGGTTTGCAGGCTGTGTATAGGGTGGTTCCCTAGCAGGTTGTGCCGAGGTGGAGGAGTGGGGTTTGGTCACTCGAGGACACTGGTGCCCTTGCAGGAGGGGCACTTTGCCTTCTCTGCATGTGGATACGCAGCCTCTAGGCAGGCCCAGCTTCTTGGGTCTGGGTTCCAAGAAGACGTCAAGGACATCCTCAGGTACAGCATGATGTCATTCTTGTTACTTAGACTTGGTTAAAGCAAGTCACACATAAAGTTTGAAGGAGGAAACAGCGGACCGTTCTTTTTATGAATAACAAAGCACCAGTAGAAAGGACTATGTGAGATTAAGGGCATTGTAGGAGCACTTAAAAACCACCCTAAAGAAAGATTTGCAGTCCCATGCTCCCTCTACCAACAGAATTTTAATGTTTTAAACAATGTTCTACTATTATCTCTATTAATGTTCTACTATTATCTATATTACTATTATAGCATGACACTTTGTGTAGCCCCAAACAGATTTGAAAAGCCCTGTGTTCCTCTCTAGCTCTAATGTTGTTGTTTGTGTGTTTTGTGTTTTAATGAGCTTTAATTTCTTCATCTAGAGTTTGGTCTGTTTTCTCTCTGCAGGCTCACACAGGTCTATAAATTGTAGACTAGTGGTCTATTTTTAGAGCTACATGAACTAGCCCTCTGGGGCGGGGGGGTGGGGGGGGAGACAGGCAGGATGGAGATGGGATAATGCAGAGAAGATAGCTTCTGCTAGGTACACACTCCCTTGCATGTTGTGAGTGTAGTATTTATAGGGAGAGAGGTAAGAAAACCCCTTCCATGTGAACATGTAATCCCACATAATCTGGCTGCCTCTCTAGCCATTTTCATTTATTATATGTTAAGCAGCATACGACAGCCTTATACCGGGGATTAGGGTGTGAGTCTTTGCTCTGAGGGCTTCTGGATCCGGTTAGACAAAACAACTCCCCTGCATCACACTCTCACAGGAGCTAAGAAGACAGCAAGTGAAAAGGCTCCCCAGCCAGTGTGTTCCTGCGGGAAATGCTTGGCTGGGCTCTCTCAGAAAGATATTGTTGCCTGGCCTATGGAAGATCAGGTTCCCAAGGAGAAAACCAATGTTTAATTTAGCACAAAGACAGCTCAGACTTTCTCTCTGGGGGACTGAGCTTGCAAACAGATCCACATGCACAGACTCTAAGCAGGCAGAGGAAGCACTCTTTGCTGCAATGCTTGGGGCTTGGACCCGAACTTTACTAAGGTGTCGCTTCTGTTGCTGTCAGGGGGGTTGATGTTCTTTTCTGTTAGTACCCGTGTCTATACTCTGGGCTTTCCCCAGGCTGCTGTAAGACTTGAACGGGATAATAAGACATGTTTTGCTGTGCCTGAATTACATGGTGTCGTGTGGCAATCAGACATGCCAAGCATAGCTGGTTTAGCACTTAGGTAAACCATGGCCATAACCAAAAATTTGACTGGTCATCAGCTTATCCAAAGAGTGCTTTAATTTTTGTATTTTAAATTTTAGAGATCCCCTGACATGAGAAAGTTATACTAAGTCTAGCAATCACAATCCCAGAGACCCAACACAACGTATCCTGATATGTTTACACCCGCTTTTTGGTACCCTACTTGGTTGTCATGACTTTTACTTTTTCAGATTACTTTCTACGTCCTGATATCTGTAAACAGCCGTTTGCTTCACCGTCACGTGAATGTGAAAGAACGTATGTTCATGGTTGCCCATGAGTGTGTGAAGGTTATGCACGCCATCTGTCTGCTTTGGCTTTGGAGATAGAGAGTCTCACTGGAACTCACCGGGTGAGCCGGAGAGCTGGCGAGTGAATTCTCCTTTCCAGTAGGAGAACCGCAAGTGTGGGCACCGGGGAAGGAACTCAGACCTTCAGCTTGTGTGGTGAGAACTTTACCAACTGAGCCATCTCTTCAGCCTCAACTTTTTTCCTTAAGCCAAGTAATGAACTTTCTGCTCGAATCCATTAGGAGCACCTGAAAAGTGTTACTAAAGAACAAGGGACTCACTGTGTTCGGCTTTACACGGGAGAGCCCTGTTAGTGTGGGGTAAGCGACACTAATGGAACTCAGCTTTGTTCCTGGCAGAAGGGAAAGTTAAACACCACAATGATAAAGATTCCATATCCCACAGAGACCTGTCAGGAGGACTCAGGAAACAAGAACACCACTAAAAATAAGAAGAAAACAAAACAAACCCAGCTGAGTCTGATGTTACATTGCGTAAGCACCATCATCTTGAAGAAAGGTGACTGGGATCTCAGCTTACACAACAGAACAGACAAATCAAGACTCATGGTGTTGACCACATTCTTTGAGTTAGAACCAGGAACCCATCCTTGCACAAGTATTGTCCACCAAAGGGCTGGGACATTCTTTTGTCATTGTTTCTCCATCAGTGCCCCCTGCTCTGGCTAAGAACTGCCAGCACTAAACTTGCTTTGAAGTCTTGGCAACATCTTTTTATTTATTTATTTATTTATTTATTTATTTATTTATATTTTTATTACAGAAAGGCACATGCACCGAGCAAAGAAAATGTTCAAAACCAGGAACCACATCAGGACAAAGGACTGTAAACATGAGCTGCTTAAGGTTAAGATGGGGGCAGGTTTCTGTTGTCTATTTGCTTGCATACAGAGCTAACGAATTTCTTGACAAGAATCTGCTTGCAGAAGCATGAATTCTCCACAGCAAAGGCCTTCTAAACCTTTTTTTTTTAACTCTGGAACTGGATTTATTTTTAGAACAATTTGCTAATTTGAATTAAAAATTTAGTGAAATTGTTAAGTTTAGGCTAGTCCCTTCAAAGGATTCAAAAATTTTGATAGGTAATTGAAATACCTCATTTACTCACTGATTATGCCCTCTTCAGGTATAATGGAGACTCAGAATGTATTCTAAAGTACACAGTCTAGAAGGCACTCCAGTCAAGTTTGAAACTGAGACCAACGTATTATTTAGTTTTGTTCTCAACAACTCAACAAGGACACTAACTACATTCTGCCAAATATGGAAATAGATTCCAGATGAAAATGCCAAACTAAAGCATAGAAGGAACCAGTGACACAGGACCCTGCACTAATCTCAGCAAACACTGAATGTCTGTCCTACTTCTGGATGTAGAAACTTGGGCTAGTTTGTTCAAGCACATTGTTTCTCAGATGAAGACTAACAGCTACGATTTACTGTGGCTCTCCATGGCACTGCACATTTGACTCATCTAATAAACACCTGGTTTTTAGTTAGTTCCACTACCATTATTTCAAAGGAAAGTGAGGCAGGAGAATTTAATTGAGTTAACCAGGAAGACATAGCTATTACATGGTTGAGCAGTGACTTAAACCTGGCCATCTTACCCCAGGTCCCAGGCTCATGTTAACTGCTCTGCTAACTTTCTTCAGTAATACAACTTTAAAATTTGATTTTCAACCCCATCCACATACCTTTAGTAAGTGCTAAGGGAGAAAAGACTCTAAAATTGCTTGCTTGTGTAAACCTAACATTGTGCATGCTACAGAATAGTGAATAGTTTCTCCGAATTCTAAAACACATCCAGGTCCACATTTTGATGTATGATTTCTAAGCCTTTGCTCAAATCATAGAGAAGCAAGAATGATAGTGTGTGTGTGTGTGTGTGTGTGTGTGTGTGTGTGTGTGTATGTGGTGTGTATGTATGTGTGTGGTGTGTATATGTGTGTGTGTGTATGTGGTGTGTGTGTATGTATGTGTGTGGTGTGTGTATGTGTGTGTGTGTGTGTGTGTGTGTGTGTGGTGTGTGTGTGTGTGTGTGTGCTGAGACTGGCTCATTTTCATACTTGCTCCTTCAGTGACTTGACTTCCTCAGCTCTTATACAACATATGTAAACTTTCTCTTCAGGCTGTTATTGTTTCAAATCTACCCCTTACTATCAGCCAGAAAGGTCAAAAATAGTAGAGACAGACCACTAACTGTGAGTAGCCCCACATAGCCCAGCCTCCTGCTATGAATCAGAGAGGTGGGAGTTACTGGCTTGCCTCAGTTGTTCCTTCTCTATACCCTGTAAAAGAGGGCTGAATGGAGGACACTGGTTTCTGTTGAACTCTAGGGTACCTAAAGACCTATCTGTATTGAACTCTAAGTTACTTAAATTACCTATCCATATTGAAAACAAGTACCTCTCAAATGCTATCCCTAATCAGAATGTCTTGTAAAATTTTGCAAATACTTCTTTTAATCAACAAGATCTTTTCAAACGAGGATGCAAAACAACTCAGTTGCTGAAAGAATCTACCTGCTTAGGAGGAAAGCATCTCACTGATAGGACAGACCTGGCTCCCAACTCGAGGCCCAGGGAAGTCTGGACAGGGGTGGGGCTTCAGCTCTAGTCCTTTCCATTTCTCTTCTTGCTTTTAAAATGCTCCGCTCTCAGTGCCAAAGGCCATACCATGCTGCATGTAACTCAAGATGAATGGAGAAGTGTGTAAACAGCAAAGCATGAAGCAGCCTTGGGGACTTGAAGCTCATAGAACAGAGCACTTAGGCTGTGTGCCCTGAGAAGAGGCCGCTGGAGGGAAAGGCAATACTTGTCTTGAAGCACAGGAAGGATTAGCGTTGCTTCATAGCTCTGGACTCCTCTGCTCCTTCCTGGCTCAGTTTTGACCAGGATTTGATCGTGACAGTGCCAGCATTTCCAGGGTGTTCCTGCACCCTACATTCCTTGCACTGCTTACCCAACCACACAGTTCTCTGCTCTAGCCCCCGAATATTTAACTTTTATGCTACAGGTACACCTGCAATCCACACCTCATCTTATGAATAGCGTCCTTGCCCCTCCCAAGCACTGAGGGAGTTTATAAAATCTTCCCTGGCCTAGACTTGAGTCTCTTTCTCACCCACTAACAATTTTCCTGTTTCATTTACTTTCTGTGTTCAGCACCCTGCTATTTTGATGGATAATAGCTATACTAGCCTGGAACTCACAGAGATCTACCTGCCTCTGCCTGGCTTTTTTGTTGTATTATTATTAGCCTATTAGACAGAATTTCACATTGTAGCTCAGGCTAGCCTGAAACTTTGTAGCTTAGGCTGGCTTCAAGCTCATGTTAACCCTCATCTGCCTGGGCCTCTGGTTGCTGGAGTTTCAGGCATGAGTCAGCATGCCTATCTTAGTGTTAGGGTCCTTGTTTCTAATACAGGACAAATGTCACCCCTCCCACCTGGTGTGGTGGGTGTGACGTGAAACATGTAAAAGGAGCTCCCTGGGTCTTTTAGGTCTGTTTCCCTCTTTAGTTTCCTGTGTCAGTTTTAGGCCCTTTGGAAAGCTAGGAAGTTCTGTTGCCTGGTCACCGTGCAGGGGGTGATTCTCCATTGGACTGAAGGCAGCAAGGCTGCTTGTCTTTAGCATGTCACATCTCCTTTATTCTCCCACAGAGCTTGCTGGAGTGTGAAGGAAATTAGCATGAAAATGAAGGAGGAGGCTTTTAGAGTTGTTTTCATTAAACATGGATGGCCTTGTCTGCGAATGTTGAACACACGAAAGGGGATGAGATGAAAGGGGCAGCGGTGGAAAAATCCACTCAGAAAGTTCAGGTCTGCCTGCATAGAAAAACTGGGTGTTTGTTTGGTTTTGTTTGTTTGTTTGTTTGTTTGTTTTTGTTTTTTTTAATTTTCAAAATTACTGCAAGTTTTTTTTTAACAAAGTAGCAATGCTAAGAATCAAAATGAACCATCAAATTTAGAAAACAATTAATCATACTCACACCCTACTGATATTTAACTGCTGTGTCTAAGAATGTTTGACACCCCCCTTCCCCCACCTTAACTTAACCTTAGTACTTAAACGTAATTAGAGGCATAGGGAAGCCACAGACATTAAAGTTTTAGACTTAGAGAAAAATTCTGATGAGTATTTTGAATAGGAATTGGTGAGTAGTACTTAGTAATGATATTATTTCCAAGAAAGCAACACGTGCTTTAGAAAATGCAGAGCACCTGGGTGTGCCTGACATCACCCTGACATTAGCACACGCTTTCTGAAGGTATTTGAAAGAGCACCTGTGTCTCTCTGTCTCTGTCTCAGTCTCTGTGTCTCGTCTCTCTCTCTCTCTCTCTCTCTCTCTCTCTCTCTCTCTCTCTCTCTCTCTCTCTCTCTCTTTCTCCCCTGCAGTTTTGCCTTATTTTACTTGTGTGAGGTGGAAAGGCCCTGAGCAGCTAAGAACTCTGCCTTTATTACTTCATTCTAGAGAAGCAAGACAAAATGGGCCGGTTCCTAAGGAAATGATGGCTGCATAAATAAATAATGTAAACAGTCCTCTCACAGTCCCAGAGAGGAGATTTGTCACGTAGATCTGTCGCCCCAGACCTCCAGATGTGCCCTTCTCTCCCTGTGCAGCCCTGAAACTCTGAGTCGGTCAATTGGAAACTTCTAAGACACCTGGGACCTTTGGCAATTGTTGAATTGGTGTGGCTTTCTTAAACGAAGAATTGGCATTTTCGAATACTGTTGGCAAGATGTTTATCTTTCCCATCCCATTTGTGTAAATGACCTCTCTAAATAGTCCTTAGACACTCTGAGAACATACCTTGCCAAAGCTTGTTGGCTCTACACAGAGATATAAAGGGTACCCTTCAAAGATACCTAAGACTTCACGGCATGGCCCCCTTTGAGTAGTATGCCGTGAGACTTCAGAGATACTTAAATACACAGCTATTTTGGCTTTATCCTGACAGCCCTGATTTCACAAGGCCAGTCTTTCTGTTTACAATAAAAGCTATTTTACCACTTAAAATAGACAAGTGAAAGCTGAGCAGATCCCTGTGAACCGCGGAGGAGCCAGTTTTCATCCCTGATGCTCAGCAGCATCGTTGCTCGGGGATGCTTCTGTCTTGGTTCCCTCTTTTTCCCAAGGCCCATTCCCAAAATACTCATTAATTCACGTGCTTTCATGCACGAGCTGATATCTGACTGACAGATGACTACCCAATGACTTGCCCTCCATCATCTAGCAGGTAAGTGACCAAGCAGGCACCAAACCAAGGGATGAGCTCCTGGCCTGATCTGTGTTCTCTCCTCTACAGCACATTAGAGAATAAATAAGGTCTGAAGCAGAAGGTGGCTTGGGACCACTTATCTGCCCAGCCTACCAACAATGGTCTGTGCCACAGAAAAAGAGCGTGTCTCAGGCAAGAGGGAAAGATTAATAATTTTCACGGATGTGCTAACCTAACAGCTCCACAAACCAGTGGTCATTGAGTTTTACAGCTTATTCAAAGACTCAAACATAACGTCAGTCAGCAGAAAGTGACTTAGTGGTAAAGTCTTCTCTGAGTGGCTAGAAAGGTGTCAGAGCCCTACAGTCTCAGCCTTCTGTGGGGCTCTGTGTTTGCAGTCTCTACGGAAGCGGGGCTTCCCCTCAACTGGAGCTAAATGAAGAAACTGGCTGAGTAAGGGTAGCAGAATTAGGCTCTCAAGTGAACAGAATTAGAACTGACTTAGAGGTTATTCTTGCGTTGTTCTTTATACTGGAGCTATTAAAGAGCCCAGACAGTATGTATTCTTTGCATAGAACACCCTCAGAGTCAGCCTTATCCCACTGAGCAGAAGCTGTCCCTTCACCTTCCTTTGGCAGGCAGCACTGATGATGCCCAAGACGCTGCTGCACGGCGCATGCTGGTTAGAGAACTTCACCAGGGTACACCACGCATATTTTAATTTAGGTGATCAATACTTTCCTCTTCTCCACCGGGCATTCATGGGCACTTATAGCATACACATTAGCCAGTAAAGTGTTACATTCAACACATCCAAACCACCTAAATCTGCCTCTGTACATAGCTGCGATAAAATTAAGAATTCTGACACACAATCTCAGCAGAGGTCCTTTGAGATTATTAACATTGCTCTCAACACAAGAGATACTTGAGCAAAGTGAGAGCCTCTGGATGAGACTCTTGAATGTCTGGCTCCTTCTCCTGACAACAGCAGCAGGAGCTTCATACAGAATTTGCCTCACAGAGCAAAGTAACATGGGAAGAAACAAAGCACCACATGTACAAGCTAAAGTACAGCAGGAATTCCCAGTAACTACAGAAGGGTGTCAGAGCAACCCCTGGGATACCATACACTCTACTCTAGGAGTGAGCATGAGAATGGAGCTGCCCCCTTTCTCACCTAGGGGACACCAAACCTCCTGGTTTCATCCCTAAGCTCACAGAGGGTATCCCAGCAAGGGGCTATTTTCATGCATGTTTAGTCGATGGAAGAGAGAGAAGTCTGTGAGAAAAGGTGGCAGAGCAAACACCTTCAGCTTTTGCAACTGCAAACTGTTTAGTGGAGAAAGACCAGACACCATTACCTCCCTTCTCTGGGCCGCTGAGGCAGGGCTACTTAAGAACCACTGAAGTTGGTTTCATTTTGCATCCTGTAACACTCCAGTAAAAGAGAACTTCATCAACTTTTCTCCCAATTGAACAGAAGCAAAAACTAAGGAGGGCCTCAGGGGAAATGCTACCTTCCTTGCTGAGGCTGGGAGGGAGAGCCACAGGAAAAGTCCACGCTACAGACTTCTCTAGGCTTGGCACTCAGGGCAGAGATCAGGCTTCCCCTCTGGGGCTGGCCTGGGCACATGGCTCTTGGTCTCATCCCCAGAAGCACTCACCAGGAGACTCTGAAGCACACAAAGCCACATTATTGGGAGACTTGCAGACAGATTATAAATTTACTGGGGACAATCAAGGCATTTAGTTACTTTTGGCTGCAGATGCTGGTGACACGCACATGCACACAAACCTCATTCTTAACTCCCTTTTCTTCCTCAGCATCTCTCCTTCAGAAGACAAACTTCCCCTTAGCTGGGAATTCCAGGGAGAAGTGAGGATAGAGCAGGTGGGAGAGAGGAATATAGGCCTAGAAACTCCAGTATAAACTGAATAGTTTCATTCAAGGATAAAGCCCAAGGCAGTTTAATTATGGATAATTAGTTTTCATCTCGACCTGGGGGTCCCAGAGTCACAGCTCTAGGTAGCCCAAGAAAAACATTTGCCCTCTGGGGAAGAAGAGCATCGGTCTCAGTCCCCAGAGCTTTCTGGGAACCACGGGAATCACCACAGATAAAGGACATGGGAAAGAGCAGCCAGGAAGAAGTCATAGGACAGCTGAAACAGGCCCTCTCTTCCCTCAGGAGCTCCTTAGTGCCTTCCTTCCTTGGGGCTTTCTGAATGTTTTGGGGCCACCCATGGCCATTTTCTGTCTGTGCCTTTCATCAGGCTTGGCTTAGGCAGACTGCAGTTGTCCCGTGAGCAGTCACAGAACTCCAGGAGCTTAGCAGGAGAAGCCTGTGGGCTTGGCTTCCTACTTCTACTGAAAGGCTAATGGCATAGCACTTTGGGGGAAGCCTGGAGGCCACAAGCAGTGGGTCACCTGACCAAGACTGATGACTCAAAGCTTTTTGCTCTGTGGGATGAGTATGTGTGTGGGGTGTTGTCTGAGGCTCTGAGGAAGCGCTTCCAGTCAGAATCTTACTCAGGCGTTAGGGTTTGGTGTGTGTGCTGTTTCCAGGAGGGACTGAAGACAAAGTGCTTCCTAGAACCCCAGCAAATAGCTCTCGGTGCCTTCCACAAGTGCTGGGAGATAAAAGTGCTTACGTGGAGGGACCAGGAAAAAAGACTGAATTGGGGCCTGGGGTGAGGAGCCTCTGAGGATCCTGGTAGTCCTCTGCTCAAGCATTCCTGCTTGTCTGTCTGTGAGGTAGTTTCCCCATGTTTCTGTTGAAAACTGTAGGGACACTGTTATATAATAGTAATCACAGACTCCCCTTAATTCCAGCGGAAGGAGGATGGGCCAAGATGAACAGGTCAACTGAGCTAAGTTCTCCGTCAAGTAAAGATTGTCTTGCTGGGCCTAATCAGAGACACTATACTAAAGCAGGAGGGCCCTCAAGGGTTTCCCAGCTGTAAGGTATTCTTTCACAAACTGTGGACTCTGAGCCTCTGGAGAACCCAGGCTCTTACCTCTCGAGGAACACCCTTTGGGTGTAGAACAATGACAATGAGCACTGGTGACTTTGATAGTGAGAACTTACAACCACATATGCATACCCGGCGGTTTTTGAGGGACTGGTATCTTGGCCTTCTGCATGGCCATCCATTCCATACGAGGCCAAGATAGCCACCACCTTCGCAAAAGGCCACATGACCACAGCCAGAGTTATAGGAGAAAACCAGGTGCCTTACCGCAAGCAGGGCCGAGTTCCGCTGATCCCCCGGGGTCGAAGCTGGCTGCTCTCGGTTTATCCCACTGTTATCATTACTGGTCAGCCGGTGCTGCTGATGGTGATGGTGATAGTCTGGTGGAGGTGGTGGGGCTGTGGCTGCCGCCTGGGAGGCCACAGGAGGGGCAGTAGGGGGCGGTGGAGGAGCTGTAGTGGTGGCAGTCGTGGTTGTAGCCTTAGCGTGTTTGCTAACCTTCCTTGCCCCCTGGCCATGCTGGACCAGGCTGAGAAGCTGCATGGTGCTTTCCCTTTCTCGGTCTGAGCTCTCGGCCCTACCACGTTCATAGCGTCCTTCACAACTCAGGTGGTGCTGTCGGCAGACAGCAATGCGAGCCCGCAGGCGTTCCACAATAGCACTGTGCACTCTCGGGGTGACTGAGCCCCCTCCAAGGAGCCCCGCCCCAGAAGCCCCCCCTAACCCTCCTGCGGGGGCCTGCGGGGGCGCTGTGTCCCCCATCTTGTTGGACACAATGATTACTGCCTCTGGGATGGTGAGGTGCAAGAGGCTGGTGCTGGCTATTGCAGGCAAAGCTGGTTTCAGTGTTCAGGGCCACATGAATAGAGGTCTTCAGAGGGTGGGGAGACAGTGGAGAAGGTGTGGGGGAGGGGAGCGGTAACAAGAGGGTGGGGAGAAAGATTAGAAACCAATTGCAGAGAGGAAGTTGGAAACAATCCCTGATCAACTTACTCTAATTGCGTTTGACAGCTCAGGAGAAGTTGGACAGAGTTGGTAGATTTTTTTTTTTCTCCCCCACCAGGCTGACAAGAACCTCTAGGTACTTTGTAAACACAAAGTCTGGGGGACAGTTCAAGAATTCAGAGATTGTCAAGGAAGAAGCAGAATCACATAGCAAAAAGGAATGGAAAGAGTCATTAATAGAGATCCGGGCTCCCCCTCACCTAGCTGCTTCGGGAAATTATTTATAGGGGTGTTTCTGCAGAGAAACACATTTCTCCCGGGGGCTACGGAACCGGCAGCCTTCACTTTTACTCAGCTTAAAAAACAAACATCAGGACTGTTTCCCAAGGCTTCTGAAGTCATGTTCAAACTGCGAAATCAAGGAAGACCGCGTTGGTTTCTCCGTCCCTTTCTTTCCCTCCGGTGTTGGTGTTTTCTCCTCGTGGGGGTACAGAAGGATGTTGTCTTCTCCCCACAGAAGACAGCTTTTCAGTCTTAACAACGTCAGTAATTAGACTTCAGAACCATGCTCTTTTCTTCAAGCTAATCCAATCACCGGCAAAAAAAATCCCGATCCCCTGTTAGGTTTCTGAGTCTTAAATGAAAGCAGTCTGAAGTGGCTGGCTACTGAGAGTGCTCCTTCAACACATTTCCCCCCTTTCCAACTTACGTTCTTATTTCTCACCCCCCCCGCCCGCCCCCAGTTCTATTCTAATACAGTATCAAGAGAGACAAAGTCTTCCGAGAGTAATTTACAAACGATGGTCAAACTTACAAACTTCCAGCAAATTGCACCGAGTCATGTCCAGCCACTTTTCTATCCACTTTTGTACATTCCATGCCCGACCAGTGGCTCTCAGAGGGTCTGGACTCCCAAAGGCAATGTGGCTCTATCTCTTGTAATGCTTCGCTTTATAGATGGGGGAGGAAAAAAAAAGAAGAAAAAAGTCGCTTGTATTTTCCTTTCTCTTTCAGGTCTGTTCCGAGCGCTTTCCTGACACCGACTCCCGCTCCTCGGACTCACGGCGAAACACAGGCTTTCATTGTGCTGCGATACGAGAGGGAGAGAAAGAGAGAGAGAGAGAGAGAGAGTGAGACAGAGGGAGAGAGGGAGCCAGCAGGCTGCAGATGGGGGAGGAGGGCGGGAGCTCGGGCTCCCTGGTGGAAGGCTGGTGCCGCTGCTCCAGTGAGTAATCGCAGCCAGGCGCCGGGGAACGGAGTGCAGAGGCCTCCCAGTGGCTGAAGAGGCAAACCCTCCGGAACAGCATCTCTCTACAGCCGGCTCGGGCGCTCAGCCTCAGCCTGGGTGCTGCGGTGGGGGGAAGACTGGGGAAATTCCCCAGTCTCCTCATAAGTGTTTGAGCAGCTCTCAATGCTGAAGAAACTCCCAGTCAGGGACTGTATTTTCCCCCTTCCAGGCCCGCAGTCCGCCCTCCTTAGGACATAATTTTTGGTTTTCAATAAGCTCTTAACGGCACCACTGAGCACCCCCAACAAGAGCTGGGTGAGCACGGAGGAAAATCTCATTATCACAGTGAGGAAGTCGGTGAGTGGGTGCTGTGAGGTGCAGAGAGGGAAGCCTACCTCCGTCTCCTAAAGGGACGCACTGGTGAAGGCCAGTGAGTTTGGGCAACAGGCTGGGAGGTGATGAGCAAATAGATCATTAGGAATGAAGAAACGTTTTATGAGGCTAATATTATCCTCGAGAAAGGAAAATTTTTTTTCCTTTGAAAATTCACCAAATACAAGGTATATTGTTCGTAGCTGTCTGGTTGGCAAATATGATGTGCCACGTGATTTCAAGAACATTCATAACAAAAATCGGTTTTGACTTCTTATCTTCATATGGCGTGGCTTGTTAAAAGCAGATTGGACAAATCTGTGTGTGCTTATCGATTACAGAGAATAAACTAAGATAGGCGCAGCTTTAGAAGTCAGGACCATCAAAAACTCAAGTGCTGGAATTTATAAGTCGCTTGGATCTGAGGTCTCCAGACACAAGACACCATTCATTTAAGCGACCCGAGAATTTCAGCAGTATGATCTCGCTTCAAATGTGAGCTATGTGTAGAAGCGAACAAAAATAATATATCTGAAGACTGGATTTATCCATAGTTCCGTCTCCCAGGGGCTTTAGCACACACTTTCCCAAGTCACAGGATCTTAAGTTGGAAATGAAGACAGCTGTGCTCAGACAGGACAGGGTATGTCTTATTCAAAAGGCCTGGAATCCGAAGTATTTCAGATTTCAGGGGTTTTGGATTTGGGAATATTGAGTTAGACTTAATGAGTTGAATATCTTTAATCCCAACATTTTCCCTATTCTGTCAGCGTTAGTTCTGTTTAAATTATCGTTCTGCAGTATCTCAGATTGTTTTTGAATCAACTACTTGTTACTGTCTAACCTTAGTCCTTTTTTAAAAACATCCTTCTCCCTGTCTTCTTCAAGGCTAAGTTCCTCTCCATTGATGTGGAGAAAGAAGCCATATTTGTTAGAGAAAAAAAAAATAGAAACAGAGTCATCAGGAATCGTTAAAAAGCGAAGGCTTTTGGATCATCATATATTTCATTTTTTTAAAGCAGTGTTCAGTAGGCAGCAGCTTCTACTAACGTCTACTTCTGTCATATGTAGCAATCATAACCAGTAAAACAACAACAACAACAACAACAACAACAACAACAACAACAACAACAAAACTATGCAGTCTTTAAATGTAAAACAGTGCTCACTCAATAGCCCACGACAATACAGGTCTTCATAGTGTGAAGGCCTTGGTCAAACAAGCAGTTCCTACTCCTAGTAATATAAATTATAAATCAGAATGATAGATTTTTGAAATTGAAATAAAACTTAATTGACATAAATTTGTTCAGGGTTTTAGAGTATAGCCTATTGTTCCAATTAATGTATACACTGTGTAACAAACTCTGGTTTGTGTGGGGTGGGTTGTTTTTTTTCTATTAAGCTATCTGAGCGCAGTTGTGGATGTGGTTTGAGGACAAGTGTGTGGAGTCAGGTTCTATCCCTTCACTTTTACCTGGGTTTCAGAGATTGAATCCAGGTAATAGGCTCACATTGCAAGTGCTTTCACCTGCTGAGCCATCTCCTGAGCCCTCACCCCTTTGTAATTTTGACAGGAGCATAAATAAAAGCTTGTGAAGCAAGACTTCCACAGACAAGTTTCCCTACTGCGTTCCAGTATGCAAGACACTCGTCTGGACTCTAGAATCTTGAGTGTCTTTTGTATGAATGAAAAAAAATATGTACTTATTATCTTTATTTCTTTTTACAGTCTAGTCATTATCCCCCTCCTGTTCTGTCCTCCACCAGTTCCTTATCCCAATCCTCCTCCCTCATCTCCAAGAGGATGTCCCTACAACCCCCTCCCCACCAGGCCTTCTCTGGGGCCTCAAGTCTCTGGGGGGTTAGGTGCATCTTCTCTCACTGAGGCCAGACCAGGCAGTCCCCTGCTGTATATGTGCTAGGGGCCTTGGACCAGCTCAGTATATGAGAGATCTTGGGGGTCTAGGTTTGTTGAGACTGCTGGTTCTATGGGGTCACCCTCCTCCTCAACTTCTTCCAACCTTTCCCTAATTCAACCACAGGAATCCCCAAACTTCAGATCATAGGTTAGGTGTAAGCACCTGCTTCTGTCTCAGCCAGCTGCTTGTTGGGTCTCTCGGAGGGCAGCAATTCTAGGCTCTTGTCTGTAAGTACATCAAAGCATCAATAATAGTGTCAGGTCTTGGATCCTTGCCTTGAGATGGGTTCCAATTTGAGCCTGTCACTGGACCTCCTTTCTCTCAGTCTCTTCTCCATTTTGTCCCTGCAGTTCTTTTAGACAGGAACAATTCTGGGTTAGAGTTTTTGACTGTGGGATGGCAACCCCATCCCTCCACTAGATGCCCTTTCTTTCTACTGGGGGTGGATTCTACAAGTTCCCTCTCCCCACTGTTGAGCATTTCATCTTAGGCCCTTCTCACCTTCCAGGTTTCTGATATATTCTACAGGGTCCCCCAACTCCCACCTCCCGAGGTTACACATTTCCATTCATTCTGCTGGCTCTTGGAGCTTCACTCCTTGTCCACTGACCCCATACCTGATCATGTTCCCCGTTTCCCCTGCCCCTCCCCTGCCCCTCCCCCTCCCACCCAATTTATGTATATTTTACCTGAATGTGTGTATGTGCACATGTGTGCAGTGTTTGCTGATTTAGTCCATAAGAGAGTGTTGGGTCCCCTGGAACTGGAACTATAGATGTTTCTGAGCCATCACATGGGTGCTAGGAACTGAACTCAGGTCCTCTGTAGTAAGTGCTCTTAACTGCTGAACCATCTCTCCAGCCTCCTTTTATGCACATTTACTTGTATGCACACCAGCCATTTAATTTCTGGTTGCCATTACCACTGATATCATTCAACTCATGCACATCATTTTTATTATTATTTATTTTAAAAATCACCACCTAAGGCCCAGTACTTCATATACATCATCCCCATCAATACTTAAACATTCCTGGAAATACATATTAGCTTTATCCAGTTCCTCATTTAGACGGTAAGGACTTTTCAAGATGACTTTTTTCCACATCATATAATTAGGAAGGATGATACCAGGACTCTCCAGACCCAGACTCTCTTAAGCACAGGGATTGCTACTTTAATGTTTTGTGAGGGGCACTACAAGCAGGCTCAACTAAAGGGATGTACCACTGCCCAATGCTCATTCTGGAGTCTAAGCAGGTCTAATCCTATCCCAAGATTGAGTGTTGGGCACAAAATTCCTGAACATGAGAACAGGCACATCAGGAAATTCAGTTAATACACCCAACAGCTCATGAAAGAATTATTTCTTGCAGGTCACCAGACATATTTTAGGATCTTATCTTCCTTTTTTTTTTTTCCCTCTGGCTTCTTTTATACAAGTCGCCCCCATCCTGACACCCTCCCATACTCCATCAGTTCTCCTCAAATTCTGCTTTGCTTCCTTCAGATACTGCCCCCTTTCATTTTTACCTTTTGGACCTGGCTACATTTTTGTTTTGTGGAAGCGAATTAGGGACTGGTGCTCCATGTGTCAGGGAACTCTGAACAGCAGTAGACATGTAACAGACATGTCTGCTTCACTCCCTCACCTCAGCATCCTTGCACCTCCTGTCTGCCCCTTCCTTTCTTTTTCTTCCCTTCTCTTCCTTCCATCCTTGTCTGTCTTCCTTCCTTCCTTCCTTCCTTCCTTCCTTCCTTCCTTCCTTCTTCCTTCCTTCCTTTCTTTCTCTTACTAGATTGAAAGATCAATAGGAATAATTATAGAAATATACTTCAGAAAATACAAACTCATCTCCATGTAAGGACTTGATAAAATGTAGTCTTATGTAATACATATATGAAGGCACATGTCATGAATCACACAATACATGAAGCCAGCTAAATTCAACCAATACTTCCAGAAAAACAAAGCAAAATAAAATGCCACAGAAGAACAGGTCTCATATTTAAGAATTAAAAGATACAGAATACACACTTAGACTCTGAAATCATTTTACTTTATTGCATTATGGAAAAAATAGGATGTGCAAAGTAATGGAGGCATAAAAATGAGCCTTCAAAGATTTTTGGCTGAACTTGTCTGTGAGATCTTCAGACTAGAACATATACATATATACACACATAGAGAAAGTTATGGTTAAAAACATCATAATACATCTCAATCTTTGATATATTGCAGATGAAATTGTACAGAAACAAGAACA
Organism: Arvicanthis niloticus; assembly: GCF_011762505.2. Classification (NCBI taxonomy): domain Eukaryota; kingdom Metazoa; phylum Chordata; class Mammalia; order Rodentia; family Muridae; genus Arvicanthis; species Arvicanthis niloticus. The sequence goes on from NC_133435.1 coordinate 5,730,755, forward strand.
TTATACAGAATTAAAATATATATCTCAAGAAGTTCTTCCTGAAAGACTCTGGGGACAATCCATTTATTTATTAGGGAAACTGTAGTGGAAGGAAACGCTTCTCCACCTGGAGTAAATAAGCTATAGTCTCATTCTGAGGCTAGGATAATGAACACATGGTAGTCTGAAGCTTCTTCCATGACTCACTGATTGAGAAAACAGTAACTAGACATTTATTACTTAAGATTACTTAATATTGCCAAGGGGCACAATACATATAGATGAGTCTCACTATGTATATACACACACATACATACATACTGTGAATGTGAAGGTGCATGCGTGACTGTACGGATGAACGTGTGGGCACATGAACACTTGTGTCTGCATGCATGTTGAGCTCAGAGGATAGCCTTGGATGAGCGTGAGTGTACGGATGTATGTGTGGGCACATGAACACTTGTGTCTGCATGCATGCTGAGCTCAGAGGACAGCCTTGGATGTCATTTACAAGCACCTCAGCCCTTGTTTTTCGAGACAGGGTCTCTCACTGATGAGTAGGCTGGTGCCTGGTCAATAGGCCTCAGGGATGTGCCTTATTTTTGCCTCCTGGCAAGGGGATTACAAGTACATTCCATCATGTCTGGCTTTTATTTTAAATATGGTCTGGGGAACTGAACTCAGGTCCTTGTGTTCATAAGGCAAGTACTATACTGACTGAGCCATCTCCAGGTCAGTCCAAATATACTGTAAGGCAGCCTGTGCCTACTAAACTGACAGGACGTGACAGCACATTCAACTGGTGGTCATGTGTGAGAAGAGCATCACTACATGACTAAAACACACTGAGGGCCTTCTGAACCACAAAGCTGATGTTCTCCATGTAAATCTATGAAACTGCGATTAGGCTTTGCTGTGGCATTTCACGAAATTCAGATGAGCATAAACACAAGCTATTTTGCCACAAAGACATACATAGTATATTCATTCAACCAATGATTCATAATACAGAGAAACAAAACTCATGATCTTCACATTTACAGGAATTTATAAAATCTTCTCTGAAGGAAGCATGCTATAATTCAAACTTCTCATCTTGAAAATAATCTGCAGAATTGAGATAGTCCTGCAGTTGATCATATTTCTGCATAAACAACAGAAAAATTAGTCATTTTAGTTAGTCACAAAAGCAAATAAGACAGACCTTTATAACTAATGAAACACATATCCTATGGTAACTGGAAACAAAAAACACTTAATTATAAATAGAAGCATTTCTAACTCACAAAACATTGGAAAGAAATCAAGTAGTAGCGTTATTGATTTCATACATCTTACAAGTTATCATTGGAATCATAGCATGAATATAATTCAATAATTAATCCAGCAGATGTTTGTGGAACAGGTGTGTAGTATGTGAACACTTTCCTACTGTGACTGTTGAAGGAGTAGAACTTTGAAAAGACACTTTCCCTACCCCTAAGACGAGATACTCAGAGCAAGCAGCACCACTGAAGTGAGGGACAGAAGAGAAACTGTAGTTGAGGTGACCTGGAAAATGTGACATTTAAGTTGTTTTAGACAAAAATATTTGATAGGCAACATTAGTGGTAAAGTGACCGTCCCCTCAGCTCAGGAGGTTAAAAGTTCATCCAACAGTACCATGACAAGGGAGCATAGAATTTGATAATAATCTGATGTGTTCTGAGACAAAGAGAACGAACCAAAGAAATTGAGGTTGAAGAATAAAAACCATGAGAAACTAGGTTATGGATTGAGTAAAGATTTGACAGGCAATATGTTGCTGTCAAAGATTTGGGAGCAGAGGCTGACCTTATTTGAAGTACATGTTCAGAAAGTTGGTTAGCTATTCTATAGCTGTCTGGAGTGAGTTAGGAATCTGTGGTAACAAATTAGGCAATGTGGACTCAAACCTGTGAGGCAGCAATGGAAATGGAGGGAAAAGCATAGGGTGGAATATGTTAAGAGATGCATTAAAGGTGCCCTGGAAGTTTCAAGGTGAAGGAGTACAAGACTAATGGCAGGCAGGGCTCTCAGAAGCAGACCAGGGAGCAGAGATGACACATGGGCCCACAATTAGACAGAGACTCCAAGTATTTATATCAGTTGAGGACATTCAATTATTTAATGGTTTCCTGGTCTGCTTTATGAACTCTGAGAGAAGATCTCACTGGCCTGAATTCTGTGATGACAAGGATTCATGGGAGGCATATGAATACTGTATTTTCATCCCAGGCAAGGTCATGAAGCCCATTTTCATAACCTTAAGATCTGTGATTGCAGCACATCCTCAAGAAAGAAGGGAGAAGAGAACAAGACAGAAAACATTGTTAGCATAGGCCACTCCAGAGTTCTCTTGGTTTTAGTATATGCAAATAAAATTCTTTATGATGTGCAACCTACACCTTAAAAGACTGGCTGATTATTTTAGCTTTATATTGTTATACTCGATTATTTATAAAATGTGTTTTGGAAAATTAATATGTATGTCAGTATACTAAGAGAAGCAAATAACAATCTTTGCTTGTTCATATTACAGATACCAGTTAGTAGTAGCTGATTACTTTCTAATTCCAGTCCCTAAAATATGCCACAATTCACATGTTCGAAGCCCTAAGTATTGCTCAGTCCCTCCCTATTTTATAGAGGAGCAACAGACTTGGAGAGATCAAGTAACTTGCTTTCACATTCCACTGTTAGTCAGCGTCAGGGCAAACATTATAGGCACGCTTTTAACCTTTATAGGATGCTGTTTAAAGTTTTAAATGGCAGGGGTGGGCTGACAGCTATTCTGAGAAAAAATGAAAAGCACAAAGGGAAAGTGAAAGGGAGGAAAGGTCATTAGGACCACTCTGCCATCCCCTGTGCCTGAAGATGCAGCTACTGAAGCTCATCAGACCCTTCGGGAAGCCTGGGCCTTCCATTTAATAATGAAGAGCATTCTCATATAGTACCGGGGGGGGGGGGAATGGGGTAGGGGAAAGTAGTCAGGTTTCTTTAAAACTCTCTACCCAGATGGATCATAAAGAGACAACACAAGGGAAAGGACGGGCTGAGGGAGCTTAGAGAGCCAGAGCACAGCATCCAGTTCAACAGAAGCTTTGAAGCTGCCATCCTCCATCTTTAATTTACTTAAGAGTCAGTCAAGTTTTAAAATGTTAGATATTTAATACCCTCAACAAGGAGTTCCATACAACTGGTCTTGGTAAAGCCAAGAACTATGCATTTTTTTCCCCAAAGTTCTAGATGACTCTGACATAGGTAGAGTTTTCTTTTGTGTGTTTTATATTGAAAAGAATATATATATACATATTATATAAATATATATAGTATAATGTATTTAAATATAATATGTGTAATATACAAATATGTAATATATATGTAAATATATGAATACATTATATATATTTATATAATCACATTTCTTCAAGATAGGGTTTCTCAGTGTACCCCTAGCTATCCTGGAACTTACTCTGTAGACCAGGCTGTTCTGGAACTCACAGAGATCTGCCTGTCTTCTGCCTCCCAAGTGCTGGAAATAAAGGCATGCATATGCCACTACCCAGCTAAGTGTAATATTTTGAGAAATACCAACTTAAAGTGTAGAAGAAGAAAAAAAGAAAGAACAAATATGTTGAAATAAGGTGAAATGAGAAGACTTATTAAGGAAACTATCTCATAATTTGAAGTTCTTATATATGTAATACATTATAAATTATTCTAAATACAACTGTAAAACAGAATTGATACTTTTGTGTATATATTCATGTGTGTGTGCGTGTACGTGTGCATGTGCGTGCATGTGCGTGTGTGTGTGTGTCTGTGTCTGCCAGAGCAGAGGTTGATCTGGGATATGTTCCTTAGCTGTTCTCTACCCTGGTTTTCGAGACAAGGTTTCTGATTGAATCTGGTGCTCACAGTTTGGATGGCCAGCAAACCCCAGGGCTATCTCTGTCTCTGTTTCCCCAGAAGGCATATAGCACTGCACTGTTTTCTTAGGTGGTGTGGGGATCAAATTCAGGTTCTGACGCTTGTGTGGCAAAGCACTTTACCTACTGAGCCATCTCCTTAGCACTCTGACTTACTATCTTCTCTTCCTGGTACCCATGTTTCTATCAACCAATCCCCAAAGTCTTATTGTCTACCCCGAGGAAAGACCATCCTCATGTGTATTTGCTTCCTAATGAAAGAGAATTATTAGGCATATTAGAGTCTTTTAGAATGGCATGTATGTTTATGGATTTGGGCTTAATTATGCTTTCCTTCTTGTGTGTTCTTTTCTTATAGTAAAGCTAACTTGGTAGCTCTTGACTATTGGACTGAAAGAAAAAGATTCTAGCACAATAAGCAGGAGGTAAAAGAAGAATGAAGTTTGGTTGGCAGGTCTTTAATCTTTGGCCAAGCATACTGAGAGATCCTGAAATAGAAGAAAAATGCTTGGAAGAGAGGGGACAGGTAAGAAGTAGAGTGTCAAACACAAGCAAGAAGCAGAGTAACAGCTTGAGCAAGACAAGAGGATAATGTGACATCCTGGGACATGGGAACAGCCAGCGTCACAGACTGTACTCTAAGAGGAAGACTAAATGTAGAGACGTGACTGACTACAGCCAAAGTATGCCTGTGTCACAAGTACATAGCCCTGTCTCGCTGTCTCACTGTGCCACAGATACACAGCGCTGTCTCACTCAAAGGGGCAGCCAGGCCGAGAAACTTCGGAGCATTTGACAAATTCCGGTATTTTATCAAAACACAAAAAAGCAATATATGTATTTATGCTGGATACACACCCTTTGGTTTTTAGGGACTCTTTGGAAAAGTCTATAGGCAAGTATTTTTAAGTTCAAATATCTTTTTAAAGCTGAAAATTCAAGAAAAAATGAAGTTCTTTGCTGCCTTTTTGTGAAAACATGCTCCCTGCTCTAAGCATAAGTTGTATTCCTTTAACATCTAACATTAAATGTTACTCATGATGGAGAATATAAGGTTAGTTTTCTGTCATCTGGCAGAAGCTGGAATCATCTGAAACAGGAGTTCTCAATTCCTGAGAAAATGCCCCCATAAAATCTGCCTGTGTGCAATTCTGTAATGCATTTAAAAAATATTAAAGAGTGATGTGGAGGGCCCAGCTTGCCTCTTGGCAGATGGTCCTGAATAGAATAAGAAATCAAGTTAGGCACACCATGGAGAGCAAGCTGGACATTAGTGCTCCTCCATGTCTTCGGCATCAGTTTCTGCCTTGAGTTCATGCCTATGCTTCCCTCAGTGATGGATTGTGGTGGACTTGGAAGATGAACTAAACCCTTCTCTCCCCAAGTTGCTTTAGGTCATGTGTTCATCACAGCAATAAGAAGCAGCTAAGATAGAAATTTCTGTGAGGCTTGGGTATTTTTGTGATTTTTTTTTTTTTTTAGATTATTCAGGCCTTTGAACTTAGGGCTGGAAAAGCTGCTAAGTGTTCAGAGACCAGAGAGCTGTTGTGTAGAAAACTGGATGAATGCTGAGAGCAGTGCAGATGCTGAAGACCTGGGCTGTGACACTTCAGAAGGAAATTTGCAAGTCCCTTAAAGACTCTGTCAGAGCCGTTAGATATTGTGAATGAAGAAGTCATGGTCCTGCTTAGCTGGGGCTAAGGAAACACTTGTGATTATCAAGAGCTCTGATCCTTTGAAACGAGACCTTCACTTGCTGGGTCAATGGATACTGGTTATCCGTGCTGAAGAACAGTGATTGAGACCAGCATCATTGAGATGCACTCTTGTAGGAAGCGTTTGCTGCGGGCCAGAACACAGAAGAATGGTCTAAAGGGGCCAAGGGGGTACCTATTGTTGGTAGCCAAACTTGGTAATGTTTAAGAGTCACACAGATAGTACTGGTTCTGAACACATGAAGGGGTCATGTAACACACACGTAGGAGACTAGAATGTTGAGAGCAATGCAGAGCAAAGCCACAGCTGAGGCTTTGTACTGTGAAACACTACTGGTGAAGGTTCAGCCTTGGTTGCAGTAGAAGCCCCAGGATTAAGGGAGAGAGAGGATAGAGAGAATGTGAGGCTTGGCACCATGTGGCAGAGTAAAACATTCCTGAAGAGCCCAGAAGAGGCTATTGGCAAAGGTACACCCCTGTTACTGAAGAGTCTCCAGCATATTGGAGATGACAATAGCATGGGATGACCACCAAGGAGAGAATCAAGCCTAGGGTAGAGATAGCCAGAGCTTAAGAGATAAGCTGTGTATACTGTAGATGGCTGTTCAAGCCCTTTGGAGCCCAGAAGATCATGAGTGCCAGGAGCCTGACAATAAGCTGTACACTGATAGACTGGTTTTGTTTTGGTTTGATATACTTTGGTTCCCTCTTGGAGTAAAAAAGTTATGTGTGGTGATCTGAATAAGCTTGGACCAGGGAGTGGCCCTACTTGGAGGTGTGCCCTTTTTAGAGTAGGTTTGGCCTTTTTGGAGAAAGTATGTCATGGTGGGTGTGAGCTTTAAGACTCTCGTTCTAGCTGCCTGGAAGCAAGTCTTCTCCTAGTGGCCTTCAGATGACAATGTAGAACTCTCAGCTCCTCCTGTACCATGCCTGCTTGGATGCTGCCATACTCCCACCTTGATGATAATGGACTGAACCTCTGAACCTGTAAGCTAGCCCCAAATAAATGTTGTCCTTATACAAGTTTCCTTGGTCATGGTGTCTGCTCACAATAGTAAAACCCTAAGTAAAACAGTATGTAACTGATTTTTGACTTTACAGAAGCCTACAGTTAAGACTTGAATTAAAAAAAAAAAACCTTTGATACTTTAGAGAAAGTAGATATTTTAAGGAAACTGATCTTTTATTGTTTGAATTTTTAAAGACTATGGAATTCTTAAAAGTTAGAATTATGATATTAATATTATCATGCAATTTGGGGGGTAAATAAGAAAGAAAAGTTTGTTTTAATAATTATATATTTGTGTGTAAGTTGGCAAGAGACTGATTCTGTTGGGCAGTTTTATGTCAACTTGAGAGAAACTATAGTCATTTGCAGAAAGGGACTCTGAGTTGAGAATATGCTTCCACGAGACCAGCCTACAGGCAAGTCTATAGAGCACTTTTCTTGATTAATAATGACGTAGACCCACTCACTGTGAGTAGTGTTCCTAGGCAGAAGTCCTGCATAGTATAAGAAAGCAGGCTGAGAATACAGAGAATAAGCCAGTAAGCAGTGCTCCGTCATAGCCTCTACTTCTATTCTTTCCTCCATGTTTCTGCTCTGACGTCCCTCACTGATGAGTGTAACCTGAGAATTGTAAGCTTAAGTAACCCATTTCTCCCCTAGATGCTTTTGGTCATAGTGCTTTACCATAGTAATAGAAACCTAACTAAGAGAACATAATTTTACTTCCTTTCCTTAAGAATGTTTTAATTTCATATTCCATTAATGATCCTAAACTTTGTTAAGGATACTATAAAATACATGGAAGTATTTGCTCTGCAATATTTCCCTGCAAGAAGTTGAAATTTCTCCACATATAAATATATGTAATTATTACATATAGTTCACCCACAGTGTACAGACTGGAGCTCTAGCTGAGTGGTACTGCACCTTTCTAACATCCACAGAGCAGAGGGTTCAATCTCAGGTACTATAAAAATGGGGAAAGGAACATATTTATAAATGTGGTAATACCAATAGATTTACTAATTTCACTATTGAGTTGGTATCTATTAAAGGCATCAAAAAAAGCACTGAAGAAGTTCAATGTCTCAGAAAATGAAGTCAGGATTACTAGCCAGTAAAAAACATAAATGGGCCGGGGAGAAAAGCTTGTGTAGAAGAAGCAAAGCAAACTGTGAAAATCTGAAGAGAGTGAAAGGAGAGCAGGCAAGGTCACTGGATGGTGGGCTGAGGTAGGAGAATAACTGTCCAGGAGAAAGAAACTGTGATGTCCTTCTTTGTAGCAACCCCTCTAAGGAACATGATGGGCCCTGAGATGGGCCTGTGCAGCTGTTCCCTGTCTCTTGCTCATAAAAGTTTATTTGCTGTGTTTTCTTGCCTCATCTTTGCTTTTTACAAATTCCCTAGTCTATAACCCAGACAAAAGCTATCAAGTCAGATTCTTCTGTTCTTTTCTTTGCAGGATGAAATACATTATTGATCCAAATTTCCTGAGTAATTTCTATTTGCTTTTTCTTGCATATCCTCAGGACTAAACCTGTTTCAGAAAACTCCTATCATGAGGATTCTTTCCACAACCTAATTCTAAGGGATCTGTGGGCAGAGCAGAGCTTCTGGGCTGACAAACAAAGGTGGGTCCTATACTTTGTTCCCCCTACAACCCACATCCAACACCACACATGACAACGTACCCTGGAATATAATAGTTGATGTTGATTCCCAGTTTGATAGGACCTAGAATTATCTAGGAGACAAGTCTCTGGGAACACCTTCGAGGGATAGTCTAGGCTAATTAAGGTAGAAGAGCTACCCTAAAGGTGGGCAGCATGATTTTCTCCACTTGGGTCCTGGACTGCATAAAGAGAAAACTAGCTAAACAGAAGAATTAATCTCTCTTTGCTTTTTGATTTTGAAAGAAACCAGCTGCCTCGAGGTCTTCCTTACCACGTTAGACTATAGCACATACTTGTAAGCCAAAATAACCCCCTTTCTCTTAAGATACTTCTGTCAATAGTATTTTATCCAGCATCAGGAAAAGTGACTTAACATACAAGTAAGGCTTACATACATAAAAGACAAAGGACAGAGACTTTTGTCAGTATTATTGTTCAATATGATCTATACAATGAGGTGAGAGAATTCATGGAACATCAGGGCATCTATTTAGAACAGAACATGATAAACATGGAGGGAAGAGGCAGCAGAAGAGGACACATAAGAACAGCCACACTTCCACACTTAAGCCTTCAGACTCTGTAGAACAAGGCGGTCTACAAACTTACCTTTCTAATCCAGCCGCTTGTTTTTGATTGACTGAAGACCCTCTTTACTGAATCTTTAACCTGTTCATCTTCAACTTCTTCTGTTTTTGCAATGGAACAGCAGTCTTGGTACAGTTTGAATTTAAAATGCTTTAGTTTATGATAAATTCTGGTGCGATTAGCACATATTCTGCCAACAATAAACACCTACATTGAGAAATAAATGTCATTACCTCAAAGAAAGTAAATAATTTCTGATTTTCAGATTTTCCTTAATGGTAGAATCTAAAGCATATATTTTTCACTTGATTGAAAATTTAATAAATGATCCCTTTATCTTTTCTTGTACAATTAGTCAACAGAACCTGTACATCTACTATGCTTCCAGTATTGGGCTCGTGGCGAGAGGCACAATGACAATTTACCTGTGTTAGGGAGCTTAGCATCTTAGGAGAAAGATGAATGACTATAAAACTCTCAGGATGCTACCAAGTGAGCATACAGGTGCTAAGGTTGCTACCAAGATGTCTCAGCAAGGAGGGAGGATCACCTAAACCAACACAGACAGGAGAGTAATCAAGCCCGTGTTTCTTTGTGTGTGAATGAGCCAGAAGACAATGCCAGGCACCATTCCTCAGGCTCCACTACTCCTTTTTTATTTTAGGTAGCATGTCTCACTAGCCTGGAGCTTCCCAATTAGGCAAAGCTTGCCAGGTTTGTTTGACTTAATTATTTGTTTTTAGTGGATGGTGGAGTTTGATTCCAGCCCTCATGCTTGCTGTTTTCTATTGATTGAGCCACCACCCCAGCCTCTGCCAGTGGTTCCTGCAGTCCTGAAAAGTTATCTGAATTTGGGAATAAAGAAATTGCTTGTAAGGCGTACTGATGGACACACAGAAAAGCAAGAGAAAGCATGCAGAGTATGGCATGTACACACGTTCTATGTTTTAAATGCCCAGATTGTGATAAATTTGTAAATCTGAACAAGAACTAAAAGTGGAACACTCTTACACAAGGGTTAAATGTTGGTAGTTGTTTACTAAACAATTTCCAAACATAAAGTAAAAATGTTCTTTGTATGTATGTAAATTTTTGGCTTCACCTCATGTGTTGCATATAAATTAGACATATTAACATTTTATTGTGTGCTTTGATTGTATGTGAGCTTCTAGGACTCTATGATGCACATCTGCGAAATCAGTCAACCAGACCATTTCTCTGTCATGTTTTGATGGTTATGTTTTATTATACAGCTAAAATAGAAGCAAAGATGACTCTACTGATAAATTAAATATATCTTAATTCATATTTTTCATACTTTATAAAAATACACCAGAATGAGCTCTAAACATCTTAACATGATCATATCATATAAGAACCTAAGAATAGAACTGCCTTCCTAATTTAAGAATTTGTCTCTATTCTCAAGTGCACCAGTTTGGTACAAGCTACATCATTTTTTAATAGTCATCTATGCCATATTTTTATGAAGCCACAATGCAAAGGAATACAGAAATAATGATGTTGTGTAGAGAAGTAACAGGCGGGAGTACACTGTCAAAAAGGAATCCAAGGGATACAGTGAAGGCTGGACAGCAGCTGGGTTTGATGGATATGTAAGTGAAGCATTTAGGCATTTCATCATGTCCTGTGACTTCTGAATAGACATGAACAAACATTTATTCCTCCAAGATGGAGCACTCAAAAGCAGAACAAAAAAAAATCGTGTTACCTAAGTCTAATACAGTGGGTTTCCTGGACCTACAGACAAGAGCACAGATGAGTCAAAGGCAAGTGCAAAACTGAAAAGGCCATTCCAGCACGGGTGACACGACAACTCACTCGTAAGAACGGTATTCCTAATGTCCCCTGCACACTGGACAGTCAAGCCAACCATTCACTCATCATCCATCCTACCACCGTTTCCTTCCACTCTGGCAACCGTTCCTGCTTCGATAGCTTTGGGAAGGGGTCTTATGAGTGTGTAAGTTTCTTTCATTTCCTAAGTTTGATATAAGACTTGCTTTCTCCTTCAAGGAGAGAATGTTCTTGTGGTCCAATGCCTCTTATCCAATATAACACTGCTGAAACTAAACTACTCATTCCATGAATTGGCAAATCTATCTTCCATCAAAGCATATCCTTTCTTTCAAATAAGCTAGTCTCTGGCAAGTCAGGCAAAAAAAAAAAAATATCAATAACAATCAGTGTTTTACTGCACCCTCAAAAAGATCCCCAAGAAGAGTTAATTCTAGGCTTTCATTTTATATAACTATAGGCAGACACAATCAAAAAGTAGAGACATTGCTTTCCAAATAACCCGAGGGCAGTGTGTGGAGGTGTGGACAGTCTCTTTAAGCCCCAGAATATAAATATATCCATGTTTTACTTTCTGTGCAGGCATGGACACAGTGCTTCAATAGGATAGAAAATAACTTTGGTAAGCGATTCTTTCCTTCTCTTTTCCTCTTCACCACACACAGATTGTCTTTACTGAAAGACTTGAACAGAAAGGCAAGCTGGGGTAGCAGGGATGGAAAGCGGGAAGCAGGGTCTGAGGAAATAATTCTTCCTTCAAATAAAATTTATGCACTTACAAAATTTTTGGACAAATATACGTTGTTTACTTAAATACTGGTGCTTAGATTGGAGGGAAGATAAATAGAACTCTGACTCATTTTAATGACTTGATCCGTTTGTCACATTCAAAATAACTCCACCCTTTTAGAAACACTAATCAAGATTTAAAGAAACATACACTGAATTCACACAGTGTTTTTTTTTTTTAATAACTACAAAAATATAACCTGAAATCTGCAAATCATCACAGTTGATTGACTAGTGAAGCCCCAGGTATCATGATAGTGGTAGACTCTGGTTATATGTTCAATGGAAACCATTGAATACTATGACAAAACATCATCATCATCATCATCATCATCATCATCAGCAGCAGCAGCAGCAGCAGCAGCAGCAAACCTGTTTTAGTGGTTTCCTTAAATTGTTTCTGTGTTGTGTTTATTTGAAAGTTAATTAGAATAAAATAATTTTATTTTTAAAACAAAATTTACTGAAGAAAATTTATTTTACCTTGCATCATTTCAAAACAGCTATAACTATTAGTAACAATATTATCTGAATGACACTATATCCTGCCACACATTCTTGTGTAGCAGACTCTCATGTCACTATTCTAATGGCTTACGTGGAAGGTTTCCACTATTTTGTACCCCACTCCACTCCTTATTAATAATGCTTCAGTGAACATTGTGATCATGCCACTTGCTTTTATTGAATTGATGCTTACAGGGCAAAGTTATAGAAACTACAGTGACTCTAGCTATGTAGTCACCTGTGTTTTAAAAGCACACCCGACTCTTCTTCTTCTAGAAATCTTACTTTTCATAAGCCCTCAAACTTCTAAGCTATGTTGGTTATATTGTCTTTCAACAATTGACTTAAAATATGTTGGCAATTTATAAGCTATCAATCTGAATATTAAGTAGCTTTGCTTTTATGTTCTTAAGTTGGGAATGAACATTTTCTTAAGTATTTAACTCCAACCGCCAAGACTAAAATCTCTGAATGAGTTTTCCAATCTTTGTTGTATTGCTTAGTGGGATCTGGTCAATTGTTGCCCAATCGTACTCAGGAATCATATTTCCAGTACTTTATATGTCCTCCACTTTAGTATTGGAAGATTTAGCAACTTCGGGTCTCTATCTCATCCAAAACATATATCCTACAAAGACATGCAGTGTCACCAGAGGAAGTTCTCAATATATTTACAAATGCACTCTTCTTACAAGGTAAGATTAAAAACCACAGATTCTACATTTTTTTATGAATTCACATTATACTGTCCCACTCTTGTCTATTAAATATTTTTAAAATTTTTTGGTTTTATTTTTTGTTTGCTTGTTTGTTTGTTTGTCTGTTTGAGCTGCAGTTTCTCTGTGTAGCCCTGACTGTGGACCAGGCAGCTTATGCTTGCTTCTTTCTGCCTCCTGAGTACTGGGATTAAAGGTGTGTACCACCATGCCTAGCAATTACTTATTCTTGAAATTATTTTTCTTTACTCAAATTTAACAGCATCTTAATCAGGAAAATAATTGCTCTAGACATTGAGAAACCAGATATTGTCTAAATTGAAGTATAGTGAATTCTCTCTGAATTCTCTCACTGTATGATAAATGGGCATCTTCAACTACTTACCTATAAACTACTAATTTGAGTGCTACCTGACACAAGGTTTTAACCTAGGTCATATTCTTCTTTGAACAGCATAGGCAGCCTTGTTCTTCTCTTGCCCCAGTGACTGTCCTTATCACGCCCATTCTATAATAAGACTTACAGAGATGAAGAATATGCACTGATTTCACCTCACTGAATTAGGGGGTGAATATGCTAGCTATATCACATTTTTCATCTTCAAAAATTGTAGCCTAAAGTTAGGGATGTATGTTTGCTTAGAAAGCTGAGACCCTTAGTTTAATATCAGTGGCATATTAAAAGACAGAAAATCAAGTATACCATATTTCCTTGTATTCTTTTCTTTGTAGTGTTCTCTCTATTTGTGAGAACTATCTAGAGGACAAGCTATGAAGCCCGAATTTTCTAAACAGCAGAGAGAGAAATTAGTAAAAGATACCTGCTTGTCATGTGACATGAAGTCATCTGTTTCCATCGTCCTGGTGTTGTATAACTTTCCCGAGAGATGCACTGAGAATTTACAGTGGCGATGCAACCCGCAAGCCTGGCAGCCACAGTCTTCGGGACTCTTCGAAAGGATGCTTAAGTTAGAGTAGCTTTCAACCCGCTCCTGACAATTAAATACAGGAAAATTAAATCAAAAATAAATGCTTCCAAATTAGAACTCATTACTTTAAGAAGGTATTTCTAAGTTGAAAAAATTATTAATCATGGCAATAAAAAAAGACGAAGAAAAACAAGTGAGTACACTTTCTCCACTGTGAAATGAAGGAGAGAATAGTTCTTTGTTTCATTTATCTCTTACAAATTACTACCAAGTAATATTTCCAATAGGCTTTAATTTACTTCTTTTCCATAGTCTCATCTCTAGTTAATATCAATGAGTTATTAAGTAAAGTAGGAAAATGAGCAACAAAATATCAGAGTAAGTGAAAGTGGAGCTCATTTAATGTAATTAAAATTTGAAAAAGTTACATTCATTCTTCAGGGCATGAGTTAAATCACATTTTCCTGAAAACATTCTGGAAATAACTTAATCCTCCTATAGTCACCTGCTTTGTCGTGTGAAAATAAGCATCTCGCAATTACTAATGTTCCATGTCCAGCACTGATGGACCATCTAGTATTATCAATGAGTGAAGCATTTGAGAAACCCTGGTCCGCAGGAGCGAACTCTGTCAGCCATGAAGCCATGTGTATATGAGTAACTGCTTGGCCCCAGCCTGTGCTGGTCCCCATTGTTGTAGTAGCAGTGTATTTTAATATCACACTTGAATGAACACACTGAATATATTCTAGCATGGTTCTTAATCCACATTCATTCCCTACAGCAGTATGGATGGTACACTGGTCCTTTTCATATTGTGTGATCAACAGCACTGGTCTGATTTACCTGTCACAGTCTTCAAACTTCGCAGCATGTCAGTAATAGACTGAAATCCAGACTGCTGTTCTCTGCTCTTGCCTTCCTGCTTCTGTGGTGCTGTGTAGCATAGTGTGATGAAAGCTCAAACAGCTTGGTTTCCTGAGTGACCACAGTGAGCAGAACACTCTTCACATAGGAGTGACACAGACACTTTTCCAGGTCACATCAGGGAGCTTTCTTCACGTTACTTTATCTTCTTCAGTATAACTCAGTATACCCTAAGATCTTACTGGATCATCTCTCTCATAATACGGTGCATCTTGTTATTTCACTGTGAGTTTTCTAAGTTCACTGTAGCTTGCCAGTATGGCCATGCATAACATTACATAGACCCAAGAGTCTTGGCATCTATTAAATCCTGGCCTGTGAAATCACTAACTGTGGGACTTTACATCCAGAGTACACTTTCTCCACTGTGAAATGAAGGAGAGAACAGTTCTTTTCGTTTGGACTTATGAAATACATTTCACATGCAAATCATTTGTCAAATGCTAAATGTTCTTTAAAACTGTAACATTTTTCTGTATATTAAAGGAAATAATATAATGATTTTCTGCATTTTACCTAAATAAACACCTATTTCCCTTAAAAGTAGATATTGTTCTGTATCTAAGGAATAAATTGGGGATCTAATGGTGTTAAAAATCTAGAAATAAAAACATACATATGGTAGTTCTAAATTCAAGCCATCTTTGAACTTGAAATCTTAGAGTCTGTAGCCCCTGACAGTCCCTCAAACCGCGGCATTTCCTATCGTCAGGCTTACTTTGAGTTGAAGAGTTCTTGATGAAACTCAGTTTTCTGAAGTAAAGGAGTATAGAAGTTAATTTAAGTGCTAGGGGGATTTTAAAAATTTTGAATGTCTATTATTTACCACTTTTCTTCTTATTAATCTTAGAAAATTGAATATCAAGGTCGGGGTGCCTTTTAATATAACATAGTTCATGCTCTGTCAATTAGATACACTAAAATACAAATCTGGAAAATAACATATAATCCAGTAATTCAAAATTTAATAAAGTTAAAAATCCCCAAATGTCTAGAATATAAAATGTTAAGTTACAAAATGATGTAAGTCAGTTTCCATATTGAAATTAAATATCCTAAGAGGGACCTGAATTGATGGCTCATGGGTAAAAATGTTGTCACATAAGTCTGATGACCCGAGTTTGATTCCAGGAGCCTACAGTGTTTGGAAAATAACAGCTCCTGAATGTTTTTGCCTGCCCTCTGTGGACTGTGGCATGGATAGGTCCTCATTCACACACACATCATATACTTTTACATACCCTTCAAACATATATACACAGTAAAATATTTAAAAACAGTAGAAGAAATGACAGGCATCTCACAAGAAGCAGCCTCATGGGACACACTAATTTGGGAAATATTGCTGTCTAAATTCCCACCTTGAAAACCTGACGTATAAATTCATGAATTAGTGCTCAGAAAAGTGCTTCAACACACAGACAGTTCAAGTTAAACATTGCTTTTTCAAACTTTTTTGTCTATGTGACTTTCTTCTCTGAAGAAGCATCTTATAAGACAATCTCCTTATTTTAAAATAGGCTAAGCCTTAGAGATGCTCTGAAATCATTTCAAACCACTTAATTATTGAAGATATTAGTGTGGATACTTAAAATAATTAAAGCATTTAGAAGAGATTAAAATGTTATTATTTAATATAGCAGAAGGCCTATGCATCAGAAAATGATTCCCTCTGGTGGATATTGGAATCTTGAGAGGGCCACTGTCCCTATGTTTGTACCAGAGATTAAAGGCAAACTATATACCTTATATTGCTCTTTCCACCGACTTCTAGAGACTAAACTCTCTAGACGAGGTTGAATAAAGCGATTATCCAAATAATGAAGAGACGTCAACATATCTTGTGCATAGGATTTCTTCCTGGTGCCATCTGTGAGCAGCAGATGAACAAAACCAAAACAACACTTGAAATACCGAATCAACTGAACACTATGTTTGAGTTTTAGAAAGATGGCTGAAACTATTTTAAATTAGAAAATACTTAATGAAATAAAAGCTTCATTTCATGAAAGCACAGGGGCAGAGAACAGGGCAGAGTTTCAGTCATTCTTTCATAATCCTCAGACTATCTATCTATCTATCTATCTATCTATCTATCTATCTATCTATCTCCAATAGCACAAGGAGACACATGAAAAAACTTACACAGAACATTTAACTCTTCCTTTAAAACCAATCTGCATGACCACTTAAGTACTGATCCCATTTTTAAGGAGCTCTGTAGCTGGTCCCATCCATGGATCAACCCATGGATCTTGCCATCACAATGGAAACATCTTTTTTTTGCCTTGTCTTTCCCCTTATTTCCTCATAGCATACCACATCTTATTTTTGCTTTCCTAATTTGATTAGTATTTTGTTCTCAATTTATACATATTTGTCATGGCCTATGATACTAACCTTTCTGCTCTCTTCAGAAATTTCCACGTGAATTTAGTTAACAAATTTCTCAAGTTTTAATAAGTTACTACAAATGTAAAGACTAGATGATGAATTAAGAGCCCCCTTCCCACTATCTACTTCTTTGATGTCTTCTCCCCTCCCTGTTGACTCAGTGCATAATAATGATAATTGGTCTTCCTAGTTGTTCTTCCTATGGCCCTAAGCATAAAACTGATGTAGATACTACTGTCCTGGTTTTGTTTTGTCAACTTGACACATAACTCTCTAAATACATAATGAGTTGTATAAAAAAGTAGGCTTAGCAAACAATGGAATGTAAGCCAGTAAACCTCTGTTTGAATTATTGCCTCCAGGTTCTTGCCTTGAGTTCCTGCCTTGACTTCCCTCAGTGGACTATGACCTAGTATATACAAGCCAGTAAACACTTTCCCCTAAGTTGCCTTTGGTTAGTAATTTTATTGTAGTAATAAAAAAAACAGACTAACACAGAAATTGGTAGCATTGGTAAAATATTTCTTTGATAGAACTGACCATGTTGTTTTGGAAGGATTATGGAGATATTTGAAACTTTGGGCTAAACAAGAGCTTAATGGGCTGTTCTGTGGGATCCTGATAAGAATCTGAGATAATGTAGATAAAGATAAGAATGCTGAGAGTAATGTAGACAATGGGGGCCTGGTTTGTGAAGATCCAGTGTAAGAATAGACTCTTTTGGGGCTGTCTGAATAATGCCTTGAGTCAAGAATCTGTAGTGCTGGTCAGCTGGGGCTGAAGAATTAGATGTAAAAAGGAGACCAGTAGCTTTTGGGAAGCATTTCTTCAGGCTCAGAAGATATGATCCACAGTGGGCCAAGGGTATACCCTGTATAGGTAACCAAACTGGATAATGAACAGGAGTCACAGAGGCAATACTAGTTTTGAAGGCATGAAAGAGTCAGAGGGAAGCTGAAGCTTAGCACCATGTGGCACTGGTAAGAGTCCTTGAAGAGAGCCAAGGAAAGGCTATTGGCAAAGATACAGACTTGTTATTGCAGAGTCTCCAGCATACTGGCGAAGCCAATACCATGGGATGAGCACCACAGAGAGTAGCTAATGTAGAATAGTCAGCCTGAACCTCGGAGACAAGTTGTGTGTACTGAGGATAACAGAGCCAGAGAATAAGAGTTGTTCAACCCCTTTGGAGCCCAGAAGATCATGAGTCCCAGAAGTCTGCCACTGAACTTTAAACTGGTAGACCTTGGTTCTGGTTTTATTTGGTTGTGAATATGCTCTGGTTCATCTCTCTTGGAAAAAGAAAATATTTGACTTGTCTTTTGATTTTGATGTTACAGGAGCCCACAGCTTAGAGACTTTGCAGTTTTAAAGAGGCTTTGAACTTTGACAGAGACTTTTAATGTTTTAAAAAGACTGAAATTAAGAATATTTGAATTTGTACAGACTGTGGGGATTTTAAAAGTTAGGATTTACTCTTTATTGGAATATTGATATTAATATGAGAACTTGTAGATAAACAAGAAAGGAAAGGTATGGTGTAGTGAGTTTGGCCTAATGATGCCTGTAGTCTAATTTTTGTCCCTAACGCTGCTATACAAGTGTCTCTACACAGCTTCTGGGAACTTGCCCCTGGTTGGTTCTGATTGGTAAACAAAAAGGCCAACAGCCAACGGCTGGGAAGGGCAGACAGAGGCAGGTTTTTGGAATTTCCCAGGAGAAGAGGAGAAAGGAGAAGGGAGATCTGCCATGTCCAGAGAGTATGGAGGAGAGGAGAAACCCCAAGCCTGAGAAGGGTACAGGACAGGGAGGCATAGCTGCCATGTGAAGGAGCCAGGAGACTGCGACCCTGAGCATGGCTCAGTTGGGCAGCCCTCTGGGTCCAGAGCAGCCAAGATAGGACATAGAATTAGTAAGAAATAACTCAGGATTAACCACGTGGAGGTTAGGCAGTGAGTGGCCCAGCTACTGAGCTGTATAAGGCACATTAAAATTAAAGGCTGTGTGTGTGTGTGTCTTCCATTCGGGAACATAAAGCATTGAGGCAGGTAGTGAACCTGTTGCAGGGATTTATTAATTAACAATATAATTCAACATATGGTGTAACAGTAATATACTGGTGTATCAAACTGATAAGGGGTCAATTGTCCTGGCTGGTGTTTGTCATATGTTGGGAGAAGGAAACTCAACTGAGAGAATACTTTAATCAGACTGCCTATAGGCATTTCTAAGGGCATTTTTTGATTAATAATGAAAGTGGGAAGGCCTACTCATTGTGGGTAGTGCTATTCCTAGGCAGGTAGTCTTGTGTTGTATAGGAGAGCAGGCTAAGCAACCCAGTAAGCAGCATTCCTCTATGTCCTTTGTTTTGGTTCCTGCCTCCATGTTCCTGCCTTGGCTTCCCTCAATAAGCTGTGATCCAGTATATATAAACCAAATAAACTTTTATTTCCCATATTGCTTTTTGTCAGTATTTTGTATCACAGAAATATAAAGCAAACGAATATTTACCTTACTCATTGTTTCTGTTTAAAATCTACTTCTTTATTACATTCTTTGACCAATCTATTCAGATACCTACATTTGCACATGCTATAATATATTACAGTTTAATCTATCTTTTCTGGCTAGATGCCAACTTGACACAAGTTAGAATCATTTAGGAAGAGGGATTCTCAGTTGAGAAGATTACTCTATAAGACTTGCCTAGGCAAGTCTGTAGTATAATTTCTTAATTAGTGATTGATTTAGGAGAGACAAGCCCATTGTGGGTGAGGCAACCTCTGGACAGGTGGTATAGTCCTGGGGTGTATAAGCAAGCAGATTGAGCAACCCAGGAAAATAAGCCAGTACTCAGTATTTGTGGCTTTGCTTCAGTTCTTACATTAAGGTTTCTGCCTTAACTCCCCTCAGTGAAGGAGTGTGACCTGAGAGTTATAAACTGAAATAAACTCTTTCCTATTTAAGTTGCTTTTGGTTATGGTGATCTATCTCAGCAGTAGAAACCCTACCTAAGACTCTGTCTGTCTGTCTATCTGTGTATGTATGTATGTATGTATGTATGTATGTATGTTTGTATCTATCTATCTATCTATCTATCTATCTATCTATCTATCTATCTGACATCTATCTAAGAGACATTAGCTTTTCTTATTGTTCAAATCTGTACTCTTTATTTCCATAAGAGGTACAATCTAGTTTTTAGCTCACATATTATGCTATCTACTTGTTTACTCAGTGTCTGATTAATTTCAAGCTACACAAGGTAGGACTCTAATGTCTTGAAGTCATTACCAATCCTCAGATAATACCTAGATCATAGATGGCATTCAAAACACATTTTTCTATAACTTATGAATAAAATCTTACTTAAGTACTCATAGGTATTCAGCACAACATATACAATCTATGAAATGTCAGACTCTGTGCTGGAGATCTGTGTATGTTTAAAGTTTAATTTCTTATACTCTAGTAAGGAAAGAAAGTAGAGGTTCACTTTTGACACACTACAAGACTTCGCATGTATGGGTACACCCATACTCAGGATGAGACTGGCGTGAGTGAGGCAATGAAAAGTATTCACAGCTTTCATAAGTTACCTAGACTATCTGCAATTAACAAAAAAGAATTCCATTCTGATGGAGAACAGAATGGACCAAGGCACAGAAGCAGAAAACAGCATGTGTCTGTTGGTAAAGTTCAAAATCTTAGAGGAACTGATAACATGAATGTTGAGGCACCCTTATGTTTTAGGGGTGTATATTTGATATTCTAAAATTTCCTGTAGACACTTTGGGAGCAATGACTTGTCACATACTTGCCATCTATATATCTCAATTAATATTAGCAAACTGTTTAAGTGGAAAGATTTAAGAATGGTTTGTCTTGGCTTTGTTTCATTTAATTTCAAAAGCTATTTAGGAAAATTAAAAAAAATAACAATAACAACAATAAACATTTTAGTGATACTAATACTTACCATACAAACTTTCCAGAAAAGATCCATCAAAAGCATTGATCAGAAGAGCCTTCACAACTATTTCAAAGTGAGTATAATGATCACTAAAAGAATCTGAAATTAATTTAAAGCAATTATTAGGTCATATCAGATAGCACTATACAGTGACTACAACAGGTTCCCTGCTAAGAAACTGGTAGACGTTTCACAAAGTTCACTCATTCTGAATCTAAAACGGTCCCAGACTTACCAAGGGAAAATTCTTTAAACTACAGAGAGATACACTGTGAAAAATCAAAATAATCCATGTCCACTTGAAATTAATTATCAACTACAGTGAATGAGAAAGGCAAGAGAGCTTCCCAAGTAGACTGTTTTAATTTGCTTTAATCTATAATATGCTACATATGACATGGTCCAGGAAACTGCTACTCACAGAAACCTCAGTGGGCATGACAACCCTATTATTCTTTACGCTGTCACAGATGTAGGCTTTTCCACACTGCTTTAAAGAGCTATGCCGTCTCCTTCCCACGCTATGCCATATAATGCCATTATATCCTCTGTAACCCAGCCTCAGACATGAGTTCATCATAGTGACAGGCCAGGTAGCACTGCTGTTCCTGTTACTCTGGAGCTAGACTTTACTATGGGCCATGGAAATATTCTCTAGGAAGTTCTTCCTCCCATGATTCAAATGATCATCAAAGAACATTCACCCTGCTGGAGGTGCCTATGAACTATGACTGGAAATGTGAAAAATGTTTAGCTAGGGCCTGAGTAAAAAATGTAGGATATACTTTTAGAAATCATGAACATATCGGGGTTTTTCTTCCAGCTGACAAAATGAATTGAACATGGAAAGGCTGTTGCACTTCTGTTTGCTGGAAGGACTATGTAAGGTTTTCGAGGCCTTCAGGGAAATTTCAAGTCTCTGCTCCTTCCATGGAGCTGCTAAAGTACTTTGTACTGGGTCTTAGACTTTAGAGGGTCTATCACCATTGAAAATTCCAAGAGGAAGGCTGTACACACACACACATACACACACACACACACACACACACACACACACACAAACACACACACACACACACACACACACCAGTAGCTTCTAACAAAAAGTAAAATACAGTAATACTTCAAAAGAATTATCCCTCTAACTAAACTAGGTAAATAATTTTGAGTTAAATTCATCCAAACTCCTCCTAACTCTTTCAAATTATATTAAGGGAAAGCTCTTCTGGGGATTATTAACAGGCATGTTGGAAAAATGTTGAACTCACTCACTTTGGGACTGTGTTTAACCATAAGGCAAATGAAATGGAGCTTTCTGTCCCTCACTGAACATGCTAGTCTTGAAAGTGCTGATGACCAGTGTTATTCACTGGCCATGAAATTGTAAGAGCTGCAGCAACATTTCAAAGGCTCTAGAAGTTCTTCAGGGATAAGAGGAAAGGCAAGGACAGAGGTCTACCATCTCCTGTGTGTTTTATTTTCTAACAACACTATCTTTCTCCTAGCCATGCTCATAAGAATCCCTCTAGAAAGAAGGTTCTGGTTTCACTGTATTTGAGTGAATGGGTGGGCAGTGCTGGAATAATGTTCTGATATCTCCAACTGAAAAAAACAGAGCTGAGGAAGTAAATACCAGACGTCACTCAAAACACTTATGTGCACTGCCTTATTTCTAAAGAGCTAACAGAAGAGATACTTCCCTTAGTTTATTTTTAGCAGGCATAACTGAAAGATGATGGACATTTTCCTAAGGTCATATAGCTAAGTGTTGGAGGAGGAGTCTCAAGCTGTCTCCTCTCCAGTCTTTTTGTTTACTTTCCCTGCATAGGTGATAGATTTGGTATTAGTTTTCAGACACAGAATTGAAATGAGAATTGGTTAATATAAAACTCTAATTTCTCACCTATTAGGAAAAATGACAGTGCTCACTGACAAAGATCCCTAAGATCACAAATAAACAGAAAAGAGACAGAACTAGGCTAGGAGCTCAGGATTCTTTCAGGACTAGTTCTAATTCCTATACTGAACAAATATCTGTGCCATAGTCTTGGAGATTTAGTTAATCCCTATCCCCATCCCATTCATCTCTTATTGCTTGGTAAAACTGAGGTTTACACTCAGGGTCTCCTACATGCTATGCATGTACTCTATTATAGACCACGGCTCCAGTCTATCATGATCATTTCAATCTGAAAAAGGATAGAATGTCAAATTTATTATGCATGATTTTACTTTTCTCAGGTAGCAATCAATTCTTCCATGTTCCATCTGATGTCTAAGTAGGCTGTTGATTTTTCTGCATCCCTTAACCCCATGCACATATGCTAAGATTTTGTTTGAACACCATGTGTCCTTCCTACTGATCTGGATGTTCTTCTCATGTCAGTTCTGCCTTGTTTTATTTATTTCAACAAAATGATAACTTTTTATATCTTAGAGTGAAAAATCCTTTCAATTACTATGTTTTCAAAGTTTACTTTATTCTCATGTACTTGTTCTTCTAAGTGAACTTCAGAATTGTTTTGTAAAGTTGAACCAAAAGCTAATTTTAGAAGAAAGACCTCTTGTGGTGTATATATTACTTTCAGATCATCTGTGTCTCCTCACTCAAGTTGTCTTTCTTATTTCAGAGCAAGTGTGTTTTTCTATCTACAAAGCCAGCCATGTTTGTACATTTGGGCTTAGGAACTGCATTTTATTATCAGTGTGGGAAGAATTTTCCTTAATTCTATCATTTAAGTATTTACTGAGATTTGTATACTTATTATTATTTTGGTCACTTTTCTGAGATCTTTTACTAATTTTAAAATAGCTTCTTTTGGATATCTGTGGAGGATGAGCCTCCTAGAATACCATAGAGCTGGAGATGGGTCCTGTGAATGGGTTCTGATGACACTATTTCTGTTATCTCTCCCAAACCTGGCCTCTCTAGCACTAAATTTATATTCCAAGGAGCAAGAGAAAGTTAATACTTCTCCAGGAAGAAGTGCATACCTTGCTGACATGTTGTTTCATGGAGTGAAAGCATACACTTACCATGAGGGGTAAAGAACTAGAGGGAAAACTGTCTTTTTAACAGTTCTTTAACCATGCATGCACATGGGGAAGGAAGAATCTGGGTGGAAAACTCCAGCAAAAAAGTAAACATGCAATACTGGTCTTAAACTATTCATATTCTTCCCTTATCTTCTGTATCACTGGTTAAGTTAGAAATTCATTGATTGTGGTTATATGCACATGATGACATACAAATATGTTATCATCCCCAGTGCAAATGTCTTTTCAGTACTAGCTCTCCATCATCTACTTTACAATAAACTCATCCTAAGCAGAATTTTTTTCCCAGCATGGATAACTGGGTTAGTGTACTTTATATTGTTTTTGTTCTTTTCTAAAACCATACTGAATGAATCAAAGGTGTCCCAGTGGAGGGTCAGAATGAAGGTTGAGGGTCAGTTGTCCATCAGCCCACTCTAGTCCTCCCTATCTCCTCCAGTCACTGAGTTGTTTTGGCACAGCAAAGGATATATTAAGTGTCTACTACATTCAAAGGACACAACAGTAACAAGAAGTGGGGATAATGTGAAAACTACTTGAATACACATAATCCGGGCTGGGAATTGAAATTAAAGTCAGTCAGTCTCTCTCTCCGCCCGCCCCCCCCCCCCACCAATGTTAGAGACCTGTAGTTTTATTTGTTTTTACATTTTAGCACAAGAACATTTGAAGTAGGAAAACTTTCTGTTCTTTCCATTTCATAGAAAGTGTCTCCAGTGTTTCATTATAAATAATGTTGGTTCTCACTTGAAAATATGGTTACGTAAAGAAAAAATGTTCCTATTGGCGATTTTAAAAAACTTCACCTTTAAAAATATGCATATTGAATGCAATCAAATATCGTTTTCAGGCTCCTTTTTGTTGATAGAATTATATGAATTGCTAGGTGGCAACTAAGTTGATTATTTCCCTGTTCTGAAATGTCAGTATTCTAATAATGCAGTGCTTGTCTGAAATGTCTTATTTTTACCTCTACTATGCTGTTTTGTCTGCACATGCAACATTTACTATCCACTTAACAGTGTTTTTCTTGTTTCTTCTGCCCATGCCCGTATTTCCAGCATGTGAACTATGCAGGTCTGATATGCAATGGACAAATACCTATCCTTTAACCTCTTTCCACATCTTTCACAAGAACTGCAGTCTGAGAATATAAACAGACATTTACAAGGCTAATGAAGAGATAAAGACTTGACTGTCATGTTACCATCATGAAGGAAGAAACTAGTTGTTCTGAAGTGGGGTAGATGTACCACTTAGCCAAATGGCAGGTGGTGAGAAAATGACAAATATCCTCTTTTGTTCCCTAGTCTTTACTGAATTGATAACCTACTCTCATTTTTGAGACAGTATCTCATTATGTAGCCCTGGCTGGACTGGAACTTGCTATGTAGCCCAGGCTTGCCTTGAATTCAGAGATCTACCAGCTTCTGCCTACTAGTGCTGGGATTAAAGGTGTGCACCACAATTGATGGTCAATTTTGATTTTCAACTGTATGTTGAATGCTGAATTAGGAGCTTCAAATTGCACTTAGCATGAATTGTAGAAGTTAGCAGGATAAATCTTGAAACACCACTTCAGTTATAATTTAACCCAAGCCACATGGGGGTATTCATATAGCCTATTGAGTTAATGAAAAACATATTTTCCATTTATATGATTAACTTATAACAACCTTTAGAACCTAATTCCTTGGTTAATCAAGCACTGCTTAAATTTTGTCAACCTCACTGGACATAGAATTGATAAATTAAAACTATTTATTTAATCATACACATAAACTCTAAATTTTTGTTTTATCAGCTCTGACATTTACAAAAACTCTTTTCATGATTAGCATTTATTGCAGTCGATAAAATCCAGAAATGTTCAGATACTATGCTTTTTAAAATTACCTACCCAACTATAATGTATTCCTATAAAGTGTCATAAAGACTAATGCACTAGGGATGGAAGCTTAGAACCTTGAGTCTTTTCGAGACTAAACATGGGATGATTACCACTGGTTTGCCTCCAGGATGGGCTATATAGTGAGCTCTAGGGCAGCCTAGGCAGTAATGTAAAATCCTATCTTAAATGAAATAAAAAGAAATTAAAAAGAAAAAGATAAATGGATAGGAATACAACAAAGAGGGAAGACAGTTAACCATTTAGCCTTTTCTTTAAGAAATCAGATACTTATTTCATTGGGCTTTTTTCTATATGCCAAAAATATTCTTTTTGATGTTCAGTTCTGATAAATGTATGAAGTTATCTAACCACCCTGACAATATTAGATTTACTATTCCAACTCTTTTATAATATATCTTAGTGTTCTACTTATTGAACTCAAGATGTCTAAAAGATAATCATATAAACATAGTCACCAAGTTGATGAAAATGTGGACCTTATACTCAGGAGAAATCTTGCCTGAAGCTAAATATTAGAGAGTTTTTGTCTACATATTAGGCTAAAGTAGTGGCAAACTGCCCTAAATACAAGCAAAATGAAGGCAGTTGATGAAGTCCTGGGGTATACAAAAGATGAATGGCAATATGGGAAAAGATTAGTGCCATAATACAAAGCAAAGGCAGGGGACAGTGGTAATACAAAAGTTATAAAAGAGGAGCATTCAGGAATTGATAGTGGCTAATTGCAGCAAAGCAACACTGGGTTAACATAAGAAATGAAGAAAAGGAAGCAGAGGTTGTCCAGAGTTGCTGTTTGCTACTCTGTTATTATACAGGAAACAGAAATAAAAAGAGACTATAGTGGATCATAGAACATGTTAACTCAAGAAAGAACAAGAATATTGTTACCAGTTGAGGAAACACAGCCTGTTGAATAAGACTACTGCAAGTACAGAACACACAAAATAAAACAGATTGCATGGAATATGAAACACAAACCCTTGAGGTAGAGATATTTAATATTAAAAGTAAAGCCAGCACTCCGGAATTTATTCAAGTGAGATACAGTTTTATATCCACAGAAAATCCTGAACACAAATGTTGATATTAGTTTTATTTATAATTACCAAAACATGGAAAGAAGCAAGATGTTTTTTAACAGATGAGTGCATAAACTGTGGCAAATCCATACAATGCATTTTTACTTAGCAATGAAAATAAGTGAGCTATGGGCATCCTGTTTAGCCATGGGGAAAAACTCAAGATTCACAGTTGGGTGAGGAAACCAATAGAAAAAGTTATGTGTTGTAGTGTTCTCAATAATTCTGTGACATTCTGGAAATGTTATAAACCATGTTGATATAGTGATTTCCTATAGTTCTAGAAAGAAAAGATGGAGATGTACATTTACTACTTTACATATTGCTGTAATTAAATACTTGACAAGGAGTAACCTAAGGAAGGAAGAATTTATTTGGCTAATTGTTTCAGGGTATAGTCCAGACAGCAAGAACAGCTTGCAGCTGTGTAGGCAGAGGAATGAGGTTCCTTATATCACAGTGAAGCAGTGATGGGAAAATGACAAGAGCAAGAGCCATAGCCAGAAGCAGAGTTTAGCTATAACTCCTAAGACCTGCTCCCTAGAAACTCACTTTTTCCAGCTATGTCCCACCACCTAAAGTTTCACAGCACCCCACCCCAAAACAGTGCTACCACCAGTATCCTAAGTAGTCACAAGAACATCCCATAAACCACAATAAATAAATAAAGAACATTTTAGGACACCGACATTATTATGGTGGGTATATGTCATTAGACAGTTGTCAAAATTCACAAAGGTACAAGACAAAAAGAGGGCTCTAACATGAACTATGGATAAGTTTAATGTATCAAGACAGTATCATCAATTGTATCATCATTTGTAACAAAGGTATCAAACCAGTGTAAGAGGTGAATGATAACATCCCAGCTCTAATTTTCATTTAATATTTCTCTAATTCCCAAACTGCCATTAAAATACAGTAAGCAGAAAGGAGTAGGTAGAGAAGGAATTAGAAGTAGTTTACACATACTGGTCTTGTACAAGAATCTATAATGATGATATGTCTCCTAATTGAGTATTCTTATGATGTAAATACCCGAGGCAACTGAACTAGTACTCGTTGATTCAAGAAAGTTAAAGATTAACTTGCAAATGCTTCACTTTCTTCCTTAATTTGCCAAGTTTCCTGAAGTAGGAATCATTT
This sequence comes from Arvicanthis niloticus, assembly GCF_011762505.2. Lineage (NCBI taxonomy): Eukaryota > Metazoa > Chordata > Mammalia > Rodentia > Muridae > Arvicanthis > Arvicanthis niloticus. The sequence continues at coordinate 5,758,916 of NC_133435.1, forward strand.
TTCAGCCTACTGTTTCATTGCAAGTGGTGGGATATAAGCCAAACACATACTTAATTTTGTTATACAAAATCTTATACTTCTTAAAATAATTATTTAGGAAGAATCTATTCTTTAATATATCAACCTGTTTCTGTGAACTGTAAAACATCATGAAAATAATCTTTGAACATATGTACAATTATAGGGATCCAATTGGTGATATGTATATTCAAATGTACCCCTACATTTCAAATTCTTTTATTTATAATCACACACACACACACACACACACACACACACACACACAGAGAGAGAGAGAGAGAGAGAGAGAGAGAGAGAGAGAGAGAGAGAGAGAGAGAGAGCTAGAGAGAAGAGACAGAGAGAGAAAGAGACAGAGAGAGAATTTTCTATTTTTGGTAGGCTTCATTGTGTGACGATTCAAAAACCCTGATAAAAACCAGTAATTTTAGAATAAGTATGCTGTCTAACATCTATTTAAAGATATCAGCAAAATCTACACAGTTAACAATGTTAAAATACTACATTTTTCTGATATTTTCACTGATTGTGCAAAAGTACAATTGGCAAAACAACTGCCCCTCACAAAGAGCAGAGCACTGGCACCAAACAACTAATAATGATCGCAGTTTCCACACTGAGGCTCTGGTGATAAAAACTATCCATTTGCCTAGGAATACCCTTGATGAAACAGTAAAACTGATCACTCTCATTTATCTTTAATATGGACATCCTTTAGTACTCTGTAGGAAAAACGTCTATTGGATACCAAAACAGAATGGTGGTTCTGAGAAAAATTCACTTATGCAACTGTTATAACTGGAGTAAAGCTTCATCTGTCATGAAACAACCATTTTCTCTTCAAAAAATAATGACAACTTGGATATTCAATAATATTTGTCAAATGTTTTCGCAAGAAGGAAGAAGTGATCCTGTCAAAACTTTAATTATAATTTACTGTGTTGGTTGCCAATAAATAAAGCCAAGTTTTAAAGTAGAAATCACAGTTCTGAAAAACTTGTATGTAGTAACTGCATACAATAGCTTCTCAATATTGTAAGAATATTCTCATGCAACTAAAATATTAACAGATGTTAATTAAAAATACACTGTGGTACATGTGAAAGTATGAAGTATGTATACAGTTCAGCAAACCATTATTTTCCAAATAACCAATGTCCTGTAATAAAATCATGCATGGGTAAAATAGCCAATAAACTGCAAGATTGCCAATGGGTTGTATTATGAGTGTTAAAAGTTCTTTTATATGGTTTCAGTTTCCATACAACTTACCTTCAGGATATTATCATTGGTCAAATTTTTGTATATTAACATTATCTAATAAGAATATTCACAATTATTTTGGAAGCAGTATAAAAATGTTCTTTCCTTTTCTAGCTACATATTAATGTGAGGCAAAACTGTTTCATGTACTTCAACAAAACAACACATTACATCACTGAAAGCAGCTCAGATACAAGAATCCAGCTGCCTTCTATAGTAAGATCAACATTAAAGATATCTAATGGGGCAGGAGAGGTGGCTAAGCAGCTCACAGTGCCTACTACTCTTGCAGGACAGGGTCAGGTTCCCAGTACCCATATCAGGAAGCTTGAAACTGTCTTTAATTCCAGTTCCACGGATTCCAATGCTCTCTTGCTTCTGCAGACACCTGCATGTATGCATACTGTGTGCATAAACTCACACGAGTATACATACATATAAATTTAAAACAAATCTACAAAAGTATTTCAAAGTATGTAAAACAATGCCAGTCTCCATTTTTGGAAAACAGTTATTTGCCATAAAATGTTACCATAAAATACAGTACATTTTCTAATGGTATATTAATTAATATATGTGTTACAATTGTATTTACAGTGGTAAATAATGACCAAGTTAGTCTGATGAAAATAAATGCTTGTTTGCTAGGGGTTAATAGTATAAAAGGGAAATGAATTCCTAAAATCACTGGAATAAATTTTTACTGTCAAATTTAAAATACCCAAACATAAAAATCATAGTTCCTAACCAATGATTTTAAAGATGATATTAGTAAGTTTTGATGCATTATATAAGGATTTGAACAAGGCAGAAACCTTGTCTTCATATTTAACTTACAAAGAGAATTCTGTTTTACTAATTTCAGTTGTGATGTAGTCAGATTCTCTCCTTGTTGATTTTTATTCTCTTCATCGCCTTCCTCATCTTGCACTACAAAATCATCAATCATGTAATCATCTCCATTTTCATCATCTCTATAATCATCCTTATCCTCATCTTCATCCTCATCATCAGTGCTTGAACAAGAGTCCTTTACAGAGTCCTAATTAAATGAGAAGAGGTGCTTCAGTAAATATTGTGATTTTAAAATAGCCAGCATGGCTTTTAAAATTAAATCTGAAAGAAAAAAAAATGTACACATTTTAAAGCTAACTACTGAACTTTGAAAAGTGAAAAACTATAAATTTTGGTTATGTTTGGTAAAATGTTTAAAATAAACATTAAGAATATGAGCAATTAAGAATGGGAATGATCATAAATAACAACAAATCGTCTTTTAATATTTTTTTAAAAGGAGAGTGGGGTTAACAATAAAATGTTATTATTAAATGCAATAGTACATTACAACATTCAGGGATGCTTATTTTAAAAATCTAGCCTTATTGAAAATAGAAGAGTCAGTACTTAACTGTTTATAGAACCTACTTTTAGGTAAAAATTCAACAATAAAACCAAGAAAATAAAACACACCTCAAAACTTCTACCACTATTGCGTCTCTGTCTCTGGCGTGATCTTTCAGAGAGTTCCTGTAGCTTCTGCTGGTATTCTCGCTTTCGAGCAGCTGATGATTTCTCAGGAGTTTCTTGTTCCATTTCCAATGAAGAACATTCATCCTCCACCACCCTGCGTGGGTGTTTAGCACTTGCTTTTCTAACTAGGATATCACTGCCATCGCTCTCATCGCTGTCATACATCACGGAGGACAGCCGTTTTCTTTTTCCTGGCTTGATGTATTCATCTTCCATATCCTCCTCAAGGATTTGTCCAGTGTGTCTGTTGTGATGACCCTCTGCTTGATCTGGGTGAGTGTCATCATCTGGTAAGTCAGTATGTTTGGATTTGTTCATTTTTTCTTCATCTGCTGAACTACTACTGGTGTTAAGATGTTTACTGTTGCTTCCTTGACTTTCATCTTTGGTTAATTTAAGCTCCGTTTCCTTTTCTGGTAGTTCATTCATACCAGACTTCTTGCTAATATCAAGCTCTTCATCACTGTCAATACTTTCCCCACTATCATGCTCCTCACCACTTTCAAGTTCCTCATTACTATCAAGCTCTTCATCACTATCAAATAACTGTGAGATACTTCTTTTAGTCCGACGCCAATCAACTCGAGATTTTTGCTCAGGTACTTCGGTTTTAGAATTTTTTCTTGTTTCGTGTCTTCTAACATGTACCATTTTCACTTAAGCTTCTAAAAAATAAAGTTATTAGGAACATAACAGTGACAACCAGATTACAGCAATGAATACAAGGTACACATTAGTTTGGATTCATTAAATTGTTTACAAAGGTAAAAATCACATGAGATAGTGGAATTAAAGAAATCACAGAACAGTTAATAGTCAAATAATTAATTGAACAACTATTACCTTTTTGAACACCTGTTCTTAATTATGTTGTGCTGAAAAGAATACATAGAAAAATCATGGTCTCGTATCCTTTAGAAAACTGTATTAAACTCAAGCATGCAAACATAATTAAGAAAAATTGAAGTAGTCAGTGTTAATAATAAAAATAAAAGTGATAGAAATATCAAGATATAGGAAGATTAGTAAGGCAATTAGTTCACCAAAATAATTTCAGACAAGTTAGTGTTGTGCACACAAAACTTTGGTGCTGATAACGAACATGCTATACTTAGTTAATAAGTATCACTGAAAAGGGATAAACAGCTTCTGGCAGGAGCAAGGAGACAAGAACAGAAAATGATGAAATTACAAAGATATGGCTTACGGGTGGCTTATGGGTAAACTGCCATGAAAGCATGAGGACCTGGGTTAAGATCTCCATCACACACATGAAAACTGGTTGTGGCAGTGCACAGAAAACCCAGAAGGGGACAGAGACAGGTGAATCTTAAGAGGTGGTTCCTTGGCCTGTTAGTCCAACTGAAATGGCAAGTTCTAGGTTTAGTGAGAAATGTTGTTTCAAAAAATGTCAAGAAACAATTGAGTAAGATAGCTCTACATCCATCTCTGGTTTCTGCAAATACCTGCATTGGTGAGCAAACCAACATACATTGTGTATATGTGTTCAACACACACATACACAAAAGTACAAAGATGATTCATTCTCAGGCAAACAAAGATTTAATATGGAACAGAAAGAATATGAATTTAAAAGCTCAATCAAGTTATATGAACAATGTTACAATATAATAATTGATGTAAAAAAGAGATGACAATACAATGCCGAGACATAACCTATCTGATAAGAGTATAGCCTCTATATTCCTTAGCAAAGTGGAAATGGAGTTATACGACACTTAAAATGTACAGAATAATCTAACGAAACTTACTAAAAGTCCAATAATACAGTCAAATAAAAATGGTAAGAAAAGTTTCATGGTAAAGCAGAACAAAGTATAAGGAAGAAAAATCAAAGCTGTCAGTTTGTGATTTTATAAAGTATATTTCACTAAATTTATCATAAGCATGTATTAAACTACTGACAGGTAAGATAACTAGAAATTTAATAACACATATGTACTTTTGTGGTTGCCAAGGAATAGAAGTAGAATCACAAAGTAATATGACCTCATAATACATGTATAAGAGCTTACGAAAATTATTATAACAATATTCTATAATAGCCCATATTTATTGTCTTTCTACTCATAATAATATCAAAGGATAAAACAATAGTAGAACCTTAAAACAAAATAATCCAAAATAATCCAAAAATAATCATACTGCTCATGATTTTTAATTCCAAACATTAGTTTCAAATATCTACTTCATCTCACTTCTAAGGGATTGTTAGAAGCTTAGAGAAAAAGAAATGTTTATAAAATAAAGATTAACTGTCATTGAAAATATTTTTAAAATGTGTAACTAACTGTTAGAGTAGTATCAAAGCTACAAAACCAAAATTATTTTAAGCAATGCTGGCATCACTGGACCAAGCTTACAGTGTTTCAAAATTACTACTTGGAAGAGGAAAGAATGTATTATTCATTTAATTGTACTAATCCTGGTATAGTTATAAGGTACTATGTCTACATATAATGGTAACTTCTCACATAAAAGCAGAACAACAGAAATTATAATAATATACACTAAAAATGATCTGCACAGCATAGGCTAAAATGTAACTTTGTGATATTATCTGCTACAGGATATGATTAATATCACAGTAATAGTAAGTAATATATACCAATTAGTAAACCAAATGGCCTATTTGAATTATAGTTGGTTATAATCTACATAAGTGTTATATTAAAGCCAAAAGATAAAAACAATAAGGATAAATAATAAAAATTACCTTACAAACACCCCTAGATTAGTCTTCAAAGCATTCCTTTTGTATGCCCATGCTTTCCAATATTTCCACCTAACTTCAACAGTTTCAAAACAATTTTTCTTTTGTTAAACACCAGAATAAGAAGACAGTTTATATTTGAAAGTCTTAAAAAATATTTGTAAGCACATATAAGTTTTCATAAGCCAATTTTGTATATGTGCAGTACACAATCATGGCTTTCTAGGAAACCTGTTTGAACTGGGAGAAATAATAAAAACACTTCAATAAAAAGACAGGTATGTTTTCATTAGATACATGAAAGTAAATATGGACAGTAAGAAATATTAAAGTGAAAGATGATTTTATTTTAATATACAAAACAAATTTACATACATGAGATTGTTCTTATAAAAGTAGAACATGCTCAAAGCACATTTTTTTAAACTGGGTAATTCCTAGGACAACATTAGAAATGACTGAGACTAACATATTATTAAGAAGACATATATGACTGCACATAATGATGGTAAAAAAAATCATCCATACTTAAAATTGATCGGTATAGTGTCATATTTATTTTTAAACCTTGATAAAAAAGATAGTATTTATCTTCATATATAAATATTAACGACAAGGACATAGTTCAAATGACTTACCAAAGATCACAAAGCTTGCTAGTGACAGAGCAGGGATTAGAAACCAGGTCTTCTGATTCCCCGTCCAGTGCTACACAAAGACTGCCGGTAATATCATGTGTACAGGTAGTAAAAATTAACACTTTAAAGTAGTATTTTATTTCTTACTCATGCTAAATTTTAGTTTTGGAAAATAATCATCAAAATGGTGAGCATTAACAAACATGCTTTTTAAAAATTATGTAACTGAATTTAAGTGCACATGGGTTAAGTCAGAAACTTTTGAAAATTATCCATTAGGCAAGAAAACCATGTGCAAAGAGATGGAAAGCTGCAGACTTCCCTCTACCATTTCTTTGATGACATCAAAACCAAAATTTAAAGGAAGAAAACTTGGCAAGGTCCAAAACAAAAATTTCCATGGAAAACCACAGACTTTGACCATTTTAGAAGGTATACTTTAATTAATTTAATTAAGTTTCATTTGGCCAAATGCTCCTTTGCCAGGGCGTCTGTCCTATTTAAAAATAGTCATTTCTATCAATAAGGTAAAATAAACCTGTTATTAAATGGGAGATTTTGAACATGGTTAGCTCTTCTTTTAAAATTATGGATACCTTTACTAAATTATCTGGGGAGGGAAGAATGGCAGAGAAAAAAGGTGAGTGATCTTGGGGAGAAAAATAAGAAAACGAAGTCAAGTTCATAGGTAAGACAGCTTCATGTTTAGAATTCGCCTGATAAAGAATCCATGCAAATGGATGTAAGTTTTGTTTATGCTGAATTAAAAAAAATCAAATGAGGATTTTATTAAGATGTCTTACCTTCAGGCAAAGAGAAAAACAAAGATGCCATCAGAAAGCATCAAATAAGTGAAGGAAGGTCAAAACTACCCTGTGCTTAATAGTTATCATGTACGATGCACATATTAACTTCCATGTTGCCAAAGAATATTAATTCATGTTTGTATCTTTCTTTCAAAAGATACTGTGTTGATGCTACTTGAATTTCTTATCAGAAGAAACATTTTCTTTTTATAACTAAGAAACCAACATAGAAGTCACCTACTTGCTCTACAAACAATGTAGGAAGATGATAGTACTTAGCTCAGATTTGAAGTGCAAATCCTGTGCTATTTTTGAAAATTCTACCAGGAGGAATTAGTTCATGAAATCTGTAAAAACATCAATACTTCTTTTATGTTTTCTTTTATATGGTGGAGAGAAAATGTTATAAACCAAAGAGTTACTGAACATTTATCAAAATGCCAGCACATGCAGTGGTGCTATTAGAAGAAGTAAATGCAGTCTCTGCTCCCAAGGAGCTCACAATCTTATGAAATTACTTGGGACATCAAAACCAAACCAGCACAATAAAGGATTTGAGGGCTACATGCATGATTCTGTTTAAATTTTTACCACATTGATCTGAGTCAATTTGTTATAGTCCTCCCATTGGCTGGTAAAGGGAGCAGCATACATAACAGTCAGAAAAAAAAAAAAAAAAAAGGAAATGATGAAGTAAATACATAAAGAGGCAAACCAATGCCTCCCATTTGACATCATAGTTCAATACTTTGTAGAATGGGTCCTGCCAGCCTGGTATCCAGGATAACTAGATCACTCAATAACATCTGTGATGAGGGCTGTGGCTCCCTAAATCCAGCAGGGCCAAATGGAAGAGAGAAGAAATGATCCTTTGGGGTGTGAATACCGGGATCACATTCATGATTACCAACCTGGCTCTCTGGTGGTGGGGCTTATTCCCCAGATACAGGAAGTGGATGCTCAGGCCTCCAAAATGGAGGGATAGCTGTTGCTAGAAAACAGGAACCTTCGTTACAGCTTCACCAAGACCGTGCATGAGCCACAGAAGGGCTGTGTACCCACAGATAAGGATCTGGAGAGACAAGGAACGTGAAATGAGTGGTGCACTCAGATAGGGGTGTGTGGAGAAATTCCCAGAAGGGTCTGTGTACAGATAAGGGTAACAGGAAACAGCTGAGGAGACATTTACGGAGGGCTGTGCTCCACAGGCAGGGTCTGAGGAGACACCCGTGGATGTCTATGCTCCCACAGGCAAGGGTCTGAGGAGACACCCGTGGATGTCTATGCTCCCACAGGCAAGGGTCTGAGGAGACACCCGTGGATGTCTATGCTCCCACAGACAGGGTCTGAGGAGACACCCGTGGATGTCTATGCTCCCACAGACAGGGTCTGAGGAGACACCCGTGGATGTCTATGCTCCCACAGACAGGCAAGGGTCTGAGGAGACACCCGTGGATGTCTATGCTCCCACAGGCAAGGGTCTGAGGAGACACCCGTGGATGTCTATGCTCCCACAGGCAAGGGTCTGAGGAGACACCCGTGGATGTCTATGCTCCTACAGACAGGCAAGGGTCTGAGGGGCCAGCCGTGGATGGCTATGTTCCTACAGTCAGGGTCTGAGGAGACAGCCGTGGATGGCTGTGCTCCCGCAGGCAGGATCTGAGGAGACACTCGTGGATGGCTGTGCTCCCGCAGGTAGGCCCCTTCCCGCGTCCGTGACGCACATCTAAGAGATGGCGGGTCGCAACACTGAGGGCGCCGGCCGCTCCTCTTTTAGCCGCAAGACGCCGCCTAGGCTCTGCGAGAGGCTAGGCTTCCCCCTCCCCACCACAACACTAATTATCGGACTGGGACCAGACCGGAGAGAATTCCCGCCAGAAACCCGCAGGCAGCCACCCTCGAGCTCTCACCTTTCAAAGCGCCTCTGTCTCTGCCTCCGCCTTCGCTCCCGCCTCCTCCCCGCCCCGCCCCTGCCGCGGCCCCGCCCCCGTCGCTGCCCCTGCCGCTGCCCCGCCCCGGCCGCGGCCCCGCCCCCGCCGCTGCCCCTGCCGCTGCCCCGCCCCGGCCGCTGCCCCGCCCCGGCCGCGGCCCCGCCCCCGCCGCTGCCCCTGCCGCTGCCCCGCCCCGGCCGCGGCCCCGCCCCCGCCGCTGCCCCTGCCGCTGCCCCGCCCCGGCCGCTGCCCCGCCCCGGCCGCTGCCCCGCCGCTGCCGCTGCCCCGCCCCTGCCGCTGCCACGCCCCTGCCGCTGCCACGCCCCTGCCGCTGCCACGCCCCGCCTCTGCCTCCACCCGCATCCCGCCCGCTCTGCCTCCTCCCCGCCCCGCCTCCGCCCAGGTTCCTTAGGCACCACGTCCCGCCCACTTTCCGGGGAAAGCCGGAAGTTCCGCCTCCAGGCGGGGCAGGGGAGGGATCGAGGCGCAGTATCTGGGGCGCGGCTTCCGGGAGCGCGCTCTGAGGGAGGAGCGGCTGCGTCGCCTATGTTGGGGAGCCGCGGAGGTGGGCGAGCGGCGTGGGGCGTACGGGGCGGGAGGACGGAGCAGGCCGGGCCGGGGCGACGGCCTGATTGCGGGTGGAGTAGCCGGTAGGCGTGCTCCCTGAGGAAGGGGAGCCTAGCTTCCTTCCGCCCTGCGCTAACTTTGGGGTGTGGCAGTAAAGGGCCTGTACCCCGGGCCTGGGCTGGAGTGAGGACTGCGGTCACGGCAGTACTAAATCACAAGTCTGTAGCCCCGATTATCCGCGAGGATGTGAGGCCTCCTCACCCCACTTCTGGTAAAGCCTGCCCCGCAAATTTCTTGTCACCTTCTGCCTTGCCCTTGCTAGCCTAGCTAGCGCCAGGGCTGCAGAGGCTGAAACAGGTCGAGTGTTCTTTAAGGATCGCCACAAGAGTGAGTTCCAGAGTCTCACGATGTCAGGGAAGCGGAAGCGTGTGGTATTGACTATTAAAGATAAACTTGATATAATAAAGAAACTTGAAGATGGAGGCTCTTCCAAGCAGTTGGCGGTGATTTATGGAATCGGTGAAACAACAGTCAGGGATATAAGAAAAAATAAGGAAAAAATCATAACTTACGCAAGCAGCTCTGATTCCACGAGTCTTCTGGCCAAGAGAAAGTCTATGAAGCCATCCATGTATGAGGAACTAGACAGAGCAATGTTAGAATGGTTCAATCAGCAGCGAGCTAAAGGGAATCCCGTATCTGGACCAATTTGTGCCAAACGGGCAGAGTTCTTTTTCTACGCTTTGGGAATGGATGGTGATTTTAACCCTTCTGCTGGCTGGTTAACACGCTTTAAGCAGCGCCACAGCATTCGAGAGATTAACATTAGAAATGAACGATTAAATGGAGATGAGACTGCTGTGGAAGATTTTTGTAACAACTTTAGAGATTTTATCGAACGGGAAAATCTTCAGCCAGAACAGATCTACAATGCAGATGAGACTGGACTCTTTTGGAAGTGCCTACCTTCCAGGACTGCAGTAATTAAAGGTAAATGTACTGTCCCTGGGCACAGCTCAGGTGAAGAAAGAATCACCGTTATGTGTTGCACCAATGCAACAGGCTTGCACAAACTTAAACTTTGTGTTGTGGGCAAAGCAAGGAAACCTCGTTCCTTCAAGTCAACTGACACCTTAAACCTGCCTGTCTCTTATTTCAGCCAGAAAGGTGCATGGATGGATCTCTCCATTTTCCGACAATGGTTTGATAAGATTTTTGTGCCTCAGGTTCGAGAGTACTTAAGATCTAAAGGCTTGCAGGAAAAAGCAGTGCTTTTGCTGGATAATTCCCCAACACATCCAAATGAAAATGTCCTGAGGTCAGATGATGGTCAAATATTTGCTAAATATTTACCACCTAATGTAGCCTCATTGATTCAGCCCTTGGGTCAGGGAGTCATAGCAACCATGAAAAGAAACTATCGTGCTGGTCTTCTCCATAACAATTTGGAAGAAGGTAATGACCTGAAATCATTCTGGAAGAAGCTGACTCTTTTGGATGCACTTTATGAAATAGCAATGGCTTGGAACTTAGTAAAGCCAGTTACTATTAGCAGAGCTTGGAAACAGATTCTTCCTGCAATGGAGGAAAAAGAAGAGTTGGACTTTGATGAAGAAGATATTTCTGGTGCTACTGTGGCTACCATTTTACAGCATACCAAAGGACTGGAAAATGTGACTCCTGAAAATTTGGAAAAGTGGCTTGAGATTGACAGTACTGAACCAGGGTATGAAGTGTTAACTGACAGTGAAATCATCAGAAGAGCCCAAGGCCAGACAGATGAATCCAGTGAAAATGATGAGGAAGGAATTGAACTGATTCCAGAGAAACATATAAATCACACAACTGCTCTCCAATGGACTGAGAATTTATTAGATTATCTAGAACAGCAAGGTGATATGATCCTACCAGACAGACTGGTAATACGTAAACTTAGAGCCACCATCAGAAATAAACAGAAAATGACAAACCCAAGTCAATAACAGCATTTGAATTTTATTGTTATTATAATTGTATTTGTGACACATTGCAATGTGGTGTCTGTTCATATTATACATTCTTAAACATAATACTATGAAGTACATATCGAAAGTATATCCAAAGTGGTTTAAGGATTATGTGTTTCATTATGTGTCTTATCCTCTTATTTGTAAAAACAGAACTACTTCTGTGTGTATATAAATGACACATACTCATATATTTGCATCTGTGAATTAGTGATCTCCAGGAGTGGCGTTCTCTACATTTTCAAGCTTTAAAAGTGAACAGATTGAGCACTTTCCTTAATTCTTTTGCTTGAATTTTGAGGACTGCAATAGCAATCTTTCCTTGCGTTAACCACATTAATGGTTGTCTGGCTTTTGTATTTGCATTGGCTAAGAATTAAATAATTAGATTTTAGGATGATATATAATAATATAAAAATGAAATTCAATAACAATGGTGAAAATCTATGAATTATAAAAAATAGAATCATTTCTGTTTTACATTTTTTTTGTGAATGGAAAAGATAATTCTGGAAATGAATTATATGTATGAAGTAATTTTAAATGAGAGAAACCAGAGCTGATTTTTGGGAGGTATCAGTTCATTTGAAGGAAACTGGGTATTAAAAATTTGGAAAACAATGAGTTACTTATACAAAGAAAAATAATCTGGTCTTTTATTTTTGAGTTGAATAACAGTATAGAATTATTTATTTACCTAATTTTTCATAAATGTTTTTTAATTATTACATGTAATAATAACTCCCACTAATACTTGGGAACATCTGAAATTTGAAAGTTAATTTTTTAAATGAGTTTTTAGAAATAGCTATAACTTGAAAAGCTTTTGTCATACTTAGCTGATTTTATTTGATATGAAAGAAATAAAGTTTATTTTAGATAATTTGTATGTTTGTATTCTGTTTTTTGAAGAAAGCACAAATAACTGGAAAGTGCTAGATAAAGCAGTTATTTTCTTTTTTGACACAAAAAGGAATTCTGTAATTTGTCCTAAGGATTTTGACAGATTTTCTTAATTCTGCTTATCTAAGATAATGAAAATAGTTTTTATATGTTACAATTATAATTTAAGGGAAAAGTATTTTTATTATAGATGTCTGAGCTCAAAACATTAAAAAACAGAATTGGTCACAATTTTGATTTTGTCATTGGGATGTCTTGGGATTCTAAAACTTTTAAAGAGATTTTTATCTTGCATTTCTGTTATATTTATGTTATATGTATGTGTGTCTAGATTTTTCAAGTACTATTTTATGATAAAAAGTGTTTTAAAATTGTTTAATTCAGTGCCTAAAGAAAGAAAAACATTAAAAGTAAACATGGGTATTGAATTAGAGCAATTATTAATTAAATCATATATAAAACATTTTTTATAGAATGAAAATATACACACTATAAAAGCCTCTTTGTTCTTTCTTTCCCCCCACCCCCCATTTACTTAGTTTTTTATGTGAAATGCAGTGATATCATTGCCACCTAGTGGTCAAATCACCCTTACTGTTGAGCTGCTTCGTTAATTTTTAACATCTAGTTAAAGGTTCACTATGTCCTTGAGGATCAATTTTTTGATTATCTCTAGACTGAGAAGCTTCTCTTCTTTGGTTTGCAGCTATTTGTTCTCTGAAATTTGCAAACTGGTAAGCTAGCAATTCTGTATTGGTCCAGAATGCTTAATTTTAACAGCTACCGATTCTTGAATGTTGTGTTCTAAGTTAGGCAATTTTATTATTTAATTCTCTAAATATGAATTAGATGGAAGCTGTTATGTTGTCTCTTATTCTTACTTGCTCCAGTTAAGAATTTAAGCTCAGGTGTTTAACTTTAATCAGTCTAGCTAAACTCTTATTCTTTCCCAGTCTTCTGAATTTATTATTTACTGTCTCCCTCTATCATTTGTCACACATGTGAATTTTCTTATGTTTTCCAGAACACTGGTGATAACCATTGCTTTTTTTCTTTATGAGATTTGTCTTCCTCTCTATTCTGTAGTACTGCTGTTATCTTTTTACATCAGTTACAGCATTTGAAGCTTGGATTTTCTGTCTTTTGATTTCCAGGTCACAATCCTCAGTGAGAATTATTCCTTACCCCAATCTAGTTAAAGCCAACAATAGCAAAATGAGCAGTTTGCATGCAAATTTCTTTTAAGTTCATGGGGCTGTCTTGAAGAAAATAGAAGAGTCAGCATAATATCAACATTGGAAGTCTTGCTCGGCCAAAGATAGTGAAAATCAATACAGTAGGAAGCACCACATAGAGTCAACATTGGAGAAATCAGGATTGTCAGTGATGCCTGGTCACTTAAAATGTCAGAGTGAAAATAGTCAAACAACCTAGTGATCCTTTGCTATTATATTAACCAGCCTCTACCTGAATGTCACCAATATCCTAAGCACTGTAGAAGCTTTTGACTCTCAATGAATAGAACCCATCCTTATGAAAGGGGCCCATGTCCTTTGCATTCTTTACCAATGCAGTCTATCTTTATGCTTATCACAGATCCTTCCTCTAACCCTGAGCTCTGTTTATTAGCCAGTAGAACTCATTCTTATTATAAAGATCATAAGTGCTCTGCTAAGGAGTTTCTATGTAGCTATGCCTATAAGGCTTTGTTGTGATAATTATCATGTGGACAATTTTCTAAAGTTTTACTATGCTTAATGTGTAAGAAAAATAAACCATGAGGTCAGACTCTGGAAGTTTTGACCCAGTGCCTGAAAAGATGGTACTGACTTGAGTATCCAGGGTTCCCAACACATTACTACTGAAGACATAGGAGCGTGGAAACATTTACATCCAAACAGATCAAAATAAGCTCCCAGTAAGACAGTATGGGAGAAAGAGTAGAGGTTGTAGTTAAAGGGAAAGAAGAAAATGTACAGGGGAATGTGGCCCATGAAGACTTCCACTTTACAATCTGTTTATTTCCGCATGCCAGGCCTGGGGTTACTGGTTTGTGCTGCTTGGTCTTACAGGGAATGTTGAATTAGTACCAAGTTAAATACCTTTGATCACTCATTGCTCACAGTTGTGAGATGATTTTAAAAGTTGTTTGAGGGGCTGGAGAGATGGCTCAAAGGTTAAGAGCACTGGCTACTCTAACAGAGGACATGGGTTCAAGTTCCAGCATCCACATGGCAGCTCACAACTGTCTAACTCCTGTTCCAGGGAATGAGCACCCTCATATAGACAGACATACATACATACATACATACATACATACATACATACATACATACAAATCAGCAATGTATTAAAAAAATTAAATTAATTTTAAAAAGTTACACTGCACCTGCCCTCAAAGTTAGTTCCCATATCCTGTTCTCATTACCTCAATCAAGACACCATTTGACTGCCTGTTAAAGCTGAGCCATAGGCTTTTGTCCCTCTTGTCCTGCAAATCTTTCTGTTGATACATGTTGACTATTCCTTAAAACTAGTGTAGAGCACAAAGCTTCTTACATGTCTCATAGCCAGAAACTTTGAGGAAAATAGATTTACTTTGAGAGGTTATATGAGGAATGAGTTAACTTCTCTGAGAGGTTTGAGATTTTAGGAGAACAGGGAAATTGGCAGTGAGAAAAACAGAATTTTTTGAGCTTAAATCTAATGACTCAAAAATCCGTTGAATATATGCACAAAACTGGCAGGCCTATGGGATTTAATATAGTGTAGTAGGGGCTGGAGAGATGTCAACGTTAGACCATTTGCTGCTGTTTTAGAGGACCTGGTTTGCTCCCAAGACGCACATGATGGCCTACATCTGCCAACAACAGTTGTAAGGGACCCAGTGGTCTTTTGGCCTCTTCAGGCTCCTGCCTGCACACAATATACAGAAACTCAAGTAGGCACAAACACATACATAATAGTAATAAAGTGTTTTAAAATATATGTATGTAAAAGAAGAGAGGTCATTTAAGAATCATAAAGTCAGGGTGGAAAAGCAACACATTTGAAAGGACAATCTGGTTTTATGTGAATTCACATAAAACAGCTGGAATAGTGTGACATTCACTATGTAAAGAAAGCAAGATAGATTTTACTTATTGATTTCTTAACTGGTTTCTATTCTGCATACTCTGCTTTGTGCTACTAGTTTTTGCTTCTCCTGGTTGACTTTGTCTTTCTATATGATCTAGCCATTCAGTTTTCAACAGTCCACACGTAAAACTTCAGCTGAGAAGTAGGACTCTTGATGCTCTTTGAGTCCCAATATTTAGTGGACTCTTCAGCTCCTAACCACCTTAAAAGTTCAAAACATGACACTTTTAAGACCAACTATACTCCTTAGAGGCATATTTCTGTTAGCCTTGTTAAAAGCAGTGTTCCGCAGTGCTCAGCGTCTCACTACTACATGCCATCACAAGTTGGGATCTGGCAGTCACTTCATCACTGACACCTAATGCAATATTTATTTTTGGGCCACAGACTTAAGAATTGTCATGGATTGATTTTTTTTTTCTTTTGTCTCATAATACTGGGCTTGGTCTAGACATCAAACTCTATTGGATCAGTGCTTTGTGAAATATTATGTTAGTGATTATAGAATTGTCAAGCAACTATGGTATTCTACATATGCGGTGCATTCTAGGATATGTGTGACATGTGCTTGCCTGTATTCAGAGACTTACAGTAGAGAGGAAACAATAACAATGGAGAACAGGATTTTACATGTTAAAGGAGTACAAATGAAAGACTCATTTTGGTATGAGAGACATAAGGTTAATTCTTCTAGAAGGATGAAGTAAACAATTGAATAATAGTCCTTGATGTTAACTGAGTCTCATAGTATTTCCATGGATAGCTGTGGATAGTTGCTCAGTGTCTAGGAGGAAAAAAAAAAAAAAAAAAAAAAAAAAAAAAAAAAAAAAAAAAAAAAAAAAAAAGTACTTGTTTGGAGAATGAAAAAAATATCTTAGTGTATTATGAGCTGCAAGAGTGAGTTGCTTTGTTTCACAGAAAGTCCAAGCAGAGCTTTGCATTTTCAGTCAGATTTCCTTCCTACTGTTGGCACTTTTCTTAGTTTGGGTTTTACTGTTGTGAACAGACACCATGACCAAGGCTACTCTTATAAAACCATTCATTGGGGGCTGGCTTATAGGTTCAGAAGTTCAGTCCATTATCACCAAGGTGGGAACATGGCAGCTTCCAGGCAGGCATGGTACAGGAGGAGCTGAGAGGCAAACAGGAAAAGAGTAGCTTCCAGGCATCTAGAAAGAGGTTCTTAAAGACCACGCCCACAGTGACACACCCACTCTAAGGCAACACCTCTAAATAGTGCCACTCCCTGAGCCAAACATTCAAAGCACTACAGCAAGCTAGGGGATTATTTGCAAGACCTATAAACGTTCCAAAATTTCTGAAACATTCTCTAGCTCTCTTATTTCTGCCTGTAGCTGTTTGCTGAGTTCATCTCTTTTTCCTTTCTTCAAGCGTTTGCCAAACACAGGAAGGGACAATAAACATTAATATTCTGCCTCACACTAGTCACTTCCTCTAGAGCAAATCTGTGTGTGTGTGTGTGTGTGTGTGTGTGTGTGTGTGTGTGTGTGTGTGATACTCAGCTGTGGCTGTGCTTGTGAAAGCCAGAGGTTAACAATGAGCTGCTTCTATCACATGTTTTTTGAGACAGAGTCTCTCCCTGAACTTAAACTCTCCATTTCTTAAAGACTGGCTGGCCAGTGAACCCCTGGGATCCTTCTGTTTCTGTCTCCCAGCACTGGGGTTATAGGCATATGCTATTATGTTTGGCTTTTTACAGGCCTGCTTGGGATCTGAACTGAGGTCCCATGCTTGTCCCCTGAGCCATTGCTCCAGACTCTAGATAGACCTTCTCAACCTCAGTGGTGGTCCAGCTAGCTGTGAGGGGTGATGCTATGTACTGTAGGGCTCCTAACAACCTCTCTGAACCCTGCTAACCACCTTTTCTGTGTTGTAGTTCTCACCAAACAAATAGTGCTGCAGACAGTGCCAAGTGTTCCAAAGGGCTCACAATGGTCTCATCTCAGGACTACTTTTCTTAGGCACATGGTCTACTTTTCAAGTTACTGAAAATGATATCTGTAATTAAATCACTTCCTTCTGCCCACCATCTGGTGGTTATTTCTGGGGTGTCTGTTTCTTCTAATTTTGTGCTCACTAATAATAGGTTTTTCTCATGGTAGCATTGCACTCCAAGACGGTAATTCCTTGATTTGTGCAACTTGTAATGAAACAAACATGCTAGAAGCTTAGCACCTTCTCCTCCTCCTCCTCCTCCTCCTCCTCCTCCTCCTCCTCCTCCTCCTCCTCCTCCTCCTCCTTCTCCTTCCCCCTCCCCGTCCCTCCCCCTCCCCCTCCCCCTCTTCTTCTTTCGTGTAAGGTTTTGCCAGAATGTGACTTTTAAGTGAATCTTAATTCATACTGTTTTATCTTGTGATTTTGCATCTTCTAAGCCATTAGATTTTTTTTGTGTGAAGTTAGTACATAGTAAAAGAGAATATAAGAAATACACAATAGCTTCTTTTTTTTCCCCAGAAATAAGGATTAAACTAGGATCTCACGTATACTAGGCAAGTCCCCAGGTCTTGCTTTTGTGCCTTCCTTTCCTCAGCAGCTATGTATTGGTAGAAACCAGTCTTGTAGGATAGAAACAGGGCTAGGAATGGGCTGGACAGTGGGATACCTCCCCAGCCAGTCCAGCTGCTTTGCATGGACAGGTTCATACAATAATAGGGGAAAGAAAATATTTTGGTGAGCAATTAGCACTTTCTGAAATCGAGAACAATTATTCTCACAGAGTCACTCATAGGTCTTTTAAGAATATCATTATGGATCTTTTCAGAGGATTTGATCTATGATAATTTGGTCTAGGATAACTGTTTTTTTTTTATTCCCAGATATTTTAATGCAGCCATCTTTGAGAACCACAGATAATTTGCAAGGTATCAGAATAGAAAATATAGGATGAGAGTAATTGGTTCCTTTGATGCAACATTAAATCGGGGCTTCGTATAAGGTAACAAGAAAACTGGATATGCCCTCTAGCCTGTAAGTTTTTCATGCACCCCACTGTGAGACAGTGTCATGTTCTGTCATCTCATGTGCCCTTGAACTAGCAGTCTTCCTGCCCTAACCTCCCCAGCACTGGGATTACCCGAGTGTGTCACAATTCACAACTGAGATCTTCTTGAGACTCCATATCCAGTTGGGGAGAGTGGACAGTTTTCTTACAAACATAGTATCTCTCTTTCTTCTGTTTAGAGCCTTGGAATTTTTTACAGGTCTTTGTATTCTCTGGTCTTGCACATAGTTTGTTAGGTTTATTTTTATTTTTGTGGTACAGCAGATGGGCCCATGGTGCTACATGCTGTTCCTGATCTGTTTCCCACCCCCTGTTTTATTTTCTGCTATTTTATTTCTTTAGTACTACCGTAAGTGGTATGTTTCCATATTTAAATACCAATCACTCATTTCTGGAATATATGAGAACAATTAATATTTGAATATTGACTTGTATCTCGAAGCCTACTATTAACAAATCAAGCACAACTTCTAATAGTTGTTACTTTTTAATCAATTCTTTGAAATCTCCTACTAAAGCTGCCATGTCATTCATGAACAAAGGGAGTTTAATTTCTTCCCAATATATGCAAGCCTTTTTATTATTTTATAGGCCAAATTTTTTCTTTCACACAATTAAAACAGAGTAGTATTGACACACTTTGAGCCCACAAGTAACTGGGATTTTAAACATTATTTTGAGGTCTACTTTATAGTTATGAAGACAGCTGCCCCTGCTAAATGCAGCATGAACATGTAGGCTTTAGTTGACTTTGAAGAGACCAGCAGCAAACAGATCAGAATTTCAGTTCTGTAAGACCATGGCTGGTATATAAATTTGATAAATGCTAAAGAATCAAAGATGGGATCAGAAAAGTAAGTGCCTTAAGGGACAATGTAAGAAGATTTCTGATGACATCAAATGAGTTTATAGAAAGACAATGGAAGAGCAATTAAATATTATACTTATGGAATTGAGGAAAGCTATTGACTGTGATACTCAGCTCACTAAAGGGATGGAGAGGTGCCTGTAATCTGACAGGGAACCAGCTGTTGTAAAAGGTCCTTTTCCCAACAGGATGGCCAGTGTCGCCTGTGTGAGAGGGCCATGCAGGATAACATGAGACACAATACTGAATTATGAGTTTGTTTGTGCCTTACTAGTTTGAAGATTTTTTTTTTTTCTTTTTAGCGAATGATGGTGTCAAATGAACACCAATTCATTGCATCCTCCATCTGAACTGGAGGAAGCAGAAGCAATGGAGGGATAAAATGCCTGGATGCTACCAGTCTTCCAACCATGATGATATGGACTGAACCTCTGAAGCTTTAAGCCAGCCCCAATTAAAGGTTTGCCTTTATAAGAGTGACTATGGTCAATGGTGTCTCTTCACAGCAATGAACCTGTAGGACAAAATCCTAGCCCCTTTCAATAGGAAGATATAGCCAGTAAAGCACAAACCTGGAACCAATCAGACCATATATGGAACCAATAGGATCATGTATCTTACGCAGTGGGGCAGTACTGCAGATGACAGTGAGTCCTCCCCCCCATTGACGCCTAAACCTTGCCAGCTCCTCGCCCTCTTTGGAGATGTCTGAGGATGAGAAAACCCGATGACTTCTGGACAATAAAACACTATCAAGAACTGAATAAATAGTGACTTGTACACAGCCTGTGGAGTTTAACATAGCTCCATGGAAGAAATGGTTGAAAAATAAATGTTTATTTTTCCCCATATTTTAGCAGTCATTGCTAACGTTGGTAAGATCTCCTTGGGTGCTAAATCCCAAAAAAACCATCACTTGCTTGAAGAAGGCAGTAGTAAGTCTTTATAGGTAATTTACATCTTCTGTAAAAGGTGATATTCATTAGGTTCTTCTTAGTATGGAAAAGTAGCACACAAAAAAAGAAGGAACATAAAGGATAAAGATATTAAGTGTTAACTAGAGAGCATAGGTGGGCTCTCTGACTCCTGAGGTTGTATTTGTGAAGGAGACACAATTTCATAGGAGTGACAGATATTGAGGCTTTCAGAATTCCCACACAAAAGACCTCCAGTTACATACCCGAGAGAATGCCCCTTCCTCCACTAAAAAGAAGTGTGCACAGCCTGCAGAAAATCACCGAAGCTTAAAAATGGCTATCTTTGCTGCAGTTTCTTACAGAAATTTTGTCTTACTGAGTTTTATTTGAACTTTATCTGAAAGCACGGATGATATTGAAGTCTTAATTTTTGACAAAGAAAATCCAGAGTAACAAATTCTGGAGCATTTGAGACACGCAGAGCCTCCCAAGCATGGTAAATGGACTGTGATTGCCATCTTGTGGTTGATTAGAACATTGCCTGCCTAAAAAAAAAAAAAAAAAAAAGACCTGTATTTAAATGTAAGGTCCTTCTGGGTACCTTACAAATGTAATGATTGTGGGAACAAGAGAGTGTAGTCACACAGCAAATTAAACTTGCAGTTTCTCAGCCCATTATGTTTAAAATTTACGCTGAAGTTCTAGCACTGGAGTTTCACTAGAAAGGAGCCTGTGTGATACTTAGTGGCTCCAGAGAACTCAGAGATGAGTGACCCATCTTTCCTCAAATGTATATTTGGAATCCAAGGCTCTTTCTGTAAATGAGACCCTCCTCGTCACTCCATGCACTCTTTCATACAATTGAAAGCAGAAACCTGAGGTACCATCCGACCACTGCCAACTTAAGCAACTTTGTCACTCCGGGCTCTTTCTGACTGTCTAGACGAGATGTGATAGCTTGAAAAGACAATCTCTTAAGAATACAGATGGGCTCTTTGTCTCGTAGTTCTTATGATTTTAAGCCATTGGTTTGGTTCTTTACCATATGAATTTTTGTTCTGTAATCTGTCTGAGCTTTGTCACCGAGCAGGTAGGAACAAGTGTTCCCGGCCTCTAGGCTAAACTCAAGTTGGAGGTGTATATGTATATTATATGTATATTATATGTATATGATGTATATATATATATACACATACAGAAATCATACTAAAAATAAGGTGGTGTTTAGGTGGCTTTGACATAGTGTATGCATTTAATGTGTACATATACTTAATGTATGCATATATGTATTTGGTGAAACCGTCTGGAGGGACAAAGGGACAATGGGGAGGACAGAACAAAGTAAGGGTAGGGGTCTGGCGGGGATGTGCTCAACATGTAGCTCACACCTGCAGGGAACTTAAACACTGAGGAGAAGAGGAGCAGCAGAAAGAGGAGACTGGCCAGATACCCCACAGTGAAGAGCAGATTATAACAACCAGCCAGTTAAGGCCACATGACTCCAGTCAGAGGACAATGGTGCTCTGGCATGCCAATGCTGCCCTGTTTCCAGTCTCATGACCCCTGACCTGACCCCTGGAAGAAAGCTAACACCAAGAAAGTCTCAGTTCAGTGTGTTTTATCTGCTTCCTTTGTTTTCTTGAACTGGCAACGCTGAAGTTTTTGCTAGAAACAAAAGTCATAAAAACAGGAGGTTCCACTTCATCGGGAAGCTGGCCATAAACTGTGGACCCAGATGCTGGAAAACTCCAGCACCTGCAGATATGTTTCCAGTGCTTCAGCTGCTCAGGCCTCATAACTCTCTTCAAAGACAGGCAGCCTTTGCCCTTTTAAACATGAAAATATAGATCCTATTTTTTTTTTTTTAAATAAAAGTACCTACTCACTTCTGCAGGCTACCAAAAGACAAACACAAATACCAACCTAGCCACAAAACATTTGGTCTACAACCTGTCCTTTTCTCAAAATATGCTGGGTCAACAGTGGCACAAAGCTTGTAGGAATAACCAACCAAGATTTGATTTGATTCAAGACCCACTCCATGGGATGGATTTCATACATGTCACTGTATGTGTGACCAAGAACCAGAGACTAGATAACCCAGAGACCTAGGGTAAAACCAGATACCCTAAAACAAAAATCTAACAATAAAGTGACTCTTAATGACACTCTGCTATGGTAACAAATACAGAAGTCTGTCTGTCTGTCTGTCTGTCTGTCTTTGTCTCAGTCTCTCTCTGTCTCTGTCTCTTTCTCTCTCCCCCCCACCCCACATGCAGCAGAGGGGACCTGGGAACATACAGCTCTAAACGGGATGCTCCCACCATGTCACTCCCCTCAGAGCTAATGTGACCTGTATGAAGAGAAGACAGATAGAGTGTAAGAGCCAGAGGGGACAGAAGATATCTGGTGAACTAAATCAATTGAGCAGTGTTCATATGAACTCACAAAGTCTGAAGCAGCAAGCACCAGTCTGTACCAGGTCCCCTGTGTATATAGTTTGTTTTTCAGTTTAGTGTTTTTATGGGACTCTTGAGTGTGTAAAAGAGTGGGTCTCTGATTCTTGTGCCTACTCTTGGGCCTCTTTTGCTTTTGTTGTTTTGCCTTGTCTAACTTTGATGTGGTTTCTTTTGTTTTGACTTATTTTATTATGTTTTGTTGTTATCTCTTAGAAGCCTGTTCTTTTCTAGTGAGACAGACTGGGAGTGAATATGGATGAGAGGGGAGGTGAGGAGGCACTGGGAGTAGTAGAGGGAAGGGAAACTGTAACTAGGATATGTTCTATAAGAAAAAAATTTGTTTTTAACACAAGGGGGAAACTTATTGCAATAAAAAGAGTACCTATCTAAAAACAAAAACTAAACCAAATCTCCTAAACCAAGGAAACCACTAAACCAATAAAACTGATATGAATATACTTATAAAAAACCATATTACCCAGGGATGTTTAGAATTGAAATGCTGGTGTGTATATATGATAGAGCAGAGACAGACCTAAGTGGTGATGAAGAGAATTAACTAGCTGAGTGTGTTTATACACACTGATAATCCTAGCGTGTGAGAGCCTGAGGCAGGATTGCACACTTGATGCTACTTAGCAAGAGTGTGCCTTAGAAGAAAAAGAGTTCATCAAAACTTCTGCCAATTCAGGGAGAGACCAGAAAGAGCTGTAATCTCACTTGTACTTCTACAGAAAATCAGATCTATCTGGCCTAATGCAATAAGGCACCAGTGTCTATTCCTGCTGCTCACAAGGGATTCTGGCCAAATTTAGAAGCACTTCCTAGAAAGTTAGCCTAAAAGACTAGCCCAGGGTTTGAGGATGTCAGCAGCTTTAGACGTCCCACTGATCACATGATTGCTGGCGGCCTGCCCACGAGCAGGTGTAGGCTTAGATTTTTCAAAAGCTACTTTAATAAGGGTTTCTAAATGCTTTCACCTCCCTTCTAGCCCACCACCGACCAGAGACAATGGAAAGGGGAGTGTCTTAGTGAGGGTTTTACTGATATGAACAGACTCCATGACCAAGGCAACTCTTATAAGGACAACATTTAATTGGGGCTGGCTTACAGGTTCAGAGGTGTTGGGAGCCGCAGTCAGTATGAGCCATTCCAAGATGGCGCTGGCATCTTGTCTTCCCAGTAGTAAACAAGTAACTAAGCAGCTGCAAAGGCAGAAAGCCCGCCAAAGTCACTGGCCAATCCCGAGGAGTAATATTGGGTAATGAGTGAACAGCCAATCAGAAGTGAATATGTCACTCTAGGGTGTATTTAAGCGGTGCCTCTTCCTGTCTTCAGCCCTTCCGCGTCTTCCATGTTTGCTGATACAGAGTAAAGCCTCGTTTGTAGTAACTACCGGAATACTGTCTCTCGTGTCCTTTTTCGCAGACGAAGGGGACTCGAGAGGCGCGCGCAACACAGAGGTTCAGTCCATTATCACCAAGACGGGAACATGGCAGCATCCAGGCAGGGATGGTGCAGGAGGAGCTGAGAGTTCTACATCTTCATCTGAAGGCTGCTAGCAGAATACTAACAAGTTAACTGGGAATAGCTGATCATATATATTTATTTAAAATATTTTGGTGTATATTTTGTTTTGTTTCTTAAACTATTAATTTTTACTTATTTTATGTACACACAGGTATGTGTGAAGGGTTAGGCATTGAGTCCATGTGTACATATGAGTGTTGGGTATGTATTGTGTATGGACATATGTAGTAAGTAGTTAGGCATTGTATGTGCATGTGTGTGTGTGTGTGTGGGTGTGTAAGTTGTGTGTGTGAATGTGTGCAAAAGGTATGTGTGTCTGCATGTGTATGTGTGTGGGGGTATTTATTGCGTGTGTGCATATGTATGAACATGTGTGGCTGGGTATTTGCTGTGTGTGCATTGTATGTGTGTATGTGTAGTTATGTATGGGTGTTGGGTACATTGTGTATGTGTGCATGTGTACATGTGTGTGGGAGATGTTTATTGTGTGTGCATGTGGTGTTCATGTGTCTGGGGATTATGCATTGTATGTGTATATATAGATGTGGGGGTGTACATTGTGTGTGTTCATGTGTGTGTGGTGTGTGCATGTGATTTATGTGTGTGTATGTGAAAGTCAGAGGACAACTTTTGATAGTCAGTTCTTTTCTGCCACTCTGTCTTCTCAGAGATTAAACTCAGGTCTTCAGGCAGTGCGGCCCTTTAGTCGCTGGCCATCTCTCTACCCCACTCTCCTCACTTTTAATGAAAGTAATTTCTTAGAGAGAACAGCACAATTAAATTTAATTAAAAATTTTAAAAATATAAAAATAACTCGTAGAAAATCCTAAACCACCTTTTGGGTGATAAAGCATCAAGAAAATTAAACTTGGAATTTGAGGCTATATCACTTAAAAAAAATACTGGTAAACATTTGTCAGTTTAAGAGAAAGAATTGAAAAGCTAAGAAGTTCTTTGATTTTTTTTTTTCTTTTAACTAAGTGGTACCAAATTAGAATTGAAGATATGACAAATTTGGGGAATCTACTGAAAACTTCTACAGTTAGGAGTGCAACTTGAGGATATAGTCTAAGAAATTGGGAAAGCCTCGGCTATGGCAGCCTCTTCTTATATATAGATGGTGTTGGAATCATGTCAATGGTCGTGAGAATGCCAAGCCTTACAATTGGATCCAAATGACCTTGGCTTGCTTGGTCTTGGAGGCACTTGGCAGAAAGCAAGTACTGGTTTACTGCCAAGGAACAGAGAATCACCTGAGGCCTCAGATGTCTTTACAATGATTTTTCTAAATGGTGTGCAAAGGATACTATTACTGTACCTGTTGCAAAAGACCTAGTAAGCACAGAAAGCAAAGAGAGCAGCTTTAGCAGATACTCCAGAGTGAGACTGTCAGTAAGTAGGGTAGTTTAGGGGTAGTGCCATAGGTTTCCAATCCACCAGTCACTGCCCATGTCGTCTAGCAGGCATAGGTATTGAAAACAGTGGAATTCCAGCCTCCCAGTGTAGAAGAGGGAGGGGCTGCAGCTGGGGAATAGAAGGGGGACTTGAAAGGGTTATAGGATTGGAAATGGAGTCCTCATTTTAACCTCATGGCTTTCTATAGATCTACATGTATAGGCATGTATTTTATTTTAAAAATTAATTCTAAATATTTTAATGTGTGTATGTGTTTGTGCACATGTGGGTATGGCCAGACTAGCCATAAGGAATGACCCTGACTCCATCTCCCCAGTGCTGGAATTAAAGGTACCCATTGGTGCACTTGGATTTTAAAAAAGTGCATGTGTGAGTACAGATTCAGATCCTCATACTTCTGTGGCAAGCATTTTGCTGACTGAGCCATCACCTGAGCTCTCTGTGTTTTATATTTACATTTTATTTATTTCAGAAGTGTCTTTCTAATCTATGGTCTCCAATGGCTATTCTCGAAAGTGACATAGGTAAGGATTGTCTTCAAGTACCATGAAAGGCCTCTATTTTGTCTCCTGGCATCTGGCCCTCCACTTTTTCTCCTCCTCCTCTTCCTCCTCCTCTTCCTCCTCCTCCTCTTCCTCCTCTTCTTCTTTTCCCTCCTCCTCCTCCTCTTCCTCCTCCTCCTCCTCCTCTTTTTCCTCCTCCTTCTCCTGCTCCTCCTACATTTATCTTCATTTTTTCTTGTTTCAAGGCAGATTCTTTTGTTTTTTGAAACATAGTTATTCAATTCAGGCGTTTTTAAGTTTGGAATTGTCCTGACTCAGCCTCTTGAGGGCTGAGATTACAAACATGTACTATTAGAGCTAGTTCCAACTTCTGATCACACAACCTGATTTTTCTAAAGGAAATACATTTCATAGGTGTGGGTTACAACCATGTCTAATGTGTTTCTGTAAAAGATATGGTCCTGTTCTCCCTCCCAGCCCCATGCTCCCAGAAATAAGTCTCAGACTCAAAATATATTTACAAATATCTTGGCCATATAGGTAGGCTCTACTTTGATTGAGATATAACCTAAAATAACCCATTTATTTTAATCTGCATTCTGCCACATGACTGGTTACCTGTGCTCAGGTACCACATGCCCGGCTCCTCACACCTTCCTGGACTGATCTCTTGCGTGGCTCTAGGGCAAAATTCTTTCTCCTCCCAGATGTCTGCCTCCCCTGTCCTGCCTAAGCCATAGGCCATAGTCTTTTTAACTGACAGGTGATGCATCCACACAATACACAAGATATTCTCTCTCTATTTTCCCCTTTTTAGTCCAATAAAAGGTTTCAGATATAAATTGAATAAAAATTATGAAAACTATAAGTCCAGGCCATAGTATTTGGCAATCTTAGAAAATGTTTTTTTTATCTATCCTATTTTGGTGTGTTTAGTTTTGTACTTAATTAAATTTTTATCCTAATTTGCATTATCATTTGAAAAATATCTTCTTAGACCTAGAAAATCTTCTTAAATCCTAAACAACTTAAGCTTGTAGTAGGGCTATGACTTACTTAAACCCCATCAGAGACCTGAGAAGTTATAAATATCACCCGACTATGCAGAAAGTGCTGGGATGCAACTTCCAAAAATTATTGGAATGACAGAAACATCTGGCTGCCTGGATAGACCTCAGTATTGTCCTTATAACATGGGAGCATCTGTCTTCAGCTTTCTAGCCCAGTATATTGACAGACCTTTTGTGAAACAGGAATTATGAAGGCTTGCTTACCCTGTCTAGGCAGAGTGTAGCAGTCTACTCCCCTGTGTCCGTTTGTACTATCTGGACAGCATTTGTCTGTAGTTGAAACATGGTCATTTTTTGCTCAATAGATAGCTTGCCACAACTGAAGCAACTTCATATGGAGGCTATTGATGCCCGCCATCTTTTTTGAAGTAGAATGAAGGTACTGTCAGGAGCAGACCTGTCTTATGGTCAAAAGATCTTTTAATAATTAAGTAATTTTAAATGCCATATTCTGTGGATCTCTGAGGTTTCTGAAGACCAACTATCTATAGTATATCTAAATGGTAAAACATTGCTTATTTTTAAGCTATTTACTATCTGAATAACCTTGAAAACATCTTATTGTAATTGACTAAACTAGTATGACCATGAGTTTGACTATCTGACTATAAATTTGTATTTCTTTCTCTTTTTTAGATAAAAAATTGTATTTACTTAGAAGCATTAAAAATGTTAACAAAACAGCCACATTTTTTTTTTTTCAATTACAGAGTGGTATTCAACAATGATCTCCATATAAGCTGCATCAGACACAACTGAAGATGGAAAAAAAAAAACAAAATTAAACCAAAAGAAAAGAAAAACAAAAACCAAGCTACTGTCCCCATATATAACTAATTTGTTCTGTGCACCAACAAGAACCTGCTTTAAATTTCCATGCCAATTTACAAACCCCTGACTGTACCAGGCAAGGTTAGTGACTATTGAAAAATACCATCAGGACAGGGCTATCTAAAGACACATTTGGTAGTGTGTTAACTATACAAAAAAAGACACAGTACAGTTTAAAAACAAATCTTACACAGCCTTATATTTCAATTTTTCTTTAAAAGGAGTGAGTTGTGTACAGGGGGGTTAGATGCTTTGTAGACAAGAAAAAATGTGCTAGAACCAACTTATTCATCATCATCTTCTTCATATTCCTCTCCCTCTTCTTCCTCCTCTTCCTCCTCTTCTTCTTATCTTTTATATAAAAGATATATCCTTATATATATATCCTTATATATATATCCTTATATATCCTCCTCCTCATCTTCCTCTTCCTTCTTTTTCTTGCTCTTTTCAGCCTTACCACCCCCTTTTTTGCTGAATCAGGTTTTCCTTCAGGTCTGTAGGCAGCAATATCCTTTTCACACTTCTCCTTCAGCTCGGCAGCCTTCGTCTCGCAGGGCTGCTTGTCATCCGCGGCATTGTTGTTCCACATCTCTCCTCGTTTCTTTGTAACATCGCCAATGGATAAGCCAGAATGCTCGCCTTTGATTTTTGGGTGGTACTCAGAATGGAACAGGAAAAAGGTGGAAGGAGGCCTCTTGCTGCATTAGGGTCCTTGAACTTCTTTTTGGTCTCCTTTTTGGGAGGGATGTAGGTTTTCATTTCTCTTTCATAACGAGCCTTGCCAGCCTTTGCCAGATCTTCAAATTTCCCCTTTTCTTTAGCAGACATAGTCTTCCACGTCTCTGAGCACTTCTTGGAGAACTCTGAGACGTTGACAGAAGCATCTACGTTCTTCTTCTTTTGCTCCTCCCGGCAGGTTTGCACAAAGAATGCGTATGAGGACATTTTGCCTCTCGGCTTCCTTCTTAGGATCTCCTTTGCCCATGTTTAGTTGATTTTCCTCCGCGAGGCAGAGTCGCCCAGTGCCCGTCCGGCTCTCGCTTGCCCCGGCGCTGTCTCTATGGAGCTCAATGTACTTCAATGTCTGCCAAGTTTGTATTTCTTAAGCATCCCTAATAGTTCATCACTTGTATTTTCATTATCCCTAACAGTTTGTAATAGCAGCTTTCAAAAGGACTAGACTTTATATTGCATTTCTAAGAATTATATAGGCATATTTTTTCACATAAAAATGGAAAAATATTATCTGCATCAAAATTAACCTTAAATTTGTAGCAATACAATAACCTATACCAATTTATCAAAGTAATTTTAGTTCTGCATCAATATATAAAATTCTGTACTTGTAATAAAATATAACCACATTTTTTCCACCAAAATACAAAGATCTCTACCAATGTAAGATTATGGTTATAATTTTTTTTTTTTTGGTTTAAGAATAGGTTCAACAATCTACTTCTATTTGTCTAATTTCTTATCATAATTCTATATCCCCCTCTTTTTCTTTTCCATCCCCTTTCCCTTACCTAAGAAAGGAACATAGAAAAAAAGAGAAGGAAAGAAGTACCCGAATCTAACTTTCCTATTTCATTCAAGGTCATAATTATTTGAAGTCATCCCCTAAAGTGACAACACAACTATAACTCATAAAATAACCAAAACCATTCACCCCAGCTTTCCTGTCTGTAGCTGAGATCTTCATGGGGGTTTCTCTCTATTAAATCTGAATCTTACTATTTTGTAATGAATCCAAAGCTTTTTCTTCTTTCCTATTAACACAAACCCTGAGCCTCTCTCCCAACCCAGCATATCCTTTGTCCACCAATCTGAAGCCATTAAAAGTATAAAGTAGATTTAATATAGCAATTCCTTTTCAATTTAAGTCTGCTCTATTTTGACCTTTCTCAAAGAAAGTATACCATATCTTTATAACTATTGAACTTATAACCATGTTCATTTTGATAATTTTAAAATCATTAAAAAATTTAAAGCAATTTAAAACAATTAATATTACTATTTTTTGAGACATAGTTTCTCTGTGTATCCTGAGCTGACCTGGATTTGCTCTTTAGACGAGGCTAGCCTCAAACTCACAGGAACCTATGTTTCTCTGCCTTTGTTTCCCAAGTGTTGAGATCAAAGGCATGAGTTTATTTATTTAGTATCTATATACCCTTGAAAACATTTATATTAAATTTTGTTTCTTTATCTCTTCTTTGGAGGTTATTATATATGTGGATTTATTTATTTTACCTTTCTTTCTCAATTTAGTATCCTTTTCTGTATTCAACTTCATTCAAATTCCCTTCCATTTAGTGTATAATTATATTCCTAAGTAAGAGTGCATCAGTTTATATGTTTGCCTTGGGTTTTTAAATGTCATGAGATAGGGTGAGATGTAACCGGTTCTCCTGTGGGAACCCTTGTTAAAGGAGACTAGTTGCTCAAAGTAACATTGACACCCTACCCCACTGTGGGTAGCAAGTCCCCAGTCCATGCCATTATAAATTATACCATTGTCTGTAAGTGTATCCAGTTGGATACTATGATGACATATGACATTTAGACCTCAATGGCATTAATCATTTGTCCTTTAAAATCTAAAAACACATCATATTATCTCTATGACATGTGTGTTTATTTGATTTATTTATCTCCTCTGACAAAAAGCATTTGTATTATGTATTGCCAAGCTAATAATTAAAGTACAATACAGCTAATAAGCTTAACAGTATTACTTTTTAATTTTTGTGTCCAGTGGTCTCTGGATTTCTTATACTGACTAGCAGAATATATCTTTCCTAGGACAAGATGCTTTTAAAGCAACAGAAAAGGCATCATCTTTTAATTTGAAATTATAAACATACCTTATGCGGATAAACATACCCATATTTCATACCCATGAAAGTAGTGGGCCCTTGGCAGGATGGGACTGGAGCCTTCACATTCCTTCCCAACCCTCCTCCTGGAGCTCCAGCAGGGGCACACAGCGCTTCTGCGATCTGATGGTTGCTTCTGCATAGTTTTCAGCCTTCATTTGTGTGGATCTGAACTGAGCTGTTGGGCCCATGGCAGGCTGGTGTGATTTCCCATTTGCTATCTGCTATTAACAGGCCTCCTTTCTCACTAGCAGCAGCTTTCTAATAAGCAGGGCCTTTTGGGGCCTCTTTTCTTAAAGAGACAGAATGGGTACCACTATCAGGTTAGTTTGGGCAGTAGTTGGGCACTATCTATAGACGTTATGGTCTTGTTCTTCCTTCCAGCCCCATGCCCTCAGAAATAAGACTTAGACTCAAAATATATTTACAAATACATTGACAACACAGCTAGACTCTTCTCTGACTAGATACAATAAATAATCCATTTATTTTAATCTACATTCTGCCACATGGCTGGTTGGTTACCTGTGGTTTGTCTTCCGGATCGATCTCTCACCTGGTTCTATTCCAGAATTTTTCTCTTCCTGGATGTCCCGCCCCTCATTTCCTGCCTAAGCCATAGGCTATAGGCTTCTTAATTGGCAGCTACAACACACAAGATAACCTCTCTACATGTCTCCACTTATCTTCTCCTCTCAGTCACAAGGATGGACAGATGACTCTTCACCCAATAGTTCACAGTAGGAACATAGGAGTAGATGACTCCTTCACACTCATTTTCAGAGGACAGTACTTGACACCTGCCACTGTAGTTCGGTGGGTTGTGAGGCTTGGGCTCTGGGCATCCCAGTTCCTACAACAGAGACAGATAATCACAGTTGTGTGCATCACGAGTTCTGGGACATGCTTGAGCTACTTCAGTAATCTTCAGCCGCGTAACTGCAAAATATTCTCACCATGTAAAGAAGATTCTGTCATCGGCTGCCAAGCATCCTCCCTCAGTCTACACAAGCTTTAGCTACACAAACTTTATTTACATTGGCTGCTGCTGCCACAAGTTTATAGGACTCTGAGAATTGCTAAGAAGCTGAGCAATCTAAGGACCTTCCTGGCCAGGCTGGGAATTTCCCTAGAAATTACAAGTCTTTGCTACCCTCTCATGTTGTTGTTGGGTTAATTGAGGAGCCTCATTAGTTTGTAACCAAACAGATAATGTATTGAATGCTAACTCTAGAGTGTGGGCTGTCTCTGCAGTTTCTGTCTCCAGGCAACAGAAGTTAGTTTCTTCTGGCCCCAGGCATACGCTTAATCCCTTGATTTTTAATCCTTACCTGAAAGTTATAAACAGGGGGTGGGATGTAGATTTCACTTAGCAAATGCACACTTTTTTTTTTTTAAAAAAAAAAACAACAAGGGACATAGCTCCTTCCCATTGCCATTTTGAAATCACCATCATCAGAAACTTTCAAAAGTTGAAATATAAAAGTTTTCAACACTCTGCATTGCTTAGCTATTAGTTCAGTGTCAGCCAATACTTTAGAGATGAACTGGATACTCAAAACTGTGAGGAGATTGAGTCTGACCATTGGGCAGTGATTTATTTTCTTTTTACGAACCACAATATTACACTATAAAATAATCTTTTTCATCTGAGTTCTGGAATGCCTTTTACAGCATTTTGTTTCTGATAATTTCTGATTGTGTTCAGAAATATAATGACATAGACATTATTTTTAAAATTTCAGCTATGATCCACCTACATCAGGAAAGAAGGAAACTGAGGCAGTAGTTTAACTGGAATGGATCAATTAGAAATAATTGATCAATTAGAAATAAACCATCAGGAGGCAAACATTCACAATGGTTTCATAGGAAATCGTGGCTTTTATGAAAATCATCTTTGACTTTGATTTCTTTGCTACACGTCTTAACTTCACAGTGAAAATGATCTTCTGTGATTACAATGAGCAGTGCAGATGAAGGGAAAACATACTTTAGGCAATCTCAAAATCTGTTATGAACTTTCACTATAAGAAAAAAAATATTAAGGAAAATAAGGATTCAGGTGAAGACAGAATCCATTCAGAGAATAATTGTCTTATTTCAATATTATATTGGAATCCACTTAATTTATTTAAAAGCACGCATTTGGTTTCTATACTTGCCACAAGTTTAGTAGTTTTAAAAGCTCTTTACTAGTCCCTAGTTCTCTAGAGCTGAAGTTTAACCATGTCATGGTTCTGTTCTCTGTTCTGGGTCTCATAGAGTGAAGCCAGAGTGCAATTTTGGGGTGCATTCCTAAGGTTTATGAGAACCCTTACTTCCAAGTGCATTCTGGCTGTTAAAAGAATTCACTCTTCCATGGTTGAAGGACTGAGGTCCACACCGATTTATTGACTTTCAGCTTAGGAAGTTGTTGACTCCTAGTTGCAAGGATGTGACGCCCTCTACCTGCAAGCAGGGACTCTGCTGAATGATCTCCCTCTAGCAGGAGAAAACAAGCCTCAGTGGACTGAGTAGCTCATACCTGGTGAGGATTCTCCTATTGCCTCAGTGTCACCTGGCTTGAGACAATGTCCACACACTCCCTCACAGCAGTACTTATGTCAGCGTTTGACTGAATAGCTGTAAGAATCTTGGAGCTGTTTCAGAACTCTGCCTCCTACAGCAATGAAAAGCACCACAACCAAATGTTTTAAAAATCCACTTCAAAATACAATTCCCCATTCAAAAACATGAGCTGGACATTTTGACACTATTTTATGAGGGCATCAGATCTCTCCCGTTGGAATTCTGATGTTCCTCTGGTCTCTCAAGCTGTCAACACCAAGTGGCTGTTACACCAGTTCCTCTCCAAGGCACCTATACTGCTGCCCTCACTGCAGCAGGACTCCTGCGAACACCACCAACCCCACACACACCATGTAATCCCTCTGTTAGGTCTTGGCCAGCAGCAACACCTACTTCGAGTACTTATGCTAGGAAAGCCCGCGGGAACCTATGACTGCAACCTATTCATCCATCTAAGATCCTATAAACAGGGAGGTTCTTACCTGTTGATTACTTTTAATAGCACATATAGCTTTGGCTTGCAGGGTAGGGTCATAAATAAGATCCTGCCTCTGCCAGGCCCTGTCTTTTATTGCCAGGCCTTCTTCCTCAAAGGCCGAAACCATCGTCCCAATGGCCCAGCTGTACCCCAGCTCTCTTTACCTCTCCCAAGCCTAAGCTGCAGACTCAGGCTTCATGTTCAGCTAGCTCTATAATCTGCTTTTGTCATTTCTACGTTCAATATACCTTCCATGAAAGAATCACACAGAAATGTTCCCCAAGGCTGAATGACAGGGGCAGCTTGCTTCGTGGAACCCAGCACCCCAGAGAATGTTCAGAACACTGTTTCTGTTCATTAAGGACATGTTAAATCGGGTGTTCTAACTGCTGAGGAATTCGGGGAAGTTTGTAAAACTGTTAAATTCCTCATTAGGGATCATCCCAGTGTAGGATCACCCAGTGCCCAGAGATTCACTCATTTTAGTGTTAAACCCTTTATCTGTCAATATTCCACTACCATGTTCTGCCTCAGTGATGAGCTGGGAAGTGCTTAGTCTGGGGCACCCTGGCTATTTGTTCCAGAATTACAAGATCTTAAGCCTATAAAGTTGCCTCAATCAGCAAGTCAGAAAGAAGTGTGGCTATGTGTGGGGATTCTAGTGTCTGACATGGCAAGTCCAGGGCTAGGCCTGCTGCACCACTTCTGTCACTTGGCACAAACTGACACAGAGCTGGGCCAGTACATGAGATTCTCTGATTTTCTAAACAGACACAACATCGAATCTGTTCTTCCCATCACCAGGACCTCCCACTTTGGTCCAAGCTATCAAACTTCTCTTAGGTGGGTCATTGCAAAGCTGTTTGTTACTGGCTTATGTCCTATGTCTCCTCATTCTGTATAGCAGCTGAAGGATCCTTTAAACCCGAGAATCTGATCCTTGTCATCATTCTGTTGTGATTCCTGCAGTGAGTTCCCATTTGATTAAGTATAGAAATGAAATTCCTTATGACACCCAATGAATCTTTCATTATCTGTGCCCCAAATAATTCTTGGACACATTTGTAGCTTGCCTGGCTTACGAACCATTATAGTCTTTGCTATTACTTAAATGCATGAGGCTTGCTTTCTCTTCAAGGTCTTTTGTTTTCTTACACATCTTTTGTTTGGAATCCCATTCCTCCAGATGTGTATTACATAGTTGTATCTCTGCACAGTTGTTATCTTTTCAAAGAGGAGCACATTGAATGCCCAACTCACTCCTGAATGTGATTACATTTCCCTAGTCTTTATTTTCAGTAGTTCTTACAATAAGGCTCACATAACACGCATTTCACTTATTTCTTTCATGTATTAGATATTTGTTTTTTTTACAAGATACAGAAACACAGAAGAATTTGTTCTTTCTTTTCTGATGTGTTTGAAGTGCCCTGGATAGCACTTGCTATTTCATAGAGGGCTGGACAATATCTGTTAAACATTTGAATTCAAACAGAAGTGAGTGTTAAACAAAGGAAGACTAAAGAAAAGGCAAATGGGATGTCGGCTTAGCTTAACAGCTGGTGTTCATAAAGCAGAATGTGGAGTTTCAGAGGATCTGAGGATGAATGGAGGAGGCTCAGTACCTTAAAATGTGCTCATACCAAACCAAAGTACCATTAAAACCAATTGGTTTCCCATCTGTCTTTCCATGTGTATGTAGATATACAGGCAATAACTGTATGCTCCTTCAGCACCTGATCATAGGTGTTAAATATGTGACACACCATCAGCTCTACAATTGTCAAAATTTAGATATGGGGCTTCAGAGACAGCTTGGTGTTTAAGATAAGAGTATGCATCGCACAAGCATAAAGTCATTCAGAACCCAGCACTCATGTGAAAAGCCCAATGTGTCTCCTTCACTTTCTTGTCTTTTGTTACCAAATATTAATGCCACAATGTAGTGGTTTAAATCTGAAACATCTTTCACAGGTTTATGTATTTTGATATTTGTGCCCCAGTTGGCAGGGCTGTCTGGGGAGAGCATGGACCCCGTAGGTGGTGGGACTTTGCTAGAGGAAGTGCATCAGTTCTGAGGGCTTTGAGCTTTGTAGCATCGATCCACTTCCTGTTTCTCTCTTCACTTCCCTGTGCAGTAGACATGTGCTGAGCAAGCTTCCTGCTCCTTCTACCACGTTGTGCCTTCCCTGTGGAAGAACTCTATCTCTCTGGAACCAGAGGCCAAACTAAAGCCACTCTTCTATAAGTTGCCATTGGTCATGGCATTTTTATCACAGCAACAGGAAAGAAACTAGTAAAGGCAGGAAACATGATATTTAGCTTTCTGTGTCTTGCCTACCTGGTAGTATAGCTGGGTTGTATGGCGCTGTGGTGTTATGTTTTTGAGGAATTTCCATAGTAATTTTGATGATGGCTGGGCATATTTTTATTCCCACTAAGTTTTAAAGAGTGTTTTCTTAGGAAAGGCTGTTTTTCTGAAAGAGATCTGGACTCTTGCTAGAATCTGAGGTGGATGAACAAGTGGTAGCCTGGACACACGGCTAATGAGAAGTCCCCAGTACACTGAATCAACCCCAATTCCAGATGTTAGGAAAGTTAAATTTATAAAAGTTATAATTGCTATGCTCCCCCTGTGCCTTTACTGTTGGGAAAACAGAAACACTGGTGCCTGTACAGCAATGGCACCAGTACCCAACCCCAAGAGGAGCCAGGGAGTGCAGAGCTTCTCTGTATCTTTAGCCATGAAATGCTCATGCTCATAAAACTGTGTAGTCTTCAAAAATAAGACCTAATGCCGCTGTATATGAAAACAGTTGTCTCATAATGCTAGCGGATGTTATCATTTATAAAAGATTTTGTATATATTGGTAGATTAAGGATTAGTTGTTTAATGGGATGTCTAGCAGACTAAAACCCTCCTAAATGTCACTGAGAGATTTATACTATTCTTCAGAAGTCCTTCCAAAATGACTGTCCTTCAGATCTATGTCATGGTTCTTAGTGTGTGGGTTTTCCTTTTTCACTATAGGTGCATTGATTGTTTGGTATCGATAGTATTTCCAGTAGCTTCAGGGATTTATCCTCCAAATTGTATACTGTCACTTCTTTTGCTTGGGTGGCTAAATGCCTGAATCTGCCCTAATTAGAATTGACTCTTGGAGTTGACAAAGAGAACTGTAGGCTAACAATGATGCACACAAAGTGCTAACTTAGTTTTTCCAAGAGTCAATACTTGTTCCATTTTGTTTATGACAATTCAGAAAGTTCCTTCAAGTCTTTTTCAGACATAAACGATTCTTAAAAACTTTTCAAGGAATAAAATATCATTATCGAACTATGAAAATTCACTTAAACCCTCTCACTGTAGTTAATATCTTTCTTGCGGGAAGTTAGAACTCCCCGATGGTATTCAGTAGATATTTTAAGAAGACTGACCACTGGTCTCACGGTGACGTACTAGGGAAACCCAGGATAAAAAGGCAGATACCTCAGCCCCTGCTATTTTGTAGATTTGCAATGGAATTGTGAGACCAAGAGAAGTCATGCTCATGAAGTACTATGGGACAATAGCAGGTCCAACTTAGTGCAGTTGTGGGACATTAGGGCAATTTTCTTAAATTTATGACATTTGACTATGGAAAGATACTGAGACTTATCCCAGAGAATAGGGCAAGGTGAGGAGTTTCCAGGGCTGTGGAAAGAGGAATGTTGTCTTCAAAGGTCTGAGAAAGTAGCACGGATCAGGAGCCTGGATGTTTACTGCGTGCAGAGCACTGTGTGCTAAAGCCAGACCAGGAGATATTTCATATCATTTTCATAGGCAAAGATGCATGATGTGCTCCCCACCAGTAGAGTGCTGTGCCGGTTACCGTGCTTTAGAGACTTCAGTTGGAATTCGTGGAACTACCCACTTAATCTTCCTGCATTTACTCTCCATCCTTTGTTCAGCTGAACGTGACATTGGATGTCACCACAACTGTAGCTGTTTACTCTTCCCTTTTAATGTTATATATTAAATGTCCAGCTATTTGTGGTAGCTATTAAGCTATCAATACCAACAGTGGGATGGACGCCACAGTAATGTGTGCAGTTCCTCTTTCTTTGTGATTGCTAGCCAGGGCTTTATCAGTTACTTGGGCCCAAAGCCAAAGTCGATGATGTGGCTGCTGAGAGCTGAAATCATCAGCATCCTTTGGCGCTGTTTGTACCCTAGGGTTGGTATTACTCCTTATTCTTAATTTAAACACTCCTGGGACCAAGTGAAAACAGCTTCACCATTCCCACTAGGACTACCAGTTTATTCATGGAGACGTCCTTCAGAGTGCCTGCCTCATTGTTTGAATCAATCCCAAACTCTTAAAATAGAGCAAAACTACTACCTGATTTCAAACCTATTCCCCCTCATAAGACTCACTTTGGAAAGACTCAAAAAACCTGCTGGCGAGGTGGCTCAGATGCCCATAGAGAAGACTGGAATTCAGTTCCTGGCACCAACATTGGCTAGCTCATAACTCCCTGTACATCCAGCTACAGGGCATCTGGCACCCTCACCTGGCCTGCATGCTTGCACAAGAATCCAGATGCACACATACATGTATGAGTCATTATTTGGAGTCTCTTGCATGATGCTCCCTTTGGGGCAATAAGTTTAATATACAGTTTGTCTCACTTCACAAACCTCTTGCTGTTTTAAATGGATAGAATTGACAGCCTTAGGTCATGGATAAAGAGTAGACTTTTGTTTTTGTCAAAAACATCAATAATCTCTGGTCCAATTCCCAATAGATTCCTTATTCTCATTTGAGATATCATGCACATAATATTCACTATCTACATTTCTGTTGGCATTCCAGTCTTCTGAACCAACTTCTAGAACCACCCACTAAGCTCGGATTATACCTGTCTAACTTGCATCTTTAAGCTTTTTCAAATCTTCTCCCACCACACAGCATTTCCTAGACTTGTGAACTACATAGTTGGGTAGTTGTAACAATGATTCCTCTTCTTGGTATTGATTTGCTGTGTTATATTAGTTTGTTGTGGGATCAAAGCAAGTTCAGGGATTTCTCTCAGCTCATGTCTTCACAGTTCTTAATTTGCCATGGCAGGGAGGGTGTGGTCCAACAGCACATCCCTCTCAGGAGAGATGCTGTGCTGTCTGAGTCAGCAGGCCTCTTCTTTCCCCTCCATCTTTCCATCTGGTTTCACCCAGCCTAAGTGATGGTGATGTTTGTGTTTAGGGATGGTCTTCCCTGTTATGAATTCTCTCTAGAAATGGCTTCTCATGTATACCCACAGCTGGCTTCACTAATCCCCCAGATGAGTCTCAATTCAATCAGATGGACAGCTCATCATGGGGACAGACATGATTAACTTGATTTAAACATTACAGTGTGTGCATCTTTCTAAAAAGCACACAGCACAACATCTATATCATGTGTTAATTAAAAATGTAATGGAAAAGAGAAATTTAAGTTTAAAGGAGATTTATCTTTTAAAATCATGTGTGTACATGTATGTACAAGCACATGGACAGGTACCTGTTGAGGTCAGAAGAGGGCATAGGAACCTGTGGAGCTGGAGTCACAGGATGTTGTGAGCCTTTTGATTTGGGTCCCCTAAAAAGAACACTAAGCACCCTTACCAGCTGAGCCATCTCTCTATCTCCAAAGGAAATTGACTGAAACTCATAGATGGTAAAGATGGCGGAGGACCACACAGATCTAGCTGTATCCCTGTGGTCAATAACCATTACCAGTGCCACTAATACCAATACTCCACTCCCTTTGAATACTAACAACTTAGTATGAATTTGGAGACAGCTAAGAGACTAGTTCTGGCCATCCTAAGGGTGTATTTGTGTGTGTACATACATGTATACATGTGTGCATGTGTGTGTGTGTGTGTGTGTGTATAGGTAACCCTGGGCTCACTGTTCTAGGTTTCTTTCTAAACAATTTCTTTAAAAATCATTTACAAAATATAAATAAATGCTTTGTAAACAAATGGATTGTTAAAGAATGTATTAGATAATTCCGAGGTTTGAGCTAGAGAGGTGGTCGCAGCAGTTGGAAAGATCCTGGGTTTAGTTTCCAGCACCTAAATCAGGTAGTTCATAACCACTTGTAACTACAGCTCCAGGCGATTTTGATGCCTTTTCTGCCTCTCTGGGCACCCACATGCATGTGCAATAAATAATAAAATTAATATTTTTTATTTTTTTTAAATTGAATTTATATTTAATCTATAAATACTATCCATTGCTCGTATATATGCATGAATACTACATGTGTGCCTGGCGCCTGCGGAGTTTAGAAGAGGGGAGTTGGAAACCCCAGAATAGGAGTTACAGGTGGTATTTAGATAATTGATCACTGTCCATCTATGCAAGTGAAATGTCTTCTACAGTATCTTGATGCCACCTGGCTCAGGTGTGTTCAGGCCTAGAGAGTACTTTTTTAAATGTTCTTTTTATTATTAAATGCGGCATGATAATTTCACTGTTGTGGAATTATCCACAACAAGAAATCATGTTTTTTTCTTGAGAAGAAAGCAATCATGTGGTCACTACTCACAGAGCTAGGCCCTTTCCTAGAGATTGTATTTGAGACAATAAGGGCCTGCTACCTCAGATCTTCATGTTTATAAAACAGGTACTTAAGTGGCTGAGCTAAATAAAATAACCACACTGTCATAGAAGAAAGTTATCCCAGGACCTGCGGATTTACAGATACATTGCCTATATGGAAAGCCGGAGACTGTAACGTTTCCATGTTTTGGTAAAGCCCATCAGCCTTAAGAGGGAGTCGTTTGAGGGTGGAGATGTTTCACTCAGTGGGGACGTAGGCTAGGCTGCTTCTTCCTTCACTGACAAAAACTCCCCATCCCCTTTTTATAGAGCTCTGAGATATGAATTGAGGCCTTTCATAGCTCAGAGAGATCTCAGGAGATAGAGATAGAGAGAGGGGGAGATAGATAGATGGATAGATAGATAGATATAAATACATAGATAGGGGCATGTGATACATAGAAATATGGGATAAAAAGGCAAGATTCCAGTTGAGTGGGTTGAGTCTGCCAGGAGAAGGAACAAGTCCTGTCAAGACCAGATCCATCCAGATTCTCAGTGCTACAGAGGGGGGTGGGGGGGGGAAGAGGGAGTAGACAGAAGGAAAGGGAAGGGAAGGGATAGGATTCCACCCTAATATTAGAGCAGGTGATTCTAAACTTTAATGCTTTTATCATCCAGTGAAGGCATTTCTTTTGGGAGTATAGGGACATTTAAAGGAACCTATGTGATTTGGATTCTAGGTGTGTAGAAAGAAAGAAACGCATCCAGGTGAATTAAAGGAAAGTCAGATTTTAAGCAGAAGCACAAGACTTGTTTTCTAACAGTTTCTCATGTCTCACAGAAGCAGTCATATTTGAAATGAGATTTGAGGGAGAAAGAAAAGCATGTGGTGTTTGAAAACAATCCATACCTATGTAATAAAGCTTCAGTGACTTTTAACTTCCAGTGCTTTAATATAAGGCCTCATCTAGCCAGTCTCTGCACAGAAGTCTTCTTAATGGGATTTTA
This sequence comes from Arvicanthis niloticus, assembly GCF_011762505.2. Taxonomy (NCBI): domain Eukaryota; kingdom Metazoa; phylum Chordata; class Mammalia; order Rodentia; family Muridae; genus Arvicanthis; species Arvicanthis niloticus. The sequence continues at coordinate 5,800,579 of NC_133435.1, forward strand.
GCAAGTAAAAAAAAAAAAAAAAAAAAAAAAAGAAAGAAAGAAAGAAAGAAAAAAGGAGCCTGCATCAGCCATACATTGTCCAATAGAGGGCGCTGCGAACTCACACATCTATAGCAAGGCTCCAGTGGTGACGCCCATTTTCATCGCCATGGAGATTCTTAATTAACACATGCCATCAGATTTTCACTGATAAGTAAGCTGGGGTGGCTGTGACCTTTACTAATAAACTGTGGAATCATTTAGGAAATATTAAGAGTTGGAAACTGCTTAGATATTTCTTCTTAATATTGCACTGACCTGTGATCAATACAAAAAAAAAATCTAAATTGCAAATTATTCAAGCTCTTGCCCCGGAGCAAAATTTTACTTCTTTTTAAAAAACAAAATCGAATATATGTTTTTTATAGTTCCAGACTATCAAAACCAATATCTATTATTTTTATGGGAAGAGAATTGAACTGCTTGATAGTTTTCAAATAAACGCATTTGGGACACAGGAAAAGAGAACTTAAGATGTTATGGACAGTTCTCTAAAAATCCAACTTCTACTCCAGAGACCTGGTTTTAACCAAATGCAGACTCCAGCGCGAATTCTGGATTTATTGTTTAGCATCAAACTATAGTGACCACTAGAGGGTGCTCTCTACTCTGTTATCTTTCTGAAGCCTTTGGCCAGCAGGATTCCTCTTAGAATGGAAATAATGCACTTAACTGAAGTCTGGGATTGTTTAGGAGAAATCAGAAACACCCCGCAATACTGGACAGATTTGTTAAATTTTGTCTGTCTGTCTGTCTGCCTATCTCTATCACCTATTCTTTCTTTCTTTGTTTGTTTGTTTCTTTCTTTCTTTCCTTTTCCCTTTTCAAAGCAAAGTAAGAAACTAAGAAACTGTATGTTTTTAAATATATTTTTACTTCTCTAGTGGTTTTATTGATCACTTTAATACCTTGTGATGTTTCATAGCTAAGCCAGTGAATAGGTTAGATTTCTATATTTTCTTTGCGGAATGATGAATAAATAATGTTATAAAAATTTTTGTTATTGGGGCTGAGGGAGTGACTCAGTCATTAAAGTGTTTGCCTTGCAAACACGAGGACCTGGGTTTGACACCCAGAACCCACATGAACACACTTGGTGTGGTGGCATGTACTAGAACAGTAGCCAGGGCTGGGAAGGTGAGCACAGGAAGATCCCTGGGGTTTTCTGGGTACCCAGCCTAAGCCAATTGAGGAACTCCAGGCCAATGAGAGACGTCTGAAAGCAGGTAGATGGCCTTCCCAAGAATAATATTTGATGTTAGCAATTGGCTTTCACGTGTATGCACAAGTGTTTGTCTTTATACACACATCATGCACAAGTGCACAATCCTGGTTCTTGTTGTACTTTTCTAGGGTTGGTCTGGCGTGTCTCCAAGATTTTTTGGTGTACCTTTTCAGTAAAGTGCCTGGTAGGTTGTATTGTTTGAAAATATCGATTGCATTTTTCTCCCTGATGAGGAGGACATTCTCACCCACTGTTGTGTGATAGTTTCTATGGAGTTGATAACATTCTAAGTGAACTCTTTCTTATCCACATTTCTGTTACTACCCAAATAAAAACCTATTAGTGCACCAAGCTGGACGTTGGTGCAATTGTTACTTTGGTTTTTTATGGGCTCACTCTTTGGGGTGAGTAAATATGTGTGCATGCGTGTGTGTGTGTGTATGTATGTGTGTGTGTGGTGTTGCGTCTTCCCAGGAAAAGTCCTCCATACATCAGCACCACCGTCTTAAACACGTCCAGTGGAATGTGTGAAGAAGTAACAGTGGGTCTTCCTGGAGAGGCCTTAAGTATGACATAATGCCTTCTCCTCATCTCTTCTTCCACACAAGTACACGCCATGCCCAGTGACTAACCTCATAGCTACGTAGCAGCTGCCAACACGCTTCTTGGGCAAGGAATTATTTATCATTATAAAGCACTAGAGTTTTAAGGTTGTTTTTTATGTGGCAAGCTAATATAGAAATTGATGTGAGGAGGTGGGATGAGCTGTAGGTGGTGAGAAAACCTTAAGGAAACTGAAAAAGGTGATTAGCATGCTAGCTTTTCTGAACAGCTGCACACGCTTCACTGGAAGAGCCTCGACTTTGGCAAGGCAGATACTTGAAAGGAGTATTACTAGTGTGACCTTTTGTGATTCCATAAACATGATAAGCTTTTAAAAAATAAATATGGGGGGGCTGGAGAGACGGCTCAGCAGTTAAGAGCGCTGACGGCTCTTCCAGAGTTTGATTCCCATAAAACACATGGTGGCTCACAACCATCTGTAGTGGGATCTGATGCCCTCTTCTGGTGTGTCTGAGGACAGCTACAGTGTACTCACATACATAAAATTATGGGAGTTGACTGCTTTGAAATATAAAATATTGACTTCCTATGTCATATTTCAAAAATAAGACTGCTTTTAATTTTCAGTCCATGATAAAAGAAGTGGTTTCAGCCAAAGTCATCAAATGTCACAGTCTTGGTGAAATTACTACTTTGACCCCACCATCCTAAGACACAAGTCTAGCACAGGTGGTTCAGTCCCCTTTGCCTTTTTGTTGAAAAGATTTTTATTTATTTTCATATTTTCATTTTAAAGTGTGTGTGTGTGTGTGTGTGTGTGTGTGTGTGTTGTACCTGAGTGAGTGCGGTGTCCATGAAGGCCAGAAGAGGGCGCTGTGTCCTCAGAGCAAAAGTTATAGGCAGTTGTAAGCTGCTAAACATGAATGCTTGAGACAGAACTTCAGCCATCATTGAGCCATCTCTCCAGCTCCAGGGCCCATGGCTCTCAGTGCTTTAATTAAATATGAGGAGAAAGCCCATGTGCAAGGGCTTAGGGGATTAGTCAAGCACCATGACTTTGCTTCTGGAAACTTCAGGTTGTATTCAGGTTGTATTCGAAATCTGGGTGCATATGCCAGATAAAATGTGTTACCTCATCTAAATAAATGTTTGCTTATGTCAAAACTTCCAACAGAGAAAATTTGAAACCAAAAGACAATTCTATGAAATAATAAAAGGTTACTGGTGTTGTTGGCTCACAATACACTTCTGGGGAGAACTGTGGATGCATTATTGACAGATCATACCGAGAAAAATGTTTTGTATTTTCAACTGAACAACCAGGCAAGGTTCCTCAGCTTGGTAGTTTATTACACGTCTGTTCTGAATCGTTTTAAAGTATCCTGCATGTGAAATAATGAGTCAGATCAAACAAGTTTTAATATATATTAATGTCCCTTTATCCATAATTTTGTAGTTTCAGTTGTCCGTAGTCAACTGAATTACAGAAATATAAAATATAACATTTCAGAAATAAATAATTTATAAGTTTTAAAGTCAGTTCCTTTTCGTAGAATTGACTTTCAATTTCAAGTTTCCTGTGTTGGAAGTTTTTTCCTTCTATTGAAAATAGCATTTCCCCTCCCTCTACTCCTCCCAGGTCCTCCCCAACTTCCCTCATTGTAATTCACCCTATTTCTGTCCCTCATTAGAAAACAAACAGGCTTCTAAGGACTTATAATATGATGATATGATATGATGTGATGTGGTATGGTATGATATGATGTGATGTGATATGATATAGTATGATATGATGTGACATGGTGTGATATGATATGATGTGATATGACATGATATGGTATGATGCAATGTGATAAGATATGGTATAAAAATACAAAACTAATACATTGGAAAAGGAAAGAAACAGAGGGAAAAGTGCCCCAAAAGGCACATGAAACATATATAGATGCAGAGACCCATTTGTTCACATACTCAGGAATCCCACAGAACACCAAACTGGAAACACAAAGGACCTGCAGGGTAAAAAGAGAAATTTATTTTAATAAAAATAAAAAAAAAACAAGATAAAATTTAAAAAGAGAAATAAACAGAAAAAGCCCTGGCACTGTGTTATGAGACAAAGAATCTCTAATGATAGTTTTGAATTCATTTTCTGTTGGCCATCTAGTGCTTGGCATGCAGCCTACCCTTAAGGTAGTTTGTTTCTCTAGTTAAGACTCCCGTGGAGAAAACTAAATTTTCCTTGGCAAATGTGTATTAATTGGATATAGCTGCTGGGTTAGGGAAGGGGCCTGTGTCCTCTTCTCTTTTCATCTCATGGATCCCATTTGGCACAGAGTCACACAGGCCCTGTGCACACTGCCATAGTTTCTGTGAGTTCATGTGTGTTTGTACTGTTGATTTAGAGGGCCTTGTTTTCTTGGGGTTCACCTCCCTTCTGGCTCTTGCACTCTTTCTGCCTCTTTGTCTGCAGAGTTTCCTGAGTTTTGGGGAAGGTAATTTGAAGGAGAATCCCATTTATGGCTGAGTGTTCCAAGATCTCTCATTCTCTGCATAATGTCTGGCTTCAGGTCTCTGTATTTGTTCCCATCTGCTTCAGGAGAAGGCTTCAAAGCTTCTCCGATGATGGTTAAGCAAAGGTATAGCAGAATGTCATTAGGAGTCATTTTTTATTTTATTTTTTCTGAACAATAGTTCTTGGTTTTACTGACTATCAAGTTTCAGGTTCTTGGTCACCTCAGCAATGGGTTCCATCTCCTAGAGTGGGCCTTAATTCTTGTCAGATATTGGTTGGTTACTCTCTTAAGCTTTATTTCACCATTGGACTAACTTATGTTGTAGGTATGACCCTACTGTAGATCAAACGGTTTGTGGCAGATTTAGTGTTTATGTTTCTCCTTTGGTAGCATGTAGGGTAGCAGCTGACATTGTTTTTCCTATGGGGTTGCAATACCCCTCCACTCCTCCCATTTGGCACTCCTCCAATCATTCTGCCCACTTCCCCACTGGGATCTCCGAGCTCAGTCTGATGGTTGGCTGCAAGCATCCGGATCTGAATTGGTCAGGTGCTGTCAGGGCCTGCCAGGACAGAGGAATATTCTATGTTGTAAATGTAGCATATTTCTTTATCTATTTATCTGTTGTGGGACATCCAGATTGTTTCCATTTTCTGACTATCATGAATAGGGCGACAATAAACACATAAAAGTAAGTGCCCCTATGGTAGCATGAAGCATCCTTAAGGGTATATGCCAGATAGTGATAGACTTGGACCTTAAAGTAGATCATTCCCCATCTTCCTGAGGAACCACCACACTGATTTCCATCCTGGCTACACAAATTTGCAGTCCCACCAGCAGTGATTGAGTGATCCTTTGCCAATATGGTCTGTCGTTTGTTTCGTTGATCCTGGCTCTTCTGATGGATGTAAGATGAAATCTCAAAGTAGTTTTGATTTGCATTTCTCTGATGATACAGAATATTAAGCATAAGTGCTTCTCAGTTATTTGCGTTTCCTCTTTTGAGAACTCTCTGTTTAGATCTGTGCTCCATTTTCAGTTGGCTTGTTTGTTTTCTTGTTCTCTAGCTTTTGGAGTTCTTTGTATATTATAGATATTAGAGCTCAATTGACTGTGTGGTTGGTCAAGATCTTTTCCCATTGTGATCATGCTGCTTTGTGTTAATGATGGTGTCCTTTGCTGTACAGAAGCTTTTCAGTTCCATGAGATCCCATTTATTAATTTGTTGATTTTAGTGCCTGCTGAAATGGTGTTCTGTTCAGAAAGTCTTTTCCTGTGTTAATGAGGTCAAGGTCGTTCCATACTTTCTCTTCTATCAGGGTCAATGTATCTGGTTTTATGTTAAGGTATTTGATACATTTGGAGTTGAGTTTTGTACAAGGTTCTGAGTATGGATATATTTGGATTCTTCTGTGTGAAACCATCCAGTTTTACCAGCACCATTTGTTGATGATGCTATTTTTTGTCCATTGTGTGTTTTTGGCTTCTTTATGAAAAAATCAGATGTCCATAGGTGTGCAGAATTCTATATGGGTCTGTAATTAGATTCCATTGATTGACATGTTTGTTTTTGTGTCAATAACATGCCATTTTTATTATTAAATCTCTGTCTTGAGTCTTCTTGTGGTTTCAGTATCAAGGTAACTATGTCTTCATAAAATGAATTGAATGAATTGAACAATGTTCCTTATGTTTTTATTTTGTGGGGCAACTTGTAGAGTATTGACAGTAATTCTTCTTTGAAGGTCTGGTAGAATTCTATGCTAAAACCATCTTTTTTTTTTTTTTTTTTTTTTTTTTGGCTTTTTTTGTAGACTTTTAATGACTGCTTTTATTTCACTAGGGGTTGTAGGTCTGTTTACGTTGTTCATCTAATATTGACTTAACTTGGTAAGTCTCATCTGTTAAGAACATTATCCATTTCTTAACCTTTCCAATTTGGTAGAGTATAGGTTTGTAAAGTATGTTCTTATAATTCTCTGAATTTTTTTTGATGTCTGTTATGTCTGTCTTTTCATCTCTCATTTTCTTAACGTGGATATTCTTCCTCTGCATTTTAGTTAATTGTTAAGTTAATTGTTTAGTTAATTATTAGCTAAGGGTTATTCAATCTTATTAATTTTCTCAAAGAACCAACTCTTTTCTTTCATTAGCTCTTTCTATTGTTTGCTTTTTGTATTGATTTCAGCCCTGGGTTGGATAATTTCTTGCTGACAAGCCCTTTTGGGTATCATCTTTTTTTTTTCCTATTTTTCCAGACGTTTTAGGTGTCATGTAAAGTTCTTAGGATGAGATCTTTCCATTTTTTAAAAAAATGTAAGTACTTAGTGCTATCACTTTGCTTCACAGATCTGTCTTCATTGTGTCACATAAATTTGGTATACTGTGGGTTTATTTTCATGCAATTCTAGAAAGTATTCATTTCTTGGTGTATTTTTCATTTGTTGGTGAGTTCTTCCAAGTCCATGAGTCTGTAAGCTTCCTGCTGTTTCTGTTGTTGATATCCAGCTTTTGTTTATGGTGGTTAGATAGAGTGTAGGGAATTATTTCAGTTTTTCTTTGTATCTGATAAGACTTGGTTTGCATCTTAATATGTGGTCAATATTAGAGAAAATTCTATGAGATGCTGAGAAGAAGGTATATTATTTCTTGTTTGGTTTGAATGTTTTATAAATATCTGTTAGGTCCACTTGATTTCTTTCTTCTCTTTTTTCTTTCTTTTTTCTTCCTTCCTTCCTTTTTTTCTTCATGTTTTCCCCCAGCACAATATTCTTATTATGCTGTGAGAATTTCACATAATGTACCCTTATCACACTCACTCCCAAGTCTTCACAGGTCCACTCTGACTTCCCCACACACAAAAAAAGGAAAAAAATACACTAAGTCCAATTTATGATGGCCATACACCCACTGGAGCATGGTCGAAGTGCCACTAGTCAGCCCTTTAAAGAAAACTGAGTGTTTCTTCAATCCCACCAGAAGCCATTAACTGTGAAGAACTACACTTCTGCACACAGAAGATACCTATCACATTTCTTAAGAGCTCTTGCCAATGGCTTCATGTGTAGACTGTTTTTGTTTTTGCATTGCAGAATTTGTGTTGGGGGAGATGTTGTCACAGAAGCCTTCTGTGTCTCTCATTCTCAACTGTGAACCTGAAGTCATTGATACTACTGCAAAAGGAGCTCTCCTGCTCTCCACAGTCAGCAGGAGCATGGATCCACGTGGTTCCTGTTGACAGTGTTGACAGCACAGACAACAGACATCCACCTGCCTATTTGGTGGCAACACTGGGCAATGGACATTAACATGGTTCTCGGCTGCAGCAGGACCATGAGCACCAACATGTCCTCTGGAGATATCACAGACTACAGACAAAACCTGGTATCCTGGACCACAGACACCAACATGGTTTCTAAGTAGCATGGACCACAGACACTAACATGGATCAAGGTGCCATCATGGCCTTAGAGGCAGCACAGATCAAATGCTTCCTTGTTCAGGGCTACGGCAATCCTGAGACTGGGCAGCAAGTTAGGGGGCAGATCCTGTGAAAGCCTCAGGATGCTGCACACCACCCTTCTGCCAGACTCAGAACATTTTCTTCTATAGTTTTGTTGAAAATATTTTCTGTGTCTTTGACATGGGTTATTTCCCTTCCTCTCTATTGTTCTTAGATTTGGTCTTTTATAGTGTCTCAGATTTCCTAGATGTTTGATGTTAGTAGTTTTGTTTTTAAGATTTAATATTTTCTTTAACCAAGGTATTAATTTTCTCTATCATGTCTTCAATGCCTGTGATTCTCTCTTCTATTTTTTGTAGTCTGTTGCTGATGTTCCTGGTTGAGTTTCTAAATTTTTATTTCCAGATTTCCCTCAGTTTGGGTGTTATTTATTGATTTTATCCCCACTTTCAGGTCTTGAACTGTTTTACTCATTTCCTTCCAGTGTAGCGCTCTCTCTCTCTCTCTCTCTAGCTTTCTTTAAGAGATTTTTTCATTTCCTCTTTAAGCACCCTTATCATATTCATAAAGGCTTTTTAAAGTCCTTGCTTTGTGCTTCAGCTTTGTTGCAATTCTCAGGGTCTGCTATGGTAGAGTTTCTGGGCTCCGGTGGAAAATTATTATCATGGCTGTTATTGTTTGTGTTTTTATACTGGTGTCTTGGCATCTGGGACTGGGAAAATAGTAATTCTAGGTGCTGATATCAGTCCTGTCTTTGCTGGCTGAATGTTTTATTCCTTGGTTTCTGTTGCCCTCTCCTCTGTGGTAGCTATGTGTTGCCTGGTGGAGAATTAAAAAATTCTTTTATATATGGCCACTGGCAGTTCTTGGCAACATGTATTTCTAGGTGTTGGGGGCTGACATTTAGGAATGTGGGTAGGGAAAGAGGGGACTGAGGTGAGAGTAGGTATGAGAAAAGCAGAGTGTTCCACAAGGATCATCTTAGTCCCATGGGAATGTGGTCTGAATGTATAGTGGGGCCACAGCAGGTAGCTTGCTACAGAGCTGAGGATGAAACCAAGAATGAGATTTGGAGGAGTAGAGGCAGAGAAAAAATCAGCAGCTTGCCTTCCTGGTCCTCTGGCCTACTTACTTTTCTTGAAGAATTGCTTTATGTAGTAGTGGTTCTAGGGAATCCTTGCTAGAGTTAGGGGCTGGGATAACAGGAGGAGTTGGGAGGGAGGTTGGAAAGGAAGATAGGTGTGATCTACAGGATATTGGAGGAGAGAGGAGGGAAAAGCCATAGCAGGTGGTCTACTGCAGAGATGGTGGTGAGACTTAGGGACTGGGTTTAAAAGATGGTTAAGATCTGTAGTTAGCTTACCTGCTTCCCAGCACAAGCATGTTCGGAGTTATAACATGAGAAAATATTTAAATGAAGTAACATGTTTTATTTGGGACATGAAATAAAATTTCAAATGCACCCTGAAAGTCCCATCTTCTTAGGGGTAACAAAGACAAAGTAGAAGGTCATGCTTGCACGGCTAGTACTTTTTAGTTCTGTTCGGAGTATCCACTTTGTGCACATTAACTTTCTGCTAGTCATTCAGCAGACATTTTGCTTATCAGATTGACTGACTATCATAATACTGATGTGCTTATGTTAAAGTATTCCTTATGTTTCTTAACAATGGCTCCAAAGCATAGGAACAGCAACTCTGGCATTCTGTGTATACTGTGAAGTTTTTCTTTTAAGTAAAAAGGTGAAAGTTTTCAACTTAAGAACAAAACACCATACCCTGAGGTTGTAAAGATTATACTCGAGATGAATCTTTTGAGAACTCATGAAGAGGTAGAATTAAGCACATATGTGTTTTGCTGTAACACTGCTAACTGGCAAAGGTAGACCCATGGAGGATGATAAGTGCTTAGTTAAAGTGGAAAGGTGTCAGAGTTTGATCTACCTGTGCTTTCAGGTACAGAGTGTGGTCCAGCCTGGGCTTTTAGGATCTTGCTATTTATTTTGGAGTATATTTGCTGCACAAGGAGAACTATTGTATACTCTAAGGACCATCTGTAAACTATATGTACTTTATCAACATTGAATGCATTACCTAGATAAGTCAGTTTATAATTCATAGTTGGCCTCTTAAGTGGTGATTCTCATACTGCAGGGGCAGCATCTGTGACATGACTGTTGACACAGCAGACATATTTGCCAATGTTTCTCTCTATTACAAATGAGAACAAATTCAAGATTATTTCTACTATTTATTCCAAAAACAAAAACAACAACCCCAAACCACACCAGGATGGCTTTCATTCTGATTGCTTTTGCTTATTTGGAAAAAATATTATATTTTATTTAGCTCATGTGGGTGGGTAGACATTTGAACATTTGAGAATCATCCCATTTTTGTCTAAGTCAGGAAACAGCTTTTGGGAGTTGACTCTCCCCGTCCACCATGTGGGTCTTGAAATCAAACTTAGGACATCAGGCTTGGCAGCAGACATATCATCTTACCAGTTCCTACAATTGCTTGCTTACATGGGAAAATACATGTAGGGATACTGTGCAGTGCCTCAGTAATGTGTTTGTTCTGGCTCAGATCATAGGCTAAGAAGTGTATTTGACATATGAACACATGTCTTGTGAATGCATAGCAGAGGCAGATAAAAGTCCTTTGAACTCCTGTGGACATTGATGTGGCCTCCAGTGGCATGTAACTGCACAGACAGATTTCTGCTACTCCAGTTCAAAAATAAAGATAGAAGGAATGGAAACTAACAGTTAGGAGTAACCTAGAAATGGCAGAATCAGTACACAAAACGTTTTCCACCACATTTCCCCTCTTGGATCAATATCTTTTTTGAAAAAAAAATAGGGCCTGAGAGATGTAGTTCCACTGGTCCAGTAGTGGCCAAATATACATGAAGCCCTGAATCTAATCCCCAGCACAAGGGAGGTGGAGGCAGGAGAATCAGAAGTTTATGGATATTCTCAGCTACATGGTGAACTTGAAGCCAGTCCAGGATATAGGAGACAATGTCTAAAAAAAGAAAAAGAAAAAAGAAAGAAAGAAAGAAAGAAAGAAAGAAAGAAAGAAAGAAAGAAACCTTGTGAAAATTCGCCCACTTTTCTAATAGGAATAGCCCAAAGAGCAAAGTTCCTCTGGTCTTGGACATTTCAGGTACAGTGACGATTTGGGTGAGGAATCTACTAAGAGTGGTAGACGGTCACAGCTACAGGCTCTATGTCACCATTGACATCATCAGATGTAGTTGAACCAGGGCCAGATACATGAGTGGCTACTTGAGGTGACCTCAGTAATCTCCCCCATGCTATGCGTCTTGTCTCACAGTGTGTCATTCATCTGTGCCAGATCTGGAATAGAACATGATGGATGATGCTCAGGCACACCCATCCCCATGGGGCGTTGCCTCAATTGTTTCTCTCTACTCCCTCTGGGACCTAAGTGCTGATTGATCCTTTTATGCTCCTCTCTTTTCTACGATGCCCGATGGATTCCCCGGGCAGAACTTAGCTTCTTTCTTTATACTTTAGCTCCATTCTCTTAGATATTTCTTACTCTGTACTATTGCTGTCTGTTTAGGGAATGTGGGTATATAGAGGTCAGTGCCCAAGACTTATTCATCTTTGTGTCTCTACCAGAGCACCCTATTCTTAACGGCCCCTGATAAACGCTACTCCTGAAGAAGACAGGAGAGAAATTGTAGAAAAATTATAGAGGCAGAAGTGGCAGTAGATAGCTGTCAAGGCAAATTTTAAATGCTGAGAAGATTTAGCCAGGGTGATTGCTGACTCCAGTGACCTTGAGAGTAGTTTTGCTTTTGGTCTTTGGTCTACAACAGTAGCTAAAGGTACTTAGTGTAGAGGAAGCACTCTTTCTCGTAGGAGGTGTTCAGCTGTTGCTGGCAGTGAGTGCATGCCCACCTGCCCTTTCTAGGCTTAATTCATCTTTTGAGTTGACTTGCATTAAGAGCTTGTTGTTCCTCCCCCTCCTCTCTCTCTCTCTCTCTCTCTCTCTCTCTCTCTCTCTCTCTCTCTCTCTCTCTGTGTGTGTGTGTACATATGTATGAAACCCAGGGGTCAATCTTAGGTGTTATTTGATTCTTTTCAACATTAGTTTTCTGAGACAATGTCTCTCCTTGACTTAGAATTTACTGATTCAGCTAGACTAGCTGCTGGAAAATCCCCAGGGAGCAGGGAACTCCTGTGTCTGCCACACAGTGCTATGTGTGTCCCAGTGCAATGGTTACAGGAGTAACTAACTGTTCCTGGAATCTTACCATGATTCTGAGGGTGGAACTTAGCTGTCTTCATTTTTGTTCACAAGCATCTGAGCAACTGAGCTCTCTCTGTCATACCTCCTTCCTTGAGATAATCTTATTCTCAGCAACCTCCCTAATAAGAAGACTTATTCTCCTTCACATCATCCTTCCTCGAACAGAATTTGTTTCCTTAGATTCCACCATTGAGAGGAAGGGTCATTCAATTCCCTATTCACATTGACAGCAAAAGTAGAGTATTGAGTATTTAGAAAAGGAAAATTAACATGAGGAAGCATGGGAACTTAGAGATATAGAGTTGACTTTATGTTGGTTTGGCCAGGGAGAAGTATAGGCTAAGTACCAGTTCCTCTAATCCCATAGCCACAGCCTGTGAAGTGTGTGACAAGGCTTGCTGACCCCCCAGAACACAAATATTTGGTTGGTTGATTGCAAGACACACGGTTGGCAGTGTTAACATAACTGTCTATATCTTGGTAAGTGTCTAGGGACTTTCCGAAAAGCCCCACAGAGTGGCAATTTGAACCTTTTACCTCAAAGTGTACTTTGACACTCATTGCCAGGTTCCACAGTGCCTTATAGATATTATCTGATGATTTTAAAACAATTGTATGTGATTATTATTAAAGAGAAAGCTATGTTCTCATGTCATCTCATTTTTTTTTTTTTTAAAGACAAGGAGTAGAATTTAGGTGAGAAAAGTAGTTAAGGGTCAAAAAATTCATCATAAACCAGGTTAGAAAAAGCAAGCTTATTTCATGGGTTCAGACACAGGGGCTTTGGACATCAGGGGATAGATTATGCTTTTTGAAATGAAGAAATGATGGTGCTGGCATATTTCTTACGTAGGGTCAAAAATAGAAAGTATTGCCATCAGCCATCAATTAGTGCTTCAGCGCTGAGGTTAGGGGACAGATTCGGCAGAGTCAGCTCAGCTTGTTGTCTCCTTGATCTCACTAGGTAAGCATTAGCCTCTGTTCTCGATGTGCTGGGTTGTCCCTTAACTGCTGGGCTACTGTGCTTTTGGGTGAATTTTATTGTTTGCTTTTACTTGTTAACCTCACACTATAAATAGTTTCCCCAGAACTCAAGGTTCTAATAATAGCAGCGATGAACGTTTTTCTCAGGTGGAATGAAAACATTCTTGTGGCTATTCTGCAGGTATTCTAAATTAGTTAGAAATTTGTCCTCATATATTCCACGGCAGTGGTATGTCCCTCCTAACTCTTACCGACTGTTAATTTTACTGTTAATCATTTAATCCTACCCAAAGACTAGTTTACCGCTCTACGTGGAGATATTTCTAGTTGTCACATTTTGTGGGGCAGGAACATTAGAACAGGCTTCTAATAGTTAGTGAACCTATAGTGTATAGGATAGTCTCCTTACAAACTGCAGTTATTTGACTCACAATGTTTGCAGTGCTCAGTTTGTGTAATCTTTATTTATAATATGGATTATATAATACATACACAGGTATATACACACGTATACAATATACATACAGATATTGTATATACCTATTGTCCTCCCATGCACATATACATACATACATGCAGATAAGACTCATTACTGATCATGTAAATGTATATAATATCCATGAATCTATGAAGGTATAATACTATGTTCATCCTGCTTATCATAACCCTTAATGTGTCAAAGGTTTGACTGGGGACTTTCTGAAAAGCCCCACAGAGTGGCAATTTGAACCTTTTACCTCAAAGTGTATTTTGACATTTATTGCCAGGTTCCACAGTGCCTTATAGATATTATCTGATGATTTTAAAACAATTGCATATTATTATTATTAAGGAGAAAGCTATGTTCTCATGTCATTTCATTTTTTAAAGTCCCTAGTCAAAGTCCCTATGACTTGATGTTTTACTCCCCAAAAACATGTGAACACACCGGGCTGGGATATGGTTTAGTGTGTAAAGTGCTTGGCTGTAGGCATGAGGACGTGAGTTCAATCCCTAGGACCTACATAAAAAAGCAGGGAGGGTGTGGCTCCACATGCTGGTAAACTCAACCCTGAGGCGCAGAGCTACATGTATTCTGTGGCATACTAGCTAGCCGGTCTAGCCTATTTTGTGACTTTCAGACCAGTGAGAAAAAAGTCAGATGGTGTTTGGCAGAATGATACTTAAGTTTCTGCATGCACACATCTGTATCTTCATACACCTGTGTTCTCACAACATGTATGTGCACACGTGTGAAGGTGAGTAGGTATGCATGTGTCTCCTCCCGTAATATCTCTGAACAGGTCTGCTCTTCTTGTCAATTACAACATGAAGAGATTTTTGTGATCATTTTTAATACTTTGATCAGGATTTTCAGCATTTATGTCCCTGTAAAGACTGATTCTATTACTAGACACAGTTAAAGTTTCCTTACTGTCTCTAGGCTCTGGTATTGAAGCAGGCTGGTGACAACAGGCCCATGTGCTCACGTGGTCTGTGCTGCTGTAAGACTTCAATGCTAATTCTGTGTTTACTTACTGTTTGTAGCAACTATTAATGGAGAAATGAGAGGGAAACATTGGTTTCTTTTAAAGCTAACATCCAGTGCTGCAGTCCCCTGTGCTGTGATTTTGCCTTTAAATGTAATCTCACAACAGCTGTAATGGCAAATTAGTTTCTTTCTATTAGTCAAGTGATTATACAGCAATCAGAACTGAATGCACACACTATTAGGTTGTTAATTATATTTGTGAATGTCACAGCCCACTTCATCTTCCTTCAGGACTCCTCAAAACTCTGTGATGACTTTCTTCCCAAAAGGCAAGTCTTCCTGATGTTTAAATCTGAATACCTTGATGGAGATTCTTAAAGTCAGTCTCAGGGGTGAGTAGATGCCAGAGAAGCATTTAAATTCCTCATTTTGTAGGTCGTGGTTAGAACCCAGGTAAATAGTGGGTCACATTCACAGCTGACACCAGTATTCTGGTGAAGGTTACTCATGTGGCTTGTCCATGGCTTCCATTCACTTTTCAGAGGACAGGGCTTTGGATCCCTGCCATTTCCCTGTCATAACAAAAACCAAATAATAAGAATTTGGCAGTGACTCGATGATCACATTTAGAGAAAATTTATTCAAGCCTACAGAGATAACTACACAGGAACTGGCTGCTCTTGCCGTTTCTAGGGAACAATGTGGTAAAGGTGAAAATTTATTTTATTAGATTTGCTTTTCAGCGGTACTTCCCTTCTGTATCTTTCGCATTGTACTTTGTTTATAATGCAGATTGTTATTGTATACAGTTAATTATTTTTAGTTAATGAATATTTATCAGGAGCCTGCCATATTCTTCAATGAGTAAGAATCTACAAAGCAGAAGTTAGAGAAAGAGCCCGGCCAGCACCTCTGAGTGTCAGCAGGAGACCTGTGTGACAAGGAGTGAGTGCTGACGCTCTGAAGTCAGAAAGATCTGTGTGCAGTACTCAGGGTTTGCCAGCACGTGACCTTGGAGTGTCTCTGAGCTTGGGCTTCAATGTCATTAAAGTAAGTCTTCACATAGTAAATGATCTTTCTTTCTAATATGAAAAATGCTCTAACCACTGTACGTTCCAATTTCCCTATTGAGACATAGGCTGAATATTATCATGATTTAACACTTTTAGCAGAATGGTGTGGACCATAATAACTGACTACCTAACTGTAAAGACCATCAACATCACCACTGCTACCATCTCCCTTACAGTCACTATTATATCATTGTATCTTAATCATCATATCACAACATTATTTTATCATCATCTTCATTACATGGTTGCTACTATGTATTATCACCATCATTACGATCATCAGGGTTATCACCACTATCACCACTATCATCACTATTATATACCATGATGATGGTGATAGTATCATTACATCGCACTGCACATCACTATCATGTATCACAATCATTGACATCACCACCATCATCATTTAATCATCACCATAGTCATCGTTATGTCTTCTGTATCTTGAATCACCCTCACCCTCAACATCATCATCATTATCATGATGAGAAGTAAACATTCCTTCACTAGAGATATTTATTCAGAGACTAATTGGTTTCTTTTATACTGGTGTCTATAGTAGTCATTGAACTGCTTAAGATTTATCTGTATTCTTTTGTGATGCTATGAATAACATTTTGCTGGCTAGGATTTCTGAAATGTAGCAACCAGGCAGCTAATATTTGCAGGCTAGAGATACCTTCCCACAATGTAGGCCAGCTTGCCTCCTCTGGGGATAAATGAGGCTGACATCTGATCCCAATTAACTTGCTATCACTAAGTCCAAAGTCCTCTGCTTTAAAATGCGTTTGTTCCACTCAAAATAATAGTTGCCCCCTTTAAGCCCTCTCTAAATTCTACATATTTTCCTTGAATTAATGCAGTCACACATTCCAGAAATGCTGCATAAATTCTTCATGTGGCTGCTTCTCTTACTCGTGCATCCTGGGGGTCACTATTTGCTTTCTCCCCAGCCACAGGACCATCCTTGACACCCCTGTAGCTGGAGGTCAGCAATGTCTGTATATCTCTTTGGGACTCCATAATCTTTGCTGCTTCTAATCCTGAACTCTCACCCATTGCTTCTCATTTCAACATGCACTTTAACACAGCTTAAAGTTGTTACTCTTATTTGTTTCTTCTGCCAACAGGGTCATTTGGAAATCTAACTGTATCTTCTCAGGTTGAGTGATTCACCTTACCTCCTACTCCTCATGGACACGTTACCTGTGGGTGTGTTGAAGAGCTCTTTCACCCCCAATAAGTAATGGGACAAAACTGTAAAAAGCTTCAGGCCCAGCCTGCTATTCTGCATGAATTCATAACTAAAACCATGCATGAGTTTTAGATCTCAGAAATGTAAGGTTATTGAAATAAATGATCTCAAATAAAAATCCTCTTTTGAGCTTTGTGGCTGTGTGGCTGTGTGTGTTTCCTGTGTCTCAGGTCAGAATGCTTCTTCATACAAGCTGAACACCTATCATTTTCGCAGGTCTGTCCAGAATGGTCATTTGAAATGAAGGGAATCTCAGTTGCATACAACTTAAATTGTATTACTTTTCAAACAGAAAGAAAGAAAAACTCCAAAAAGTCCCCAGAAGAATGTTTTAAGGGTTTTAATGTTTCAAGTATTTTATTCTTGAGAAGTAAAAGGTTTCCAATGACCTATGCAGTCTTCTTTTATTATTAGTTATTGTTAATTTAATTACATTACTTATCTTGTTTTTCTACATCAATTCTATAATTAAATAATAGCAAAACTTATTAGAACACATCTAAAATTTTAGCTTTCTAGCTTCCTAAGATAGTAGGTATAAAAGCAATCTTGGGGGCTGAAGAGATGGCTTCAGTATCTTACCTTAGTACATAAGAGCTCTTTCTGTGCAAGTACAACAATCTGGAGTCAGATCTCCAGTATGACACAAAAAAAGACAAGTATGACTTCTGTGCCTATAACCTGAGTGCTGTGGGGGTGGGTGGGAGGTGGAAAAATCAGAAGACTCATGTGGTGGGGTTTGCTGACTGCTAACCTCGTGAGGGTCGGTGGGAGGAAGGTGAGCTTCAGATTCAGTAAGAGACACTGTGTAGAAAGTAGAGGACACCTAATGTCGTCTAGCATATGCAGGGTACACACCCCTTCACACTTGCCCCATGCACACACCTCACAATACACACACACACATACACACACACACACACACACACAAACACAAGCACACTCACACAGTAGTCTAAATTGAAAAGAGTAATCAATGGTAGTGACACTGTGGAATGTCACTTCCTAGTATAAACCATACCTTCCTCCCAAATGGTAGAAAGGATGTGTAAGCATACACTTGGCATACGTGCTGGAGGCCAGCAGTGGAACT
Organism: Arvicanthis niloticus; assembly: GCF_011762505.2. Taxonomy (NCBI): domain Eukaryota; kingdom Metazoa; phylum Chordata; class Mammalia; order Rodentia; family Muridae; genus Arvicanthis; species Arvicanthis niloticus. The sequence goes on from NC_133435.1 coordinate 5,818,551, forward strand.
GTAAGCTTCAGGCCAATCTAGATTTACAGTGTAAGGCTCTGTTTCAAAAGAAGAGAGGCATAAGCTGGGTGTGGCAGGTTTCATACCTGTAATCCTAGCACTTACCAGGATGAGGCAGGAGGGTGGTGAGTTCAAAGTTTACTGGGCTACACAGTGTGAGAGAAGCTTAGGCTATTAGAATTCTGCCTTAAAAGCACACATAAGTAGAATCACACTAAAAGCTTCTTTCTTTGTTTCTGTTTGGAAATTTCATTACTTCTCTACTTGCTTTGTGTTTTTGCCTGTGCTGGTCGTGACTATACATAATCATTCCAAATTGTTATTACAAATGACAACGACTATACAGAAGAATAAATCAGCAACGCAGGAACTCTCCGCAGAGAGCTTTGCACGTTTCTTATTTCTAAACATAGCACATAGGTTTGCTCGATTCTTGCTGGAGATGAATGAGCATTGAAGTCACATTTTAAGGCAGCTTGCCTGCACAGCACAGAATGTGACTTTGAGTGGACACTGTGTGAGTTGTCTCTTGATATCTTATGTAGCTTCCTCCAGCTTCATAGGGGTATGCTCTTTGTGTAGAAGCATATGGGAACATTTGTTCTGGATGGCAAGTCTTCGGATTGAGAACTGATTGCTTCTTTCTTAGTTTGAGAGTAAATTGCGCACAGTTCAATGTCCACCTGCCACAATCATCCTATTAGGAGAGCCGTATCACGGGCTCAGCCTGCTCCTGTCTCTGTGGAAGCATCAGTTGTATTTCCTCCCTGTCTTCCTCACTTCTAGTGTTTATCCCAGGGGCTTGAGCTCATTAAGTATACAATAAATATCCGTCGAATTGATTTGCATTGAGGATCGAATGCATTAATGCATGTTAAATCCCTTATTAAGACACTAGCCACACGAGAGACAATGAAATTATTAATGTCATGGTGGGTAGAGTAGGAAGGAAGACTGAAAGAAGTAGATGGTGTGGTCTTTTTCAGAGAGCCAACACAAGATGACAAGTACAACTTTTTACTTCAAAGTTTGCTAGTAGTCACTAATGCAGAATTTTCTACTAAAATTTCATAAGGCAAAGGTGGAAAAAAAAATCAAAACTCTATAGTAACATGGAAAGCAAAGGTTCATAGAAAAAAGTTCAAAATCTGGGACCAAGTTACTCTCAGTAAGAGGACATTGCTCCTGTAAGTTGGATAGGGTACAAGTGAGGGATATTTGAGCAGTGACTAACAGGTAAGGCCTTTAGGAGCCAGATACCAGGTAGTCCTTTTCTGCATAATTTAATCCCAGTATCACCATGAGAACCTCAGGCTCTCCAGCTATTGTCATGTCACTGTGTTGACAGTTTACCCTCAGCCTTTGCAGCTCATTGTCCCAAGAAAGCTGTGGCATTTACATGCCAAATTCCAACCCAGATGTTTCTCACATTGAGTTGAGAAAAATACACCATCTCTTGGTATCTTACGTAGCTTCCTCCAGCTTCATAGAGGTATGCTCTTTGTGTAGAAGCATATGAGAGAGCATTTGTTCTGGATGGCATGTTTTCCGACAGAGAACTGATTGCTTCTTTCTTAGTTTGAGAGTAAATTGTGCACAGTTCAATGTCCGCCTGCCACAATCATCCTAGTAGGAGAGCTGTATCACCAGCTCAGCCTGCTCCTGTCTCTGTGGAAGCATCGGATGTAGATGCCGCTTTTCCATCAGGGATGGAGATCTCCCCTAGCCTCCAATCCACATTCCTGTCTTGGCCTTGCTTAGAACCGGGTCATGTGTGCATTTGCTACAGTCATCCTTTTCATTCAAAGGAGTCATGATGGCTAATCTTACCAATTTAATGGGAGTTAGGGTCACCATGAGAGAAACCACTGAAGATGTCTCTGAAGAGTTTCTGTGCCAAGTAAATGGATGTAGTTGGCACAGTTCCACAGGCGGATAACCTGAGCTGAGTTAAAAGGAGAGGCTGAATTGATCACCGGTGTCCATCCCTGTCTGGTTCCTAATTATGGATGTCAATGTGACCGGCCGCCTCGAGCTGCTCAGGGCAAGAGTTCCATGCCACGGTATATCCTCAAATTGTAACTAAAATAAACCCTTACTTAAAGAACACTAGTGTGTGTATGTTGTGTGTGTACTTGCATGAGTGTGTGTATACCGTGTTAGTGAAGATGGATCCCCTGGAACTGTAGTTACAGGCAATTGGGAGCCACTTTATGTGGGTGCTGTGAACTAAACCTGGCTCCTTTGGAAGAACAGTTAGCATTCTTGGCTACTAACCTTCTCTTTAGCCCCAAACTCTTTCTTCTTTAAATTACTTCTGTTAGGTATTTTTGTCATGGCAACTGAAGAAATAATACTGGGATAGAGATGTGCAGTCATACGGGGTAGACTTATACAATCATATGGCTATTATTATTTTGCCCACAAAAGATGTCAAAATGGCTGTGGTGTAAACACCCAAAAGTTTGTGTCAAGAAGGTGGAAAGAAAAGAATGGTGTCTATGCCTGTTTGAGATAGCAATGTTAGAGAATGTTTCTTCCTTACCCTGAAGCCTCTACCTCAGTAGATAGACAAGATGAAGACCATCAGCCAATTCATTCATGTTTGTCTGTTACCAAGATATGATATTTTAGATAGTTTTCAGATTCACTTGTATCTCTGTACTTTTGTTGGACACTTTTTTACTTTTTAAGACTGCAAGTCCAAGAAGACAACATTGCACAACCTAGCAGTAATCCTCTGTGTTCCGAGAAATGCCATATCTACAAATAAAAGACTGGCTGAAAATGGTTCATTTTATTCTGGAGATGATAGCTGCTAGTTATTAGAGCATCAAGCTGTGGCATTACTGAAAGTCTCATATTTTGATGATTAAAAACAAATGTCAGTAGGGATGAAGGCATGCTACATGTTAGGACTAGATCCACGTGGGACACATTAGTATGCCTAGTACTAATATTTGAGAAAATAATATTATGATAATGATAATGTATTTTAACTGCACATATTAATGAGTTTCTGACATTTCCACACAAACACATATTGTGATTTCCCTCAAATACCCTTCTTTCTCCTTCCTCTGCCACCCCCTACATCCCCTTACTTCTTCATAGGACTTCCTTTACTGCTTCAGACTTTCTTTCTTTTTTAAAAATTTGGTTTGATGTGTGAGAGGAAAGTTGTGGTAGTTGTCTGGAGTGTTTTCCCTAGCACCATCCATTTTCTTGTAAATGGTGTGACTTTGTTCTTGGAAGCTTCATTGTGTGTTCTCATCTGTTTCCTAACTACTCAGCCTTTGGCAGGTGACTCCATAGCCTGGTCATTGCAAACACTGATGTTTTTTCACTTAGATATTTATTTATAGCTATTTAAATATGTCATTTATTTAGATATTTCTTACCTATGCTGGCCTTCTTTCCTTTGAATATAAAACTAGGAATGTTTACCTGGGTCATATGACAGTTCTTTTTTTTTTTAAATTAGAACAATTTGATCAAAGAATATATAAGATCAATAGTAAACAGATCCAGTAATATTGTCAAGCCCTTTCCACGGTTCATGGTTATCTCCTATTTGAGTGAAGCAAAGGAATATGAGCATTATGTGTAAACCTGCCAGAGGAAGGAGAAGGCAGTAAGATGCTAACATCAGACTTTTGAAAACGATCTCTGATAGGTAAAGAATAGTCCCAATGCTTACTCTCCATTATAGAGTATGTGACGTGAGTAATCATAATAGAGCATCAGTTATTAGTAAAATTAGATGAGGTAGAGAGTAGCTGTCTAAGGAAACAAGCACTGGAGGCCACCTTCCCAGGCACCCCGGGCCACCCTGGTTTTCTTCAGTGGTGGTGTTTGCTTTCTCCCATTTCCTTACAGCAGAGAGAAATCTGTGCAATGTCTACACAGCTGGGATTAGTTGATTCACATGTTTCAATAAAATATAACACAAACAGGAAAGCTCAAGCTTTACCAGTTTTGGTAGATTTCAAAAAGATAATGTAAGATTTCAGAAAGATAATAAACCAGCATGGAAATGTAAATGGATATGTATGCCATAACTTGTCCCTAACTTTCACTATTTTTCTCCTGAATTTTTTTGTATTTCTTCATTGATTTTTAATTTATTATCCAGTGTGTATGTGTCCATCCCAGGTGTGGATGCACATGGGATAGCACATGTGTGATCGTTTCTCTTTCAAACTCAGGTCTCAGGCTTGGCAGCAAGTACCTTTACCTGCTGCACCACCTTTCTGCTCTAAAATTATTTCTTGCTCAAGTCTTACTTCCTGTACACATCACAAGGGAGATCTCTATAGATTTGAACTTCAGGCTGCTGGTGTTTGTAGTCTCCAGTATCTGCGGCATTTTCAGTGATTTTGGAAGAGAGCAAATGACCTTTGAATGGATGGCAAAGCCTGTTCTGCCTCAGAAGTGATTCATGTTACTTTTATTAATGTCTCATTTGTCAGATTGGGTTTAATAGTCCCACCAACCGGAAGCAACCAGGCACTGCGAGTGAAAGGCAAGTGACTTGAAATATACAGTGACCATCATTCAAGATAACCACACTCTAACTATTTGGGTGCAGATATTCCCTTTGATTATTTCTTAAAACAAGTGTATTTTCTCTCTCAATCCAGGATAGAAAATATAAAAGTTCCAGATGGTCTTAACAGCAAATTAAAGCTCAAGTTCTTTGGGTAATTTGAGGTGGTTTAAATTGTGGAGCAGAACCATAGGGTTTAGATGTAGATCTTCTTCAGTTATGCATCTTTGAGCTAAAGAGTAATGTGCAGCCTCCCAACCACATCTGACAAACAACAGCAGGGAAGGACCATGGAGTAACCACTGTGGTTTGTAAATAGAAAGCAAATTCCTGCAATTTATAAATTCATAGCAGTTATGAAATTCCAAGGCTGGCTGGACCATGGGCATCTTATCTTAGCTCTGGTTCTGCTGTAGGAGCACTCTAGTTAGTTGCTCATTGTGGTCCACATTCTGCCCTCTCTGAGGTTCTGGCTTCCATACAATCCTCTTTCTACCCATACAAAGTGGAGATTAAAGAATATGCTTTGACTTGGATTGGGCTGCTTCTCAAATGGTGTCCTACATAGAGACAGATGCCCAAGAGTCACTTGTCAGTCTTGGAGAATGAGAACTTTCTAGCTCTTCCTCTCCCATCTCCACCTCCCTCCCACACCTCTTCCTCTCTCACTCCCACTCTTTTATGTCTCCCTTCCTCCATCTCCTGTTTCATCTCCCCCTCCCTTCATCTTCTTTTCCCTCGATCTCTCCCTTCCCATCTCCCCCTCCGTCCATCTCCTCTCCTCATCTCCCCCTCCTCCATCTCCCCCATGCTCCTTCTTGTCTTCCTTCACTTCTTGTCTCATATGATCCCGATGGTTTGATTGATTTGTTTGGCATTTTTTGTTGTTGTTGATGATGATGTTACTTCTAAGATTTTTTTTTTTACTTGTTTATCTGAGTCACCTCCATTTGGCAACAGATACAATACACATGTATGTGAATATATATTCACATGTGCATGTTCACACAGTCTTGATTTAAAGGTAAAGATATTCTTTAAGTTTTTTCCTTGTTTTTTTTTTTTTTTTAGTAGAATACTTTTGACCACATCAAAGGATTTGCTGGGTTTCTTCTTAATTTATTCAGAAAACTATAAGAAAAATAGCAAGAACTTACCCTCAATTCATCATTTGCATGAAACTAGATTTTCTTAGCCTTTGTCTCTTAGAATAAGTCTTAGTTTTATCCTTCTTAGTTTGCAGCTGAGAAACAGTTGAATCCTATGCTTCTACCCATCACCGATATGTGCTATTCATGCCTGCTATGCTGGCTTCTAAATGGACTTGGTGTATTCTCATCCTACCATTCTTTTTAAATACAGTGCATGGTACAATAAACATCCACTGTGGCTAATGTTCCAGTCAGATGCTGACCATTCTCAGAAGCACACATTTGTTAGGTGTGAGACCTGCCTTTAAACTATTGTAGTCAGCATTTTGTTGATGTTTAATAGCTATCTCTAGAGGAAAAAACCAAAACCCCAAATATCATGATTTATAGTGCTTCCCATTTTCATTGGTATAATTTCTCCTGCTATGGCAGATCCAAATTACCACTTTGATATCATAAAATTCAGAGTTCTGCAGCGCTTCTGTTAGTACTCTTGGATGTAAGCCAGCTCCTGTACACCACTACACCTTAGGTGATAGTTTTACCAAGTGCTTGCCCATTCCTTACTGCAGCATGCCAGCTCTATCTCTATCTTACAACATGTTGCCTACCTCCAAGCCAAAGGTATATGTTTTATCTTTTTTATGGCAATGTCCCACTTCTTGGTACCATTTTCAGTATTAGAATGAACTATATTATGCTACAGCAGTAAACAAAGACACACTTTTAATGACTTGAAGAAGAAAGACATATTTTCTATTTACACAACCAAGCTTATCAAGATACAGAGTGTCAGTGAGCCACCACTGGGAATTATGGAAACCACAGTTTGGAAAGATATGGAGCTGACAAGGTACAGTACTGACAACTAAAGAAGTCATCCTCACAAGTGATTATGCCACCTCCAAATCATCAGCCAGAACTATCTGCAAGACTTCAAAGAGAGAAGGATGTCTGAGTCTAGCTACTGTGTGTCTAGAAGGCAGAAGGCAGAAATCTTTTTTTGTAAACAAGCATTACAACTCCCTAAGAGAGGTGCCTTGGGCAATATAACTTGTCAAATGACCTGAATCACATGAATCACATCTTCTATCCCTTCTCTTGTCTTCTTTATTCAGTGAAGACTTCAATCAGTAAAACTCAGAAAATATACAATGACTGTAATGTTTTACCAAAATCTTCCCATCATGATCCAATAAAGATTCTGCACTATTCATGCAGTAATTTTCTAAAATAGTATATACAGCATGGTAGCTGGGGCTTAAATACATACATGCTTATGCACAGATTCATAACACATACCAGGGAAGCAAAGTTACTGTTCAGATAGAAATGTTGAGAGTCTTTTTCAATCATTTATAAAGTTTATCCTTTGGCAGTTGCTTTCTGATTACTGTTATTTCTGCTCTTTTCTCTCTCCCTTCTATTTCTATCAAGTCTTATCCTAAAAGTGTTCTCAGTGCCCGTTTTCAGCATTAAAATGAAGTATGATTTTCAAAGCAATTTCCACCTTTTTCTGACTATCCGTACTGATGACATCTTGCTTGTGTTGCTAGCATAGTTTAACAGGGACAGACCAGGAACCTTCTCTTTGATTTTCTCCATCATTTTAGTATGACTTCATTCTTATTAAAATCTTATGCCTAATGTTTATTGATGTCATTTTCAGTAGCAGAGGGCTGTACATGTTTATCCATTTGTGCTCCTTTAGAAATGTCTAGGCCATGTCAGGAGGTGGGCTGACTGTTGGGCAGCACGAGTGCCCAGAAAAACATCAGCTAAACATCTTCAGTTCTGGTTTTTCTTGTCCTACAATCAATCTACAATAAGCAGTCATTTCTTTTCACATTTTATTTAAATTATAGAACATACCTCTCTTTAAAGTAATTTTCTCTGCTTATATATGAGTTTATTCCCCTCATTCACAAAGGGTGGATGTGAGGATTAATTTTAGTAGGTGGCATCATTGGCCTAGAGTTCCCTGAGACCCAGGAAAATGGTTTTCTTTTTTTCCATCGTCTCCACAATCCAAATGCAAACCTGAATGGTGTATGGATTGTCTTGGTGTTTTCCAGGTCACAGCCAATATGTTGGGTGCAGGGGTTGTAGACCCCAGAAGGCCCCACTCTGCTAGATAAACAAATGTCAGTGCAGACAAATACTTGCTCCATTTTAGAAGTTAAATGCCCTAGGGTCTAGGCAGAGTGTTTGCCTAGCAACCTAGTTTAGTACAGCATCCTAGAGCATGGAAAGGAATGAGAGAGGGGCTATGGGAACCCCAGTTACACAGCAGGTAGACAGTATTGGTAAGGAACCGGCTTTACAGATAGCCTTCGAACCTAGCAATAAAGGTGACATCACTTATTGATGACAGAGACCCACTCATCTGTTGCCATGGCAATTGCCATGCATTCGCAGTGTCCATTTGGTTTACCTTTACCTATGAGTGGTTACACCACAGCCTAAATAAAAGGCAGACCCTCCTGAGCTTCGCTCTCTCTTTTCTCTCTTTTCTCCCTTGGTTCGCCCCCTTTACCACTGCCCCCACAGTGAACCTCTGCCATGTGGAACTGCATCGGTCTGGTGTGCTCTGTCTAGATTCGAGCTATGATTCCAACACAACATTGGTGCCAAAACCCGGGAATCACAGTTGTCACCTTCGCTTGCCTCAGTCACTGCAGCTCCTCACTCAGCTCCATCTCCTACACAGCCAATGCTCTGGGGCTGCAAGCTGCTGGCCACAGCGCAAACCACTGCCACCCGCTGGCCTCTGTGGGACTCACAGACTTCTACAACATGAGCTCCTGCAGCTGCCACTGCTGCTGCCTCCGCGTCCACCACTTGGAGCTAGCCTCTGCCATGTGGGTTACTCAGTTGAAGGACCCACACCACCCATACAGTTTCACGTTTCCTGCTACCAGGCCACTAAAATTCTCTCACAAACATCGGCATATTGGTAAGGTTTTATCCTCCAGTCAGCGGAGAGGACCCTGATTTCCCAAGTAGGGTCTGGCCAGTCTTTATGGGCTAAAGGGTTGGTATTTCATGGCCACGGTCCCTATGACCAGCTTCCTAGCTGACATACAAGATAGGACTTTGACTCTTGGGTGATTACCCTATCTAAAGCAGTTATGCAGCCGTTCAGGAAACTCTAGACCTAGGTAGGGACACTTTCTAGTGAGTCCAGGACACACTGTAGCCTCTAGAAGATCTACGAGATGACTTAGACATCTAGCCTGGCTGAAAATTTTGTTATTAAATTATTCTTGGGATGCTGTTACAAATAATGCAAGTAACCCCCCAATGGGTGCTTCATTGTTTTCAAACATACCTCCAGGCTCTCTGCTGGGATGTCTCCTGGAAAATCTCAAAGCTCTGACCTAATGCCCAACTTGAGGACACTCAAAACTATTACACCTCTGCAATAAGCTCTGGATTCAGTACCATTAGACAATGGCTCAAAATGGACACTTAATGGTACCCTAGATCCAATTATTTTAAGGGATCCTCATACACACTGCCAGAGATCTGGTAAATGATATGCCCAACCATATTGGGTGAGAGCTTGCCCTAACTTCCACAAGCCAAGGAGGCCATGTCCTAAGTGCCATCAAGAGTGACATTGGGCTGTTGATTGCCCTCATGTTGCACAGAACAGAGGGACATCACTCCCAGGTAACCCTCCAGCTGATCTCCTAGGCTTGGCTATGCATGACGCCTGAGCTTCCTTGACCTGACCACTGCTATCACTAGCAGAGAGCCCAGGGTAGCCATTGTGGCATGTGGGCGACCCAACTCCTCCCTCATGGACACTCCATCAGTTCTGATGGAGTCTTGAGGATCCAATTCTCCCTCTCATTTTCTTATTGTCAGGGTAGGAGTACCACTTTACCTTCCTCACCAGACTCCCCACTTAGCTGCATTTTTAGGGGTGTACCTCTCACCCATTCCTTTTTGGTAGTGCTGACATGTCTTGTCCCCTTATTGGGAAGGGATCTTCTAGCTAAGTTGGGAGCCTCTATTTCCTTTGCTTCCCCCATTTGCCTACACCCAAGCTCTCCCGCAGCCCTTCTGTTCCTTCTTCTAGCCAGTCAACCTACTAACACATGTTGTTTCCTTTACCATCTTCTCAGGTAGACGCCCATGTCTGGGACGTCTAGAACCCCTCTATTGCTAAACATCATTCTCCTGTTGTCATCCAATTACTGGACTCTACCAGGAACATGCTCTGTTAAGCTCCAGAAGCTCCTTGTCTCCAATCCCAGAAAATGAGACTCCACTCTGGCAGCTGAACTGGACCTTACTGGATTAGACATGGGCTTCTCATCCTACCCCTGCTGTTCATTTCCATCCAGGGCAGCCCTTACATCTGGAGATTTGAGGTTCAAAATATCTAAATATTATGATCTCTTTACTTGCTTTCTCTTGGACCAGACAACATATGATTGTAAAGAATGGCCAGATGAATATGGGGGCTGCCCATATTGGTCTTGTCAGATACGTATGCTAGGATCATGGACCAATCACTTCTATCAACAACACAAGACACTCTTTTTCTACATAGAAGACCCATGGAATACAAGGTGGGAGTCAGGAGTTGTTGGTAAGCTCTACCATAAAAATCAAGCCAGGTCCCCAGTAAGTACTATCCTCATCCAGAGAAAATATGTCTCAATTGCCCAACCTCTAGATATTGGAAAAGTAGGGGAAGTAAGCAAACACTCCTCGAGGTCCTTACTTCTTTGACATCACCTCTCATAAATGACACTAATGTATCATTTCACCTTTTGCTTCAAACCTTGACCTCGGCATACCAACTCCTTAAAGTCACTTGACTTGGTCGCTTTAAAGATTGCTGGCTATGTGTGCCCCCTGGAACTAGCTTGCAATTGCCACTAACAGCCTCTCCAGTGATACTGCCAAGTAACCTTACCTCACCTTTTGTCAGCTACCCTGACTCTGATGTTGCCATGACTCCATACCTTTCCTCTATCCCTCTTTTTGGTATGGCAAACTGTTTTAAGACTTCCAGGACACATTCTGTAAGAATGCTAAGCTCCCTAGAATGCAATAGGACCACAACCACTGCAAACAGGTTTTTGGGTAACATAATTAGCATGAGAACACGAGTTACTACAGGTTCCCTATGTCCCAACACTGTCACAATGGCAACACTTTTAACACAAGGACCTTTAGAGACAAACAGCCATTTTAAACACATAACAAGAAGAATTCTAGAAGATTTTGTCTAAAGTTTCCAGTTACTGAGCATTAAACACAGGGTCTTGAACAGAACTGCCTTTTATTTATGTACAATCCTGAACAAGAGAATACTTTTCTTTGAGGACAGAATGAAAAAACAACAAAAATGTTGACCCTACAATTTATTTACATATCAGAAGACTTAGCAAAATACTGAATCATAAACACAGTGTTATGAAGTTCTTCTTGATTAATATTGTGTTGGGCTGAGTACCTTTTGTAAATCCTTCTCTCTCTTTAAATTGTGTGTGTGTGTGTGTGTGTGTGTGTGTGTGTGTGTGTGTGTGTATACATCTATGGCAGAAGACAACATGCTAGAATCAGTTCTCTTCTTCAATCATGTGGGTCCTGGCATGAACCTCAGTCCATCAGGTTTGATGGAGAGCAGATCTATCCATGGAGCCATCTAGCTGGTCCTTTGAGGCTGCTTTCTTGCCACTGTCTTTCTCTTGTGTCCTGTTCATAAATTAGGAAGATGACCTTTGAAGAGATTGATCTTTTCTTCTTTCTATGTCATGTTGCAGAAAGGTTTCCCTGACAAACATCATTCTTTCCCAGCATATGTCTGAGCCCCCTTGGTGTTCATAGCCTTTGTAACTCAGGATGTCAAGAAACAAGTGACTTTTATATTGATATTTTTGCTTGACGAGTGTAGGGTACAAAACTGTTCATATCGATAGTCCTCAGATCTGGAGTAGTATTGGCACACGGTGGAGGTTTATCTAGAGTTCTAAACAGAACAAATTATCTGCTGAGCTCCTGCTGTCCTCTAAAGTGAGCTCACTGGGTTGTGCAGCCTTGTAATGATGCAGCTGCTTCTGTGAATATATCCATCAATGATGGCCATCTACCCTCACCATCCACGAGGGAAGGCTCATATCAGCACTTGGTTGAGCTTTTCAGAGCCTTAATTTGTGGCAGGTACTTCATGAAATAAATGAAGCAATGGAGGAATATGCAAAATCATTATTGAGACTTCCTCACATCTGAATTCAGAATGTGTCTAGGCCTGAGGAAGCAAATCAGACTAATGTTCTTCATGTCTTGTTTTTTTTTCACCAAAAACTGTTAGGCTCACTGATATGTTGCAAGCAAAAATTAATGATCACGTCATAGTGTTGTTTACCAATACCAGTAGCCTTCATAGGCTCCCTTATTAACAACATAAGGTGGGAAATGGCATCAAACCCACCTAAATCCTGTTCAGTGACAGGCTTATAAAATTTGATTTCAATTAAATATCTTGGGGGCACATTTGGGTGATGAGCATTTGGCAAGCCACCTTAAATTTTGCCATGGTGTATAGCATAGGTTAGCTGTCACTCTAGTCATTAAAAACCCCAGGGCAAAGTACTGATATGAAATATTAGACATTCTTAATGAAGCTTCCTGAGTTTACTATGCTTGAAATTTGATCATCAACAAACATTCCTCTCTTTAGTATTAGTGATTGATTTTTAACTAAGACACCTAAACTACTTCATGTGTCTAACCAAGTTCATTCATTTGATTTCTGCTCACAGGCAAGAGTTGTCCATTTATATATCATGGTTTCTGAATTCAAAGTACTGTACTTTGCAGCTGTGGCTGGTTGCTTTCAGACTAGATTATCTATAACATTCTTTCCTTGAAGTTAGATCTCAAAGCCAAAGAGGACTTTGTTCAGCAGGTTCTACCACCATCAATATGTAAATGTCCATTCCCACTAGGGGAAGTTATTGCACATGATTCACAAACATATCAGGCCTTGAAAATTCTTTCCTTTTTCTGACAGAACTCTTGATTAATGGTCCATAAAATACATTCATGAAAATGTTCTTAGACAATGTCCTATAACCGCCACTACTTGATACATTTTTTTTATGATAAATATCACTTGGCTCTTCAGTTTTCTACAATTTTTTAAAAGAAAAAGTTCGAACCTATAAAGTACGGACACAATAGAATAATAAATATTGACATACAACATCAAGATTTGAAGTTGAAACATTTACTTTTGCAAAGTAATGGCTTTTCTCCTTTGATTATACACAGCTACAAAACACAGAACCCCTTGAAGTAAGAGTTTAGAATCTGCTACATCAAAATAAAATGCACATACCATCTCTCCTAAAAATTACAATCAACTATAAAGCTTAAGGAAAAGCAATATATAATATAATCCAATTACTATTTAAAGTTTATTCAGGTATTTACTAATGTTTCTTAAAGCTGCCTAGGAAATCTAGAATCCAATTAAAGTGAATGAAGTTTAGTCTTCTGAGTGTGTGTGGATGTATGTACATATAGTATATGTACATATATGTTTGTTTTTGTTTTCCTTTATACACTATTTCTCTGCTCTTGGCTTTTGAAGAGATCCAGTCTTGTAGACTGTCTATTTCATCTAGTTGTTTTCTTTACTGTGTCAATTAACTTTGTCCTCTACTCTTTACTTCTCCTAGAAGTCAATGTAGAATTGTGATGAGACACCAGATAAACACTTTGACAAGACAGATTCACAGAGGAGGATGTGTATCTCATGGCCTATTCTTTTCAGAGACATAGGCCATCAGATGGTTCTTCTATTTGTGGAGTGTTTGATCTTCCAGTTAAGCAGGTAGCTCTCAGAAGTCTCATATGCAAAGCCATAATTTTTTCTTTATAAAATTTAAATGACTCATTGTATAATTCATCAAAATTTTTCAATTTTTTTCCATAGCCACATTTTAATCACCGCTTTTAGTATTCATTGATAAGTCTAGCTTAAATCAAATATTATATTAGTCAAAGTAGGTATCCAGTTTTCAAACGTTACTACCCTGTGGACATTTATTACCGACCCTTTTCCTGTGGTGACATTATAGCTGTTGTGACTGACACCTAACCTAAGATAGAATAAAAAAAATGACATAGTGCATCAGGTAAACAATTGCCACTTTTGGCAGCTTTTTGAACATTCAAGATAAAAAAAAAAGAATCAAAGCTTTTCAGAAAGAGGGGGCTATTTATAAAAGAGGAAGTAACACACAGAGGGAGAGGGAGAGAGAGAAGAGAGAGAGAGAGAGAGAGAGAGAGAGAGAGAGAGAGAGAGAGATTCTTCATAAGATTATTTTTTAGAGAAGGTCTCTGAAAGGAGCCAGTAGGCCAAGATATCTTATCTACTGGTCAGTAATGTCCCATTTCCTGTTGGAACACAACTCCTGTTTTTCTTGTGTTTCCTATTACCTAATAGCTATGTTTCCTGTGAGTGCATAACATATATATATATCTCCTAGGTCTTTCACATGTAAGAGCATGTTAGTTTAGTTACTTTCTTCATCACTATGAAAACAAATACTAGGCAGAAGTAACTTAAAGGAAGAAAGTTTAATTTTGACTCACAGTTTAAGGCCTGATAAGGAAGAAGATATACATTAGATGGTCTCCATCAGTGGCAGCTGAGCTTATTGCGTGGCTTGTAGTCCTTTAGATTAGAAAGCAGATGCTGCCTGAGTTGGAAGCAGGACTAGTATATAATCCTCAGTGCACAATCCTATGGTTCTCTGTTTGGCTCATGTCCCAAAGATTCTTTAATCTCACAAATTGTGCCACTGAATGACATGTTCAGATACACAAGGCTGTGAGGCTGTTTTCCATATAAGCCATACCATGGTGCCCGAGACAGATAGAAATCAAGAGCTTTGAGGTAGTTATAGATAGGGTTTCCAGCTCTGCATACAAGGTTCAGGCAAATAACATCTGACACATGTGCTCAGATTCATGAGGAATAGTTAATAAAGGGTTGGGTATCTAGTAACATAACAAGGACATTACAGTTTCCTGAGCCAGGACAAATTACACCTGTAAACCCCTTCATCATCATCATCATCATCATCATCATCATCATCAGCAGCAGCAGCAGCAGCAGCAACAGTGAGTAGCCATGTGGTGATATATGCTGATGGATTAGCAGATGGAGCAGGAAAGACATAGACAATGTTTTAACCTTTGTTGGAGACAGAGCTGGTGAATGGCTCTTCCAACTCAAGACTTCTCTGATCTAAAAATACATACTCTGTAAAAATGGATACCGTTTCCCCCTCACAGAAACCTTACTTGATAAATTTTATTTGTGGAAGGAATGAGCTTGCTAGTGAGATAATGGACGGATGAGGGAGGCAGACCCAGAGGATTCATTCTCAGGTTTTGGTCTTAAAACGCAAAAGCAGCTTTCACTTCCTTTGCTTCACTAATGCCTATCAATGGTGTGAAATCTCATGATTGCATTTTTAGAAAACGTGATCAATGAGAACACTGTACCAGAGAAATCTCACCGGGATGTCTGTGTTGAACATGCTACTTAGCAAATGCTAACACCAGAACCTGAGGGTATTTACTGAATGTACCGAAGTCCACACATTAATGCAGCAGAAGCCAATAGAGGAGCAGTTCTCCGTTAACCTTGCCATTGTGGGCTCTAAAAAAGCTTTTGCCCACCATGAGGCTCTGTAACTTAAAAAATAATTCAAAGCATAACAACAGTTAACCTCAGAGACCTTTTGATGATCTCTTCAGGGTGTGTGTTTTTAAAGGCAGTGCAGTGTGGAAGGAGAAACTTTGTCCTGAATTCAGCATGAATCCGCCAAACCCCGGCCTTGCTCCTTAGCTATCATAACATCTAGGACGATGACTTGAAATCTTTAGAATTCTCTTACTTGTTAACCAGGCCAATCTCTCTTCTTTTTCAATAGTGTGTCAAAAATTAAGTGGAAATTTTATTTTCAAATGTCTTATATGTGCTGTATAATATGTTTATAATGATTTATCACGTTCCTTGAGGGAAGAGGTGTTGGTTTATCCATGTGAATTAACATGTTCCATGACGAAATGGGCCTTTCAGTTGTGGAAGCAGAAAGACCTAGGTTCTGATGCTTAGAACCTGTGTGAAAAAGGCAGACATGTTTGTATGTGTCTAACTTATGGCAGTGCAGGTAGAGATAAGAGGATCCCCAGAGCCCATGGCCAGACCATCTAGACATGCACTGGGACCATGAGGTTTAGTGAGAGAAGTGATTGAAGAAGGCAGTAGATATTGGCCGCTGGCCCCCACATGTGTGTACAAACACACTATACATAAACAAAAGTCAACACAAAAAAATTAATGTGGTGTTTATTTCATCTCATCTCATTAATTTTCTCTGCTTTATGCAAACCTTTAGAAAATTGTTGATGCTATCCTACAGTTGATCATTGTAGAATCAATTTTAACATTTGCCGCTGTAGTTTGATTTCTCTTGCTATGACAAAACGCTGATCAAAAGCAACCTAGAAAAGGGAACAGTTTCTTCATCTTACAGATTATAGTCCACCACTGAGGGAAACCAGGACACAAGGTCTAGGCAAGTGCTGAAGGAGTGAGTATGGAGGAACATTGTTACTGGCTTGGTCTCCCTGCCTTGCTCAGAATGCTTTCTTAGATATCTCAAGCCTCAGGCCTTGCAATCAGAGACCCACAGTGCTATGGGCACTCCTGCTATTAACAATTAGCAAAATGCTTCACAGACAAATCTGATGGAACCTGCTCTTCAAAGGAAAGTCCCTTTTCCTAGGTTATTCTACTGTGTCAAGTTGACACAACGTGTCAAAGCTCATCTCCCTGGGAAGAATCATAGCAGTATGTCTTTGCAAACTTACACCTTTTGTGCCATTGACTTTTCAAAAAACAATTTCTGGCTTTAAAATTCATCCTGAGATGCTACAGGCACTAAGCTCAATTGCAAAATAGAAATGAAGATAAACATCAGAGTTTGTGGATACCTAAATAGTATTGTGAGTGATGGAACTGGGCAGAAGCTTCAGATTTTCCTATAGAAATTTTTAAATATCCCTAGGTCATTTTTGTAGTACATTTTCAGTGGGAAACAGAAACATGACACATTTTAAAAATTATTTTATGATATTGGAGATTGGATTTGGGGTTTCATGCATATAGGACCAGCAATCTGTTGAAGCTCTGTTTTAGTTTCTTAAAGACTTATTTGTTTATTTGTTGTGAGCATTTTGTCTACATATATGTTTGTCTACCTTGTGTGTATGTGCCCAGTGCCTGCAAAGTCTAGCAGGTGTTGGGTCTCCTACAACTGGAGTTACAGATGGTTGCAGGTTATGGGAACTGAACTCTTGTCTTCTGCTAGATCAGTAAGTGCTCTTAACTAATGAGTAATTTCTTCAGCCTCACATTTTAATTTTTGATACTGGGTCTTCTTAAGTTTCCCATATTGTGCCTGAATCTACCCTCTAGCCCAGGGGAAGCCATAAATTCACTATTCTGTTACTTTAGCTTTCCAAGGAGCTTGGGTTTAAAAGCTTGTGCCAACAGACCCTGCTGAATTTTTTTTATTAGTAGTGTCTTAGATTTAAGACAATATTCTGGATGTTGCATAGCATCCAGAAAAGAGCAGTAGTTTTCTGTTATTTTTCTTGTAAAGGGTGAGACTCTGTGTAATGACCCGCTCTGTTCCGCAGGTCGGGGTTTAGCAAGAGAGAGAGTGGGGGGAAGAAGGGGAAGAATAGAGACAAGCCAGAGGATCTGTAGTCAAGTCCCTTTACTGTCTCCCACAGACTATATCACACCTCCTACTGACCACCACACATACCCACACCTACTACTACTACACCACCTTACAAGGAAATCCTTGGTATTTATAAGCACAAACAGGAGAACACAGGTGAAGACATTTTACCACGTGTACCATGCAGCTGGGGTCACTAAACAGCAAAACAAGCTATGTGGGATAAACAAGATGTTTGTCAGAGTGTGCTTCAGCTGTTGTAGGCTATTGAAAAACAAGTCTCTCATCAGGGTATATGGCTCCAGATGGCTGCAAAGTTGATAGCTGCTTTCTAGCTGCTTTCTGATTAAAGTCGGCTCCCAACAACTCTGCACTGACTTATGGTATATTAACTACTCTATGAGGTAACATCTTTTTACAGGCTCTTGTATACTGTATGTTTGGGAAAAGAAACAGAACACACACACACACACACACACACACACACACACACACAAGCATATATTTTTTTCCCTCCAAGAGGACCTAGGATCAATTCACAGCATGCATAGGGCAGTTCACAACCATCTGTTAACTCTAGCCCCAGGGCATCTGGTGGCCTCTTCTGGTTTTTGTGAGCATTGCATACATGTGGTGCAGAGACATACACACAGGCTTTTAAAACATCTTTATTAACAAATAATAAAGGGGCTGGAGAGATGGCTCAGTGGTTAAGAGCACTGACTGCTCTTCCAGAGGTCCTGAGTTCAATTCCCAGCACCCACATGGTGGCTCACTACCATCTCTAGTAGGGTCTAGTGCCCTCTTCTGGTGTGTTTGAAGACAGGGACAATGTACTAATATATAAAATAAATAATTTTTTAAAAAATAAAATAAAAAGTTAAAATAAAAGTTACAACTCCAGAACAACATGTTTTAATCTTTGTAAGTTTTAGAAAAGAGTTTTAAAGGCTTGGAATGAGCTCCATTCATCTCACGCACACAACTTATTTCCACTAGTTTTTCTTTTATAAATATTTTATTTATTTTTATGTGCATTGGTGTTTTGGCTGCATGTTTGTCTGTGTGAGAGTGTCAGATACTCTGGAACTGAAGTTACAGATGGTCTTGACCTGCCTTCTAGTTGAGCCTAGGTCCTCTGGAAGAATATCCAGTGCTCCCAACTGCTGAACCAGGCGTCCACAGTTGTGCTTTCTACTGCTGAGCCAGATCTCCAGCCCTCCATTCATTTTTTTTTTTTGTTTGTTTTTCAAGACAGGGTTTTTCTGTATAGCCTTGGCTATCCTGGAACTCGGTAGACCAGGCTGGCCTCGAACTCAGAAATCCGCCTGCCTCTGCCTCCCGAGTGCTGGGATTAAAGGCGTGCGCCACCACCGCCCGGCCCTCCATTCATTTTTCTTCTGACCGTTATTCATTAGGATTCTTCCTTGTCAGTTTTTGTCATAGTGCAAAGTGGCCCTTCTCTCGAAGCTCAGCTCTCCTCAGGATTCAGGTGTCTAGGCTCATCTGGAAGGCTTACTAAGGACAGGTATTCTCCTAGGAACAGAGAATGAACATCCTTTTGTAGAATCCTAGTCAAAGACAGAAAAAAAACAATCAAACAAACAAACAACAAACAAAAATTTAATTCAATATGTTTGCCCCAAAGGTAAAAACCAGAGTCTCTCTACTAGGGACACTGAACGGTCAATGTGAGAGGAAACAGATGGATTGTGGATGAGACTGAAACGGAGATGACAAAATGACATCAGTGAGTTTGTAGCTTGTGGAGAGGAGAGCCACGCTGTCTCAAGAGCAAGTAATAGCACTCGAAGATAAGATGCAGGCTGTTGTGGAGAGAAGCTTCTATAATGTTCTGTGACAGCTCTCTACTGCACTTCCTACAAGAACTGAAGATTATTGTCTATCTAAGCTTATGGCATCTTGAGTTTCGCCAACCTTTAATGGTAGGCAGGGCTTGGGGCGGAACCATGTCCATGGGTATGAGCAAACTGAGTGGTGCTAGAGCAGGCGGAATTCACACGGTCATACATGATCCCTTGAATGGAAGGAGATGGAAACAGATGTATCGACGAAGGGGAAGAAAGATTTGTCATCTCTCTTTCTCACTTTTAAATCTTTACAGTCTGTGTGATATGAATCATTTACATTTTGTGTTCTTGTTTCATGTGAACATTTGCAGTTTTGAGAGCTAGTTTGTATTTTTTTTTTTTTTTTTGCGATAGAACATTTAATACACTTTGCTTATTACATTTAGAAAAGGTATAACTCAAACAAAACTATTTAGCTCTCATGAAATAAGGTGACTGATGAGGCCACAAAACTATGTGGCAGAAAGTGAAGATCTAGAGTGACGCTAAGGTAAAAACTCAGGGCATTGCAAATATTGGCTTATTTCATGTATTCTAGTTCCCGTAGTCAAATCAATTAGCGTACCAAGCTTCCTGTCACCCAGTGTACAATCTTAGAAGAAGATTGCTTGCCCAGGATGATGAGAGCATGAGTGCTGCATATCTCTGCTTTGTATATAAATTGCTATCTACCCTCCTGAGAAAATACTTGCTAGAAAAATCTTTTTAGAAAGCAGTTCATTTCTTTCCCCAAATTGTTTGAAGAACATTGTTCCTCGATTTCACATTGCCTGAAATACATTTCCCTTGCCACACAGGAAGTACTTTGTTTCTCAGTGTGTGTGTGTGTGTGTGTGTGTGTGTGTGTGTGTGTGTGTGTGTAGCTGCTATGAGCTTGCAGTAAGATAGTGAAATGTTTGGGTGTTTGGCAGATATAAAGTACCTATCATGATTGAAAACAGACAAGAATCTCATTTTTCAGACCCCCTCAGTGTCCTGTATAAAACATTTTGACCTACACCATCAATTTAGAATTACAGTGTTCTACCCTGAGTTTCACTAGAGTTTCTGAGTTTACAAGTCCAGAAAAATCTCTTTGTAATGCTTTTCTTCTTACTAGAAATAAAGTTTAGATGCATGTTTGCTGGGGATTTTTCTGCAAATGGTTAGAATTAGCAGAGTAGGATAAAAAATGTTGAATGGTAAATGCTGCTATATCAAAGATGAGGACCACTGGGCAGCTGACAAATGACCGTCAGTCAAATAGTACTATGGTCATATTTACAAAAATATCCTAAGTACTGTACATAGAAGACCAATCACTTAGTGCCTGACACCTGCCTCTTTGTTCCCTGGTTGCTCTTCATCCTCCCATGTCAGGGGCATGGTAATGCCAATGAGGTACCTTCTGAAATCTAAGAGAAAATGGTGGATGTCGTTTTTTTTTTACATAGTTTGGGTTTGGTAGAATATTTGTGTGATTTTCAGTCAGTTCTGAGTATGGGCAAGATTTTGTCGCCTATTAGAACACATGTGGGTTCTAACTACCACTCTCTATGTCAGCTTGTCCTGGATAAAATCAGAAAAATGTACAGCTAGAGATCACAGGGTCTTATTCAGCCTCTTGTGGTGCTCAGTGTGTGGGGTGCACACAGTGGGAAAAAGACTAAGAAGAAGTCAGAATCAGACTAGGAGTTAATATTCTCAGACATGAAGCTGGTCTCACTGACATCTGGTCAAAATGCCCCCCTCTTCCCACTATTGTGGTTTTCAGTAAAACACACAATTGCATACACATTATACATTAAATATTTAAATGGGAATCTACAAAGAAGTATTGAAATTTGTAAAGTGAAAAATAGATTTATCAGCATGTTAATCTTGAAAGGGCTCACAAGTGAAAGAATAATAGCTACTTCCTGAAATTGACATATTTTCTTTTAAAAAAGTACCTTTATGTTCTCTCACATGCAAAATTCTGGCACTACACCAATGTGCAAAAAATTACATAAAAATATATTTTTAAAAAGTACTTTTTGATATTATAATATAATTGCATCATTTTCCTCTTCTCTTTCCTCCCATACATTTGCTCATTTCAAAATCATGTCTCTGTTATCATTAACTGTTGTTGTATGCACCCATGTCTATTTATATAGACAAATATTTCTCAGTACATAAATACAACCTGCTCAGTCTACATGATGTTACTGGTATGTATGTTTTCAGGGCTGAACATTTGGTATTAGACAACCACATGGTGCATTCTTCTTTGGAGAAGACAATTTCTCCTGCTTTCAGAATCTCTTAAGGTACCCTTAGCTCTCTGTGTAAAGATGAGGCTTTGTTGTCTTTCCCTCCACTTTGACATGTCTGTGGTTGTTGTCCTTGTTCAGCTCATGTTTAGGCAACCATATTGGTGAGATTTTATGTGTGTAGCTTCTGAATTACCAGAAAACACAGTTTTACAGAAAATTCTTTTGTTCTTTGGCTCTTAAAAACCTTCCTACTCCCTTTTCACAATGTTCTCTAAGCCTTAAGTGTAGGTGTGCTTTGTAGATAATCTGGTTAGGACTGGGCTCCATCACTCTACATTTTTATTGGTTGTGTGTTTCTGTAATGTTCTCTGTTGCAAAGAGATGTTTTCTTGATTATAGGAGAGGACTACACTTACCTGTGGGTATAAGGAAAACATTTAGAGCATAGTTAAGGATTATACGGGTTGTAAAGTAGTGGTTTAAAGTGTTCCTCTAACACTTTATAAGGTCACATGACCTTGCCAATGCACAGCAATGTCAAAAGATGCTTTTATTACTTCAGAGTTTAAGTTCTTGTGTTAGAGAAAATACCACATTCTATGGAAAGAAAACACTATAATGTAAAAGTTCAGCTTTTCTATGCCCACTCTTTCTCAGAATAATGACACAGAGACATATTTACTTATTAACTGTAAGTTTTAGGTACAATAGCTGAGAAGACTTTAAGCCATTCTAATCTAACAATACTGGCCTGGTATCTTGGGCTTGCCCTGGCACCTTCTTTTTCATCTGGGTTCTGATGGCAACTCCCTGGTCCCCACCTAAAAGACAGTCTCTCTGTCTCTCTCTGTCTCTCTCTGTCTCTCTCTGTCTCTCTCTGTCTCTCTCTCTGTCTCTCTCTCTGTCTCTCTCTGTCTCTGTCTCTCTCTCTGTCTCTCTCTCTCTATCTCCCTCTTTCTCTCTATCTCCCTCTCTGGCTTTTCCTGTCCTGATCAGCTATTGATTGTTTATTTCTTTATTTAACCAATACAAAGGTGATGGAGAACAATGTTTAAAGAATATTGAGTCAGGAAATGCTCCATAATATTTATAATAGCAAAGTTTGAACTGCAGCCAGATCTCCGCTAAAAATCAGCATTTGAGTACACAGTGTGCAAACACATCCTCCCACATCTTCCCCTGTATTCCAATGTTCTTTTATTTACAATAATAAACTATATACAATAAGCACAATTATGAAAACTATTAGGTAAGGATTCACAATGTCCAGTTCATTTGTATGTGGCAAACTTGGAGAAAGTACTCTACTACTCACCCTACCTTGTTGAGTTCCAAGCTCTGTTCTTAAGTCACTTCCTACTATAACTTGCATTTATCAACCTAAAATATCTTTTTGTTCCTTTAAGTTATAAGCCTATATCCTAAACAACTTAATCTTTTATGTGAGACTATAACTACCTAGTCTTCAACCCCATCAGAGACCTGAAAAGAAATAAATATTACCTGAGTAAACAGGAGGTTCAGATCAAGCACTTTCCAAAACAACAGAAATGACAGAGGTTTTCTGCTACCTGGATAGTCATCTGAGGTTTCTGCATAACATTGGAGCATCATCTTTGGTCTTCTGGTACTATATATGAAAAATTTTTGTGAAGCAGGAATATTGAAGGACTTGCATACCTTGTCTTGGCAAAGTTTGGCAGTCGACTTCCTTTGTGTCCTGCTTGTCCACAGCTTGGGCAGCATTCTGCCAGTATTTGAGACAAGGGCAGTGTCTTGCTCAGTGGTTAGCTTTGCCACATATGAAGCAAACTCCATATGAGGATTCTTTGATGCTTATCATCTTCTTGGAAGTATTATAGGAGTGTTGCCAGGATCAGTCCTGTCTCATTGTCAAAATATCTTTTGTTCATAAAACATCTTTAAATGCCACATTCTGTAGATATCTGTGGTTTTTGAAGACTACCCATTTACCTATAGTATATCTGAATAGGTAAACATTACTTACTTCTAGCTATCCATTTTCTGCTTAACTTTGAAACATCTATAGGAGGCCAAATAAAGCTTATTTCTGTAAATAACTAAAACAGTATCTAATGTGACTGCAAGTTTGATTGACTGACTACTAACTTACATTTCCTAGTTATCCTATAGTTTGTAATAGTAGCTTTCAAAAGGAATAGAACTTTGCATTACATTTTAAATGAGTTGTATAGGCACAATATTTTAAGCAAGAGTTTAATTATATATAATAATTAAATTTGTATCAATAACATAGATCCATACCAATGTACAATATTAGAGACCAGTAGTTCCTTTTAAGTTTAAAAGTAGATCTAATAATCTATACTTTTATCCTATCATTTCTTTTTTTGTTTATCCTATCATTTCTATATTCCCTTATCTTTTTTATCCCTTCTCCCCTTTCTTCCCCTAATATTAGATAGGAAAAAGATAATGATAGAGGAAAGAAAAAGAAAGAAAGAAAGAAAGAAAGAAATCCTCAAATTTCACCTTTTTTTACATTGTTTTTTTTTCCATGATCAAGAACATTAACAACTTGTGATGAACCCATCGTAAACAACAAATGACATCTACCATTCACCAAATGACCAAATATCACCCACCCACTTTCTTGGGACTGAACATTATTCTCTTTAGTTGGTTCTTGTTGTTTGAGAGTGAAATTCTTTTGGGGGCACCCTAAAAATTTGGGATAATGGGCCAGTCCTAGGAGAGCTAGCTGTATCATTTGTTGTCCATTTTCTGTGTGATGGTAAAGCACAGGGCTTAACTGAAGTCATGGCTGGAAAAGTCTGTGAGGTTGGACAATCTTAGCTTTGAAATTGTCCTGGATGCAGATTTTTTGAGGAAATGATGATTGAGGCAGTTTGCTAGACTGTGTCACCTGAGCTACTTGTTTTTATCTTCATTGGTTTCTGGTCCTTTTGTTCTGAAAACACACAATTTTGTAGGTAATATACAGTTCTGTATTAACACTCATATGAAATGTGTAGTGTGCAGTTAAGGATGATTCTCTGCTCTGTGTTTGAGCAGGTGAAAGGTACCAAACTTTAAAAGTCCCTTTGAATTGTATAACCCAGCAGCAATATAAATGTTTATCCATGTCATATGAAAGAATGGGATGATAAGTAATGAGGAAAATTAAATGTTGGAAAATTAAATTATGTGTACCACACCATAAATATATATTTAGAATTTCAATGGGTTTTTGCCTTGAATTCCAAAAAGGATAATTCTAAGGGTGCACATATGCTATTGTATGACATTGTTCTAAGATGGTTTCAAGCATAATTTGTACTCTTAACTTAGCATATAAACCTCCATCTAGTAATTTATACTTGACAATATAAATATAATCTCTAGTCTGATTCTGCTGTCTCATAGCTGAAGCCTCTTTATTTAACATTTCTATGGGCTGCCATTCTGAAATCTCATCACAAAGTGGAGCTGTAGGCTCCAGATTGGATTCCTCTGAGATCCTTTATTCTGATTTAAAAAAATCCTCTAATCTCTTACTCAATGATAATTTAATCAAATGCTACATAGTAAAAAATTGTAGAAAAAGGATGTTCTAGAAAATACATAATAATAATATCTGATTTTTCAGAATGATTTTGATGATTTGAGGTATTTATAGTATTTTACAATATTTAAAATATTTTTATTAGTTTGACTTCTCATTTTAAATAGATACTAGATTTACCTGAATATATAATTGTACATTTTATAAACATTATATGTAATTTAATATATATTATATATCTTAATATATATAAGTTTAAACTATCATTTACTTATAAAGAGAAACCAAACCAATAAAACTTATAAATATTAAAAACAAAAGTATGTATTCATGTAATCACCACCATAAATTTATTTATTTTTATTTTTTGCAAAATTTTTACATAATATAACAAAATATAATAATCATATTCATACTTATTTTCCCTTTCAACTAACTTTCCTGGACCATCGTAAAAGATTTCTCTGTCAACTCTATGCATTCTTCTTTCATTTTTCTATAACTCACTAAGTCCAATTAATGCTGTTCATATGTATATGGGCAACAACTGGGATAATTCTTCCACTGTAACTTTCTGACTATTGAAATTTCTCATTATGTTCTATTTTATGCTTCATTTCTTGTGTTCATGGTTTTGAAAATTATAAGTAATGTTATGAGAATCAGTGGTTAATTCCTTCTTACTGCTAAATTGTATTTTTAGTCAGACCTTCAGGTTATGCAAACTTTTGCCATTACAAATAAAACAGTATTTAACTACGGCTTTTAATTTGGGAATATGTTTTTATTTTTCCCAATTAAATACCTAGATTGGGAAATGGGAAGCATATGGTCAATGTAATCATGATAAACTAACTTCTAATTATTTTGTGCTAATTCTATGCATCAAGCTCAAACTGCTATATACTCACTCAGTAAATACCAATGGTATGCAATACTACTGGATGCCAGGGAATCATATGGAGATACAGCATTAAACTTAGAAAACAAATGAAAAATCTCGTAGGTGGAATTGCCAGAGCTGGAGGCCAGCAATGGTTAAACTGGGTCTCAGGAAATATGGATCCATGGTGTAGATACTGGGCGAAGACATAGAGGAGCTTTCCTGTGTGAAGGTGTGAGGGCACTCAGTATTTCAGGTTCTATCTATTCATAGCTGGATATAGGAAGAGTAAGACTATTAGGCGATGGAACAGGAGTAAGCTGGGTCAATCAGGCATAATCCTGAATGACATGCTCCAGGACTTTTGTGTGACTGGGACACCTGGAACAAACAAAAGAGATGCTTTCTTTGGCTCATGGTTTGGGAGGGTGCAGTTCATGCTTGTTTGTTTCCTTGTGCTTGTACAGGACACCACAACAGCAGGTCACAGTGTGTGGCAGAGGAGAGCTGGCCACCTCATGCCTACTTCACATCAGAGACTCAAAAGGGAAGAGATACTTCATGAACTTGCCGAGCTTCTTCCATCTCCCTCCACCTACCATTTCCACAGTCTCCTCAAATGGCGCCACCTGCTGGACAAGCCTTCAAACCATGTGTATCCCAGAGTATTTCATAATGAAGCATGAACACGTGATCATTGTTAGCGATGCCTGCCAGAGGTAGGCGTTTATAATTGTTTGTTTGCTAATTTCCATAACAAGTGCCTTGGCCATATTTATAGCATATGTTCTTTTAGACAAATTGTGTGTGCTTTATGTCATTTCTGCTGTATTGTGAGTTAGTAGGGTCTCTGGGCTTCGTTGCCCACAGTGCCTGACATTGATTAGGGCATTAGGAAAATGGAGTCTATACAAAAATGAAGAAATGAATGGCAATGAATGAAAAAGCTCATGAAAAATTCCTTATCACAGACCTATGGAACCGTCTTTGTAAAGGCACATTAGAAATGAATATTTATTTCTCTACCATCCCTGGGTCCGGCATACAATTTTCTTATGAGCCTGATTTATTAATTTCAATTGTTTTTATGATCAATACTGATTTCACGGCCTCATTGACTTTGGAGAGAGCTGCACGGATGGCTGAGGTAGTTGAAATGAATAGATCAAGTGTCCTGTGGAGTCCTTAATTTTGTGGTAAAATTGGTCTTAAGATTGCAGTGCTGAAAAGATTGCTTTGTTTAAAAGAAGCTAGGAGTCTTTATATATTTTGAGCTATCTGTTTTGTCCATCAATTGATACTGCATTTTCTAATGTGTGTGTTCTGTCATGTCATATCTCATAATATCGTATTGTCTTCACGATCCTCATTTGTACACATTTACATAGACCAAAAGCCTGGCTTTATGAAAACATGGCAATCTGTTGTGATAATAAATGTATTTATCTCATTACCAATTCACTCTTTTAATGATAAAATAAATACATAATGGGAAAGGAAGTCTGAAAAATAAGGAAAATAGTTAAGAAAACTGGAGTGAGACCACAAACAATTATGAATGGCACGGGATTCTTTATCATTAGTGAACTGTAATTAGAGAGCTACAATCCATTACCCAAACAAAACACTTCTGAGGATGAAAAGGGCACAGCAAATAATCCTGCCAGCACAACAGGTGGTATGGGAGTTGTCCCTGGTGGAGAGAAAGATTATCTTCCTAGTTAAAATGCTCTCTCCAAATCTTTTAATTTAGGTTATTACCATTTCATATTTCTGCCATCTAAAATGCTAATTAATAGGTCTAGGAACCTCTTTTTAGCTCCTTAAGTTATAAAAAAATGCTTCCCAGGACACTTTTTGTAATTGGAGAAATATTGTAGGATATCAAGAGGAAAATACTACTTCAGACTGTGTAGTATTCAGGACTACGTGAAGACATGGGTGAGCTAAGTTGTTTTGTGTTTTCGATCCTTTCCCTATGCATATTAGAAATAGATGGCCTGGAGACGGCTAGAATGGACTCGAGCTGGGCACTGGAGTTCAGATCTTATGCATCCAAGCATAAAGCTGGGCATGGACGCACATATCCAGTGTGACCCTGGGAGTAAACATCAAGCTTTGGCCTTTGTGGCAGACAGGATGATCACTGGGCAAGCTGAACAAATCTAGCTGAAGTGAATGAAGTGTTCCACGTTCACCAAGTCTGCAGGGCATAATAAAGAGGAGAACTGATGTGCTGCTCTGGTTTCTGGATGGTGTAAAAGTCGCTTTTATTCTCCTGTAGTAACTGTTGTCTCTGAGGCTTACTGCCTTAGTCTGCTAACCCAGGTCTAATCCTGGAAGCTTCTAGCCTCTGTATATCTTATCTAGGCCTAGAATGTTTTCAGCTCTGAGGCTTGCTGCTGAATAAGCTCACCCATTCTAGTTCTTTCTAAACTCTGTCTGACTGGTTCAACTCAGCTGTCCAGGCTCAAACTGTTCTCTAAGCTGACTGATTCAATATGATTCCCACCCCTTCTCTCTCTGCCTTTCATAAATTTGCCTCTACTAACTTTGGCAATATGGTCTAATCTTCTGGGTTCTTCTCATTCTCTGGCTCGTTCTGTCTTCACCTGTGTCTAACTTGCTCTCTCTGCAACCTGCCTCTTAACAACTATCTCAGTAAAACCTCCTCCATTGTTTTCTTTTTTTACACTGTCCTTGAAGTAGCTTCCTTTTCCTCTCTCTTCTCTTATCCTATTCTGTCAAGTCTTTCTCTGATTCATCTCTTTTTCCCTCAGCTATGTGCCACTTTCAAACATGGAGCTTCCTTCTACAAATTAATGTTAACTTAATTGATATTATAAGTGTATACTAAGGCTGTGTCTGTATTCTAGCCAGAGGGGTCAAAGGAGTGCACCAAGGGCTGAGCCATACCACAGGTTGGAACAGGTCTTTTTGTTTGTTTGTTTTTCCATAAACAACACAATCTGGGGACAGAGTTTATAGTATCAAATATCCTGCAACTTAATGGTCTTTATCCCTCCCCACAAGGCTAAGTGGATCAAAACATGTGTACTATATTTAGTAAGAAAATAAGATTAAATCCAGGAAAAACTAAAAGAAAGGAGAGATGCCATGAACCTGAGATACATTGGATGCCTGGGAGATGATTTTCTCAACAATGTGACTGTGTTCAACTTTTGACCAAACTTTTGAAGAACAGAACAGTCTTTCCAGGTCTAGATTAGTCACTCCTTTTTAAAAATTAATTTACTTCTTGTTACACGCTGGCTATCCCATAGTTGCTGTGTTGGATGCTGTCAGTTGCAGCCACTGCTCCTTTGGGGCTGGGGTTGGAGATGATAGTGAGGTAGATTTTACCAGGAGAAACACTTTAGCTGGATCTGCTTGAGTTGGACTTGAGGGCTTAGTACATTAAGCATGTGTGAATTCAACATGCATCCTCTTAGGATATATTAGAGATGCAATGCCTGTTAGATATTCATATTCTCCTTTGCCTGTTGGTTTGTTTAACAATTTTATTCTTTCCTGATTTGTTCATTGTCTGAGTATAAGCCAGTTTCTTTGGGGAGAGTTCTTTGGGAGCCTTTCCTATTTCTGTGCACAGCTTGTGATCCTGATCTTGCTTTTGAAGTATTTAAAAATGTAGTAGAATCTCTTTTTAAAAAGCAATTTGAGTTTTATTGATCCACAGAGCTTTGCTTTCTAACACGCAGACAGACATTTAACTGGCTTGTGGTGATGTTTCAGAATGAGCTGAGGAGTTATTAAGGAGAACTAAGTTTCACATAGGTCTGTTGTGCGACTAAGAGGCTAAGGGTTCGGGTGTGCAGGTTCGGGTGTGCAGGTTCGGGTGTGCAGGTTCGGGTGTGTTGGTCAGTGAGAATGCA
Source organism: Arvicanthis niloticus (assembly GCF_011762505.2). NCBI lineage: Eukaryota > Metazoa > Chordata > Mammalia > Rodentia > Muridae > Arvicanthis > Arvicanthis niloticus. The sequence goes on from NC_133435.1 coordinate 5,848,477, forward strand.
CTTGGGTGTGTAGGTCCCTGAAGATGCTCCTGTGTTGCTGTGCTTTTATCTTGTTAATGTTTGTATAAACATTAAGGATATTTATCCTTTTCATCCATTCTATATATATTTCACATTTTAGAGAATGACTACGTGGCTAGATGCAGAGTCACAGACATAAAGAGGAGATGCCTCCCATAACATGGCTTGTAATCTAGCAGAAAAGAGATATGTAATATATACTAGTAAAATATGCAAGATTTTATGGGCCTGTAGAATCTTCGAAAGGAAGGCTCAACTGTTTTTAAATCCGAAGCGAGAGTTTTAGCCTGCCAAGACTCATAACTCTGAATAATTCATGGAGTTGTCTCTGCTTCACTTATTCAAATTCTCTGTTTTATTAGTATCTACATCATGGGGGGGGGTATGATTATGAGCCTTAAATGATTTTCAAAAAGTGCTCAGCTTGGTACAAGGTTCTATAAATGCTCACAGCTCTGAGGAACTCTGATGTCATCCTTGTGTACCATTCAGTTACACTGAAGGGAGGGAAAAATGCACTTGGTAGGTAGCTTTGAGGAATAAGACACACCTAGCAAGATGGCCCAGCAGCTGTAGTTGCTTTCCACCGAGCCCGATAATCCAGATTCTATTTCTGGAATCTATGAGGTAGAAGGACGGAACTGCCTCCTGTAAGTTGTCCTCTGACCTTAATACACATACTGGGTTATAGCTTCACTCCTTCTGCCCCTGATACATGCAAAAAATGTTTTTATTTTCCCCCAATTTCTGCTAAATTTCCTCAAATTGCTGACTTTTCTGAGAGGCAAGCATGAATTCAGGGTTACTCTCTTAACTCAACTGCTGATGATCTTTCTGCAGGAGAAGAGCCAGGGAAAGGAAGACTCTTCTGTCTCCTTTCTGTTTTGGGGTCTTGCTTTCCCATCCTACTTACAATGTGTTCCCTAGAACACTAGAAGTTCAGCAAGCTGATGAATGTGGACAAACTTGGAAGCATAATCTTTGTGGGAAATATCAAAAATGTATCAATATGTAATCTTAGTTACTTATTCTTAATAATCTATAAACTTTAATACTTCAGAAAACAAGTCTTAGAGCTTCGCTAAGCAATGATCATTTTAGCTTTATAAACAGGGTCATCTTGAGGTGATACTTTATGAAGTATGTTATTAATTACTATTTCTGTTTTTTATATTTCTCTTTATTCTTGAGCATTTCATACATATATACAATTAAATATGATCATCTCTACCCTCATCCCTCCCTGTGATCCCTCCAACACAGCTCACCTCTTAGTGAAGTTTAATTTTTTTAGGTTTCTTTTCACTTACAGTACCATATATTAGGTTGTAGATAAAGCACAATTATCTAGTTTAGGGGAAATTTTCTGTAAGTGTCCATGTTCATTGACTATGTGATAACAAGTTTATAACTACAAGTGGAGGACTAAATGATCAGAACCCCAGATAATTACATTTTGTGGTAATTTAAAGTGGGCAATTTGAGTAGAATTTAGCAACGAGGTGACTTGCAAAGTTGTGCCAATATGGCAGACTGCAGTGCTCAGTCCTAATCACTGTTAAAAGCAGTTACCAAGGAAAGCTCCTGAGAGGAACAGAGAGTTTATGGAACATCAATCAGCTAATCTAATGCTGTGTCAAGAAACTAATGTCTTAATCACATTTCCTCCTGGCCTATGATTGGGTAGTACTTCTATTGAGTGAATACAATAGAAAGTCAGAGTCATGAGGACAATTTGATATGCCTGGTTTTTGTTTATTTTGTTTGTTTGTTTTTTTAACTATGGTGACTCCCTTGACTCCTGGAAGAAATCTCCATCTCTGTCTGCATCTCTCTTATCTTTTGCTGCTCAGGGGATTGCTGTTTGCCTGAGATGAAAAAAGACAGATAACGTTGCTTTGACCACCTTCCCCTTGGAAGCAGCAGATACTGAGTGCTGCAGGATTTTCATAGATACTGGGACATCATGGCAGTGCTTACCTGGATGTGAAATTTATACTCATGCAAATAATTCTAAAGAGAGTCTTCTGGAAGTGGAGCATCACAATCCTCAGAACAGCCATTCCTACCACCAGATTAAAGTTAGCTCATATGTTGTGGCATATTTCTATCTCAGGCCTTAAATTTCTACTGAGATCACAAAGTTAATGATAGACCTTGGAGGCTTCTCTCTTGTGGTTCAGAAGTGTGTGAGGAGTGTGTGTTGTGTGTTCCTGTGTTTGCGTGATCTCTTTCTCATAATAGTTTTGCAAGCCCATTAACTTTGATTTGCAAGAGTGTTTGGTGAATTAGACCCACTACATAATACCTGTACTTTCCATTTTTAACTTCAACTTTTTCTGAGATAATTTATTATCTGCCCCTTTATTCATTTTGACGGTTCCTCTTTGGACTACTTCCAGTTTCTACACATTTCTAAAAGCAAAGCTTAACTCTGACTAAAGGGCTATTCTGGGAAATCATTACTTAAAGAAAAACTGTTAAAGCATTTAAAAGTTTAAAAATGGCTGCATAGTTGTTAAAAATGAAATGTTCCCTATCTCATAGTGCTGATAGTGTAGTTGCCCTAAATTAAATTACATCGGATGAGAACATAAAACCTTGAATGGAGTCAGGCATAACAGGGTCCAAAAAAGAAACCTCTGTTAAGAGGATGTGACTGCAATGACCAAAATTAAAACTCTAAGGTGAGAGAATGTCTCTTATACTAATCACTTAAACCTTTCTTGCTTTAGGAGCTGAGATGCTACAATAGACATAATTCTCAAAATAGCTCAGATACCTTATTATGCTAGAAACAGGGGAAGCTAAGAGTTTATATAGGGAAAGTTTACATCACTGTTTATGGAAAGAAGAAATGTTTAACATACTATCAAAGTAACATTAATGGCAGTAACATTACAGTACCTTTGTCTTACTTGCTACATATATTTTATTACATATAGAGTAGCCTAGAAGAAGTAGAATACCATCTTCTTTTTTATTAATATATTGATTTGTACTTGTTTCCAATCTTACTTAATCCTAAAGCCCATTGGCTTCCTATAACTATATTATTGGTAATTTTCTAGTAATAGGCTATTATGCCAGGAAAGCTTTGCATTGTCATAGATAGTGAATCTAAAATATTTTATTGTTTTAGGTACAAATTCTCAATAGCCTATTTGTGAATTTGTACATAGCTGAAGATAATATTCAAAACCAAGCAGACAATACAGAGGATATAGCTTGGTTGACAGACCACTTCCTAGCTTACAAGGAAGCCTTAGGTTTGATCTGAACTGCATAAAACTGACCTTGGTGGCACATGCCAGTAATCCTAGCACACAGAGATAAGACAGAGGGTCAGAACTTCAAAGGGATTCCCAGGTAAGCAGCAAGCTTCAGGTCGTCTTGGGATACATGAGACCCCAACTTAGAAAATCATCCAACAATCCACAAGAATATAGAAAACACAGATACAGAATTAGACATGGATTATATTGTCATGTGGGATTTTATAACACATCATGAGAAGTGTAGATTTTCTTTTGTTTGTAATGGGCAAATGTTTGCTTTGATGGTGATATTGTCAAATTTGCTTGTTTTGGTTGGTAGTGGTACACTGACATAAAATGAATGGTACTGGTAAGGACTGGAATCCCAGAACTGTGTGGACTGTGCTAAGGTGAGAGAAGAAAGATGAAAACTTACAAATAATGCAGAGGGGTTGCCTTAGAGAGCAGAACCTACAGGATTTTTCAGCTACCTAGTAAGATGGGTAAAATTTTGAAAAATGTGATAAGTAATTTATTTCCCTAGTCCCCTAAGGAAGCATTGAAGAAAACAGATTCTAAAATGTTTACAACTAAATACTTTAGTGTCTATGTATTTTATAAAATTTTTAAGTATACCACAGACATTTCGTTTATTATTACCACTCTTAATATGTTGTATATAATTACTTATCATAACAATTAAATGTGGCAAAGTTCTAACCAATTGGAAAGAAAATTATCCTTTAATAATTGTGCATATTTTAAAAGGTATATTGAATTCTGTCAGCCTAAATATTCCTCTTTTCATATCTTCATAAAGAAACTAAAATGATATTCCTACTTGAGTCATACGATTCTAAATCTAATTTTTAATAGTATTTAAAACCTGAGAAGCCTTATCAACTGCTCAGAAGGAGATAACAAGCTATGGTGAAAGATGTTAATTTTCCTTTTGCCTTTTGTGTGACACTCATTGCGTTGGAGTAAGGCTGGAGCCCAGTCAAGTGATATTATCCTATTATCCATGGACTGGTCTAGAGTAGGGTTCTTTATATTGCTTGCTTTTGTTAAGAGAGAGAGTCTGAGCAGACCTCCCTCTTAACCAGCCAGGATAGAAAAGGAGTCATGGCTGGAGTATTCTCTGACATCAGGACATCTCTCTTCAATCTGCTATTTCACTGAATCTTTAACAGTTCCTATCTGTTCTTTGTGCATTAACAAGAAAATGGTGTTTTGCCTTTACCTCATAGTCTTGTAAATGCTCTCTGGCTTAATTATGGCTTGTAAACTTCTCTGAGCTCTCTCAAGAAAGGTAGACATAGTTATCCAGTCACAGGGATGTATTCTGCTGAAGGGTTTCTCTGAATGCTGAATGCAAGATTATGCAAACTCACCCCAGTGTTGTGTGAAAGATTTTGCAATGCTGATTACATATCCTCCTTGGGGAACAAATTAAGTTTGTCAAATGCCTGGCCTATCAATCTCAAATCCACACACCGGATTTGACTGGGGCCTGTGTTTCTCTAGAGAGGTGAGGTGTTTTCTCCCACAGGTCTTAGAGTCCTCTGCAGTTTGTGTGCTGGCATGGTAGAGACTTAGAAGACAGAGGATTTTGTGTTTCTTGACAAGACTTGTTGATGCCTAATTTTTGTGGACAGATTTTAAAACTGCTAAATGAAATGTTATCACGCAACAGCCATTATTCTGTTTGAAAGTCAGGTTAAGCCGAGCATTGCCTGGTAAGATTTACAGGTGAACTGAGGGCCATTCTTCCATGCCTGAGACACTGCCCTTTTGAATATGTTAAAGCTAGCGATTTTCATGAAACAGACAGAGGGATGAGAAGATAAATCCTAAAGGCAATGTTTTCAAGGCTACAAACCTTTTTTGTGTTTTCATTTTTAAAAATGTAAATTCAGCAAGATAAAACCAATACCAGAGAGACAAATTAGTTCCCGGAGAAGTAGGCAGGGTCAAAAAAGAGCTAAGTCAGAGAAGAGTATATGTAACTGAAAAAAAAAAAAAAAAAAAAAAAAAAAAAAAAAAAAAAAAAGGAGCCTGCCTATCTATAGTCTAACAACTAACAAACAACCCCTCTCCAAACCAAACCAACTCCCCCTGAAAAACAAAAACAAAATAAATCAAAACAACAACAACATCAGTAACAATAACAACAACAACAACAACAAAGCAAGGAACCAGCCTGCTAAGGAGAGCAAAGTGAACCTGTTTATTGAATCTTACTTCCATATCCTGTAATCAGTATAGATAACACTAGTAGTAAGAACAAATAAGAAATACAGGGATAGTATTAGAGTAAAAATTGGAACAAATTCTGGTAAATCCACATAAAATCAAAAATGCAAGCCATCCACCCAAACCTTTCTGTTCTTTTGTTTAAACTGAAGCTGCACTGCACCGTGATTGGTTGACTGATCCTTCCAGGCTCCCTGGTAGCCTTTGCAGTCTTGTAAGTCAACCATTGCCCATGGAGTGTGAGTGGCCGTGACATGTGCCATTTATGGAACGGGTATGCACACCTGGCAAACACATCCCTCTTTCCTTCTCTCACTGGTCCATGGTGGGATACCAGCGACTAGGACAACATTCACGTTCGTGATTTTGCCACTGGTGTGACCGTAAGCAGCTGTTCGGAACCAGTCACGAACAAGAAGGATGAGTTTAAGGAAAAACAATCTTGAACTTTCCCTCTTTTGGTCACTGCAGGCTTTAGATTTCTTTTTTATAGTAATGTAGAATTACTTAAGTAAATATATACACTATACTATATAGCAAGAACTCGTTATTAAAATAGCTTCCATCTAAGAAGGAGGAACATTTTTACATGGGGAAGAGATTTTGCATAATATTAGTTTTAAGGAAATAAATTTAGGAGCTGAAGAGATGGCTAAAAGGCTAAGAGTACGCACTCTCTCAGAGGACCTGAGTTCAGTTCCTGGCACTCAAGTTTGGTGCCTCACAACCATGTGTGACTTCACTTTGAGGGGTTCAAAGACCTTTGTAGCCTCAGAGGGCACTTGTACTCTCATGTGCACATTCACATACAGATATACACAATAAAAATAAAAATAAAATAAAAATTTTTATAAAAGAAAATAATTTTAGATGCATATTCTCTAGGTCATGTGAAGAAGAATAAGGAAAAGGAGGAAGAGGAAGAGGAGGAGAAGGAGGAGGAGGAAGAGGAGAAGGAGGAGGAGAAAGAGGAAGAAGAGGAGGAAGAAGAGGAAGAAGAGGAGAAGGAGGAGGAAGAAGAGGAGGAAGAAGAGGAGGAAGAAGAGGAGGAAGAAGAGGAGGAAGAAGAGGAGGAGAATAGAGATAAAACCAGAGGTTAAGCAAATAAAGAACAAATCAAACTGAAACCTCCAGGGCAAGCATCACACATTGTGGAAATAGAGTGTACATGGGCCATCTTTGTCAAGCTCCAGGAGTATAATTTTTATTTGTAGCCAGAACTCATTATGATCCTTTGTGTGACATCATCAGCTGGACTCTGCAGCATTTCTCACCACAAATGTTCCTCCTCCTCAAGGTGAAACGGCAATAGTGTTAAGCAAATATTTCTGAGTCCCTGTAAATGTTTAAGACTTGTGCTGCATGCTGAGTGACGGTCCACTGTCACCTGGCAGCACATAATTAGACGAACTAGGAAATGTGAAGGGGTCATGCTAATGAAGTGTGTTTAATGCATCAACGCAGGTATGCACAGAGAAGTGACAAAGATTAGAAGAAAGGCCCTGTCCTCATTAGCTTCAGGCTTCAGCTTGTGAGCTGGCTTGCTTCTGTTAACAAAACCACTAGACATGCCTGGGCAGAAGGAATCTCAACTGAGAAATTTTCTTCATCAGATTGGTCTATGGGCATGGCTCTGGGACATTTTCTCAATGAATGAAGGATGGAGTAAGGCCAAGCCCACTGTGGGCAGATGGGTCTGGGGTGTGAGCACTGGAAAAGGCCTAATCAGTGTTTCTCTCTTGTCACTGACTCACGTCTTGACACCAGTGCTTGCCTTGAGCTCTTACCCTGACTTCCCTAAATAATGCACTGTTACCTTTACGATGAATTAAGCCTTTTCCTTCCCAAGTTGCTTTTGGCCATGGTGTTTATCACAGCAACAGATGTCAAACTAGGATAACTTGTCACAGTCTAGCATCATGTGAAGGAGTCTGAATTAGGGGGTTTCCCAGGTCACAGTTTGACCTGTGGATAGGTATGTAGGGCATAGGTTTTGATTGATGATTGATGGGGGTGGGTCCATCCATTATGGAATAAGACATTAGGTATCTAACCTGGGCTGGGCAAGAAAGCTAGATGAACAGATGCTGGCAGTAAGCAAGAGCATGAGCCAGCAAGTGGCCTTCCTCTATCATTTATGTTCCAAGTTTCTGCCTCATGTTCTCGCCCTGGCTTCTGGGGTGAGGCTCCTTAAAGTGTCACTTGTTCTAGTGACTATGCAGCTAGAGACACTGGTTTTAATGCATACCAGGGGATGAACAAAAATTGGACATCTCTTCATCTGCACATCTTTTCTGTGCATGCATTGCTTTCTAAAGAGCCTGTCCAAATTCTTTTGGCTGTTCTTAATTTGACTGTCAGTACCATTAATTTGGCACAGTTATTTTTCTGTGCATACATGTTCTAAATTTTAATCAGTCATTTTTTCTGAATACTTTCTGATGAGCAAAAATCTGAAATCTTTTTAAGTACTTTTTTTTTAAATTTATGTTTAAAGTTCCTTAATTCTGTTTAGGAATCCTTCACTTATTTCTGGATATGATTGTGTTCTGGTGTGTGTGTATGTGTGTGTGTGTGTGTGTGTGTGTGTGTGTTTTGAGGGAGGTGCACAAACTTCTACTTACTACAGTTAACGCTAGTGACAAACTAAACAAGTGATTCAACCAGAGTATTGTTTAGTGAGCCAGTTAGTTTGTGTATCGTATGCAGAGAGCACCACTGAGGGGTTACTTGTAGTAATATGAGGGACTCAAAGGCAGCTTTACTCAGTATTGGAGTGGGGGCGGGGTGAAGAAAGCAGCATATGTGTCTCTGTCAACATGGCCTCCAGGAAGCTGGCACAGGGGAGTCTCCTTTTCCCAACAGCTGCTAACTGCTTTCCTTACCAACAGGAGGGCGCTTGTGAATCTTCTGACCTTAGGACCTTCCTGCACCTTACAGATTTTCTTAGCTTCCTAAGCTGTAAGGTGCAGGAACCTCTGACCTTCAGAAGGGAATGATTCAACTACAAGAAAATGGAGACAATCATGGCTCTCTATATTTATTTTTGTCAGGACTCAGCCAACATGAAACCATTTTAATTACTATAGCTTCATACAGTAAGAATTTTATTCAGACAGTGTCTTCCTATCAGCTTGGTACCTTTAAGAATTGCTTTTTTACTGTAGATTGTTTGTATTTCTATAAAAATTTTAGTACTTGCCTGCAGATTTCTATCAAGAATGTGCTTGGCTGTTGACAGGAATTGTATTGAATCTATCGATCAATATGGGGATAGATGGCAGTTTTGACAACTTTGTATCTTATGTGTGTATCTTCTCACCTATTTGTTTTCCAGTTTTTCTAAGCAACATTCTGAAGTTTTCTAAATAGAGCACTCCCGTGTCTTCTGTTAAATTTATTGCCAAGTATTTTAGACTTTTTTATGCTTCTGCAAAATGTATTAAAGATTTTCTCCTACCTTTTATGCTTGTCACCACTAGTCTTTCTACTTAGCTGTGTTTCAAAATCCATTATCCAAACATTCCTTAGTCATCCCAAACCATTTTAAGTTAAAAAATTTATTCTTCTTTCATACAATAACCATGACATTTTCCCTTCCCTCCATTCTGCTTCTTTTCCTAAATCCACTCCTTTTCCATTTCCCTTCAGAGAAGACCAGGCTTCCCAGGGTATCAGCCGAGCACAGCATAACAAGGACAACAAGATTAGACACAAACCTAGTCTGGACTAAGCAACCCAGTAGGAGAAAAAGAGTCCCAAGAGCAGGCAACAGAGCCAGAGACAGCCCCCTGCTTCAATTGTTAGGAGTCCCACAAGAACACCAAACTATACAACCAAAGCATATATACTGAGGACCTAGGCCAGACCATACAGGCTATGTGTTGCTTCGTCTCTGTGAGCTTCTATGAGCTCTGCTTAGTTGACTCAATAGCTGTGTTCTCATGGTGCCCTTGACTGCTCTGGTTCCTATAATCATTCCTCCTCCTCTTCCACAGGGTTCCTTGGGCTTGGTTGTGGCTCTCTGCATCTGATCTTATCAGCTACTGCATCCTATGAGTATAGCAGAATATAATTAGAAATCATTTCATTGACTTTTTTTTTTTAAACCATTTATCTTCAGTTCTATCCTAGGACTCTAGGCTATCCAGATTCTGGTTCCTGAACATCCAAACAGTGTTGGGCATATTCCTCTAATAGTGTTGGCCTCAAGTTAGACCAGTCATTGGTTGGCCACTCCCACAAGTTCTATGCCACCAATAACCCAGCTTATCTTGCAGTCAGGACAAATTGTAGGTTAAAGGCTTTGTCATTTGGGTTGGTATTCAAGTCTTTCCACTGGAAGCCTTGCCTGATTACAGGCTCTGTATCCCCCATCACTAGGAGTCCCAGCTGGAGCATCCTAGTGAATTCCAGAGAGTTTCTATTGTACTAGCCCAACCATTCTTTCTGTAAATTACATTCTGCTCTGTTCCTTAGGGTTGATGCTTTCCCATGCAGCATGCAGTTAAGAACGCTCAGCATTTGACTTTCATGCCTACTTTACTTCCCTTAACAAAATTGCCTGGTTCTGTTCATTTTGCTACACATGAAATACCTCTTCCTTGATGACTTAGTAAATACCTCATTGTGTAAATATTCTGCCACTGTAATAAATGTTTGCTATATATTGTTATGGTTTGAAGATGAAGGATTTTCTGAGGTGGTCATATTCTAGAGGCTTGATGCTCAATGGGTGGATTCAGAAAGCGACTGCATCATAAGAGCTCTAATTGTATCAGTGAGTTAGTGTATTTATGGAGTCACAAGTTAATGACATTATTGGGAGGTGGTAGAGACTAAGTATTTTCTTGGAGGAAATAGTTTACTATGGGCTTTCCCTGTATGCGTATGTCTTATCTCTGTTCCTTTCTGTTAAGGTTTGATCTCTTGCTATATATCGTAATGCTATGTGCAGGCCCCCAAGATCTGGATGCCCCAGAGAGGACAGAGTCTGCCCATAGACCCAAGTGAGGCTATGTATCTTGTTCCCAACTTATTTCTGGTTGGTAAATAAAGACGCCTATAGCCTAAAGCTTGGCAGAATTAAGATATGTGATGCTTGGTGTTCCCGGCCTGGAGGTCAGAGAAAACCACGAGAAGAGGGAAAAGAGAGGAGAAAGACTCCATGAGTTAGGAATTGAAGAACATGGCCCCAAGGGATGGCCAATTTGAGTTAAGAGCAGTCTGAATGAAAAATAGTAAGTATTAGCTTGAAGTTATTGATAAGAAAGAAGATTCTAATAGCACAGAGGGTAGATATCTGCCAAGCTCTTGTGCTGATTAAGGCTTATTATAAATATAATAGTGAATGTCATTTATTCAGTAACTAAATGGTCAAACGTGGGGTAGAAACCCTGGATTGGGATTAACTATATTCTACAACACCTTTATTCTTTCCTTGCCTTATGGTCACCATAAGCCAGCTTTGCCTGGCAGTGCTTTCCACAGTGATGCTACAGCCTCTCCACAGAATGAGTGCAAACTTACTAGCACATACATTAACTCATAGACAAGGCTTACTTGGTCTCTTAGCTTTAGAGGTGTGGCAGTCCATGATCAAAGTGCATTCATATCATAGCAGGAGCTTTGTTATAGCAAAGCATTTGGCCAGGATGCAAATAGAGAAAAGAGGGGCCTGGAGTTCCACTCTTTTCTGACTCACTTAAAAACCTCAATTATATAAGATCTCCCCATGTGGCACCTCCTGAATTGGTTCTAAATAATTCTCAATAATTACTAAACCAATTCTCAATAATGCTGTGGAGCAGGGGTGGGGCCTTTAATACTGAGACCTATGTGGATGATTTAGCTAAATGTGGCTGTTTTACTAGCCTCTTTTCTTTATCCACTCAGATAGTCTTTATTTTTGCTACTTTTCAAGATACAAAGAAGTACATTTTACATTTTAAGTAGGACTACATATTTATAGTATTGGCCCTTTATATATTATAAAAGCTTTTTTTATAAAAAGATGAATGTGCATGTATTAAGTGTTTGCTTGTGTGCTTGTGCATACACGTTCATGCTTGTAGTTCTTAGAGACACAGAATTTGCCTTCTGATCATGACTGGAAGCCTTGTTGTTTTTAAAACTATAAGCAAGAGATAATAATATCTTCCTGATAGACTTATTGCTAGTCTTAAATAACGGAAGACATGTAGAGTGCTTGGCAAGGTGCCTGGCATATAAAACGTCTCAGTAAACATCACGGAACCCTTTCCTGTGAAATAGAGTCACTCACTCTAGTATTGCAGAGTACCAGAAAACAAAAGCACAAAGAAATAAAAATTGCATCCGGTTCTGAAAGCTGCATTTGTGGTAGTTAATTCTGAGACATCCTCTTTGTGCAGGTACATAATGTAAAGGATGGGGCTGAGTTCTTGCTTTGTCCTGTTAATGAATGAATAAAAAAATATTACTCTTGACAATTGTAGAGTGCTCTCCCCTGAGTAATGCAGGGTATCTTCACCAGAGCAGATATGACTGCTTGTAAAAGACATCCCCAAACCACTTCTATGGACTGTTCATGTTGCCTCATAAACTGAGGGGTGACAAGGGTTAATTAAACCCCACCTGAAAGTCCAGGTATTCCCTTCTACACCTCCCAGCATCATGTATGCGATTCTGCATTTTGGGCACATAAGGACTTGGGAGTACAAGAATATATAGAAGGTGACCTGAAGTGGGGAAGCCATCAATGCAGCTGTGACAAAGTCATCACCATACATGTTGAGGTGAGGCTTTTCCATGGTGTTGTCATCTGTGTTTCTCTAAGCAAATCTTTACCTGTGCACTGGAGACAAGCCCAGTAAACTTATGGCTTTGCTAAGATGTCCCTCAGTGAAATTGTGCTTTGTGGAGAGTGGAGGAAGCCCTGAGTGAAGGGAATGGATGAAGTACTGACTAAACATGTTTCACTGACATGAGCCCAGTGCCAACTGCTCCAATGTCTTATACCCATGGGAACAGCAAAGCCTTATGGCAGTCAGGTCCAGGGAATTGGAAAAGCTTTCCTCTCCTGTCCACTTATGACAATTGAGAGTGTGTATAGAAACCATCAACCACAGCTTCCTTTGTAGAATAGCTTCAGCCAGAGGCTACAGACTCCTACCAAGTTTATGTAAACCTGACTCCTTCTTCAACTGTATACACGAAACTCTACTTGATTCAGATGTATAAAATAAATGGGACAAGTTTCTGGCTTGCAGCAGCAGCAATGTGTATTTTCCATCAGAGAGGAGACAGGTAATCTAGTGTCAGTGTTTCTTTACATGTGTCGGTGTGTCTGTCCTTTCTTCATTCCATGCTTGTTCTAGTTAAGTCAGTCCCTGAGGTTGTACAGAGCATGGCATATGGAATTTGCCAAAGTGGGCATCAGGGCACCCTGAGATTTCTTCTACAGTTCACTGTGCCTCCTGGGATTCCTGCACATTTCTGGAAGTGTTGCAGTGGACATCAGATTCTGTTACCAGTTTTGTGTTCTAACTATGGCTTGGTTAAGGATGGATAAGTTTGCTTCCACTCACTCACCTCGGATCATCGCTCAATCTTCACACGTAATCTTTGCATTAGAGAAAAGGTGATCTGAGATATTGTAACAGTGTGTGATTTATGTGTTGCTTGTCAATTCTTCCCTGTCACTCTTGATGGCATACCCCCCTTCTCCAGCATTAACTTCTTAGTGGCAGCCAGTGATATGAGGAGTCACATGCAAACAGGTGGTGTAAAGATTTATTTCTCTCAACTTACAATTATTGCTGGGTTTGTTCTAGTAGCTGGCAGCAAACTTGCCTCTCTTAGCAACTCAGTTATCTTAACCACACAGGTGCAACGTCTGTAGTGTCAGTGTAGCAGTATTTCACATTTACTGTGTCTGGGGTTTGAGGAAGAAATGACAGTTTACAGAAGCAGGAAATGAGTTCTACAGAACTGGCAGGGACTCAGCATTGTAGAGGCAAACCAAGCACAATGGATATTGAGAACTCAGACATAAGAGGGGAAAATTATCTGCTGAAGTAAGAAAAGAACAAATAAGAACTTTAAGGGGTAGAAAGAAAATGAAGAACTATCAAGATAAATGCACCTACTGAACACATCTTTCTTAGGGCAGCAAGAGTGGACTATGAGGACAGTCAGAGTTCTGCATTCCAATTTTTTTTACATGCTTTATTTTATTTTTCCTGGAACAAACTTTTGTTCCTTTATAACACTATTTTCAAAACATAATGTTAGAAAAAAATTGCTCTTGATTAATATTTTTATATGTGTGGCAAGTTTTCTCAGAGATATGAGATCATGGGTGTTATTGATCTTGAGAGCATCTTCCAAATCCCACAGGTTTAATGCCTTAGTACATGGATGCTGCAGAGGGCTGTACATGACCTGAAAGACTAAGTAACCGTCCATTGTCCCCTGACTTTGGGTCAAAATAATGCCTGGCTGATTAAGCAGAAGTCCCTTGCCAGTTTGGTTGATTTTTCTGAATGACGACAGACATATTTTTTATCTGAACTTACTTAATTTTTGCTGAAGAATTAGTTTGTACAAAGTTTGCCCAAACAAGCTCCACTTCTTGAAGCTATGATTATATATCAATATATCTCCAGTGTGATGACCTTGAAGGGATTCATGACAAAATTCACAGGGAGAAGGAAAGTTGTCAAAAACAAAAACAAACCAACCAACAAACAAAAAACTCAAACATTCTGAGAATTATAGGCTGCTTGAGAAGGAGGTCCCTAGCACCTTGGGGTTGATGTGTAGAACCAGGAAATGACAGATCTACAGGCTGTTCATAGTATGGTTAAATTCAATATGAAAACAAGGAGTATAAAAAGAGGAGAAAGAGGGTGAGAGGGGAGGAAATCTATTGAAAGACAGAGAGAAAGGATTTTGGGGATATGGGCGGTGTTCTCCATTCTCTACAGTATGAGACTCTTACAACCGAACTAAGAAATTCAGAAGGAAGTTTCCTCTCTGATAACAGCAAATGATTATTCTGGAAAACTGGTATTTACAGTTTACAGTGTTATAAAAATTAAAATAAAATCTGAGCTGCCACAAAGTTTGATGGATAGAAATTTGGGAAATCTCAATTGGTGGAAATTGTACCCTGAGAATGGACGTCAGAAAAGAGCTGGGGGCTGAGGGGTAATTACAGCAGGGCAGAGAACTGGATTTAGAGCCTGAATATTCAGGTTGAGATGAAAGCCTTACTAATTTCTAACTATATATTCACTTTAGAAAAGCTAATTAGTGTATTAGAGTCTTAGTCTCACCCAGCATAAATGTGATGTCTATCATACCTTCCAAGGTTGACTGTCACCTCTATTAGGAATGATGGCCACTTGACTCTGGCAACTTCTTTTTTTCTCCTGCTGCTGTCATACTTTCCTTCTGAATTCATTATACACACCATTAGTCACTGTGATAATTAGTTCTTCGCATGTGCTCAACACCTCTTTTCCTATTCTTCAAATGCATTTGGCAGACCCATTATTCCCACAACCTCCAGTCACCACATGCATTGCACTTACGTTCATGAGTCTGAAGGGAATGAAACATAAAAGTCAGAGTGGCTTCACAACCAGCATTTCTAAAGAGATGTTGAGCACTTCATGCTAAAAATTTACCTGAAGGAGATGTGTTAGAACCCTGTGTCTTCCTTTATTCTTCCTTGTTTCCTTCTCTCTATGATTCAGTTTCATTTTTCTTATCCTTCCCCCTCCTCTCTGTGTGTGTTTGTGTGCATGTACCTATCTTTCATATTATTAATTTCATATTATTTAGTTGATTGAAGATAAGTAATTTGAAAAAAATCTCACTTTGCTCTGAGCTTGTGCTTTTAAGTGTGAGAGATTCCTCACACCCCCACGCCAG
This sequence comes from Arvicanthis niloticus, assembly GCF_011762505.2. Classification (NCBI taxonomy): domain Eukaryota; kingdom Metazoa; phylum Chordata; class Mammalia; order Rodentia; family Muridae; genus Arvicanthis; species Arvicanthis niloticus. The sequence goes on from NC_133435.1 coordinate 5,863,932, forward strand.
CCCATGGGATATGGACTTTAAATATGTTCTTCAGCTTTCCATCACTGAAACAAGATGTCTGAAATAATTTGAAATAATTAACTCCAAAAGGAAGTTTCTGTTGGCTCACAGCATGGAAATTCTTCTTCACGCTGAGGTGATTTATTGCTCTTCAGCCTGTAGTAAAGCAATATAACATGATGGTACCATGTGACAGTGGAGGCCTGTCCACTTTGGTGTAGTGATTCATTCACTCCCATAACCCAAGAACCTAGGAGATACTGGAAATAACTATGATTTCAAAGCCAGCTGGGTTATAAAGCAAGACCTGTTATAAATAAATGCATATTGCCACCTGTATTTCTTCTGAATCAGTACTGAGGTCATTTAAAATTCAGCATGTTACACACTGGTACTAATGAGAAGGTTATATAATGTAATATGTTTTCTGTCTTCTCACTTCAGTTGAGTAAACCTTAATTTTGTCAAAGTCACCAGGGAGTCATAAAATTAAATATAATATTTACTTATATTTTATGAAGGGGGTAGTTTCTCTTCACTTAGAAATAAAAGGATGTAAATATTATCAGAGGAATGGAACATATAGGTAGACCAGGGGAGGATAAAGGATATTTTCAGGTCTACATTAAATTTGTAGTTAACATTTCACAAGACAATTGGTAAGGTGCTTAGCAGATTGACTAGAATACTCCTTACAGTAAATTTAAAGAACTCTTTCTGATCAGTTTATTTTACAGATTACTTAGAAATACTAGCTATAGAAGCATTTTAAATAATGCTTTATTTAAAATTATTTAAAAGCATTATTTAAAATGCTTCTATATCATTTAAGATAACATACATCCTTACCTGCTACTCTGGTAATCCTGATGCCACCAGAGACAATATTCATAGATGATTCCTCCAACCTGTGCCAGCTTCAAATGTAGAAAACTGTGGGGTTGTTGGATTAAGATTGATTTGAAAGCCCCAAAGAGTTTACTATTTCATAATAGCCAAGAAATGGAAACAGCCTAGATATTCACGTGATGGTGGATAGACAATTAAACACTGTATTTTTACACAGTGGCTGTTAAGAAAAATAAAATTAAGAAATGGAAACAGCCTAGATATTCACGTGATGGTGGATAGACAATTAAACACTGTATTTTTACACAGTGGCTGTTAAGAAAAATAAAATTATGAGATCCTCAAGTGAATGGATGGAACTGAATACAATCATTCAAACTGAGGTAGCTCTGATAAAAAAAAAAAAAAAAACAAATGTCAAATGTTTTCTCTCATCTGTAGATGTTAGCTTTGAATCTTCTTACAAGTATGCCTCATTTAGAATAGCCACAGGGGTCAAGACATTAGTAAGGAGTTCTGGATGGGGGGTTGTTATGGAGGGAAGTTAGAATGTGGTATTATAAAGGGTTAAAGAAAAATAATGGTGAGTGACTGGAGAAATTGTGGTGTAAATGATAAGACAGGATAGAGAAGGGAATATGCAAATGGTGGGTGTTAACAGATCTGAGAGCAATTAAGTTATTCAGTCAATGGGTTCTTAATACTCTGGAATTCTATTGCCTTCCCTGTTACCTAAGGAATGGCCTATCAGAGTGATTGATTGAAAAGATATCTTTTTCACAATTCTGTTACAAGAGAAAGACAAAGATTTACTTTCATGATTCCCACTTTTAACAATTTTATGCTAATCAAAAGGTGCCATTGAAGAGTCTTGCCACAAGGAATTTTGAACAGTCCTACCGTATGCCAATATTTTATACAACAACCATTTGAAATAATTCATAAACAATTTTCTCAATCTTCTATTTACCATTACATGGATGATATTTTGCTGGCTGATTTTAATGGAGATACCTTAGAATGAATGTTTGATGAATTAAAGAGAATTTTGCCTTGTTGGGAATTACAAATTATTCCTGAAAAAATACAAAGAGGAGACTCTATAATTATCTAGGATATAAGATAAGTCTGCAAGAAATTAGATCACAAAAGATACAAAAGAGGAGAGAATAATTAAAAATTCTTAATGATTTTTAAAAACTGCTGGGTGTTATTAACTGGCTACAGCCTACAACTGAATTGACTACACAAGAGCTAAGTAATTTATTTTCAAACTTACAAGGTGATACTTAAGTAGTCCAAGAAAATTATCAGGTGAGACTGAAAAGGAATTAGCTCTGGTAGAAAAGGAAACCACAAGATGCACATATAGGTGGTCTTGATCCAAAATGACCTGTATTTTAGTTATGTTGATGTCTACTCATTCTTCCAGAGAAATTCGTGTGGACAGGGAAGATGACATCTTAGATTGGATATTTTTAGCACACAGACAGAGTGAGAAATTAAAAACCTATATAGAAAAGGTTTTTTGAATTGATTTTAAGAAGAAAAATGAGACTTTATTAACAGGAATAGATCCAGCAGAGATTGTAATACATTTGCTAAGGCTGATATTGCCTCATTATGGGCAGAAAATGAACATAGGCAAAAGGCTTGAAGTATTTTTTGGGGGGGGGGAGAAATTAACAAAAAGTACCCACAAAGTAAGCAAATTCAGTTTATGAAAAGAATTAATTAGATTCTCCCTCATATTTGTAAATGGGCCTCCAATTTAGAGAGCTTCTAAATTTTATACTGATATAAATAAATCAGGAAAGGTAGGGTATAAACCAGAAAAAATGTGTTAGGTTGCGAAGAGTCCTGATGATACAATTCAAAAGTCAGAGTTGCATGCCCTTCTTGTGGTATCATTAGATTTTCCTGAATCTCTTCATATAGTTATTGCTTTTCATGTTCCAGAAAGTTATTTTTCATATAGAAGCTGCTGAACTTATTTATTCAAGGTGATTCAAAATTAACTTCAATGTTTAATTAACTACAACAACTGATCTGAAGACATACAGGTAAGATTCCCCTACCCAAATCCCCCTGTCTGCTGTGCCCCCATCAAGCTCAGCAGCCATGGGCTCTACCCAGACCTATCAGAGTTCCATCTTCCTTCTGGTCCATACCTATACCTGCAGTCATGAATAAGTGTACTACCGCCTAACCCACAGCTCTACCTACTTCCCAGGAGGCTTGCTCCAGTCCAGAACACTCAAGTCAGCCAACATTAGAGACAACCAGATGGTGAAAGACAAATGCATGAACATAATCAACAGAAGCCAATGCAATATGGCAACAAAAGAAGTCAACTTGTCTACTAAAAGAAGCCTTGGGTATCCTAACACATCTGAAGAACATGACTGTGACCTTATATTCCATTTCATGAAAATGATAGAAGTCTTTCAAGAGTATATAAATAATTCCCTTAAGGAAATACAAGAAAACATAGTAAAAAGGTGTACGCCCTTGAAGAAGAAACAAATAAATCCCTTAAAGAAATACAGGAAAATATAATCAAACAGGTGAATGAAATTAAAACTCCAACACAAGGAGGGTAACTATACCCAAGAAAGCACAAGAAATTGATCATCTCACAGCAAAACCAAAAAAAGAGAATCATACATACATAGTACCTCCTCCAGCACCAAAACAACAGGCACTAACAATCATTGGTCATTAATATCCCTCAATATCAATGGACTCAATTCCAAAATAAAAAGACACAGGCTAACAGGCTGGATACATAAACAAGATCCATCATTCTGCTGCATACACATCAGCAAAAAAGTTAGATATAACCTCAGAATGAAGGGCTGGAAAAAGGTTTTCTAAGCAAATGGGCCAAAAATACAAACTACAGTAGCCATTCTAATATATAATAAAATAAACTTTTGACCAAAATTAATCAAAAGAGATGGGGAAGGACACTTCATTCTCATCATAGGAAAAATACACCAAGAAGGTGTCTGATTCTGAACATCAAATGCAAAGGCACCCACATTTGTAAAAGTAACTTTATTAAAGCTCAAATTACACATTGATTTCAACACAATAATAATGGGGGACTTCAGCATAGTATTTTGATGGATAGGTCATCGAAACAGAAACTACACAGAAAAATAATGAAACTAACAGGTATTATGAAGCAAATGGATTTAACACGTATCCACAGAACATTTTACCCCCGAACAAAAGGATATATCTTTTTTTTCAGTACCTCACAGAACCTTCTCCAAAGTTGAGCACATAACCAGGTACAAAGCAAGCCTTAATCATTACAGGAAGATCCATATAATCCCATGCATTCTATCAGATCATCACCAATTGAAGCTGAACTTCAACAACAACAGAAACAACAAAAAGCCCACATGCTCATGGACACTGAACAAGTCTCTACTCAATTAACACTTGGTCAGGGAATAAATAAAAACAAAAATTAAAGACTTTCTAGAACTTAATCAAAAGCAAGGGACAACATACCAAAACTTCTGGGTCACAATGAAAGCAGTGCTAAGAGGAAAATTTATAGCACTAAGTCCCTTCATAAGGAAAGTGGTAAGATCCTGTACTAGCAACTTAACAGCATACCTGAAAGCTCTAGAACAAAAAGAACAAACACTCTCAAGAGGAGTGGATAGCAAGAAATAAAACTCAGGGATAAAATTAATTAATTAGAAACAATGCAAAGAATCAACAAAACTAAAAGCTGTTTTTTTGTTTTGTTTGTTTTCTGTTTTGAGAAAATCACCAAATTAGATAAGCCATTAGCCAAACTAACTAAAAGGTACAGAGTCAGTACACAAATTAACAAAATCAGAAATATAAAGGGAGACACAACAACTGAAACTCAGAAAATTAAAAAAAAATCATTAGGTCTTCAAAAGCTTGTACTGTACAGAACTGGAAAATCTAAATGAAATAGATGATTTTCTGTTGGGAGCCGACTTTTAGCAGAAAGTGGCTAGATTATCTTTGCAGCCATCTGGAACCATATACCCTGATAAGAGACTTGTTTTTCAACAGCCTACAACAGCTGAAGCACACTCTGATATCCCACATATTTTGTTTTGCTGTTTATTGCCCCCAGCTGCAAGGCGCACGTGCTGTCCACATACTATCTACGCCATACATGCCTGTAAGGCGCACGTGGTATCCAAGCCTGCAAGGTGCACGGTGCACGTGCTATCCACGCTAGCCATGCCTGTAAGGCTTACGTCATATCCACACCTGCAAGGAACGTGGTATCCACGTGACTATAAGGCACGTGGCAAAAGTGTATAAATACCTCAGAATTCCCTTCAATAAAAGAGACTTGGTATGAGACTTGAGACTTGATCAGAACCTCTGTCTTGTCTCCATTCTTTGCGTCTCCTGCCCCAAGAGCCCCACTCTCTCTCTTGACCAGAGCACTTAGCCCCAAAGCGATGAGGCAGAGTAAAGGCTGCAACAATTTTCTAGACATATACCACTTATTAATGTTAAATCAAGATCAGGTAAACTATCTAAAAGTTCCTATAACCCCCAAGGTAATAGAAGCCTCTCAAACAAACAAAAAATAAACAAACAACTCCCCCCACCCCACAGGACCAGTTAGTTTTATTGCAGAATTCTACCAGACTTTCAAAGAAGAGTTAATACCGATACTCCTCAAACTTGCCCACAAAATAGAAACAGAACGAATACTTCCTAATTCATTCTATGAGGCCACAGTTACCCTGATACCTAAACCACACAAAGACTCAACAAAGAGAATTTCAGACCAATTTTGCTTATGGACATTGGTGAAAAAAATACTCAATAAAATTCCCACAAACCAATTCAAAGAACACATCAAATACATCACTACATCAAGTAGGCTTTACTCCATGGGTACAGCAATGATTTCAGACACCAACATAATCTACTATATAAACAAACTGACAGATAAAAATCACATGATCTTCTCATTAGATCCTATAAAAGCCTGAGACAAAACCCAATGCTCTTTAATGTTAGGGAGACATCAAGGATACAAGGTATATACCTAAATGTAATAAAAGCAGTATACATCAAACCAATGGCCAATATCAAATTGAATGGTGAAAAACTTGAAGCAACCCCACTAAAATCAGGGACAATACAATCTGCCTACTCTCTCTCTATTTATTCAATATAGTACTTGAAGTTCTAGCCAGAGCAATAAGACAACAAAAGGAGATTAAGGGAATACAAATTGTAAAGGAAGAAGTCAAAGTATCACTACTCATGGATAATATAGTATAAATAGGCGACCCCCAAAATTTTACTCTGGGACTCCTATAGCTGATAAACAACTTCAGCACAGAGGCTGGATATAAAATTAACTCAAACAAATCAATAGCCCTCCTTTATAAAAATGATAAATAGGCTGGGAAAATTCAGGGAAACTATACCCTTCATAATAGCCACAAATTCTAGAAAATGTTTTGATGTACTCTAACCAAGCAAGTGGAAGACCTGTATGACAAAAACTTCAAGTCCTTGGAAAAAGAAATTGAAGAAGATATTAGAAAATGAAACGATCTCCCACTGTCATGGATCAGTAGAATTAACATAGTACAAATGACCATCCAACCAAAAGCAATCTACAGATTCTCATCAAAATTCCTACATAATTTGTTATAGGCCTTCAAAGAGCATTTTTCAACTTCATATGGAGAAACAAAAGGCTCATGATAAGCAAAACAATTCTGAATAATTAAAAAACTTCTGTAGGAATTGCCATCACTGATCTCAAGTTGTACTACAGAGCAGTAGTGATAAAAACTGGATGGTATTGGTATAGAAACAGACAGGTTGATCAATAAAATAGAATTGAAGACCCAGAAATAAACCCACACATCTATGAACACTTGAATTTTGACAATTTTGACATGGAAGGCAAAACTATACAATGGAAAAAAAGAAAGAATCTTCAACAAATGCTGCTGGTCTAACTGGATGTCTGTTTGTAGAAGAATGCAAATAGATCCATATTTATCACCTTACACAAGACTCAAGTCCAAGTGTGTTGAGGACCTCAACATAAAACTGGGTGCACTAAATCTAACAGAAGAGAAGCACTTAAAAGGATGTTCAACATCCTTAGTCATGAGGGAAATACAAATCAAAATGACCATGGATTCCATTTTGGCTAAGATAAAAAACTTCAAGTAATGACAGATATTGGTGAAGATGTGGAGAAAGAAGACCACTCCCCCATTACTGGCAAGAGTAGAAACTTGTACAACTACCGTGGAAAGCAAGATGTATTTTTTTTTCCCAGAAAATTGGAAACAGTTCTACCTGAAGACCCATTTATACCACTCATGGGCGTATACCAAAAAGATGCCACAACATACCACAGGGCCATATGCTCCACTATGTTCATAGCAGCTTTATTCATAATAACCAGAAACTGGAAACAACCCAGATATCTCTTAATCAAAAAGTGGATACAGAAAATGTGGTTTATTTATACAATGAAATACTACTTATCTATAAAAACAAGGACATTATGAATTTTGGAGGCAAATGGATGAAACTAGAAAATATCATCCTGAGTGAGGTAACTAGACCCAGAAGATCAGGCATGGTATGTACTCACTGGTAAGCGGATATTAGCCATAAATACAGAATACCCATGATACAGCTCACATATCCGAAGTAGTTAAACAAGAAGGAAGAGCTAAGCAAGGATGTTTGAATCTCACTTAGAAGGGGGAACAAAATAATCATGAGTGGAGAAGGGAGGGAGGGATCTGGGTGCGAAAGGAGAGGAAGAGGAGAATGTGGGGAGCTGATTGGGTGTGGGGAGAGACAGAGAGAGCCAAGAGGAACAGGACAATGAATGGAAATCTTCAGTTGCTGGTCAGTGTTAGCGGGGCTGGAAAGAATCTCTAGAAGTCTCGAATGTGATGAGAGTGGCTCCTGGGAGTCAATGAGGGTGACCTTAGCTGAGATACCTAACAGTGGGGACTTGGAACCTGAAGAGGCCCCTTCCTGTAGCCAGACGGGATGCCCAGTGGAAGGATAAGAACACCAGCTCACCCACAGAAATCCAAATTTGTCCTGTCTAAAAGAAATTAAAGGACAAAGATAGAGCAGAGACTGAAGGACTGGCCAACCAATAGCTAGCCCAACTGAGGCCCATCCCTTGGGCAAGCACCCAATCCCTGACACTACTGACACTATTAATGATCTCTGTTATGCTTCCAGACAGGAGCCTAGCATAACCATCATCTGAGTGGCTCTACCCAGCAGTTGATAAAAACAGATTTAGACACTCACAGCTAAACACTGGATGGAGGTTGGGGACCCTTATGGAAGAGTTGGAGGAGGACTGAAGGCCCTGAAGGGTAGATAGGAACCCCACAGGAAGACCAGCAGAGTCAACTAACCTTGACCTCTTGCATTTTTCAGAGACCGAGACACCAGCCAAAGAGCATCCATGGACTGGACTGCGGCCCCCAGCTCTGTCTCCATGTAGGTCCCTCAACAACTGGAGTGAAGACTCTCCTCTAAAGCTGTAGCCTCACTGTGGTATCCATTCCCCAAGAAGGCTGCCTTATCTGGCCTCAGTGGAAGAGGATGCCTTTAATCCTGTAGAGACTTGATGCACCAGGGTTGGGGGGATACCCAAGGAGGGCCCCACCATCTCAGAAGAGAAGAAGATGGGGCATTGGAGAAGGAACTCTGTGAGGGGGGATGAGGAGGGGATAGCATTTGGGATGTAAATTAATGTATTAGTTAAAAAACCAAAACCAAGCGATCAGAAATAGAAACCATCCATCATATATAACACATCACATCCTTCTCGCACAAGGTAATGATGAAATTAATTAGCTATTAATAGGAAATGTGCTACAAGCTTTAGATTTTTATCAAAACACCATATTAACAACAAATGTTTAAAGGAAGATTTTTTTTTTATCACTTGGCAACAAGCCAAGGAAATCGTAAGGGAATGTTCTACTTGTTCTATATATAACCGAACCCCATTACCTGTAGGAAGTAACTCTAAAAGGTACCCAAAGAAATGAAACTTGCCAAATGGATGTGTTTCATTTTGCAGCTTGGTAAACTAAAATATGTGTATCATATTATAGACAAATATTAAGGATTTCAATGAACAATGCCTTTAAATTCTGAAACGGCCGATTCTACAACTATACATTTATTTGAAATTATGGCAATTATGGTAATATCTGTACAAATTAAGACTGGCAACGCTCCAGTAAAATGAAGCAAATTGTTTACATATTATCATATAAAACATTTACCATACAATCGTACTAGCCAAAAATCTTACATTGGTGTAGATCTTTGTGTATTGATACAAAATTTAAGTTATATTTTGTTGCAACGTATGAGATATATATGTTTCACCTCTTGTATAAGGTATTGGATCCATGCAACTCATTTAAAAGTGCAATGCTTAGCACTAGTTTTTTAATAAACTCCTATTACAAATTATTCAGGATAATTAAAAATACAGCTTATTAATTAGTCAATCAAACTAATGGTCAAGTCAGATACTAGTTATTCACAGAAATATACTTTCTAGGTTGAACATATAGTAAGTAGCTAGAGACAGACAATGTTTGCCAATTCAGATTTACAAGGTGTCTCCAGAACTTTAATCATGAAGGCATATTGAAATCTGTCAAATGCATTTTGGCATTTATTGAGATCACATGATTTCTGTTCTTAAATTTATTTAAATGATGTAATAATGTATTACATTTAGTGATTTGCATATGTTTTAGAGACCAAGACACCAGCCAAAGAGCATCCATGGATTGGACTGCGGCTCCCAGCTCTGTCTCCATGTAGGTCCCCCAACAACTGGAGTGAAGACTCTCCTCTAAAGCTGTAGCCTCACTGAGGTATCCATTCCCCAAGAAGGCTGCCTTATCTGGCCTCAGTGGAAGAGGATGCCTTTAATCCTCTTACACCTGTGTGATGAAACCCACTTGGCTATGATGTATGACCTTTAGTGTGATTTTTTTGTTTTGTTTTGTTTTGTTTTGTTTTGTTTTTTCAAGACAGGGTTTCTCTGTGTAGCCTTGGCTGTCCTGGAACTCACTTTATAGATCAAGCTGGCCTCAAACTCAGAAGTCTGCCTGCCTCTGCCTCCCAAGTGCTGGGATTCAAGGTGTGCGCCACCACTGCCTGGCTAGTGTGATCTTGAATACTTTCTGCATGTATTTTAGTGAGAAATTTTGCATGTATGTTCATTAGAAAAAATTGGTCTGTAGTTTCTTTTTTTGCTGTCTTTATCTGGTTTTAGTACCAGGATAATAGTGGATTTGACGTGCCAGAGACCAATTCCAGCTGCAAGGTTCAGGTCCTGAGACAGGGAAGGTGTGTTGGCAAAGATGAAGACACTGACCACCTTTTGACTTTCAAGTAAGTGGCCCCCAAATAGCTCCAGCCATCGTTATTTGTACAGTCACAATCCTGCTCACATGAGCAGTGACATTGTTATTTTACTAAAAGAAATCAGTTTCAGCATCATAAAGCTCCATCATTACAAAATGCCCCCAATAGTTTCCCTCCATCTTTTCCCCATCTCACTGGGTCAATTACCTCCTAACCTTATTTTACACTACAAAGCACAATTTCAGCAAGTCAAAAATAAATGTCTAGCTGGGCATGTCCTGTAGCTATGAGCACATCCCCAGCTGGTAGCAAATATGGCTACATAGTTATGCCAGGTGAGAGAAAAATTAAACATTTATGGATATAAGTTCAGTCATCAGAACGCACCTGTCTGTCATAATACTTTTAAAACTGCAGACAGAGGCACATTTACTGTACCAAGTAACCTTTCCTGATATGCACCTGATGACCATCTTTTGAAGAACCATTTTTAAATCTTTATTGATCAGACATAGCTTCCTAATTTTCTAAGTCTCTGTTGATCAGACAGCATCCCCATTTTAAGTCTTTGTTGATCAAACATAGCTTCCCCATTTTAAATCTCAGTTGATCAGACGCAGCTTCCTCAGAACAGTTACGTAAGCAGGACCTACTGCTCTCCACAACAGCCACAGGCTTGCTCAATGTGACCATAGCTGTTTCTCTAGAGACATGATTACGTGTCCCAAATACCCAGGATTAATGGTCACATCTGGAGGACTGAAAGAGAAGAGAGTCACCTTGCTTGTGACTGACACAGTGAACTAAATTTTGCTATGAGTGTAGACAGCATAGAGAAAGCAAGGCGAGTCTGTAGCACACACGATTTAGGAAATAAACATACGGGCCACCACATTCACCACAGGTCCTTGCCAAATGGGAAGGGGTCTTCATGGCCTTACTGGAGTAGAAGAATCCTAACAACGAAGCACTCATATGCCATTCCCTGCAGATGCCGTATGGTCACTGCCACTGAAGAATTTTGTGGCATTAGTCTTGTGAGAAAAATTGAGAAGTGATAGCATTAGATATTCCTTAAGAGTATCATAGAATTATGCAGTGACTCTGTGCGATACAGGCTTTTATATGTGGAAGGCTTTTGATTACAACCTCAGTTTCCTTCTTTTCAGTTTCAGTTGTTTTGTATCTTTTGGTTTTCATTTTGTTAAGTCATGTGCACTTAGAATCTCACCGATTTCTTTTAGGTTTTATAGCTTTTTTGGAGTTTAAATGTTTAAAGCATTCTCTAATGATGTTCTAAGTTTCACTAGAATCTGTTGTGTCGGGAGGTCCTGTTTTGTCATGTCTACTGGGGGGTCCTAAATGCCTCTGTGTTCATTTTCTAGGTTTAAGAAGTTTTCCACTATAACTTTAATAAATGGTTTATTTTTTTTTGTGTTCATCCCCATTTCTTTTCTGCCATATTTTTATGTTTTCCTTATGGAGCCCTGCCCCTGACAGGAAGTCCTTGACTAGTTACCTATCCAGGCTACCAAGTCAGTGTATTTTATAGAGAAAGTAGGGGGATGTATGATGCTTGTACCTGCCTAGGTCTGCTACAGAGAAGAAGTCACTGCCTAGCACATTACTGAATGCCTACTATAAGTGAGATATTGTAATGAGCACATAGTGGTATACAAATGATATTCCTGGAAAAAAATCCAATTTAGTTGGAAGATAAGGTGAAACAATATTTTTGTACTTAAACATTCAAGAGATTCTGTGCCTTGATCCAAATAGGTAAAATCATGACTCTAGGGTTCAGAAGAGGAGCATATTTGGTTGTCTGGGTGTGTCAGATAAGCTTTGTGTACTCATGTTTCATACACTAGGAGACATCTTGTATAGTACTCAATTCTATAGATCAAAGCTGATACCTTTCAAAATTGTTTATGAAGTAGCTGACGTGAGAGATGAAGAACCTGTGAGCAGTGATAAGACATGAAGGATTAGAACTCAGGATCTGTGAGCTTAAGCAGGAAAAGACTTATGAGAATCACCAAGATAAAATAGAAACAGAAAGAAGGGAAGAGACAGCTCTACAGATGGATGAAACATAGGCTTTCAGGTGGTTGAGAGATATTGCTGACGTCTGTTCATAGCAAGATAGGGTTTGAATAAATCAAGAGGGTAGAGTGGTAACGGCTTCAACCACAAAAGTAAAAAACAAGTGTACCTTATTGTAAGTCAACATCTACAAATTAATAGCCCAAGTGTTTATACTCAGAAGATAATATCATTCACTGAGAAATTGGTTTTTGTCATTTTTCATAAGCCCAGGAACAATAACACTCACAGCCCATGTTAGATCGGTAGCTGATTCTCTTTACCAGTTACTCTGTTCAATAAGAGCTTGCAGGAAGGTGAGCTGACTGTTACCTATAGTGTGGTCTTCACCAGGGCTGGCATCATTTTTATATATTTAACATGTTTGAATGTACTGAGGCTCTTGGGGCAGTTCATGCATTTGTGTCATTAAATATCTTGGTAGTGATGAAAGCTGTGTAAGAGAGCTGCTTGAAAAGTACTCAACAAACGTTTCTGTGTCTGTTAGGGTTCCTATTTCTGGGAAGAGGACTTACACCATGACTATGGCAACTCTTATAAAGGAAAGCATTTAATTGGGACTGGCTTACAGTTCAGAGGTTTCATCCATTACTGTCATGGTGAGAAGCATGGCATATGTAAACAGGCATGGTGCTGGAGATGAGAATTTTAGATCTTGATGTGTTGGCAGCAGGAGACTGAAACACACTAGGTCTAGCTTGAGCATCTGAGGGCTAAAAGTTGCCCCACAGAGGCATTTCCTCTAACGAGGCCACACAGTTTCTCTAACAAGGCCTCATGTTCTGAAAGTTTTGCTCCTTATGGGCCAAGCATTCATACACATGAGTCTATAGGGTCATTTATAATGAAACCACCACATTGTGTGAAGCATAAAGGTAGGATTGGGTTCTATGCTAATTGCTTGGATGGTTAGAGTTCTCAGTGAACATAGCAGAAGAAATACCGTCTGGCTAGGGATGCTAAAGCACAGGCATGTTAATGAAGGTACCAAAATGGCACCTATATGAGCTGAAATTGGGCATAATTTTATACTTTTTGTATCATTGCATACCAAAAATTCAAACCTTCTAAAGGAAAAATATTCAAAATGAGTTTAAACATCCAGGGGATACATTGGGATTGTGCTTGTGGAAGAAGAGAGGGAGGGAGCAGGAGCAGTCTCCAGACTCCAATCTAGATACAGAGGCCAAAATGGACAGAAGGGGTGGCTGGGGGCGTGGCCACAGATGGAAGCTTTGCTCTGAATTTTAGCTAGCTTCATGGAAGCCTCCAGGCCAGATCTCCTGCTAAACTGAATCGCAAATTAACACCTGCTCCAGTCTCTGCTGTGCATAGTCACTGGGGGGGGTGGGGGGTGGGGAGGAGGGGGGGCAGCTGTCAGAGTAGCCATGACCATAGGTATAAAGTTGGGTGCCTGTGGATTTCCACAGCCAACTCCCTTAGAGAGACTCGAGCAAGCCACTGTTGCTCTTGCTATCTGGCTCAATATAAAAATTCTCTGCTCTGGACTATGAAAGAAAGTTTTTCCCAGTTAGAACTGGAGAGTTTCGACCTATTATGATTGTTTCAAATCCTTTCTACTCCAAGCCTGATCTACATGCCATCGACTTTGGACTTTCTTCTTCTTTGCATCATGCACTGATTGATACTAGAGACAGATTCATTTGTGTGTGTGTGTGTGTGTGTGTGTGGTTGCTCCTAGAGGCAAATTTATGTATGTGTGTGTATGTGGTTGCTACTAGAGACAGATTTGTGTGTGTGTGTGTGTGTGTGTGTATGTGAGTGTGTATTTGTGTATGTGTGTGTGTACATGCGTGTTACAAGAGATAGATTCATTTGTGAGTATGTGTGAGTTGAAAGACCTATTACATTATGCAAATGAACTAGAAAAAAACCACCCTTCTCCTCCAGGCTTCCAAGTGTACAGATTAATGGTGCACCCAACCACTCCAAGCTTAAAGACAGATTATAGCTGCAGATTTCTACATAAATAAAAAGCCTTTAACATAATTTTTTCTTGAATTTTTTGGATTAGGGTCTTTCTGTAGCCTATACATCGTAAGATTCAGTAGTAGAAGGACTGAGGCTTTATCATTCTGAAATGTTTCCTTTTTAAGAATATATACAGCAAACCTCCTAAAGTCACAGAGAGTTGCCAAGACAGTGGCCACAGGTGGAGATTCAGATGTGTAGTGCATTGTTTAGAACACCATGCTTGGTTGGGAATGAGATACGAGTCTCTGGCTGGCTCTACCTTTGTTTTTTTTTGTCCTGAGGGACTTAGCACAAGTAGCAACATGGCATTGGTTTGTTGATGGCAGAGGGCTGAGAGAAACGATTTCAGTTGCTGTGGGGAAAGACATCGGCAGGTGCATATCCTGAATAAATAAAGAAGCTGGGAATTGCACACCTGGACCCAGAGAGTGGCACTGTGGAGGAGACCTGCTGGTGTGGAGGCTGGTTACCAGAGTGCTTGTTAATTGCTCTGATACTACTGCTGAGAGGAATGTAGCTCAAACTATGTCCTCTAAGGCATTCCACCAGTTTCCTCCAGCTTTGGAAGGATTTTTGTATGAATTACATTTCCTCCTAGTTAGGAATTTTTGTTTTTTTTTTTTGTTGTGTGATTTATCCAGGATTGAAAAACTCTGTAGTAATTCTAGGTTTGGGTAAAGGATCTTTCTACTGCAAGACTCAGTGGTTCACTAAATTATCTCCAGTTACCATGTGATGGTCTGGAGGACACAGATTCAGAGAGAAAGAAAACATGTCCTTACATTTGAAGTACACTTGATCAAATAACCAGCTGTCGCCCGGGTTAGGTAACTTCTAACCCAGACAGTGAATGCTGTCTCACGCAGGGTCTAGATGATCAAATTATAGAACATTTAAAAGTTTCCCATTTCAGGAAACCTGGAAAATTCTGCTCAGCAATATCATTTATCATGCACCGAGTGCTTATCACATTAAAATACTAGAGATTAATGTTAACATAGCAAAATCCAAATGCAGGTTAGGTGAGGTACAGATGCAGGAAGGCAGCCTCTGAGAGTTTAAAACGATCAAAAATGACATGCTTTAAAATTTTTACAGTAATATATAATATATTATATAAAATTACATATTTACAGTAGGCGGCTGCTGTCCTACTGCCATAGCCATAGTAAATGAGTGCTTCTTGCACATTACGGGAATTACAGCTGTGTCAATCCTGTGCATAATTTCATATTCTAGGTGGATTGACTGACTCCCTAGTGTACTGTTTCTACACATACTACTTTTAAACCTTAATTTGGCAATAATTTACATAGTTCGTTGTTGGGAGCCGACTTTTAGCAGAAAGCGGCTAGATCATCTTTGCAGCCATCTGGAACCATATACCTTGATAAGAGATTTGGTTTTCAATAGCCTACAACAGCTGAAGCACACTCTGATATCCCACATATTTTGTTTTGCTGTTTACTGCCCCCAGCTGCAAGGCATACGGGGTAGCCAAGTGCAAGACATGTGGTTCACGTGCTGTCCACGTGCTATCCAGGCCATACATGCCTGTAAGGCGCACGTGCTATCCACGCCTGCAAGGCGCACAGTGCACGTGCTATCCACGCTATAGACGCCTGTAAGGCTTACGTCATATCAACACCTGCAAGGCACGTGGTATCCACACGCCTACAAGGCACGTGGCAAAAGCGTATAAATACCTCAGAATTCCCTTCAATAAAAGAGACTTGGTATGAGACTTGAGACTTGATCACACCCTGTCTTGTCTCCATTCTTTGCGTCGCCTGCCCCTACAGCCCCACTCTCTCTCTTGACCAGAACACTTAGCCCCAAAGAGTTGAGACAGAGTATGGGTCAAAACAGTTCGTGTTCAGTGCCTTTATACTGGACAATATTATTAAATTGACAAGTACAACCTTTCTTTTGATGTAGGTTATAGAGTACCGAGATTTGAAAAAAAAAAAAAAAGCATCAAGAAATTGCAACATGAATGATGGATGAAGTAAAACAAGGGGGGACTAAAAGCTGTAGTGCACTGCATAGTGTGAGCATTGCAAAGCATCATGAAAGCACAGGCAGGGCACACTTGGAACTCGAAGGAAGAAGACTGAAGAGTTAAAGAGATCTCTGAGGACTTGAAATTTTCAGTATTGTGCTCACCTTGATGACTTCTAGGCCTCTGTCAAAGCTCTGTTTCTATTTTGAGAACTATAATCTTTTCTTCACTCTTTTAACATCCCTTTAGCAATTTAAATAAAACACACCTTGTTATGTTGTCTGCTTACACGATTGCCTTTCTCTTCTACCACTTAACCTGAAAACTCTTGGAGGGATGACATCATCACTTGCCATTCAGAGGCCACAGTGCTCAGCATAAATGACAACACTGAAGTTGGAGGGAGAAGCACAGTTATCCATTCAGAGTGGACCTTATACCTCACTTCCTTTTTGTAGAGAAAATATCTTGAGTATTGTATGGATGCATCACCTATCAATTAAAAAAAACCTATGGCCTATAGAAGGTGGGACATCTGGGAGGCAGAAAGAATTCTGGGATAGAGCTAGGCACAGGAGATTCACCTGGGAAGATGTGACAAGATGGATGCGTAGTACCCAAGCGCAGGTAATCAGCCACTATGGCAGAATGCAGATGAGAGCAAATGGGTTATCATAAGTTATGATCTAGTCAGAAAAGAGCCTAGCTCTATGGCCAATATATTTGAGTTTGAGTCTTATTTCTGGGAACACAGGGCTGGGAGGGAGAAGCAGGACCAAACATCAACACCATTTTCCCGAGACACTAGTGTATTTGCAATGGAAAGCCACTGCTGTGTCATCTACATGATGTATGGGTTTGTGATGAAGCTAAGTTAGTGAGTTTCATTTCTGTGAGGACACATTTGCTCCATTCATGTCTGTATGCTCTCTGCCTAGGCTTCCATACAGATATGAATTATCATTTTCAGACACGAGACCTGTAGACATGCCATGTTTCACAAGCTTGCATGAATGATTTCAAGTCAGTTTCCATTCATGGGGCAATCACTTTCACTCTCGTCCTGACAATGGTTATCAGATAACTTTCCCTTTACTTGTGCAGCCAGCATCCTATGAAGTCACTTATAATTCCCTTATACTATTTTTGATTACATTGCATTTATTTTCAGTTTATTTATGTGTGTCCAAGTTTGCTTGTGGGACAATTATAGTTAACTCAGTCATTCTGGATTTCTGATGGGGTTGAAGACTTATAGTCTCATAGCCAATCCTGGCTATTTACCTTGAGAGAAAAGATTTGAGTGGATGGTCATCAGCTGACATTCATTCTAAAGCCAAGGAAAAAGCCAGGTTCAGAACTAAGTGTTTTAGTTAGGAGAGATGACAGAGGTTCTGGTTAGTCAACAAAATGATGGACTTGGTATTAGGACTATCTTGTACCTCACTGGTACAAATTGGCATAATTATGCTCTAATTGTATTTTGAGAAAAAAGTTTTATTTTAACAGGAAGGGTGATATGTAGGAGGAACTAAGGTGGGAGGAGTACTGAGAGGAAGAGAAGGAGTAAGGAGAGGATGAGAAGAAGGAGAGGAGAAGCTAGGTGATGAGAGAGAGAAAGGGGGACATGGAGGCAGATGTTCACATGTCTCCACCAGTCAAAGGTAGTTTATATATCTAGGTTGGGTATTGGGTTATACTTCTGATTGAGCATTACCAAACTTATAAAGCCTTTGATTAACATTTTAAAAAAATGTATAAATGCAAAAAGGAAAGGGGGCATGGGATAGGGGCTTTCTAAGGGGGGGGGGATGGGGAAAGGGGATGGCATCTGAAGTGTAAAAAAAATATCCAATAAAAAATGAAAAAAAAAGTTTGCTTGTGGGAGTCAAATCTCTCCTTTCATTTGTAGGTGTCTCTGATCAAGCCCAGGTCATCAGCTTTGGCAGCAAGTGCCTTTATCTGCTGAGCCATATTCTTAGCCCATATCACTTTTCTTTAAGTTTGCTGAAGTCTTATGTTTTCTTATTATACGTGTGCATAGTGTGTTGGCATGTGGGCATGTTAGTGAGAGTACATGAGTGTGAGAGCATGCATGTATTTGTGTACATTTGAGAGTCCATGCCCAAAGCCAACATTTGATAGACAGATTTCTTTGACCATGGTTCTCTTTATTGATCCCTACAGAGTTGCTCCATTGAACCCAGAACTCCCATATTTGGTTAGTCTCTCTAGCTGGCTTGATCAGGAATTGCTTGTCTCTGCCCTCCGAGTACTGGAAATGCAGGTGGATAAACATGCTCTCCTAGTATCTTTCTGGGCCCTGGGATCCAAATTCCAGTCCTCGGGGTTTCAAGACAGGTGCTTTAACCATTGAGCTATCCCCCAGTACCTGATACTATTATTTTATGCTTGAAAATAAGATAATGGGAAGTATGCAAGCTTAGTATGACAGAGTACATCGGTGTCACCATGGATTGGTGACATACTTACCTACCCTGTTTCAGTCCCTGTTTGGGTACTACCTGCCGAGGACCAGCCTCGCCTTGAAGAGGGCTTCTGAAAGCAGGGGTGTCTGGGAATGGTGGAAAGAAATGACTCAAAGTCAAATCGTGAGCCCAAGCTGGAGACCTAGGTTCTGCTGAGATTGCTTTCCAGAATACTTTTTCTCCCTATGTTCTGCTCTGCTCTAGACAGCCTTTTTCTATTCTAAAAGCCTCTCTGGTTGAGACAGCTCTTTCCACTAGTAAAACTTCTAAAAGATCTCTGGATAGCAGGTTTTCTAACTAAAGTCAGAAAAGCTGCTAGAAAAATTTCTTGAATCTTTCCAAGTCAGAAATCCTGGTAGGAAAAAATTCTAAAGGTAATTCATGACTTTCCCAATCAAAATCAGGCCAGAAAAATTCTAAAAGAGCTATGTCAGCTCTTTAAGTAATTCTTGAGATTTCTGACTGAGTCAGAAATCTTGTTAGAAAAATTCTTGAAGAGCTGTTTTGCCCTCCAGAGATCTCCAGTCAGCTCAGCTCTTGCTAGAGAAAAATCCTAAAGAACTGCTATTGCTTTCTGCTAACTCATCTCATGTAGACCAAAGCCAATTTTTATTTACATATCAATTCAGTTCTTTATTCCAGGTTCCCTTTAGATTTTTCTATAAATCAGCATCTGGTGACTCCAGCACCTCAATTCTTAGAAGACAGCGAGCACATATTTCCTTTAAACACTGCCTCTGTTATACAAGGATGCCAAATTAACATGCAGGACACAGTGCTGAAATTACCATTTCTACCTCACCTGGGCACCTTTCTGTTTCCCAGGCTGGCCTTGAACTCAGGAATCTGCCTTTGTATCTTTCTGACAAGTTGGCTCAGTGCTGTTGGGCCTTGGATGAGATAACTCCATTTAACCTGTGCCCATCAATCAGGTAGGACACAGGTAGAGGTCTCCACCTCCAGAGATTTAAATATTAATGAGTTATCCAAAGGCCAGGGGCGTAGCTAATTAAGTTATTCCCTCCCCTTTCCCCCCTCCTATAAAAGTCAAGCTCCCCTGACTTTTGCGGGGGAGTGCTCATCATCTACACCCACTCACCATGCCATGAACAATAAAAGTTTTGGAAAACCGGACTCCACGTGTCGCCTGGTCTCACCGCCAGATTCCCAGCCTTTGGAACCTCGAACTGCCCTCAGCGGCTGTGTGAATGTGGGACCCTCTGCTGCTGGCGTGGGAAGCCTGCCAGACCCGCTGCTGGACCGCCGCTGGACCAGACTCCCTCTCCCCCCCCCCAAGGTTTTTCTTCCCCACACAGTGCAACTACCTCTGTTTCTTTAGATCCATGAAGCCCCTCATGATTCATATTGCATCCTTATTTTTTTGCATAGCTGAGAAATTATGTATTTTTAAACTCATGTTTGTAGAGTTCTTTTCCACAGTCTTAAGGGCTGTCCGGAAGGTCCCAGTGTTTAGCATTTTGCGGAGACATAGCTACATCCTCAACTGCTGGACTCCTGCTGTTGCAAATTATCATGGAGTTACTAATGTTAACAGGGAGGACATTCCCTGAAAGAAAAGAGTCCTCCAGTGCTTGTACTGGTTCCCGGAAATATGTACATTATTACACAAGCCTGCCATACTCACATCAGCCAATGGTTCTCAAGGAGGCTCACACCAGGGCCCAGTCCCAAGGGCAGGAACCATGTCACTCTGTCCCCACCAAGGCCAAGCCAGGCTCTGCAGAGCAGGAAACACACTTAAGTGAAACTGTTGTTGAATTGTACACAGAATTTGCTTTTTCTCATATTTAAAATAACGATCTCTTCCCTCCACCTCACGTCTTTCTTTTAGTGATTTGCAAGATACTTATTTGATTTTTCATGTGAGTACTTTAACAACAGGACTTACTATTTCACCTTCTGTAAACTCTGGGGAAGATAAGCAACCAAGGTGACTCAGAAGGAGCTAATCATAAGGTTAATTGAGACAAACAAGATACATTGTATACACATGAAATTTTCAAAAGATAATTAACTCTCTCCCCCAAATCATTCCTCTCCCCAAAGAAATTTAGTTAAGTGGCTAGAGAAATGGCTTAGTAATTAAGAGCTCTTGATGCTCTCGTAGAGAACCCAAGGTCAGCTCCCAGCATCCATAACAGACGGCCCACAACTGCCTCTAACTCCAGCTCCAGGTAACCCGATACCTGGTTTTGGCTTCAATGGGCACCCACACATATGCTCTCATACAGGGAAGCAAAATAAATCATAAAATATTTAGGTAAATAGCTTTAAAATGTATTTGTAGCAGTTTTTTTAAGTAAAAATATGTGATGCTTTCAGTTTTATAAAACCTCACATGATAACTATGATTCAAATAGCCTTTGTGGATTTTTTTTCCCACAAGCCATCCAAATAAAGTCGAGAGCAAAATCTTAAGACAGTGCAATCGGCTAGTGTGAGAATAGCACAGGTCTGACTTTGGAAGCAGATTCCAGGGACCTAGTTTCTGCTTAGGAACACTCTACATCTAAAGGCTAGGCTGCCTGCTTCCACCGAGGAGCACATTCTAATCGTTTATCAGACAGTCTTAGTTCATTAGGTTATACTGATCCTCAGGCTATTTTTGGTGACACATATAGAGAGTGTAAAGATAAATTTATCCCTGTGTAGTATGTCTGATAAGCTGGTTGAGAAGATTCAATCAGTGCTGTGACGTGCTGTGATAGGCATAGACAGATCATTGATTTTCACTCACTGTGTATAAAACAGTCCAATCTCACAACCCTGCTGAGAATGCTTTAAATTGTCCATTTAATAGATAGCGCTCAGCATCCTAGGTGGAGCACCCATATCCCAAATAAACATCACTCATGAATTTCAGGTGATTTCAAAGTTCATGGATAAGGACAGAAGGCAGGAAAGCTAATTAATTTTTAGTGTACATTTCCTGGATTTGTGCTATAAAGAATAACAGGATAGATAAGTTTCTAGGCCTCTGAAAAGTTACATTGTATCTAGAAAAAGACCATAATATGGTCAGTCAGTACTGAGACATGAATCCTCATCTGTCTTTGTTCTCTGCTTAGTCTAATGTGACACACTGGCATTCTTGAATTGGGGCACCGGGAAGAAGGAAATGCCCTGTTGACATGCTGCCACCCTGACAAGGGTGCTTAAATTGGGAAATACAGTTAGACCTTTTAATTTCATCCTTAATCCATCAACATTTTAGGAGACAGCATCTGATATAGTCCAGTTTTGGCTTCAAAATCAATATGCAACCAAGGATGACTTCCCACATGCTGGGATTAGAGGTGTGCACCCCTCCACTCAATTAAGAATCTTCTGAGTGAGGCAGGTGAGAATCAGCTTCGGAGTAAGTGGGAACAAGGGCAAGAGAAGGGTCTGGAACCCAGCTTTGTAGACCCTTCTCTGTAGCGGGTAATATATAAAAAAACCTCCATTTATAAATCCACAGGTAAATGAGGAGGGAGGTGGAAGGACAATGGAGAAGCACGTGGCCGGGAGAAACTGCAAGTTACAAGGGGTCTCATGGATGAGGAATAGAGCAGTGTAGTAGCAATTCTGCCCAATCTAGGTGTGCTGTTTGTACTTATAATATTTGAGTTGTGTCTTTATTGACCAGGCCTTCTTGGGTTGGACATTTACTACAACACCTCTTCATTGCAGCAAACACTGAGGTGCTTGATGGACACCCAGGTCTTACAGGAACAACCGTGTGGTACCTGCTTCAGGTCATTGTTTTACATAGGAGAAGGTGAGGTGCTAGGTACGTTTTATAAAAACTTAGACACCGTGCTGAGCTTGGTAATGGATAGGTGTTTGTATAGTGTATGAAGCTTGTATTTTGTCTTTACTTTTGGTATCATAAACATTTTCAAATTTATTTCTAAATTTAAGTTCTAGAAAGTTATGGTGTTTGCGGAGTGTGTTTGGCAAAGTGTTCAGCAAGAAAGGGATTCACTGACAGAAGTGCTTTCATGGGGTGAATGCAAGAAAAAATTCTGAATTTTGAGTATGGAGTGATATTACTGTGCTGTATCTAACCTGGGTGATTCGTTACTAAAAATCCTGTACAGAAATGGGCCATAGAACTAAGAATATGAGGGATAGATTTGTCTTAGTGAGATATTATTTTCTTTTTTCTAAAGTTTGTTTTTATTATATTCAAGTGTGTGTGTGTATGTGTGTATGTGTGTGTGTGTGTGTGTGTGTGCGTGCGCGCGCGCCTCTATGTAAAAGTATGCAAATGAATGCAGGTTCTCTTAAAGTTTAAAGGTATCAGAATCCAGGAGCTATAGCTACAGACAGTTGTGAGTTGCCCCTTGTAGATGCTGGGAACTGAGCTCAGGTCCTCTGCAAGAATGGCACATTCTCTTAACTGCTGAATTATTGCTCCAGCTGACATACTTTCTCAGTATATTCTAAATTTGCCCACCACAAATACCATAACAAATATAGAGCCATGCCATGTGAATTAAGTCCTTTATATTTTTACTTGATGGCCATTTAAAATTATTAATGTTTCACACCAAACACATCCGTTTTAATACCAGCATTTTAGTTAAGTTACAATAGCCTTTTGATGCATTTACTATAAATAGTTTAAGATGTAGCTTTTTAGTATTTCCTTGATAAAAGCTGTTTCTTTTAAACTATCATTTAAGTACTGCATGTAGCTTGTTCTCCTGTTTAATGAATTGAGAAGACACTGTTTTATTCAGTGTTACTGGACACTGCTAAGTGGAGGGGGAGAAGAACACTAGGTTTCTACACTTAGAAATCTAAAATTAACATGAAGTTACAACGATAAATAGAATCATGCCACTTTAAATACAACTGCACATTTGTTCATGTGAAAAATTCGGTAATGGACTTTGTTTCTACTAATAAAATATGAATGTGCCCTGACATTGAAAAACGAAGTGAGATTAAATAACTGTTGTGTCTGGGGTAACATCACTCCAGACACTAGAGCTGAGCTAGGAAGATGCCTGGGAGATAAGCTCACCCACAGAGGCAAGACATCTTTCTCCGATTTCAGAGTCATTTCGATCTTTCAAAACTGTCGCTTAATACAGTAGAGCCTGAACTAATGGGGCACCTTAAATTTCCTATAATTAAACAAATCAGCTGAGTGCAGGATTACGCTGCCAATTCTTTGCAGAAATCTCTCCTTTGAAGTTCCAGATAAATAGTCCCAATCTCTCAGATGTAGTTGACATTTTTTTAAAAAGAAACTCTCTCTTCCTGGTGTCTAGCAGGGACTCCTGCTTCCGAAGGTTATATTTCCAGACTTTGGCTCCCACCTTTATTAGAAGGCAGGAGGGGCTAGGCTTACCAAGTCAGTGGAAGTCTTCTTTATTTCACCAACAGTATCTGCAAAAGAGAGAGAGCGCAACTTTCACAGCTGACTGGTATGCAGGACCAGGGAATCTCTCCATAGTGGTAAGCTGCTGGATGATAGCCTTTACCATGAATTCTACACAGGATGCCTTTTAGTTGGAGTATGTGCCCTCCCTCCATCCTCTTGATATTAATAGTTAATATGATTCATGAATTAAAGAGAACATTTCTTGAAAATTTTACTTATTAATGCATTCACTTGATACTTTAAAATGATCAAATATACTTATGCTAATTTATTCTGCCTCTTTGAGATGTTATCCTGTGCTATATGAGATACAGCAGTCTAGACTGTGGCCTCTAGCTTAGGGATCAGTTTTCTGTCACCTAATATGATATGTACAATGTACCCAGACCCACTTCAGAGCACAGCAGACCCTCTTAATGATTGCTAATCGAATGGTTACCTTGTAGCATAGGCAGAAAGGTCTATATACATGTAAAGGTCAGCCGTTGAAAGGTTAAAAAAAAGAAAGTCAATCACCCAGGGGGGCATTTGCAACCTCTGGGTGATTGACTTTCTCTGACCAACCTCTGATAACATATTACCACATTTCAACCAACCTCTGACAACATATTACCACATAGGGAAAGTAAGAGATAATTAATGTGAACTCATTTTCTCCAGCAAAGTTCTTGCTTTCAGCATATGGTGGGTCTTAGACTGTTCAAACACATAACCAGTTCCATTTGTCTGTATTGCAGAGGGAGGCTATGCTCACTCTGTTCCTTTACGTTTTCTCATTTCGTTTGGGTCTGATTCCTGTTGGTCTGCATAGTTGCACAGAGCCACCCACTTCTGAGATCCACAGATGTCTCTGATAGTGGGTGGCTTGTTCTCAGGCTGTGCACTTTGTTTGGTCACTCTAAAACTAAATGGCATCTATGAAACAGAAGTAATAGCAAAACAAATGCAAAAGGCATCGATATAGAAAACAATAACTTGCCCATCATCAGTAATATCAAGAGTGAAGTGTGTCTCCCCAAACAGAACTTTCTCCGGTTCTCTATTTCTCTTTAAATGTTCTGGAAGGAAGGCAGTTGCTAGAATGTCTAGAACAGTAACCCTATCCTTTGATGAAACCTACTATACAAATGCTTTAGTTTGAAATGTTTGAATTTTAATCTTCTCAGGTGGGTTACTTATTGAACCCACATATTCTCATACTTTAAAAAAGTGGAAATCTCTGCCTCCATCTCTATGCTCATCAATTGAATGAAAGAACTGAGTAAGCAGTAGTTATTTTTTTCATGTATTTGGGCTCCAATCAGAGGCCATTTGTATTTTCTATGAGAAAGTCATATGTAAGTGTTTGTTATAAAATATTTTTTTTAATATATGGACATGTTTGTGTGTCTGTCTGTGTGGGGATATGCCACCTGAGTGTCATATAGCCTTGGAGGCCAGAGGAAGGTGTCGAATCTTCTAGAGATAGTTACAGGTGCTTGTAAGATACCTGTGGATTCTGGAAACCACACTCTGGTCCTTTGGAAGAAGAATAAGCCCCTTTAACTGCTGAATCATCTCAGCTCTTTGTCTGTTTAATGTCTACATCTGTAGATTCAGACTCAGTGGGTTCTAGAATCTCAAACTCATTATGAATCCTAGCTTTGACTGCATTTAACTTTATAATATAATGGAGACAAGGAATCTACATGGGAAATGGGAAATGTCAGAGTTAGATAATGCAGAGAGGGGAGAGTTCTGGGCAGATCAGCTTTGACCATCTGCCTTGGAATGGAATTGATATCAGATCTTACCCTCAGTTTGTTTTGGCAATATTTAAGCTCCTTAGTTACACGTATTTCATTTTGCTTGGCACTTTATTCTATTTTTGCTGTAGAGGATTCACCTCTAGGCTTTTACGGCTTTAGTAAACCTCATATTCTTCATTTTATCACTTCAGCCAAGGCAACGATCACCCTATAGATGTCCTTTTAATTGTATTCATGCAAATAGTGCCTTCACAGTTGTCTCTACTAGGCTTAGCATGCTCTGGGAAGCTCAAAACAGATTGTGAAGCATATGAAACAATGAACCCATAGTCACTGATGATCATACATGATGTCACCCTGTTGCTGTGGGCACTGTTTATATTTTATTTTATTTCATTTCTATAGAAGGTGTTTGAGGAACTGGGAACACAGTGTGGGAACCAGCTCTGTGTGTGTTGCAAATCTAGAGATGATTTTTAGTAAGAGGCTTAGCTGCAGGAATCCACTCTCACCTGTAAGTGAAAGAGATGAAGAAAATGTCACAATTTAAATTTTTCAGAGAGAGAGAGAGAGAGAGAGAGAGAGAGAGAGAGAGAGGAGAGAGAGAGAAAAGAGAGAAGAGAGAGAGAGAAAAGAGAGAAGAGAAGAGGAGAGAGAGAGAGAGAGAGAGAGAGAGAGAGAGAGAGAGAGAGAGAGAGAGAAAGATTACCTATAGAGACAGAGGCTGTCTCCTGTACAGCTACAAGTGTCTGAGAGCTTCCCATCACTATGAAGAGCCGTTATCTAAGACTTAGACATATGGGATAGATACAGATGTCTGATGAGGTGGCCTTCTGTTGCTGCCATGTAAGCTAACTTTCTGCTGGTGCCGGAGAGAGGATGAGAATATGCCACGTTTTTGTCCTAGATGTTGAAGAAACATGAAGCTGATTTAGTATTCAAAGCCTGCTGAAGATGTGAGAGAAATTTGCAATGTAGAATGGGTTTCTTTTATTTCTTTTCAAAACCTTCCCAACCTTGTAGTAGGACCTGATGATAAGCCATCTGATGAGGGCATCCTCGATTCTGGAAAGTAGAGCAGGTTAGGAAGGATGCAGACTGGGAGTGGTTCACACCTAAGAGGCAAAGTTCATAACACTTCAGGGTACAGTGCCACCTCACAGTTTCTACAGATGTTTCAAGGTGTGTAAACAAATCATTACAACCACAGATGCATGTTGCCTACCACAGAGCCTGACCCAAGTTCAGTCCAACCTGTGTGTTGGAAGTAGAGAACTTTCTCCTGATAATAGGTGTGTGCGCGCCCATGTGTGTGCGTGTGCGCATGTGCACGTGTGTGTGTGTGTGTACACACAAAATAAAAATGTGATAGGAGCTACAAAGCATCAATATTTGAGTGATAATAACTTTTCTTTTTTTACAGTCTACTTCTCATGAAACACTCTGACGTCAACTGAAATTCAACTTATTGTACACACAAACAAAGGAAAAATGTGTTCTTATAGTGCTCAATTTTTCTTTGCATATCTGGCTATAAATCTCATGGCAAAAGAAGCTGAACTCAGAGTTCTTTCATTGGTTAGGTGAAATGAAGCTGCCTCGGTTCAAGTCCTTCTGCATCATTTGCAAGCCTTATCTCTAGGAGGATGAGCTAGTCCTCGATTTGATTTCTAGCCCTCAGCCAACTGCAGCAATCATTTCCATTATAATCACAGTCTTTCTCTTACTTTTGTACTTTCAGGAGCTCATCATGGTACATTCTCCAGATGACTGTATTCTGAGAGAGTGACCCTGCATTTTTCTGGGGTTAAAACTTTGGAACACCTGTGTTTTACTAATGGATCCTTTGTGTTTTCTTCCTGTCTCCTTTGCCCAGCCAGCAATGTTGTAATGCAGACCTTCATGATGATCCATAAGATGTCAAGGTCATAAAATTCCTTATAGTTTACATAGATTGTTCTCTGAATTACACTGAAGAAAAGTGAAGTGTAGCTCTGTGAACACCAAGGTAGCCTAAGACCCCTTCAGCTCGAGAAGTTTAGTTTATTGGTGGCTGCAGATTCCTAGATTTTCATGTAGAATATTTGCTCTCGACACTTGGAATTTAAAGATCTTTTTCTGTTCCTTTGGGTGTAAGTCTGAAGCTTTATAATATCTTTATTAAGAAACCCTCTCTTAATGCAGCCAAGAAACATAGTTTCTTTCTCAGCATGAGGGTGGGTGCCCAACCCTGATACATACCAGTTAACACACTCAGCCATTCCATAGGCTCACTGTCCCTGTAGACATCAGTCCTATTATAGCAGTCAAGTGTAACCTCTATCTGGATTCTTTCTGTAGCTATGTCTTCCTTTCTGTAAATATGTCTTCCTTTCTGTAGATACATCACCAAGAAATTAAATAATAATTTAAATAATCATTGTATCACTGAAAAACACATTTTTCCTTATGTCTTTAGTTACACCAAGAAGGAGGTCTTCACTAAATTAAAACTCAAGAAAATGAGGTGCCTCATTCAAGAGTTTCAACCCATGATCATACAGGTATCAGTCAGATGCTATTGAGGGAAAGAGATGCACTACACTTTCCTTTTCAGAAGGAAAGGACTTAATCGAGGGGACTGAGTTGTCAGCCATCAGAAGATTGGGTGAACAAGGGGGTGAGGATTAATCTAGTTACTCTGAGAAGTAGAAACAAAGGTTGCCTCAATACACTGCTACTGAAATCAGAGTTATGAGTGCAGGGCTATAAGTTAATGAGCCATGTCTCTAAGGAAGTGGCCATCACCAAGAGGGCAACTGGGGACTAGAAGTGATTCCTCTTCCTTGTGTCAGTCTTCTCCTCGGTTGGGGAACCTTGCTATTACGGTAGCAGTCTCCCATGAGCTTGGTGCAAAATAGGGGACTCCCTTTCTCTGGTGGCTTCCCTTTCTCCACTCGACTTTGTCTAGAGAGTTTCCATGAACACAGGTGAACGGTCTTGGCTGGCCATGTCTAAAAAGTGACCTTGTACAAAGCTCTCTGCAAGGCTGAATGACAGCACACACCTCCTATTCTGGCTTCCAGATTGCATGATACTCAGGTGCTGTACTATAATCAATCAGTCCTTTTTGCTACTTGATGCCATGGCCAATTAGTCCTTTCCATCCACACCCCTACAAAAGCCCTTATGTACCCTATTCCTGAAACAATAAAGTAGACTAATCTTACTGCAGCAGTTTCTAGAGGTCACTCTGTCCCTAGCTCCATAGCCTTCTGCACCCTTCTCTCCTCCTCTGCCTTTCTCCCCTCAGGCTGGTGGTCAATAGCCTAGGTGGGGAAGGAGAAGGAGAACACTAGACACTATCCCTGTTTACTCTAAGAAGAAATGGAAACCTTGTCTGGAAATCCACACTTAAAAACTTCATTCTTCTTCTTTCTTGAGATTACAGAAATGGAACTGAGACACAATAGGCAAATAGGCAGATAATATAGACACTTAAGCTTCTTGGACCTTAGTTTCTTTATATTCTATCTATAGTAATCCTTTGACAGTCAGCTCATTGACATGTACCTTTCCCTGGTCCCTGTGGCTTCTACTGGGTGCCTCACCATTTTGCTTTCACTAGAACAGTGTTGATAGCTCTTTTATGATCATATTACGCCAATATAATTTAGGGTGTTTCCATTGTCCTCCTGAACATTTGTCTTCACAAAGGAAATGTCTCTGCAACACTCATCTTTGTTTCCTCAGTGCTTTCTCAATGAAGCAGTGTGTTTTTGATGCTCAACTGAATGGAAGTTTGAACTTTTGCTGACTTTCTGGTACTTGTGAGGCTGGTATCAAACAGAACTTTTGATTCATCTTGCATGGTTAGGAATGAGCTTTGTTACCTTCACTTATTTGTTAGCAGGAAAAAATGTGTGTGTGTGTGTGTGTGTGTGTGTGTGTGTGTGTATGTGTGTGTGTGTATGCTAAGGATAATTTATAATAAAGTTGACTTTATTGTTGAAGTTGCTAGGTAGAGTGTTAGTTGGTTTTTCTTGCTGTGATAAATACTATGACCAAGACAATTTATCAAGATGAAAAGTCACTTAGTTTGGCCTACAGTTTTAGAGAATTAGAGTCCATGAAGGCAAAATAAAAGCCAGAAATGGCTGAGATATCACATCTTGATCTACAGGCAGAAGGAGGGAGAGGGTATACTGGGAATGATTTTCTGAAACTTTCTAAAAGGCCACTCCCAGTGACACACCTCTTAAGCTGTCCTAAACAGTTTTACTAATGGGGAATTAAGTATTCAAAAGTGACTTATCTCATTCAGACCACCACAGAAGGAATTTCTCTTAACTGTTTCAAGATCTCTTTACAATGAAAACTCCTGATATCAGATGTTAAAAGATGGGCAATTCAGAAACTGAGTATTGTCTTTGGACTGTTAGTATCAGTAAACATGGAGAAAATGTTTTTGGGGAGATGGAATATATTAAACAGAAGTATGACCAATGGCAATTTAAGAAATAAAACCCCAAACATTTCTTTCATCAGAATTGCCCTTCTCACCCACCTAGAATGATAAAAATTCATCTGAATTTGTTTAATATGCTGGGCTTTCTTCTGCTTCAGATTTCATTCCAGTAGTACCCAAATAGAGAAGGCTATCTGAAGGGACCATCAATTAAGCAGTGTAATCATATGAACAATTTAGAGTCATATGTACTAAAAACTTATTTTAGATTTAAATTAAACAGTAATTATTGGCACATATCCTCACAGTCAGATGCAACTGCAAAACTTCACAGTGGGAGATAAAAATTATTAGGACTTATAAGTAGATGACACTCAAATGAACTCTATGTTTGAAATATCAAAAAACTAAAGGAGGAACTATCCTTAAAGTTGGCATGTTAAGAGTGAAGTGAAATCTGGCAAGACTAAAGGTTTATATTTGGTAGATATTAACACTGAGAATAAGGGCCAATTAGTCCATTGCCCTGGATTTCGCTTAGTGTGTGATCTTCAGAGATTTTCCAGGGATTGACTTGTCTTGATCTGGGTCAATTCTAGAGTGTTGGTCTTTTTTTCCATCTTTTTATTTTTATGTCAGTAAACTTGGAAATTAATCTACTTAATGCTTCCCTCTCCTTCTTCCTTATCTTTCTTCTGCTATGTCCTCCTCCATCCTTCGTTTTTATCCGATTACACTCGTTGTACCAATTTATGGTTGTCATTATTGTGGGTGGTTTCTGTTATCTGGAAATGTTTCCTCTCTCATTCAGCTGAAAACATCTAAGAATACAAAAATTCCCGGTATAATATTTTTCTTTGTCCTTCATAGCATGTTGCTTCTAATACAAGGTTCAGGACACATCAAATACCTGGTGTCTGTTTGGACTACCCATTGATGAGATTCTGGGAACCTTTTGCATGTATAATAAGACACCTATTTTACCAACATCTGTTCTGTACCTGACAAACACTACTTGAAAGGTCTTCAGATGGACTTGAGCACCATGCCTTAGTTAGGTCCTGGGGATTGCACTCAGGTACGTGTGCTTGCAAAGCAAGTACTTTCCTGAACAAGTGATCTCTCCAGCTCACTTGCATTTTATGGTTTACATTTCTGTGGTCACAACCTGGAAGTAACACTGCTATGAAATGAGAATTTCCACTCCAGTAGAGCAATAAAAATGAGGTTTCTGAGGTGGTTGTACCATTTTGCTGTTGTCACTACTATGTGTGGCTTCTGTTGTTTTATTTTTTTTTTCCCTTTTAGGAGACATGTGATCTGATTGTCATAGAGTTATCACCTTTTGGGCTCACTCATTTAGCATTCCTTAGTGACTTATGAAACTAAACATCTTAGCGTGTGTTTATGAATCTTGAACACTGTTGAGAATAGATTCTAACCTGCCTTCCTTTTCTCTTTCTCCTTATTTTTCTTTCTTCCTCTACCCCTATCACTTTCTCCCTTCTTTCCTCCCATTTAATCTTTTTCTTCTTCTTTTCTTATCTAGTTTCCCCACTTTCTTCCCTCCACCCATTTTATCTATTCTTTCTATTGCTCTTCTCTAATTTTTACAGAGAAATGCAAAATTTATGGAGTATCCCCTTAACTATTAACCACCACTCTCATTCTGTTGTAGTCATCATATTAAAATGGTAATTATAGGTTTAAACTATTTCTAATTGGTACTAATTGTATACATTTGTGGGGTATGATGTGAGATGGATGGATGGGTAAGAAGAGGGGAGATAGATATTGCCTTGGTCAAGTGTATAAGATTTCATTTGAGAGTGTGCTTCCGACATGCTACCGTTACTTCTTGTATGCTGTATGTTGGGAGACAATTTGCTATAGGTTTATCATGTGTTTACTGAGGAACAGGAGTACAGAAGCACCATTTTGGCTGTCATCACTCTGGGTCTTTTCAAGGATGTTGTATGAAGATAGACATAGTATCTTCCCTCAGAGCAAAGGGTGGGTTTATTTGTAGACTACTGCAGTAGTTTCTTCTGTTAATAAAGATGAAGCACACTTTACATTCACTAAGCAGATTCAGTTCTTTGAGTCTGATTTTTCCTTCAGGGAAACCCAGTGACTGTGTAGCCACCATTGGTTTCTCTAATGTCACCCTCTGGGTATGAGGTTTAGGAAACTTGGAGAGTATTGATATGTTGTCTCCTTCTCATGCTCTTAGTAATGAACCCCTTTATCCCTGGCTGAGGAAGCTGCTTGCATCAGTGTCATCTTGGCATGATTTCTTATCAGATGACATTGTGTATTTACCTGGATATCTTCTATTTACCATTAGGTAAAATGTTGACAAAGTTCAATAACTTTGATGAGCCATTATAGAGAAGGCTTAGTGACTTACAGAACAAACATATACAGTAAGCATATTACAAATTAATCAATGGACTGGAGCAGAGACTGCACTTGGAGAGGACCTTAGTAATGTAAGCATCTGTATCAGGTAGATTACAACTTCCTGTAACTTCAATTCAAAGGATCTGAAGTCCACTTCTGGCCTCTGTGTATACCTGCAGTTACAAGTATATACCATGTATACACATAATTAAAAATGAAATAACAAATTTAAAGAGTTAATCCAGGACACATTTTTTACAGTAGTAAAACAAGCTGTTTTTATCATTTCATTTATCATCAATGACTAATTCTTGAAATTCTACCTAATGTGTGTGTGTGTGTATTTAAATATTTTCCAGATAGAAGTTCATGAGTACACTGGAAATAATTGACTTTAATTATTTAGTACAATTTTAAGCTAAATATTATGAATGGGACTTCCAAATGATGGTGGCAAGGTTTAATGAGGTGTAATTACAGGTCCTTAGATATTTGTATGAGAAAGAAAGCTTACTGTACACCACGGCAGCATTTTATGTATGATGATGACTGACACAGCCCATTATGGAGTTTGAATATGCTTAATTGTCCAAGAAAAATAATTGAAAATAATCCTTTAGATGTCAGAATGTAGCAATTTTTCATTTGACGGTGTCAGTTGTTAGTTAATATCTTTCCTCGTTGTACACATGCTTTTGTGGTGCCTCATTAGTTATGTCGCTAAGGAAAGAAGGTTTTTTTTTTTGAACATTATTGAAGAAGAAACTTTTATTTTCAGTATGCTTAAATTCAAATTACATACTGACATTGGCATTAAAGAAATCTAGAGTTATCAGCATGACCCGAGTGTGTGGGTAATTAAAGGGCAAACTTTAAATGGGTGTAATGATAATTCATCAGTTGTAGTTTTCAAAATTTCTATAAAGCTAAGGTATATTTTGGGAAAGGCTTTTGAGAGTATCATGCAGTTTATGATATGCCAATGATGTTAATGAAAATTTTATTATTAATGATCTTTGTGCAGTTAATAGCTAATTATAATTGGGAGGTACAGGGTCAAACTGAGCTATAGGTTTGGAAAAGGAGAAAACCCTGGAACGAGGTGAGCACACTCATGTAAATTTCTATACAGTTCTACACTTGACTCTAAGATTTAGCATACAAAACATAGGCTAGCATTAAAAACCATTTATGAAATGTAGAGTGTCTATAAATTAAAGCCCACCTATATACTAAAAAGTGCTTCACTGTTGTATGAATTCTTGGGGAAGAAGTAAAGATATTAGGCCCTAGCAGAGAGGACACTGACAGACTGAATAAATGGTTCCATTCAAGCCAAGCTTGGTGAACCAAAGGGTTTACTGGACCCAAATAGTCCTGATCTGCAGTCTCTCTCCGTCCACTTCTTATTCTACTATTCTCAAGACTACATTCCTCTGGGGCTGAATTATGAACAGCTGCTCAGGTGGGTGTATGACCGCAATCTTGGATCCTGGATGAGAGCTGGTGACTGAAGCCTTGGAATTTATTATTGGTGGGGAAATAGAAATAGAGATAGGTGATAGGGAGATAGAGAGACAGAGAGACAGAGACAGAGAGACAGAGAGACAGAGAGAGACAGAGAGAGACAGAGAGAGACAGAGACAGAGACAGAGACAGAGACAGAGAGGGAGAAAGCTAGTCAGACTTATCTTTCAGATCACATCCATAAATGTTATACCTGCAGTCTGACTTTTGATAAGGGTTGAATAGCACACTACTCAAGGGCAAGCAGACTTTCTTTGGCAAGGGCCTGGGACCCAGGTATCCATTACAGTGACAGAAAAGGCTGTCTGTATGTTTTGCAGCCACCTGAAAAAAGACAAGTGTGTCATGGAGGGAGCCACTAGAGTTGTTTACCACCTGCAGAGGTAATGTCTAACTTCCTTATGGTGGAAGGTGAGATGGCTATAAAAGCAGAACCACATGAAAAATGTAAAGATGACCTGTAGAGTGACAGCATGCAAAATATCTCAGAACCAGGATGCTTCCATCAGCAATTTGTGAGTCACCAGGGCTCCAAGGTATCTCTTATTACCTGAGCCATTTGCATGAGGATGGGAGCCCAGATTCTCTACAGGGCTGTGTGGGACAGAGTTACCCCACTTTCTATTGAGTGTGGACTAAGACTTGGAACTTTCTGTCTGCACATTTTGTGTTTTCCTCTGGGTGTTTTGCTTTTATTTTATGACTAGCCATGGAGGCGGATAGATTTATTTCTAAGACGGCCTTTTCCATCTGCAGAGAAGTATTTCTCACTGCCTTTGGAATGGGCTGCCTCCCTCCCAGTTAAATCCTCTTTCATTCTCTGCCCTCACTTTATACTTAACATACTGCCAAAGACCCCAAGCTTCTTTTATGGCTCTTTGGATTCTAGGTCTCCTTTGGGAGCCTCGTGCTGCAAACCCCATGGGCTCAGACTTATTTCCAGTTGTCTCACAAGGCAAAGGAAAATGTAGTGACGCTTCCTTCTTCTTCTCAAAAGTTTGCTTCCCAAGATGAGAAGAATATTAACATTTATTTTTGTGAGATATTAGTAATAAAAGATAATTGTTATTTAAAAACCTAATCAAAAAATCTTGAATTTATATTAATGATGAGCCAGTACATTGAATCTAAAACAATCTAAAACAGAAATTACAATGACTAATCATGACTTTTTACTTTCGTGCTCACTAGGGGCTCTCTAGTAGTAGTTTTTCTTATTTATTGGGGACTAGAATTTGGTTCCCAGCATCCACATAGGGTCGCTTGCAGTTCTCTGTAACTCCAGCTCTTGTGTATCCAATGGTCTCTTCAGTGTTCCATGGGTGCCCACACCACACCATATGGGTGCCATATGTTAACAAGAGAAAACTCATGCACAGAATTAAAAAGATATCTTTAAAAATTTGGGGGGTTTCTGCCCTTCCTATTTAGTTGCTCTTTTGATCTAAACAAATTAATTGAACCAATTAAACAAAGTATTTATTTTAAATTTATTTTATGTGTGTATTAACCCACAGTATGTATTAACCCAGAGGCCTTAAGAGGGCCTTGGTTTCCCTAAAACTGCAGTTATAGGCAACTGAGAACTGCCTGAATGGACCTAAGTGCTAAAGACAGAACCCCAGTCCTCTGAAAGAGCAACAAGTGCTCTTAATCACTGAGACATATCTTTGGTTTGATTTAAGTCTGTTTTTATACCACTTTTAGGTGAAAGAATACAAAATAGAAATTTGTCCTTTTGCTCAAGAACGCATGTGTCTGAACAAAGAGATCACACTTTACTCAAGTGAAACTGGTTGCAACTAGATAGCTTACTATTAAAATAATTCCAACAATAGTTATTAAGCAAACACAATATTATTAATCACAACAAATTATTAAACAAAAACAATAGTGCATTTTTCATATTAGGTTTTGAAATTATCCACAGACTTGATAAGAATTTTTAATTTGGTCGGAGAGATGGCTTGGCTGTTAAAGGATGGGCTCAAAACCAAAAACATAAGAATTTAATTTAACAACTCTACTGACTGTTGTGCAAAAAGTTAATGAATTAGGAAAGAGAGATAATAAATGCTAAATGTTAAAACTCTTTTTTATCCCATCTGTAGAAATCTTTCAGGTTGGAGAAATGGCTCAATGCTTAAGAGAACATGATGTCCTCTGGAGGGCCTGAGTTTAGTTCCAAGCAACCACACTGGGAGGCTCACAACCACCTGTAACTAGGGCTTCAAGGGATCTGATGCTATCTTTCAAACTGTGTGGGCACCTCTACACACATGGCAAAAATACACAAAGACACAAACATAAATAAAATATAAATGATAATAAAAGAAATAAAAGTTTTAGTGTAAAAACAATGATGCTAATACATGCACACTTTCTCTTTTCTTTGTTCACTGGGGATGGAATTGTTGAGAAGTTAGGTGATTTCCAGAGGACTTTTTATGCCAAAAGTTAAAAAGTTATTCTGATCTTCTTTTCTTCATGAACACATTCTTGAGTGTTCATTGGAAGGAAAATGTCAGAGAGTAGGGTTTAGGCATGCATCATGGGACAAATTACAGAAGCTGTAGGGATGCTTTGGTTGGTTGTCACCTAGATTTAGGGAAAGGAGATTGTTATACACTGAGCCATACCAATGGAATCAAAATAGAATACTACTAGTCAAAACCACCCTGATAGGGGCAGGAGGGCTACCTCAGCAGTTAAAAGCACTGTCTGCTCTTCCAGAGGACCTGGTTCAGTTCCCAGCAACTATACACCCTCTCTCAACTATCTGAAGAACTCTTTTGGTCTCTGGGCATCAGGTATGCATGAAGTACACAGATATATATGCAGACAAAATATCTATACAGAAGATTGGGATGTAAAATGAATAAATAAACAAATTAATGAAAAAGTAATCAATATAAAATTAGAAAAAAATCTACCTGATAAAATGTCTTTATCTACTTTAGTCACTATATTTCTGGGGAGGATTTTGGAGAGAAGGATGAGATGGTTAAGAGGAAGATGCATTATTCAAGTCCCTGGACATGAAGCACATAAGTAATACACATTTCTAGTTCCCATTACAATGAGTATTGCTGAACAGTGGCAGTTGTATTGAAGTGAGAGAGTTGCTATAGATGGGCATGGCCACATACACTGGTGATTATATTGATCCCAGTCTCTTAATTACATTTATAGAAAGCAAAACCAGATATGTATGTTGAATAATTTTGTTCAGGTTTTTGTATGGAGGCAAGTAGCTGACATCAGACTGCCCAAATATCAGAGGATCTCAGCAGGGTGGCTTTGCCTTAGTCTTTACAGGGAGGAGCAAGCAAGCTTCAGATAGGGAGATTCCTAATTAGAGCTGATTTGTGGGAAGGGAAAGCCTCAATCATTTATCTGAATAGGAAATGTTTTTTCACCTCTGTAGTTAACTAGCTTCAGGAGACAAATCTGTCTAAACTTAGTAAAGTAATCATAAGGAATGTTTTTAAAAGTAGTTCTCAGTCATGGGTCCAAGTCTGGGAAACAAATGCCAGTGTCAGTCCTTACCAACAAAAGGTCGGTTGGATCCTCTTCCTTCTCTTCTACTTTCTTCCCCTCTCCTCCCCTCCCCATCTCCTCCCTTCCACCTCCCCTTTCCTCTTCCCTCCCCTCTCCTCACCTTTCCTCCCCTCTCCTTTTGTTCTCCCCTCCCCTCATCTCCCTTCTCCTTTCTTCCCCTTTCCTTTCTTCCTCTTATCTCTTCTTCTCTTCTCTTCTCTTCCCTTCTCTTCTCTGTGCTTCAGAGAAATAATAAATATTACAATATTTTCAATGTGTTTTTGAATTAATTCTTGATGTCCTAGTCCAATCTTTGGTTTATTGCTAGTTTTGTTTTTGAAACACAACATGAGCTTTCATAAATCAAAGTTCTTGGAACTCATGTGGCGTTCTGGAGGCAATTCATTTAATCTAGAGATACCTATGAGAATAAACATAAAGGTATTTATTAGATGTTATCTTAAAGAACAGTGCCAAGACACACCTAGTTGGTAACCAGTCTGATGGAGATTTTTGTTAATGAAATTAGGACTATGCCATGATACCATATCATTTCATGGGTAGTATCTTAAGTTTTCTTATGAGTATTGACAAGATCAGGGGAATCTGGGGAAAGGAATGCGCACTAATGCTTCTAAGTCCTGTACATATGTTCTCATTCTGGATGCTTAGATCTTTGGAAGTATTGATTGAATATAAAGCTCTAGAAGTTTCTGGAGTGAAAATACCTAAAGTCTTAATCATATTGCTCATAGTAATGGTTATCTCCTCTAGATAGCCAGAACCATGCAGGAGTTTCCCATCATTTCTTGTATGGCTCATACTGTAGTATGTCATCTCAAGGTACAATGGTGGTTTTGGTAGTTGAGAGGCAATTTGGCAGTGTGTCATTTATGAGTGATGATAAGGTTTGAAGAAAGAGAAGAATCTAAATAGTACGGGAGAACTGCTGATCTAAAGATCTGAGAACACAAATCTGTCCAGTTCTCTCAAGAGACATAAGCATATTTTGTGGGCATACAGGAGAATAGAAGAGATAGAAGTTTGCTGATTTATGCTCCCTGCCACACAGATGCACAGGGCAGATTGGAACTTTACATCTGTAAAGTTTTAGAACTCTTGGTTGACTGTACTTTATGGTCTAGTTTTCTTTTTATTAAAAATTTCATTTTCTGTGAGTGACTGATGAAGATTTCAAGTAGGCCATTAGAATTGACAGTGAAAATGATTTATCAACAGAAGTGAGACCTGAGGAAAAGGCCATCTGTGAAACGTAAGACATACAAACAACAACAACAACAGCAACAAAAAGCAAAGACACCTCTTATACCATGACATTATGTCTTCATTTGAGCTACATAAGAAGGCTTCTTTAAAATGGGGGAAATGTCAGAACCCAGAAGACAGGGAACAGCAAACAAAAACTATAAGAAATGTTATAGAAACAAGCAAAATAGCTCACTGGATTTCACCCAGAGTTTCTGAGTATGTTTTTAGGTAAATGAAGAACATAGAAAAAAGGAAGGAGGGAAAATAGACAATGGTAAATTGCAAATTAAAAGGAGACAACCTCTAAAAGAATATCCAAATCACAAGCAAACAAAGGAGAAAGCATACACTTTGGTCGCCGAGGAAACGAAAATTAAGTTCATAGTGAGATGGTACTTTGCTACCTTAAAGATAGTTATTATTAAAAAGATGAGATATATTGAAAAAGATGTGGAAATAAGAGCTAAGTCAGAAGTGATGGGAAAAAAAGTAGCCAGCAGCAGAAGCAGCAGCAGCAGCAGCAGTGGCGGCACAAACAAAGTGGGAATGCCTTAGCCAGGTTAAAATGAGAGAACAAATCATCTGACAAGGCTTTGGATTCTGTTATGGTTTTGGATGAAGGTATGTAAAGCAATCTTTTATTTCTTTGTGCATAAAGAATAGAGAAGAAAAAGAGGGTGTGACTAGACAGTCCGAGAGTATAGGAAGATGACTGAGGAGGGTGTTTAAGGTTTTGAAAAGCAGACAGAGGGCAACTCCAAAGTAATGAGCCTGAGGATGTTTCTTCTGATCACACTGTTGAAACAGAAGCAATACTGAAAGTTAGGATCCAGATGTGACATTAAACAACCAAACCTGTGAGCCCTTTGTGGTTTGCTTTCATCTAGTGATAGGGTATTCTCTTCACAGGGGACAGCGTGTCCCAGATGTCTTCTTTGAGGGATGCACAATTGCATTTGTCCTTGAAAAACTTATGTCCTTGTAGGCAAGATCTCAATAAATATCAGAGGCACACAAACAAGTTTCCAAAATCATGTGAGCAGAGAAGAAAGTAAGCTTCACATTGGACAAGGCTTTTAGGAAGTTAAACTTTTTTGATGCATACTTAGGGCCCAAAGGAAATAAGTAGGGTCTTCAGTAAACCCTTGAGGCATGACATACTATTGATTTCCATAAGAAAGGAAAAACTGGAGTGCACTGGCGTGAAAGGGAAAAGCAGAACAGAAATTGATGACAATAATGAGAATGGCATTAATTTGGTTAGAGACCAGATGATGTTAGGGTTAGAAACAATAGGTGATCTGGAATAAATGTCTACTGCTCTCAAATTTTGGACCAGCTCATAATATCTGCATCCATCTTCCCTTCAAAGATGACAGGTGGTGTTGTAGTCATTAGATATGGAGCTAAAGGACCTTAAACTGTTAGG
This sequence comes from Arvicanthis niloticus, assembly GCF_011762505.2. Lineage (NCBI taxonomy): Eukaryota > Metazoa > Chordata > Mammalia > Rodentia > Muridae > Arvicanthis > Arvicanthis niloticus. The sequence goes on from NC_133435.1 coordinate 5,904,560, forward strand.
GGGTTTCTAGCTTACATGGTACAAGTGTCGACCTTGTGAGTAATATGGATGAATGTATTTCCCATTTGAGAAGTACAAAGGTATTGGCGGTCTTAACCTAGCTTGCACTTGAAGGCTTAATGGAGTTTGAGGAGTTTTAAGAGGACTAGCAATGCAAGTAGATTGCAAGACAGGACACTCAATGGTGAGGCTCCCAGAAAGCAAAGAATGTTTATCTCCAGATGGAGAGTTGAAATGTTTATTGAGGCAGTGGATAGAAGCATGGGGGTTGCGGGAAGGAGGCAGTGATGTCAGGCCCTGAAAGGCTTTAGGGAGAAAGAAACGAAGAGAAAGCAAAAGTAATCTTTGTGGTCCAGAAAGTCCTGCACTGGGGCTTGTGACTGGGACAATTTAAATGGCACCCACAGTAGAGTGTTCTGTGTTGTCTGATACCAGGGAGGTGGTGTCAGATTGTGCTACTAGGGAGGGGGTATTTTGTCTCTGTAATTGGGGCATTACTTTCGAAGCCCCAATAATGAGGGTTTTTCAGAGGAAATTTATCGAAGACAACAAAATCTGAGGCCTTGTTCTCTTTTGAATCGTATGACCACACAATTCTGAATCTGGTGCTGTTCTTTCCTTTGCAGTATCTGCAATTATTTCTCTTTCTAGAGGCGTGAGGTGGCAGAGTTTGTTGGCTTGGTTTTTTCTGTTTAGTTGCGATGTTGTAAGTTTGCCTTGTATTATTTGCCTTTCCTTCTTGTGGGTTCCTATGGTGTTGAGTCAGTGTATGCATGTTTTTTGTGTAGTATCATTTATGGGCATAAGTCATGGGTAAAATAATGATCTAATAAATCAGAAAAGAGACCAAAGTAACCTTTCCAAATATTTTTCATTGTACACAGTTTCTAGAGACAGATTCATCCCGTTAGTCATCAAATCTTGAATCTTTGACTAGTGAGTGGTTAGGGACAAGGAGATGGTTGTAAATCTTCCCTCTAAAGTTTCATAGCTTCTGTGTGCAGATGGAAGGTGTTATTATTTTTTTTTTTTAATTTGGAGGTTGCTTTGAGGAGTTGTCAATTTGACTGTTTTAAAAATAAGATGTTGTTGCATGTAAATTTAAAAACATGCTCCTGCCTTTGTCTGGAACCATGACTGTACTCTTGGCTTGGCTCTGAGATCTCTAGATCGGCTGCCACCAGCTTCCTCTGTCTCTACTTGCCCATTGCTCCTGGCTTAGCTCCGACAATGGCAATGCCCAGCTGGTGCCTTTCCTGGGAATTGCATTCATGCTCCCTGCCCCTCCAGGCTTAACTTCAGATGCAACCAACCTCCAAGCCAGGAAAGCTGGGAGCTGCTGTCTGAATTCCACCTGCAGCTCCCTTTTGGCTTTTTTTTTTTTTTTTTTTTTTTTTAAATTGTTCTTCCGGGCTAGCTTCTCCAAGCTAGCTTCTCCAAGCTGCTAGCTACCTCCTCAGCTTCGCTCTTTTTTTTCTGCCAACCTTTGCTCCAGGAAGAAAAACATTGACAGCTTTATTATCTTCGAACTTGCCAGATAACACAATTGCTAGGTGTAGAATCTTCTGCCCTAACCTTATCAGCTAGCCTATATCAGCTATCTGCTGTTGGTGGAGGCTGACAGTTTTAGCTGCCCCAAGACCTTTCAAGGCTGTTGCATGCTTCTGGTTCTAAAGCCTGGTCAGTAGAAAAAGCCCTTTCTCTTTCCTTGCTCCCCCTTTTCTCCAGGGACCCAGAAGTCCCACCTTTGATCTTCATCCAGCATTAGCTGCTGCCTTCTTTATTGACCAAATCAAGAATCAATTAGGGAACCAGATTTAGTATCAGCTCCTCTCCCTACATCATGTATGTGTATATGAAAAAACACAATTTATACCTTAAAATGGATCAGAGGTAGTTTTTTCTTTAGTCAAATATGAGTTATCCTGGCTCAGGACCACAGATTTAGGTTGCCCTAAATTTCATGTTCAAATGTGAAGGCAATTTAATGAAGGTTTTTTTTTTTTTTTTTTTTTAAATAATAACAAAAAAGAAAGTCATTAATCAAGACACTTTTTTCAAAGATGTTGGTGGGAATATCAGAGAAGCAGATTATAGGAATGCATATAAATCTTAGGTATAGACCTCAGATGTTCTTCTTAGCCAATCAATTGATGGAAAGTAGGGTTTGTTGAATTAATTCATTCCAGATTTCCATTTTTTCTTTGAATTTGCAAGTGACAGGATGCTAGGTCTGTCACTGGGGTGGTCAGAAAATGACTATTTAGGGACTAAAGATTGCCCAAGATAAAGTGTAATGGGCTCCGGACCTGGAATATCCTCATCTCTTCCCATCACAGAAGTTCTAATCATTCAGTCAACACTTGATGACACAGTTTCTTTTCAAGAATTCTCATTCACAAAAGTGACATACTTAATGCTCACCAGCATTTTTACAAGTTAATGTGAATTAAGAAGCCACAGGCAGCATCAGACTGAGTGATTACTAAATTCATTACTATTCCTAGAGGGGTTCAGAAATCATGTAACAACTGTATATAGCCTAGATTATAAATGAAACTGATATAGACTAGGCATTTGTACAGGTGGAGAAGGTTCTTCGAATTTCAGTTAGAGACAGGTAAGATATAGTCATAGGTCAGTACAGGGAGTGATGGGGCAAGGGAGGTGTGTGGGGGTTGGGAGGCAAAAATGAAGAGGGATCTCCCAGTGTAGGTGGAAGTAAAAGGTTAGGACTAGTGTGGTACCTTCTGAGAGTTACAGCCGAGCAAAGGGTTGGAGTGAAGGCCAGACTGTAGTATTAAGATTATTCATTTTAAGATACTGAGATATCTTGTTGCTTCCCAACACTAAGCAAAACAAGTCTTCTTCGTACTTTACCATTTGTATTTGTTTAATTTTTAGAAGGCAAACAAAGTAGCTGTGGCTGTCATCGTGAAGCTTTGTTTTTTGTATATATCAATCACTACATGTTGTCACTGACCTACTGCCCCGTTTATGTTTATCTCCATCTTTCTGGTCTCATTCATCGAAAACAGCCTGTCACTCTGCAGTCAGGTCACATGTCATATCCCATTTACTCCATTGTTTTCTTTTGTCCCCTCCCTTCCTCCTTTGTATGCTAAACACACATATGTGCAGGTGCATGTAAGTGTAAATCTGTTTCCTGACTCTGAGAATACATCTTCAATATTTGTGTTTCCGATTCTGGCTTATTTCAGTTAACATGCTAGCTCCAGTTCCATTTATTGGCCTAAAAATGCTGTCACTTTGTTCTCCCTTATGGCTGACTAAAACTCCACACATCTCCCGTTTCCTTTATCCATGCATCTGTTGTTGGGTCTCTAGGCTTGTTTTATACATTGACTCTTGTGAAGCAGTAAACGTGTGTCTCTTTGGTATGTGACTTAGCAGAAGGCATGGAGCTCAAGATTCAAAGACCTTTAATGGGAGGTCAAAGCTTGGCAGATCTTTGGTATCACAAACAGACTGTAGGATTTCTAAGTTATAAATATCCTTATTTAAGCTCAGCTTCTTTTGAGGTAGTAAATTGACTGGTTTCTACAGTGCTAGGTTTTGGAAAGAGGTTCAAGAATAGAATGAAAATCTACAGTTCCAAGATTAGATAAAAGCTGGCAATGAAACGCCACCCAAAGAGTGTTCTTTGGAGGCAACACCCTTATTCAATGCTAGATGCAGACGACTAGAGCATAAACACTGGGAGCAAGCTCATAGGACATCCCTGCAATGCAGAGGAGAGCAGGAACTCAGTGTCACATGCTTTATTTAGTTCCCGAGCTTGTGTAAAGAAGAGTGTAACACTCCCTTATACAGTATGTGACCCGATTGTTACAACTGGGGGATTTGTGTTTAATTTCCATTTCAGAGTTTCTGTACTTACAAACTAAGGGCTAATAACCACTGATTTCTCTCTCATGGCTTAGTGAGCAAAATATATTTATATAAAGAAGTGTCAGATCTGTTAAGTTAATGACTAAAACTAATGCTGCTTATGAAAAACAAACCCATAGAAGGACACAGAGGACATTCAGACCCCCATCTTCTCATAACTCAAATGCATTTAGGCCCTGGGAATTCCTATGAACCATTACTCTTCATGGATCACAAACTCCTTCCAACTAGAAGGGTGTGGCCCATCTATTACAGGGTATAGAAAGATAGTCCACTGCAATCTTGCGCAAATGATAATCTCCTTCTTAATCTCTCTTTGCTTTAATATCACATCAACATTGGTATGGCACTCCTTAGAATTTCATTATTCACCTAAAACCCTATTTTGAGAAACAAGAATTAAGAGATTAGTTAAGATTTTCTATGTGTCTGATCAGGTATGTGGGGGGTGGGGGGTAGGGTGGGGAGGAGGAAGGACATTACAGAAACCCTGAGGGCTAGCAGAAAGAAGGGAAACAGGCAGCCTTGAGAGGTAGGAGGTTGGGGGACCCTCTACAAGATACCAGAGTCCTGAGAGGTAAGAGACTCTTAGGATTCAAAGGGAGGCACCTTAGATGAAATGCTCTATAGAGGGGAGAGGGAACGTGTAGAGCCTACATCCTGTAGAAAGGCAGAGCACCAGGTAGTGGAGGGATGGGGTTGCCATCACACAGTCAAAAACTCCGACCCAGAATTGTTCTTGTCTAAAAGAACTGCAGGGACAAAAATGGAGAAGATCCTGAGAGAAAGGAGTTCTAGTGACAGGCCCAAATTGGGACCCATCTCAAGGGGAGGCTCCAAGGCCTGACACTATTACTGATTCTATGGTGTGCTTACAGAAAGGAGTCTAGAATGGCTGCCCTCTGAGAGGCCCAACAAACAACTGAATGAGTCATATGCAGATATTTACACCCAACCAATGGACTGAAGCCATTGTAGTTGAATTAAGAAAAAGCTGGAAGAAGCTGAGGAGGAGGGTGACCCCATAGGAAGATCAATAGTCTCAACTAACCTGGGCCTCAGACATTGAGCCACCAACCAGGCAACATACACTAGCTGATATGAGGCCCCTGACACATATACAGCAAAGGACTGCATGGTCTGGCCTCAATGAGAGAAGATGCACCTAACCCTCAAGAGACTTGAGGCCCCAGGGAATGGGTGATATGGTGGGTAGGTGGTGGGGGTTGGGGACATCCTCTTGGAGACAGGGAAGGAGGTATGTTATAAAGAACAGTAAGAGGGCAGACTAGGACAGGGATAATGACTGGCCTGTAAGAAAAGATTAAATAGTGATGATGATGATGATGATGACGATGATGATAAAGATTTTCCATGTGTCAAAATTTCCAATTCTCTGCACATGATGACAGTAGATTGAGAAATGTGCTATTTCAGGTACAACAATGACATAGTGCCTGTCTCTCACTTCCTAAAATAACTCCATACAGACAGCAATGATAAAATTTTGAATATATAGTGGGGTGCTGAGAACATTAAAAAGATTTACTATGCTGATAATAAGTATTTTAAGACATATTTTTGTTTATATGTGATATAGGTGTTTGGAGATACAAGGAATTAACAAGATGAGTACTGAAGTACTTAAAGTTTGAATAGCACAGAATCAGTAATATATTATGCTTATATTTTTAATATAATTTCTCAAAAGTGACCTTTAACAAAAAAGGATCAACACCTTTGACACACCACCTATTAAAATGTCAACCCCTGGACATTGTTCCTTGTGGGAGTTACTATCATCAGATACTCTTCTATTTTGGTTATTCATTTTTTTAAACAATCTGTATGATACTAAACTATAGTATAAGCCCTATAATGCAAAGGAGTTTACATTTCTTAGCATTTGCCTCATTTTCCTAAATATTGCTGTTCACAAAACAAGCTCTTTGTGACCCTTTATTAAATGCTGAAGTACTACAGAATTGGCTTCTTTTGGCTTAATCATTATTAGTTTAGGGACTGAAACAAACTTCAAGAAGTATTCAACTTGATCAATGAGGGAGTAGAAATGAAAGGAGTCTGAGAAAACTAAACTGGACATTATCACATGGAAGGCCAAAGGGTAAGAAGGAAAGGGCCACGAGGGCCCTTACAAGTCCCTCTTGCTTTATAAGTTTGTTTCACACCCCTCCTGACTGCTCCTTTGACAGAACAGACTGCTAGCTAGTCTGCCCCCCCCCCGCCCCCTTAGGACACCACATCCTGAGGCATTCCAGGTGATCTTCTGCACTCAGGGCTTCTGATACCAAGCCTGAGGCATCCCAGGAAATCCACTGCACACAGGGCAACTGGGCAAATAACAACACAGTCTGAAGACTTCCCTGGGACTCTGTAACATGCAGGGCAACTGACCCAACAGACTGAAGCCTCCCTGGAGTTCTGCTGTACACAAGAAAACAGAAACCACAGTCTGTAGGACCTCTGGAGAACAGCTTCACAGAGGACAAGAGCTTGACAACTTTTCTGAAGAACCAACAGTCTGAAGGCCTCCCAGGAGATCTGCTGTAGCCAAGGCAGTGGATCAGCAGCTTCTCTGCCCCTCTGAAGACCCAACAGGTGGAAGGCCCCACAGAAGGTCTGCTACAGCCAGGGCAACAGGCCTACCAGGAGACTAGAAGCAAACCAGGAACAAAGGAGGCAAACTCCAAACAGAGTCACCCAGACCAGCAAACACCAGGGATAACCATGTGGCAAGAGACAAGTGCAAGACCATAAGCAACAGAAGCCAACATATGTGGGCATTATCAGAAGCTAGTTCTCCCAACACATCAAGAACTGAATACACCAATACACCTGAAAATCAGGAAGCTGACATAAAATCCTACCTCATGAAGATAATAGAGTCCTTTAAGGAGGATATAAATAACTAAAAAATACAGGAAAATACAGGTAAACAGGTAGAAGCCCTTAAAGAGGAAACAAATAAATCCCTGAAAGAAATACAGGAAAACACAACCAAACAGGTGAAGGCATTGAGTAAAATGGTCCAAGACCTAAAAGTGAAAGTAGAAACGATAAAGAAAACACAAATGGAGGCAAACCTGGAAATGGAAAACCTAGGAAAGAGGTCAGGAATTATAGATGTAAGCAACACCAACAGAATACAAGAGATAGAAGAGAGAATCTCAGGTGTAGAAGATACTGTAGAAGAGACTGGAACAACTGTCAAGAAAAATTCAAAACATAAAAAATTCCTACCTCAAAACATGCAGGAATTTCAGGACACAATGCAAAGACCAAATCTAAGAATAATTGGAATAGAAGAGAACAAAGGTTCCCAGCTCAAAGGACCTGAAAATATCTTCAACAAAATCATAGAAGAAAATTTCCCCAACCTAAAGAAAGAGAGGGCCATAAAGATACAAAAAGCCTATAGAACACTAAATAAATGGGATCCGAAATGAAAATTCTCTCATCACATAATAATCAAAACACTAAATGCACAGAACAAAGAAAAAATATTAAAAGCTGCAAGGGAAAAGGGCCAAGTAACATACAAAGGACCCAACCAAAAAAAAAAAAAAAAAAAAAACCAACAGAACTTTAGATCAATCTCGCTTATAAATATAGATTCAAAAATACTCAATAAAATTCTTGCAAACCAAATCCAGGAACACATCAAGATGATCAAGTAGGTTTCATCCCAGGGATGCAAGGTTGGTTTAATATATGAAAATCAATCAACATAATCCACTATATAAACAATATCAAAGAAAAAAATCACATGATCATCTCCTTAGATGCAGAAAAAGCATTTGACAAAATACAACACCCCTTCATATTAAAAGTATTGAAGAGATTGGGAATTCAAGGCCAATTCCTAAACATAATAAAAGCAATTTACTGAAAACCAACAGCCAATATCAAACTAAATGGAGAAAAACTTGAAGTAATCCCACTAAAAATTGGGAATAAGACAAGGATGCCCACTCTCCCCATATCTATTCAATATAGAACCTGAAATGCTAGCTAGAACAATAAGACAACAAAAAGAGATCAAGTGTATACAAATTAGCAAAGAAGAAATAAAGGTATCACTATTTGCAGATGATATGATAGTATACATAAGCAACTCCAAAAATTCTACCAGAGAGCCTCTTTAGCTGATAAACAACTTCAGCTGATATAAAATTAACTCAAACAAATTAGTAGCCTTCCTTTATACAAATGATAAACAGGCTGAGAAGAAAATTAGGGAAACAACTCCCTTCACAATAGCCACAAATAATATAAAATGTCTTAGGGTCACTCTAATCAAGCAAGTGAAAGATCTGTAAGACAAGAACAAATCTCTCAAGAGAGAAATCAAAGAAGATCTCAGAGAATTGAGAAATATCCCATGCTCAATGGATTGGCAGAATTAACATTGGATAAATGGCCATCCTACCAAAGGCAATCTACAGATTCAATGCAATCTCCATCAAAATCCCAACACAATTCTTCAAAGACATGAAAAGAACAATTCTCAAATTCATCTGGAAAGGCAACAAACAAACAAATAAACAAAAATCCAACCAACCAAACAAAAAACAAAACCAAAATAGTGATAACATCCCTCCCTTTTTTTTTCAAGATAGGGTTTCTCTGTGTAGCCCTGGCTGTCTTGGAACTCACTCTGTAGACCAGGATGGCCTCGAACTCAGAAATCCACCTGCCTCTGCCTCCCAAGTGCTGGGATTAAAGGCGTGCGCCATCATTGCCCGACTTGTAAAAACAATTCTAACAATAAAAGAACTGCTGGGGAACTCACCTTCCCTGACCTTAAGCTGTACTACAGAGCAAAAGTGATAAAAACTGCATGGTATTGGTACAGAGACAGACATGTTGATCAATGGAATAGAATTGAAGACCCAGAAATAAAACCACACACTTATGGACACTTGATCTTTGAAAAAGATGCCAAAAATATATAATGGAAAAAGAAATCATCTTCAATAAATTGTGCTGGTCTAACTGGCTGTCTGTATATAGAAAAGTGAAAGTAGACCCCTATTTGTCCCCTTGCACAAAGCTCAAGTCCAAGTGGAACAAGGACCTCAACATAAAACCAGGTACACTGAATCTAACAGAAGAGAAAGTGGGAAAGAGCATTGATCTCATTGGCACAGGGGGAAATTTCATAAACAACTCCAATGGCTCACACTCTAAGATCAAAAATTGATAAATGGGATCTCATGAAACTGGAAAGTTTCTATAAGGCAAAGGACATAGTCAATAGGACAAATTTTCAACCTACAAATTGGAAAAAAAAAAGATCTTCACTAACCTCACATCTGACAGAGGGCTAATGTCCAAAATATATAAAGAACTCAAGAAACTAACCACCAAAAAAATCAAACAACCCAATCAAATGGGGTATAGAAATAAACAGAATTTACAACAGAGGAATCTCTAATGACTGAGAAGCACCTAAAGAAATGTTCAAAGTCCTTAGTGATCAGAGAAATGCAAATCAAAACAATCCTGCGATTCCACCTTTCACCAATCAGAATGGCTAAGATCAAAACCTTAGGTGACAGCATATGTTGGATAAAATAACATTATTTTCAGAGAAAGCAGAACACTCCTCCGTTGCTGGTGACATTGCAAACTGGTACAACTCTGGAACTCAATCTGGAGGTTCCTCAGAAAATTGGAAATATATCTATCTGAAGACCCACAATATACCACAATATATTCTTGGGAATATACCTAAAAGATGCCCACCAGGCCCCAGGGCATGTGTTCCACTAGTGGCCTTGTTAGTGATAGTCAGAAGCTAGAAACAACCTATATGTCCCATGACAGAAGAATGGATACAGAAAACGTGGTTCATTTACACAATGGAATACTACTCAGCTACTAAAAAGAAGTATATCATGAATTTTATAGGCAAAGGATGAAACTAGAAAATATCATCCTGAGTGAGGTAACTCAGTCCCAAAAGGACATGCATGGTGTATAGTTACTAATAAGTGGATATTAGCCAAAAAATTACAGAATACCCAAGATACAGTCCACAGAACTAAAAAACATCAACAAGCTAAAGGACCCAAGTAAGGATGCATCAATCCCACTTTAGGGAGAGAAGAAAGCAGTCGCAATGGGAGGGAGTGATGGAGAGACCTAGGTGAAAGGGAACAGGGGAGGGGAGAAAGAGGGGAACATGATCAGGTATTGGGTGGGGAAAAAGGACAGAAGTTCTTAAGGTTAGCAGAAAGAATGAAAACAGGCAACTTTGAAGGTGGGAGGTGTGTTGGGGGGAACCCTTCAGAATGTACCAGAGACCTGGAAGGTGAGAGACTTTCAGGACTCAAAGAGAAGGACCTTAGATGAAATACTCTACAGTGGGGAGAGAAACTTGCAGAGCCCACCTCCAGCAGAAAGACATCAAGTGAGGGATAAGGTTGCCATCACATAGTCAAAACTCTGACCCATAATTGTTCCTGTCTGAAAGGACTGCAGAGATGGAAATGAAAAGGAGCCTGAGGAGGAGATCTAGTGACAGGCTCAAAGTGGGATCCATCTCAAGGAGGAGGCTATGGGATGCTCACAAAAAGGGACCTATAACGACTGGCCTTTGAAAGAACCAATAAACAGGTGAAATAGTCAGATGCAGATACTTGCATCCAACCAATGGACAGAAGCTGCTGATCCCTGTGGTTGAATTAGGGAAAAGCTAGAAGAAGCTGAGGAGGAAGGTGACCCTGTAGGAAGACCAGAAGTCTCAATTAACCTGGACCCCAGAGATCTCTCAGACACTGGACCACCAACCATGTGGCATACACCAGCTGATATGAGGCCCCCAACACATGTACAACAGAGAACTGCAGGGTCTGACTTTAGTCAGAAATGATGCACTTAACCCTCAAGAGACAGGAAGCCCTAGGGACTTTAGAGGTCTGATTTGGTGGGGGGTGGGTAGCTGAGGAGTGAGGGTGTGGGGACATCCTCGAGGAGACTGGTGAGGATGGGGAGGAGGTATGGGATGGGGAACAGAGAGTGGACTGGGAGGGGGATAAAATCTGGAATGTAAAAAAAAGATTAAAATAAAAAAATAATTTTGTTTCACCTGTTCTAGACTGCCTTCAAATTCCCTTTGAAACTGAAGATGATCTTGACACCTCATCTTTGTAGGTCTTCATACATACAAGCCAAGCACTCAACTGCATCTTGCTTACACTTTTATTCTTGTTAGCAAGTGTCTGGAACAGTCTGCTCAAAACCATTTATCGAGCTAAGAATATATAAAATTAATAGTGGTCCTCTTCCAGTAGATTTTGAGATAAATGTAACTGTTGTTTAAAAGGTAATACTCAAAATCTATCTCATGATTTTAGTTATTCATCCTTAAGCCCTAGGAAACAAACACCAAATTTCTTTCTATAATCCAAATCAAACAAAATTCATCTGTTACTCTACAATCCCCACTTCAGCAGGTCTCCTGTTGTCTGTACTGTAGGTAGTCCTGACATATATGTTTTTGGAATGAAGGAAAGTTGTTTTCAGCCTTTAGTGGTTATACAGCTGTGTGAAATATGTGGCCTTTTAATCCCTGAGGCCCTCTTGATGCTGTACAGTGCCACTTCAGTTGCCCTCTACCCTTCTTAGTGGGAAGGAAAGTTTTCCTTTAAAGAATTTCTCTCACTAAGTAGAGTACCTTGTTAGAAAACTCCATGAATCTCTTAAAAGACCTGGTTTATTTCAGCATTAACCAGGACTACACATGGACTCTTACAGAGGTTGCCTCTTTATTGTTCTCTGGAAGTCTTCCTTTCCTTATGGTTCTATAGAGCATAATTTTTTTTTTTTTATTTAGTAAAATTTGAGCCCATCTTTCATGGACATACTCTTGAACCAGATCTATATCAAGTTGAGTTGTCATTACTCAAAACAATTTGATGATAAGTGCTAGGTGTGACACACACCTTTAATATCAGTAGTTGAGTGGCAAAGAGCATTACGAGTTCTAGACCAGCCTGGTAGTTCAGCGTTCTCTAGGCCAATAAAAGCTACACAACCTCCAAAATTAGGCCAAATCTCAATCTAAACCCAACCCAAACCAAACAACTACAAAGGTTTGATGGCAGGAATGGGGCTCTCACCCCATGGGTTTAGTGAATTTTTATTTTAGATTCTATCACATAAGAATTCCTAGAACAAGGAACTTAAATTTGAACCTGCGACCACTCATTGGAGATGGGTAGGATCCAATATATCTCAGTTTTTTTACTCTAAAGCAGAGATCAAGAAAATAAATAAAACAACTTCCCAATAAGTTACTATCCACATTTTTCTGAACTCTTTTATATTTTATACATTTGACATCTTTTACAAATGAGGCTTGTGAACCTCTGTACCCCATTTCCTAAGCATCTTCTCCCCTAGTTAAACCAGTGTTCCTGATGATGAATATTCCCCCCTCCACAGGATTTTAAGTCTTGCCTTCAAGAATTAACTAAATTGAGTGCCTTTGGGGAGATTTCCTGTGTGATCCTAGAATGGCTTGGGGTGAGAAAGTATAAGAACAATTAATTAAGAAGGAATTTCCAGCTATGGCTCCTTTATCTCGTTTTTATTAAATTTGTTAACTTTATTTGACCCTTGCTTTATCTGGGGACTCATTCCTTCCCTTGCTGGAGTCTGATGTGGACTATCTTGCTGTGAGCCTTCAGCTGATGGAGGTAGAGCACGTTGTCTTTCTCATCCTCTATTCCATTGAGGGACTGGTTCATTTGGTATGTCGTTGGCAGATTCTTCTGAATTCTGTGCTACAGTTACATTCTTGCTCACATTTCTAAGGGAGATTCTAGAAAGTTGAATTTCTCAAGAAATCAGGTTGCATCTTCTGTCTAATCTGTCTTTAGTTTATCCATATTTATTGTGTCTTAATTTTTGTAGTCTTGACTTAGGGTTCTCTTTATGAAAAGTAGCTTTCTTCAGTATGTAATATCTCTGGCTGAAGTACCTGGCTTCTGTACATGGGCTATGTCCATTTTATTCATGTTCTCTTATGATTCACACTGTGTGTGTGTGTGTATGTTTTGTGTATGTGTGTGATTTCCTTTTGATATACTTTAATTTCATTTCTGTTAAACAATTTGTGATTATCATTGTTATGTTCAATAATTAGGAGGCCATTAGCATGAGACTTTGTTTAACTTAAGTTTCTAAATAAAGAAAAAAAAAACTTTACATAACTTGACCTAATTGACAAACAAACTTGAACCCAGCAGAAGAGTACATGTTTTGTATTGAACATCCAAGGTTTGGCAAATCATAAAGAGTCAACCTCAGCCAATCACAGGCAGCCAGATGATTATACTATGCTCCAATGAGGAAATCTGGCCTACCCAGACAGGTGCTTAGCTCTGAGGCATGGGGTCATTCCATATTTTCTCTGTAACAACTCCCTGTCCAATGTTGAGTGAAATGATAAACCTTTATGTGTTTGGAATTATTCTTTTTCACGACCTTTTTTGCTTAAATAAACATTGTTACATTTCTTTATTTATGTTTGCTGTTTTCTATTTTACTTAATATATTTAAATTTAATGTATTTGCAACTATTACTAGACACTTTCTCTTTCCTCCGCTAGCATCTTCCATGTCTCTCTCTTTCCCCTCCTCTCTCATGTTCCCTAATTATTTCTCACATTGATGGTCTTCTTTTCTCTTTGATTGATTTCTTTTAAATCTCTTTGATTATTAATGTTTTATTATTGTTGTTACACTAATATATAGATGTAATCTTCTGAGTCTATTTTTGTTGTGATATGCCTATGATTTCAGGACTGACCACTGGTGTTAGATAACAAATTAGGAGGTGCAGTTCTAGAAGAGGTTAATCCTTCCTCTCTCATCAGTCAGTAGTTACATGTAGTTCTTTGACGAGGGCAGGACTGTCAGAAATTTTTCTCCTTCAGTAGTGTGTCTGTTGATATTGTCGTTGTCTGGGTTTCATTTAGGTGGCCCTTTATAGGAAACACAATCTCAAATCAGACTTCTTGGTCCTCTGGCTTTTAATTTTTTTTCCTGCTCCCTCTTCCAAGATGTTCCCTGAGCCTTAGGTTTAATAGATATAGTTGTATCCATTGGGGTTGGTTTTCCCACAATTCATTGATCTTTGCATTATATCCAGTTGTGATGGTTTTCTTTAATGATCTTGGCTGGCTATAAAAATAAGCTTTTATCTTCTTCTTTTTTTCCAATGAAAAGGTAGTAGCTCTGGATATCTGTGGGTATGAAGATTAATTTTAGAATGCAGTTTGAAACTGATGATCTACTAAACTATTAGTAGGAGGTTCTTTTCTCAGAACCACAACTTCTTTAGCACTGGATAGTTGGGTATGATTCTAGTACTAGGTATAATTTCACTTCCTTCTTGTTGAGCAGGCCTTAAGTCTAATTGGATTTAAACTCTTGGTTATCACCAGGATATGAATGCCACTATGACGTTGTGAAGGATATCTTGCTATTCTGGTCACTCTTGAAGCTTATAGTCATTACAGCTGGATAGAAGTATTAACTGATTTGCTCCCTTGGAAGCTTTCACAGAAATTATAGCAATATAGGAGACAAACTGTAAGATGGAGGCTTTCAAGTTATATCCAGAGTGAGCCATCTTGGTCTCATATGCTAAATTTGTGGTATTTTCAATAATAGGGACTTATTTTTTTTTTAATGGGGAGCAACCAATAGCAAAAGCATACTTAGACTATCCTGGCCAACAACTCATGAGCATACTAATGAGTATACTAAGTATTAACTAATTTAGACACAACTAAATGCACTGATATAAGGACCACTAAATAGTTCTTGCACTCACTATGATAAAGTATTCTGACTAAAGCAGTTTAAGGAAAGTAGGTGGGAAAGAAAGGTTTATTTAGCTCATAGTTCCAGGAAATAGTTCATTGTGGTAGAGGAGACACTATTGTGGGAGCTTGAGGCAGCTGGTCATATTTCATGTAAGCCATGGTGCTTAATTATTCTTTCTTCTTCATATTTATAGCAGTTACAGCATGTCTTCCCATTTTCTGTTAACCGAATCTAGAAAGCACCCCATAGATATCTAAGAAATTTTTATGCAAGCTGATGATAGATGTTATCAGGTTGACAAATTAACCATAGTGGTCTTGGAGTCAGTCCATTTCATTAGTTTAAATTGATACTACTTAATATCATTTCAGAAAAATAATTACACCTCAATATTCCCAATAATTTTTTTTAGTGAACTAGATAAGCACACAAAGATGCACCTGATTCATGACTTACAGAAACCGTCCTTGAACTGTCTAGTTAAATTTGCATAGGATTAGAAAACATTTAGTTTATACATATTTTGTCTTCCAAAAGTACTTTGCTTTGTCTCAGTTTGTTTACCTTGGCCAGAGTCTAGCTAGATAGTGGATGGTGTACCAGACCCATCAGCTCTGAAGAGATACTCATTTTTATTCTTTCTGGAAGATTCTACCAAACCAGGCTTTAACAATGATCAGCAGCAAAACAAATATGTTTGTTAAGCTGATCCTCAAGCTTTTCTGTGTCAACATCTTTGTCTTAATTATGAACAGGTTTTCATGGAGAAAAGCTGATTTCACAAGGTTAGTCTATTTTATTTATAAATACTTGTAGCCATTGTCATTTTCAAAGCTTGAATGTCCCTTTCATCACAGACAGCCTCTGGGTCAAGGGGGCTTGGTGCTTGCATCTTATAGACATCCCTTCTTTTGTCTCTTAACACTTGTTAAACATGATTACGGCTATGCTAGTGTTTTGCAATATTCTCCTCACATATAGTCCACCAAAGGCAGGATCAATTGCTGAAGAAGATAGGAATATTAACCACAAAGTGTGGGCAGTGAACATTTGGACAGCGAAAGAGCATTAACTACCAAGTTACACATCCTATTTTCATTTGTGATGCATGGATATTAATCATAAGCACATTAATATAAAGTGATAAGATGGCTTCACAGCTGAGGTAAATTTGTCAAGAATGCAGTACTGTACATAGAATAGTCCCAGGAATCCTGTGTGCAGGCATTGACTGCTGCAGGTGTGAGATGTGCAGGTGGAATTCTGCAGAAAGCATTCTGGGGAATTTCAGGCATCTCCTTCTTTGGAGAAGTTAGATGAAGACAGACTTCCAAGTCTTCTGTCAGCATCTTGTCTTCACCATTAATCTGTTCACTCCCTGCCCCCAGAGCTCCATGAATAGCTTATAACTGTTCCAAACAAGGAAACCTAGAAGTATGTCATTAACATCTTCTGTTGTCGGAGTTATTTATGAGGTTATTTTCCTCATAACCCTGTATAGCATCCCATGCCTCACCTGGTACTTTCGATGCAAAAAGAGATTAACATTTCAGGTAGCATTGCCAGCCTGGCCCCAGATGGCTCCATTGTTGCTTGTCTCCAGACTGTGTTGTGTGTATGTGTGTATTTTTTTCCAGGAACAATATTGATAACAGATAAAGAGGATGTGTGGCTTGTCAGGGTTCCAGGTTTGTTTTGCTGTGCACTGAGCTGTTGGGCAGCCTGTACAAGGAGACACAGAGCATCCATGGCTTTTCACTGCTCACTTCCTTTCCATCTGGCAAATTTGGCAGAACATAGTCCCTGGTTCCCAGACACATCTCCCTCCTTTCTTTGGAGAAACAATTCTGTATGTTTTGTTGCCAAAATTTCCTGAATCAACCTTGAGCCTTAGTTAAATATAGATGGGTTTTCATTTTCATTGGGATGGGCATTCAAGAAACTGATGTATATTGCTCTCTAGTTTTTACTTTGACAAAAGAAGCTGGATCTATGATCTTCAGGTAATTCAGCAAGCCCTGAATTCCAATTGCTGTGGCAGACTGAGTCACAGGGTCCTAAGTCTGACATTCTAACAGCCTGGCCTTGAACGAAAATTACAGTTATATCACCTGAGAAACAGGTACTTCAAGATTCATTTGCTTTTTAAAATTGTGTACCTGTGGAATATGTTCCCATCTCTGGATCATTCCCCTGAATTCATTGTTTGTGTTTTTAAGATTTAAGATCACAGCTTTTTATGTTAAATATTATCATAAAATAAACTGAGTCTATATTCATACTTAGAACATATCAGTGTCCCCATAGCCTTTTCCTTGCTGCCAAGTACTCCCTCCTTCTCCTCTTTGTTCTCCTCTTCTTTTTCCTTCTCCTCATCATCCTTAAGCAAGAAAATATTCTCTCTTAGAAGACCAGAGCTTGAAAAATAGGACTTAAAAACAATCCTTTATAATGTGGTTTTGTATTTTTCTTTTGGAAAACCTTATTTAAATTGTTCTTAATGTTTGTCTTATAGTTAACGTGCTTGTTAACATTATTCATCTATCTGCTTTATGTTTTCCAACAAGACTTGGGCTACATTTTGAAGAACTGATAGGCTCAACACTTTGAATTTTGATTAGTAAGTAGATAATGACACAGAAATTTGTGATAAGATTTCCATTAGTCCTGAGTGAGATCTCAGTGGGAGGCAAGTAAAATATTCCTCACAATGTTTGAGAAAAATGCAGAAATATAATTTATTCTTTTCTAAATTAACTTGAATTTAGCTCTCAAGTCTCATTTGCATAGGTGGTAATAAAGAAATCTCATTTTATTCTTAAAATTACTTTCTTACATCTGGATTTCATAGCCATACAGAATTTGGGGATAGTTAATGGAGAATTTGTAAAACAAATGAGAGCTGTCTTCTTAGTTCTTGGTATTTATTTGTATCTTAATTTAGTTATTGGTATTTATTGGTATCTTGTTCTGTCTTGTGTCTGAGGTTACCATGGTGAGGCTGAGTCTTAGTCATTAGGGTACCGATGCCTGGGTGCCATTAAAGGCAGTCCTTAAGATGTTCCTGAAGGTGGTAGACTTGTGTGACTTTGTATTGGTTCTTCAAATTTAGAACTTAATTATCAGCGGCAGATCTGATGCCTGCATTAGGTGCCTAAATATAAAAATGGTGGAAGTGTCAACTATTCACAAAAACATTTGGCTTTCCCAAACTCATCCTTTCTCTCAGGTTGACACTTCATGTTCTTCTGAGCTCCTAGAATTGGGTTGTTTCTTTGGACTCTATGAATGAGCTTGGTCAGAGGGTATACTCTCAGGTTAATTTATAATTACATGTCAGGCCAGTGTAGTTCATCACAGACAGAGGTTCTTCATATTTCAAATACAGGAACTAGTTTAGATAAATTTATTTTGGTTCCATAGAAAATTGTTACGACAGGAAGTTCCTGACTGAGATGAGACTGAATGAGCTGTTAAAAATGTCTTCATCAGAGAGTTCCAGGCAACCTAAGCTAGGAATGTTTTTTCCCAAGAAGACAACTAAATTCTTGTTTTATTGTATCATTTAGATTTTGCTGTGAGTTTTACACTGCAATACAAGTATTAGTGGTGCATGAGTAGTTGTGGGGCTTCAGCACAGTATGAATTCTTCCTGACATCTATTGGATCAGATACTATTATATCCATAAAAGAGCTCCAACTGGTCCCATCATTGCTCCTGAGAATGACAAAACACCAGCCCCCCCTCAAACAGCAATGAAGATCAGCGGGTACACAGCCCCATTAAGCAGATCACATGCAAAACACTGCTTTGCTAATTTGAGGACGAGAAAAATGCACAGTGTTTTCTGAATGAGTTTGTCAGCTTATTCCCACACATGGTTCTATTATGAGAAATTAATGGACAATCAAAGAAAACCAGAAGGCTTCCACTTTTTCTTAAATAGATTCAGAGCTCAGAATTCACTCCCTTCTGTAGTTTTCTCTTAATAGCCAGGTAACTGCTGCCATGCTTTACAGCTTTGGTTGTATCAGCTATACAAAAATCATGCTCTGTGCAGGCTTTTCCAATGCCCAGAAGAGTCAACTATTGGCCAAATGGCTTTCAGAGTTTTGCTTGCATTCATTATATCACAAATAAAAAATTAATCTTTCAAGTTTCTGGAATGCTATGCTATAATGTAAGGGAGTCAGGACTTTCTTTTCTAATTAGCATTGTGTAGTATCATACTAGATATAGGGTAGACTATAAATGTGATTTGTGGAGAATATTAATGAGGTAACAGAGCTAACTGACTTTATGGCAGCATAAGGAGCCCTGTACTCAAAAGGACAATTCTTTGGATGTTTCCCAGTTACACATCCATGACTGTGTGCTTTCTTTAGCTAGGTACAACTTAATGTCTCTTAGGATTCCACCTATAATGAATGAAGGTTCCCCTCTCCCAGTGTCCATGCCAGAATTATTTGTCAGTTGTTTTCTTGGTCTTAGTGATTCTGAATAGTTTGATGAAGTCTCAAGGTAGTTCAAACTTACACTACACAGTCCAGACACAAGGCTTGGAGGAATCTCGCTAGAGTTGACCTGAAAGCCCCGAAACTAGTTCCCTTAATATTAAGCTCCTTAATAGCTTATCACATGCATACATACATGTACACACACACATGACGAAGATGTCATAAATTTGGGAGGGAGAAACAAACAGAGAATGAGGTATAGATATTACACACACACACACACACACACACACACACACACCTCATGCATGAAGGTCTCAAATAAATAAAAAAGTCTTGAAGATGAGAGTGGTTTAGATGAAATCATAATTATCATGGATTAGAAAGTTAGTATTTGTTTAGCCTGGACTTTTAGTGCTCACAGAGTTGAGTTTCACTAAGTTGTAAAGTGGACATCTCTGTTCCCTACTAGGTGTTGGCACAGTTCACTAAAAGACTCTATTATGTTTTTAGGGGATGTTCTTGACTCCTGTGCTGTCTAAACAACTTCAATAAGATGCAAAGAAAGAACCAACAAATGAGATTTAGTAAATTGAAGACAGATGCACTCAGATCTGAGTTGTCTGCCTAAGGAAGGATGGGCCCATAGGAGCTGGGTTTCTGCTTTTTTTCTAATTCTAACTGTTTTTTTCTAAGTCAGTCTTTCTTGTTTCTCCTGGTGGGCTTACAACAGTTATCCCCAGATTTATTCTTTGGCTAGATCTAGTTTGATCAATTAGTTCTTTTCTCCTTTTAGGGTCATCTCTGGGATTCTTATTTGATTTATCAACAGCCTGTCTCCTGGCTGCCTTCTACTTGAAACGCCACCGGTGTTTTAGCTTGGACGAAGAAATAACAAATCTTTCTCACTTGCTGCATCTCTGATCTACTCACCTATCTTCCTCATTTAGTAACTGCTCAAAATTTTTTCCCTCCCCGTGTGTGTGTGTGTGTGTGTGTGTGTGTGTGTGTGTGTGTGTACAGTTAGACCTACTTTGGTGTATGGCTAGCTGTTCTGAATTTTAAGTATAGAAAGTCAACAGCACCATTTGTTATTTAGAACTTAGAATTGTGTTCTTACCACCATAAGCAAATAATACATTGACAAGTGTAGGAGTTGCAAGTAACTGTGCTCATATAGATGTAAGTGGTCCATCCTGGGGGATGGTGGGGGATGGATTCATTGGCCTACTTCTTCAATAAGTTACTTCCTAATGCCTCTGTCACTGTCCAATAATTGCATCAAGTTAGAAATTTGTTCATAGATGATGCCAAAGATTTATCATTCAATACCTTCTGAAAACCCAAAATTCTGAATGTGACTTGGATGAAGAACTAATCCTTCCATACATGAACTATTGCAGAGGCTGCTCCATATCTAAACCATAATATTACCAATTACTTGATGTTGTATTTTTTCTCTTGCACGTGGTGATGATACCATCAGATTTTTCTATATTAGTAGGAGGAAACGTGTTTATGAGAAAACATTGATTCTTGTTATGTTTAGTTTGGGATTAGCTGACATCAATGTTGTTATGTACTTCAGGGAGTTTTCTATCCCTGTATATAAAAATTCTTTGCCTCTTTTTATTAACAAAATAAGTAACAGATTAAAATACCTGACTAATCACCTGTCATACTTTAGAATTTAGATTTATAGATCAGGGTTCCAAAATATGAACTCTCCAAATCTGTTAGACAAATTGTTAAGTTTTTTTTGTACAGTTGAATAATTTGAAATAAGCATGAAAAAAAAACCTTTATAACTCTTGTCTTCCTGGGGCCAGTATTTTCTGACTTCTTTGGATCAGATTACTGAAAAGGTAGGAGGATTTGCAAATTTCAGGTTTTCTCTTTTACTCGTAGATGGTGAAAGGAGATGGAAGACGATATGTCTATGGCAGATTCTAAAATGCAGAGCCAAGCAGATGGAAGGGCTTTTCTGAAGGATCCCTTTTAAACCTGTCATGTAGATGCTTTGATTCTTCTCATGGGAAAGCCACATCTACTAGAATCTGATCTGGCATGAAGGGGAGATTGGCCATGAATCTATGAAAGAGCCTTTGCAGAAGGTTAAGAGAGAAAACCTCTCAAGTTCAGGACTATGGCAATACACTAAGGGCTTCTTGGTAAAGACTGGATGCTGTAAGGTTTATGGCTCCAGTTGTGACAAATGTCATTGTCAGAAATCAAGTGGATTGATGGGATATGATGATTAGGGTAATTTTCCTTCCTTTCTTTCTTCCTTCCTTCTTTCCTTCTTTGCTTGCTTACTTTTTGAGACAAGGTTTCTCTGTGTAGCCCTGGCTATTCTGGATCTTGCCTTGTAGAGCAGGCTGGCCTCAGATTCAGAGATCAACTTGTCGCTGCCTCCCAAGTTCTGGGATTAAAGGTGTGTGCCACAATGCCTGGCTAAAGACTTATAATATGGAAAAATTTAAGTCTGGAGAATAGGGGTCAATGGAAAGTTAATATCTAAGGTAATTCCTTATTGCCTCATAATTCCTGCACTGACAAGATAGCATAGCTAAATCTCTCTGTCTAACCACAGATTTCTTTAGAGTATTCATTACCTGAGAATAGCCCATTTTGTTTCATAATTCTTAGCTCTTTTACAGTTTCTCATTGCTTTTGCTATATGGAGGATATTTATTCATGGATTATTATACTCAGAAGGGAATCCCCTATTTCTGACTATTCAAGATGGACACTGTTGTTCCCATTATTCAAGATGGACACTGTTGATCACATATCTGTATTTCCATTTGAGAGAACTGTCAGGGCAATAGCCATACTCCCATTCTCTGTCTTTTCCATCATATTTTAATCTATCTATCTATCTATCTATCTATCTATCTATCTATCTATCTATTTATCATCTATCTATCATCATCATCCATCCATCTGTCATCACCTACCTATTCATCTATCTATCTATCTATCTATCTATCTATCTATCTATCTATCTATCTATCCATGTATCATCTATAATTTCTCCTTCCCTGATTTTTGATTTAACCCAGGACCTTGTGCATGTTAGGCAGGTGCTCTACTCATTTTTACTATACAGGCAATGTCCATTCTTCTCTAAGATGTAATTTATTGTGAACACTGAATGTTTGTCTGGCTCATCCTTTTATTTTGTTCTCTCTTTGGGACATTACTGTTCTATTTTTTTTTTTTTTGAGACAGGGTTTCTCTGTGTAGCCCTGGCTGTCCTGAAACTTACTCTGTAGACCAGGTTAGCCTTGAGCTCAGAAATCTGCCTGCCTCTGCCTCCCAAGTGCTGGGATTAAAGGCATGTGCCACCACTGCCAGGCTCTTTTTTGTTTGTTTGGTTTGGTTTGGTTTGGTTTTTTTTGGTTGTTTTTGACATTAATGTTCTTGAAATACATGTTTAATGTTGCTCTTGGGGATAGAGCCTAAGGTTCTTTCAAGAAATGGTTGATTTTTGTTTGTTTTTGCTTTTGTGGGTAATTCTGTTCAATTAGGGAAGACGTAATAGCAATTGACTTTGAGTCAAAGGAAAAGAAAACACCTTGTAGTCATTCTTTAATCCACAGTGATGCTTGTTTTTGATATCTATCCATTTGACTTTGTTCCAACTTATCCTACATAAAAAATTTGAGGAGGGGATATAAGATATTTTAATAATGTCAGAACTTCAGTTAGATACTATATTGTTTGAGACTGTGCATTGTTACCTATGTCGTTCATTTTTCTTCTGTTATTGAGAGGTAATACCCAGGAAAAACAACCAAAAGAATCAGAAATTTAATTTGGTTCATTGTTTCTGGATTTTGGTCATGGTCAGGAGGCTCAATAGCTGTGGTTAAGTATGCCACCATGGTGGCTGGAGAATATGGTAGAGCAACAAAAATTGGCTTACACCAGCCATGAAGCAAAGGGGTTACACTGCATGTCAGAGCAAAGGTCAAGTTACCCTTAAAGCCAGGCTCCCATTGACTTACTTTCTCCAGGTGATCCTCACTTCCTAATTAGGAGTTCATCAATAAATGATGAAGTCAAAGCCCTCATGTTTAATCAACCTCTGAGCACAACTTGCAATTAGGGCCCAATTCTTCAATGTATGAACTGTCTTGGGGGAAGCATCATGTCTAAACATGCATTACCATTTAATTGTCATTTTCTTCTTGTGAGTTATGGCATAATAGAGTATAATAGAATGTTCTATGCTAGTGGGAAAAAGACATTAAATGATTAGCAATTTACAGTGGCCCATTGCAAGAAACATTAGTTATCCATGTTCAATAATGCTTATCT
Source organism: Arvicanthis niloticus (assembly GCF_011762505.2). NCBI lineage: Eukaryota > Metazoa > Chordata > Mammalia > Rodentia > Muridae > Arvicanthis > Arvicanthis niloticus. Next base: position 5,928,119 of record NC_133435.1, read on the forward strand.
GGAGAATCTAACCAATTCAATTTCATGTATATATTGGGATTGTCTGATAATCCCCTGTGTTCTTCAAGAATAGACTTTAAGAGTAGTCAGTCACAATGTCTCATGCCTTTGAATCAGCACTCATGCAATCAGACCAAAAATAACTATGAAATATTCCTTACTGTCTGTTCTGAAGCCTCAGTATGGAATAAAAATGAAGACATTTAGTGGTCATCTCATTAGCTGCATAAATGAAAATACGTCTGTAGTACAGGAAAATAGTTGAGCATACTTTTAATTGAATCATTTGGTGGTGAAAAGACAGGAGGATCTTTATGAGTTTAAGGTTAGCCTGGTCTAAATAGTTAATTCCAGGAGAGCAAATGTTATATATATATGTTTTAAAAACTTGTTATGAAAGTAGAAGAGAGAGAGAGAGAGAGAGAGAGAGAGAGAGAGAGAGAGAGAGAGATTGAGAAAGCCTGAAAAATGGAGACAGATGGAGCCCCCATAGGGTCTTGCATTTTTGAACTCCATGTTTGAACTTGCCTGAGGCTAGTTATACCCCTATGTCTTAGCTAAGCAATGACATACATTTTTTTTTGTGCGGTAGCTTGAGTTGAGCATTGATCTTTGGCCACTGAATGTGTATTAATGAATATAGAAAGCTAAAATGAAGAACCTTATACCCTGTGGTTGTAAAGGTCACAGAGTCTAGGGCGATATTGTGTTTTCTGTTTATAACTGATATGTGGGAAGGAGTGTAGAAATAAGAAAATAAAATCTAAACTTTGCCTTAAGAATTTATTGTAAACTTGCTGAAGACTATTTCTGTCCAGGAAAACTTATACAGTAGGAAAATGCTATAGAAAAGTATTTTTGATACTCAATTTAGATGGCAATATAATTTATTGACTGCCAAGAAAAATTGGCACTGAGAAAAATCTATGAAAGAAAAAAAATGTAGAGTTATAGGAAGATTAAAGTTGTTGGTTAGCAGCAGCATTGAGAGGAACAATCAGATTTTGGAGAGGCCCAGGAGGGTCTATCTAAGGTGAAACTCAGAAACACATTGACTGGAAAAAAAATGTGGAAAACATAGAGAGGTCCAAGTAGCAGCCTGCCTACAGTGAGAGGCTTGCTTAGTTAGGGACAAGAGGGAAGCCAGAAGAATTACTAATATGTTTTTTTCCTGAAGTCTATAGCTTAAAATTTTTGTTTTAAAATGCATGCTTAGAAAAATTGTTCCTTTCTGCAATTTTTTTATTGTACTTTTGTAATAAGAATGCTAAGTTTTTGCTGCCAGGGTTAAACAGTCAATATTTCACGACCATAGCCAATTCCTTCTCATGTTACATAAATTATTGAAGTTGTTGTGTACTTGCAAGGCTTGCAGGATTTGAAAAAATAAAGCAGCAAAGAAGATACGTTTTTCTTTCTTCTTTTGAGCAAGGATCAAATGCAAGTCTTTGGAAAGACTTTCCTCATAACTTTTCTATCCCAGTGCCAAATTCTGCCTTGTAGAATCTTTATTGTGTATTGTCTGATTAGAATTTATTTGTTTGCTTTGTGTTACATGAGAATTTGTTTAATTTCAGCTAATTCTGGCATTTTTATATAAACTATCAGTGCTAAAATTTATATTACTGAAGTAACTGTCAGGGAAAGCTGACCAACATAACATCACCTTGATATTTAGCATGTAGTAAAAAGCACATGGTCAAAGACAGATAACTGCCCTTTTTTGAGACTTATTTTTTTTGTTTACTTAAACACTGCAGTATCATAGGTTTACATAAACATTCTGATTTTGTTAAGTATTCATCTGTGTAATTGGTTATGACCTAGTCTGGCTATAGTCCAAATTCAAGCAATGATAGTATCATATACATTCACAAAATATTCAATAGTTCTTCAAAAATGTAATTTTTCTCCATCAGGTTAATCCTCCTTACATGATTGCTGTGCTCTCCCTTCTGTACCTCTCAGGATTGGTCCTTATTCCTTACCCAGTATGGCAATCCCATTGCCTGTGAATTCTAAGGTCCTGCCTCTGTCTCTCTGCCCAGCCACTGGCTGCTGGCAACTTTACTTACTAATCAAAACCAACTGGAGGCAGGGACTTACATGTGGATTCTCATGCAATTATGGGAACCCAATTAACATAATATAAGCATGAAGCCAAATCCACAACAGTCTTTTTTATTTCCACCAATTTCAGGTATGCTCTTTAATGTGAACAAGATCCCGAGTAATAATATTGATAAAAAAAAATAGGTGTTTACACAGCAGTTATTAAGATGCAAATGACAAGTACTGGTCTGAGGGTGGGGGAAAAAGAAATCCTAATTTACTATTGGTGGAAGTTTAATTGCTGTAACCATTATGGAAATCAATGTGCAGATTTCTCAAAAATAAGAGAACCTCATATTATACCACTGTAACACTCATTTAGCTGTGTTTATTGTTGCTCTGATCACAGTAGCAAGGAAATAGGATCAACATAGATGCCCATCAGCACATGAATGGAAAATAAAGTGTGCCACATATTCACAATGAAAACTTTCCTCATCCATAAGGACAAATGTAATTATGAAGTTTGTGGGAACATGGATAGATGTAAAAAAAAAAAAATCAATTGAGGTAGCCAAGGTTCCGTTTGAACTTAAATGGGGAGAAAGAGAGATGGAGGACATGGAAGGGGGGGTGTTGTCAACCAAAACAAACGTTGCATGAAAACACCATATAGAAACATGTTCCTTCATGTGTTAAAATAAAGTAAATAAATAAAAGAAAGACAAAAATATGAGTGGCAGAATCTGCAATGTTCAGTTCTGCAGAGCTGGGGTAGAGGAGGTGCAATCAGGTTGGCAAGCAGAGAGGAACTTTGAAATAGTCTCTGTGCTGGGCTTCAACTTGCTTCTGAAGTGGAGAACGGAGATTTGTATGACCACACCCAGCAGACTTATTTTGTTCTATTTAGTATCACATCAATTCATGTAGCTGCGACCCCCTTGTCCATCAAGGCAGATGTGTTCCTGGCTCTATGTACGGACTTAGAGGTCAGTCACACTGCCAGTGCCCACATAGCTTGCACAGGAGAATAATTCACACACAAAAATGAATGAAAGTTTGCTTTTTACTGTTCAGTGTATTTTTTCCCTAAAGCAACAGAAATATCAACCTCTATCCAAATTAGAAAGCAAAGGCTCTGCAGGTGAACAACAAACCATGCTGTTTGTTCATTTAATTCATTGTCCATGTGGAATGTGAAATAGAAACACACACATTTTTTGATAACTTCTGTAGCAACTACACATGCATGCATCAGGCAAAAGATAAAACCCCTCATGAAGCCTTGAGGGATAAGTTATTATAGAAGTTAAAAATGAAAAAAAAAATTGAAAAATCCTGTAAAGGCAATGTCAGAATTTTACCTGTAGTACTGAAGAGATGGTTCACTAGTTGAGAATCTGTACTGCTCTTTCAGAGGACTTGAGTTTTGTACACACACACACACACACACACACACACACACGAACGTACGTTAAAATAATATAGATAATATAGTAAATTTTTAAAAATGTCCTGCACTTTTTTTTCTAAGTAAACAGAAAAGAAAATATTACTGCAAATAAGACTGAGCTGTGATACTCTCCTTACCCTTCATGGAGTCCATAAGTCACACAACGTATGATCCACAAATAAAAAACATCAATCTGGTAAGATGAAACTGAAATTCAGCCCTTTAGCTTCTGACTCTTGCTCTTGTTGGAGAAAGATGACACCGCTGCATGGGCTTGACTTAGCTTGACTGCATGGGCTGTTTTTAGCTGTAAAGAATGATAGTAAACTAGAGACTGCCGCCCTCTGCCTCAACTTGTGATGTTTATACAGAGGTTTATTGTGGACTATGTCTCATTTGCAAGACACAAAGTACTTTTTGCTTCCTTCATGCAAAAAGTGCAAGACCTTGCATAACCATTTTAAATTGAGGTGTGTATGTCAGTAATGGATGAGTGACGATGAGGATTTCCATTGTATTAGGCTTGTTCAGTTTGGACTGTCCTCCTTCCCACTTCCCCGCCCAGTTGCTGGCATTCATGGACCAGTCTACACTTTGGCAGGAGGGTGCTGCACACCAGGTATTAGTCAATTGAACATTTATATGCTGGCTTACCTTGTTGACATAGGCAGCAGCTGGCCCTTAGTTCTCTTAGCTCTTAGTTCTCTGCACCTGCTCTTTTAGGTGTCTGACTTCTAGCCTAGCTTCATGTTCAGATACGTAATGATGCCTGCTGGCAACTTCTCAAGGTAACTCATCATGAAAGTTAAAAATTTTGAGGCTGGAAGACAACAGTAGAGACTACAGACACCCATGTGCTACTATGGTATGCCTTCAGGTTCTTCCGGCTCTCCTTAATTCATATCTATTTTTCCATTCTGACAGCCTTTACTGAAGATCTTAATTTCTCTATGAATACAGATATAGGCAGCCTCATTGGCACTATTTGGTGGTTCACACAGTTGCTATGACCATCTATCTAGAGAGTCTACACACACACACACACACACACACACACACACACACACACACACACACACACACAGAGTAATGCACATATGCACAAATACATCTTTGTTATTTCTATCGCCATTCAACTCTCTCTATTGTAACTTTATCTCATCTGTTAATGTGTGACAGATACATATTTCAAATTCTTATTTGCCTAAATTATGACCCATTTAGATGCTTCTTTGTATACTTTGAGATGTGACTATGTGACTGGTTGGAATCAGAAGTTCCAAGAGCCCAGTTGTTTTTGGTGAGGTCATATGTAAAAAAGAATGATCTTTTCAGGATAGAAGTAGTTTTAGTTGTGGATATTTAGTAACTTTCAGATTTATTCAACACAACAGTATAGCTTAAGAAACAGTTCTGTGCCTTAGAAACATTGAATCAATAGCTGATTAGAATTTTGCAAGTACTGACAGGGAGGAGATGTACCTAAATCTCTCCCTCCTCCCTCCTCCCTCCTCCCTCCTCCCCCCTCCCTCCTCCCTCCTTCCTCCTCCCTCCTCCCTCCTCCCCCTCCCCTCCCTCTCCCCTCCCCTTCCCCTCCCTTCCCTCTCCCTCTCCCTCTCTCTCTGTAAGTCCCTCCCTCTCCCTCTCTCTCCCACTTCTCTCCCTTTTTCCTCACAGTTCTTCTCCCCATGGGAGAACACATTTATGTGTATGTTCATGACTGAGAGCCTATGGTTTTTCCATAGTTCTTAAGCTGGAGGCTGACTAGTTTTTGTAGATTTCCCAACCCATTGAAAGCCAGTGTTCTATTAAGCTTTAAGACTTGGTACATAAACTGAATATCATGCTGAGAAGCAATGCACACCTGCACATCTTTACATTTTTTGGAGTATACTTTTGGAATATGTAGATATTTGATACTGAATTTATGTCTAGGAAAACAAATCTGCATTTTAATAGAAACAAATATAACCCACTGAGAGACAAGCCATGCAGACAAAGGGGGCAGTGGTATGTCATACCATTTTAAAAATATGTCAGTGAAATAGGAGAAAGTGATGCTATAAATTACAGAATGTTAAAATGTGTAAGCACCGAGCTTGCTGTAACAGTGTTTTGAGAATATATATGTTGAAGACATGACCGGAGCAGGGCCTAGAAATTTTGTTTTCTTTCTAGATTCTCTGCCTTTCTTCCTCTCTGTCTATCCTGACCTCTCTCCTTTCTTCATATCATTACGTATTTAAGTCGGTTTCTGTAACTAGTAAAGACGAGGGAGCTGATAAACACTCTTGGTAATTTGAACATAAACTACTAGTTTTTATCTTCTTTTCTTGTTTTTTTTTTTTTTTTCTGTTTATTTTTCAGGTGGTGGTCTGATCTTAACGTCACAGTTCATTTGAAAGCCAATAAAATATTAAAGGGCATCGGGCTTGCTGCTAGCTTAAAATGTTGTATGCTAACCTTGGATAGGACAACCAATAGGGAGTGAATAGTATGTGTTAAGACTACAGCTTCCTTTCCAATCTGAACAGAGAAACATGAGCTAGAGCATGTACTGAGTCACAGGGACTCTCATTTCTTTAGTTTGTTAATGTAAGTTGCATTTCCTTTATAGAAGATGACTGGAGAAAGAAATGTGTATGTACAACAGGCTATAATTGCAAAAAATTACACTTTGAAGAGGTTTCCTTGAGAGACTACAGAGATCACTCAGCGGCTAAGAGCAAGTACTGGTCTTACAGATGATTCAGGTACAGTTCCTAGCACCCATGTAGTTATTCGCAACAGTATGCAGCAGGTCCCTTGTTTTGTCCAACATGCATCTTTTCTTTCCTTCATAGGCAGAATGCCTCTTGTCATGGGAGTCAAGCTTGTGATTCTGTTGCACATTTTATCTGCAGACAAAATACTGTCTAAAGGGACAAACAGATATAGGGTAATCAACTACTAATCTCTGCCAAGACAGAGTAAACTTGTCCTTCATATTCCTACTTTATTTTTAGGTCTTAAAAATGGCTCTGGGCCAAAAGACAAATGCTCCAACATTATAAGATATTAGATAATCAGCTGTCTCTACAATTTGTTTAAATTTTGGAAGCTATGTTTTTATGCATCTTATTTATTCAGATACTATTTAATTTGTTCTTGGATTTTTTGATGGGGTTAAAGACTAATTATAGTTCCATAAACAAAATTAAATTGCTTAGTATTGAAAAATGTGATATATAGTTGAAAGCATGATTTTCAGATGGTGTTACAGGCTAAAATCAAAACATAATTCAAGTATAGACTTGTAAATTCTTTAAGAATTATGACAGAATACTTTATCTAATTGACAAAAAGGTTGGACTGGGTGTTAATTGTATATCATACTTTATGATTTGCATAATCATTGTGGTTTTACTCAATTTATGTTTGAGAGAAGAGTTGTTTTCTTTTTTAATTTGGACAGAAAAAGTGAGGTGTTAGAGATTGGTTCTAATGCTTTGATTCAACTGGGAATCTGCAAGTCTAAACACTAAAGGTTCTTGTCCCTAATTGATTATTGATTGATCAATAAAGATGCCAATGGCCAATGGCTGAGCATGGGGCAGGACCCTTAAAACTGCATGGGCTAGGATGCAGAGAGGAACGGAGGAGAATCACCATGACTTGGGGGAGAAGGATGGGATGTAGGAGCTGCAGGAGAGAAAGCCCAACAGCTAAGAGAGAATTCGGGTGGGTGGCCCCTGGTCACTTCACCTATTGGGTTTGGTATATCAGAGGAAGGTTTAGGAGTGCCTAGTCTTTGAACTAACCAAGGCATTTTAAAAATAAGCTAATTTGTATGTGTCTTTTATTTGCAGATCTAAAGAGTTCCTGACCAGGTGGCTAGAAGTATGTGACCCACTGGGAGAACAAAGCAGGGTAGCTAAAAACTCCTGCTACAATTATGCTGTAAAGAGAATACACAAATAAATTAATGAGAAAAAAGAATCACCTCTACTGTCTACTGCAGTAGTTCTCTCAAAATTCCTCAATTTTGTTTGAAGCTCAATATTCCCTTGACTGCTTTCATAGGTGTTCCTTGTGTGTCCTTACACTGTGATCTAAAATATTCCAGCACAAGTGTCGGGTCAAAATTTAAAGGTATCACTTTTAGCCTGTGTCCTTGTCATTTTGTTTTTTAACTGAAGCATGCATCTTGATAGTTTTAAGCAAATTAATTTTGTGTTATTATTTTTATTGTAGAGTTTTATTTCTGTACAAATCATGGTAGAGAGCAGAAAAAGGTCAAAGCAGGGATGAGGGGCCAGATGAATATATGTTAGGTTTCTGGATCTCTTCATGAAAGGAGGAGAAGAGCAGAGTAATGGTAATAGTCATAAAAGAAAACCCCGAGGCATTTTAGGAACAGTATCTGTGGCATTTAGTGAGATAGCACAAGTAAGGAGCAGCTTAAGATAACTTGCTAAAATTCTGTCTGGACAGAGCCATTTGTGTAAAGCATATGTAAGATGAAAATGCCAAAACTACATTTTCAGTTACATATATCTTTGACATGTTCATTTGAGGTGTTTAAAAATATTTTAAATAAATAAATTTATAATAATATAGAATGGAAAGGCAGAAATGCTGATGACATGGCTCAGTGGGTAAAGGCACATGCCACCATTCCTGATGACTGAGTTTCATTTTGGGAATCTGCCTGAGGTAAGGAGAGAGCTAACTTCTACAAATTGTCCTCTGCCGCCACACATGTGATGTAGCATGCACACATTCCAGCACACGCACACAAAACCAACAAATGAAATGTAACAATACAGAAGACAACAAGAAGGCAGAACTCTACTTTGTTTCAGAAAATGTGCTGAATTTTTATTTATGAGTTTGTAAATGGTTGGATGGTGGGTGCTCTGTGCAGAACCAATGTGTTGATATTACAAATTATGACAATTGGTATCATGAATCGATTAGCTAGTTCAATTTTTGAAATAGTTAGAAAGGCATTAAATGGAATTAAAAAGAGCAGAATCCTAAATTGTGTCTGTGAGGCTTTAATGCTGTGTTTCAGTTCCATGAAATGAGGTTTTGGTTGCGAGAGTCCCTGTAATAAGGGCTTAGTGGAGTCTTGGCTCTGTTTTATTATTGCCTATTTTTCAGGCTATGAACTTTGGACTTCTTATTCATAGGAACAGGTATTTAGAAGAAGAAATCTCTCCTCTCCTCATTCATACTTAGTATATTTTTATACTTTAAAATTGATGGAGACCAACAAAACTTTACAAAGTCTTTGGCATGAGTAAAAACAATATGGTCTAGCCTCATGTTTAATATCACCTTTCATATTTTACTCTTTTATGCCTGATGACCTGAGCTCCATTCTGGAACGTGATATAAGGAAAAGACAAGTTGTCCTCTGACACCCACACATGTGCCGTAGCATGTACACACCCCAGCACATACATACTCTTATAACTCTACATATTTTCTTAGAACATGTCTCCAATTATGAAATTATTTCCTTATCTTTTCTCCCGGCAAGACACAATTATTTCAAAGAATCTCATAGCTACCTTTTCCTGTGCTACCTTTCTCAACACACTTACTACCCAAACCCAGATTTTTATAGCAAGGAAGAAGACTGTAGCATTTCCTCCATTTATAGGCATAGGAATATCTCTCAATAAACAATAAATTCTCAAGAGAGATCTAGCCTTGAAAAATTCTAACTTCAAGGTACCCAATATCAAATTTTAAAGCTAAACCATCTCGGGAGAATTTCTCCCTTGGTAAGAGGAGGCACTTCAGGAGGCTTTTAGTTTATATTTGGTGTTGTCTATAAGTTGAGTTTATTAAATCCATATGTTTAAACCATTTATATATGTTTAATGTATTTTGTGTCTATTTTTCTCTAAGTGTCTTCATACCATTAATAAATTAAACCTTAACGTATGAAGAAGAAAGGAAGAGAAGAAATAATATGGCTTATTTTGACACTCAGAGCTACCATGAGAAATTTGCAAATGAAAGACAAACAAAAAATTCAAATGAAACTTTTCAGTGTCCTTAGAGTTTGGATCTTCTTTGGCTACAAAGCTATGTGATCTTAAACACAGAATTCTACCAGAATTTCAAAGAATAGCTAATGCCCATACTTCTCAAATTATTCTGAAAACAGATACATAAGGTATTTTGTCCAAATTATTTTATGAGGCCACAGTCACTCTGATGTACAACCACACAAAGACTCAACAATGAAAGAGAACTTCAGACTGATTTCTCTTATGCACATTGATACAAAAATACTCAGTAAAATACTCACAAACTGAATCTTAGAACACATAAAAAAAGATCACTCACCGTGATCAAATAGTCTCCATCCCAGAGATACAGATATGGTTCGACATATGAAAATCTGTCAATGTAGTCTCCCATATAAACAATCCACAAGAAAATCAATCCCCCCCCCATCATTATAGGCTAAAACAGCCTTTAAGAAAATCTAGCATCCCTTTATGATAAAAGACTTGGAGTGATCAGGAATAAAAGAGACATACCTACATACAATAAAGGCAATTTATAGCAAGCCTATAGGCAACATAAGTTTAAATGGAGAGAAACTCAAAGCAATTCCACTAAAATCAGCAACAATATGAGACTGGCTACTCTTTCCCTATATATTCAATATAGTACTTGAAATTCTACATAGAGCAACAAAACAACTGAAAGAAATAAATGGTCTACAAATTGGAAATGAAGTCAAAATATTGCTATTTGTAGATGATATGATGGTAAACACAAGCTATGCCAAAAATTCTACCCAGAAACTGCTATAGATGATAAAACCTTTAGTAAAGTGGTTGGATTCAAGATTAACTTAAAAAAAAGTCAGTAGCCTTTCTATATTCAAACCACAAATGGGCTAAGAAAGAAATCAGTAAAACTACAAACTTCATAATAGCAAAAAATTATGGTACCCCTAACCAAGCAAGTATAAGACTTGTATTACAATAATGTGAAGTTTTTGAAGAAAAATATTGAAGCTATCAGAACATGGAAATATCTTCTATGCTCATAGATCAGTAGAATTAACAGTAAAAATGGCCAGATTCAAGGAATTCCCAAATTTCAACACAATTATTTATAGATCTTGAAAGAAGAATATTAAATTTCATTTAGAAAATAAAAACTCTAGAATACTCTGTATAATAAAAACAACTTCTTGAGACATCATCATCCAAGACTTTAAGCTGTACTATAGAGCTATAGTAATAAAAATACCATGGTATTGGCATAAAAACAGACAGGTTGATAAATAAAATAGAATTGATATCCACACTCCTATGGACACCTGATTATTTTTATCAAGCCAGAAACATACCGTTGGAAAAAGAAAGCATCTTCAACAAATGGTGCTAGTCTAACTGGATTTCTGCATGTAGAAGAATGCAAATACTTACCCATTTCTTTTCCTGCACGAATCTCAAGTGAGAGTGGAGCAAAGACCTCAATATAACCAGATACACAGAGCCTGAAAGAATAGAAAGTGGGTCGTTAATATCCTTGAATGCTTTGGCACAGAAGAACACTTTCTGAACAGAACTCCAATAGTGTAGGCACTAAGATCAACAATTAATAAATGTGATCTCATGAAACTAAATGTCTGTAAGGCAAAGGAATCCATCAATTGGACAAGGTGGTAGCCTAGAGAAGGGAAAAGAATTTTACCAACTCCACTTCTGACAGAGAGCTAATTTAAAAATACATACAGAACTCAAGAAAATAGACATGAACAAACCAAATAATCCAATTAAAAATTAAATAGAATTAAATAGAATTCTCAGCAGAAGAATCTCCAATGGCTAAAAAACACTTAAGGAAGTGTTTGTTATCCTTATCCACCAGAAAAATGCAAATCCAAATTACATTGAGATTCCATCTTACAACTGTCAAAATGGCTAAAATCAAAATGGCAGTTCATGCTGACAAGGATGTGGAGCAAGGGGAATACTCTTCCATTGCTGGTTGGAATGTAAACATGTACAACTATTTTGAAAATTGACATGAAAGTTTCTCAGAAAATTGGGAATCTACCTACCTCGACTCGTCACTATATGACTCCTGGGCATGTACCCAAAGAATGCTTCATCCCTCCACAAGGATTCTTGTTCAACTGTGGTTATAGAAGCTTTATGCATAATAACCAGAAACTAGAAACAACCTAGATGTCCCTCAACAGAATAGATTAAAAAAAAACCACATGGTACATTGATATAATTGTGTATGTTAAACCAAATGGCATAATGAAATTTGCAGGCAAATGGATATAACTAGAAAAAAAATTATCCAGAATGAGGTATCACATACCCAGAAAGACAAACATGGTAGTCAGGGTAATCTCATGCTCCAGTCCATAAACCCAGAGAGGCCAAGTAACAAGGATGGCTCAAAGGGGGAACACATGGGTGTTCTTAGAAAGGAAAAATAGAATAGATTTCTTAGATGGACTGTGGGCAGGTTGGGAATGGGAACAGAAAGGAGTAGTTTGCAGGGGAGAGATGAAGGAAGTGAGTACTTGGAGAGATAACGGAAACCAGGGGGGCGTTTCAGGGATAAGATAAAAATCTAGTTCACTGAAGACTCCCTGGTGTCTATGAGAGTGACCTTAGTGGAGACTCTTAGTAATGGGGGTAACGGAGTCTTCTTTAACCAGGGAAGCTTCTAGTGGAAAAGCTAGGACATCAACTCAGTCACAAAACCTTCTGTCTACAATTTGTTCTGCACGCAAAATGTGCTGGAGTAATGGTGGACACAGAACTTCTGGGAGTGGTCAGCCAATGACTTGTCCAACTTGAGACCCATGCCAGTAGAGGGACCCTATGCCTAACACTGTGTGAATGATTAGGACCAAGGACAAGACAGCACAGAGACCTAGGACAGAACAAACATGTCTGGAGAGAGAGAGAGAGAGAAAGAGAGAGAGAGAGAGAGAGAGAGAGAGAGAGAGAGAGAGAGAGAGAGAGAGAGAGAGAGAGAGAGAAATCATTCCTATGCTCTTAGACTGGAGCCTAGCATAATAATCATCAGACACCTTTGTGGGGCTGTAGCTCGTGCGAGGGTGTGGGTCCTGCTGGACTGAGTTGTGGTTCCCACGAGAAGTGCCCCAGATGGCTGGAACCATGGCTCAGGGAGCCGAAGAACGGGAATTTGACTGAGTTCACTCCATGCAGATGCTGGGCTGTGAGAAGCTGCGGGGCTCCACCTGGGTGTTGAGAGATCTCAACCTGAAGTCCTGTGGGGGACGAGCTCCTGGGTTGGGGGTCTCCAGGCTGAAACAGCTGACTGGGAGACCTGTGATCTCTGTCTTTGGGCTTCCAGATGCCACTGGAAGCCACAGAAGAACTGAGACCCGGGTACATATGGGCTGGACTGGCCCACAGACAAGAGGGGTGAGGGAGAGAAGTTCCGGCAGTGCCCAATGGGGTAGAAACTCTTGGTCACTGCCACTTGCTTGGCTTGCCACTCAAGACTGACTCAGCTAGCTTGCTTGAGTTGGCAGGCTTCTGTGATTGGAACGCAGAGAGGTCCTCCATAGGAGATTAGACAGTAATCGAAGGTCCTCTCCATGGTTCTCCATGGTGGGCTCCAATGACACGAGGAAGTCCATGGTTTTAAAACATTTATTGTCATGGTGAAAAGTGAATATATCTGTACCCCGTACTCTCAGGGCAGACCTGAGGTTAAATGCTGTTTGTAAGGAGGAGGGTCTGGGAAGAAATGTTTAATTGGCTATGCCCTCTGGCCTGTAGGTATCTCATTAATATGGAGATCTCTTGGGGCTTTGTGGCCTGTAGTCATGTGCTCTACCTGTAGAGGGGCTGGTAGGGGCATTGCCCTACATGACTGAAAGGCGCTGATCAATGGCGGTCTTCGGCTTTGTGTCAGGAGCCTGGAGTCTGGAGGCGTGGTGAAATGTATGCCATCCCTTGCAGGGATGCCTGTTGGGTCTCAGGCCATTTCTAGCTAGTGCTCCACCAGAAACCATGCTATCCTTTCTCGGTCCTCTGTCCCACAACACTTCATCCAGCAACTCATAGAAGCAGATGAAGAGACTCACAGTCAAACATTGGGCAGAGCTTGGAAGCTCGCGGAGTCCATGGGTAAAAAGGACTGACTGCAGGAACCAGGGGGGCCAAGGACACCATAAGGACAGTGTTCACAGTAGCTGCTAACCAGGGATGATAGGGGATCACAGAGACTAAAGGGCCAATCAGAGAGCCTGTATGGGTCTGACCCAAGTTCTCTGCAATATATTATGGTTGTGTAGCTTGGTGTTCTTGGGGATCTCCTAATAATGGGAGTGGGAGCCATTTCAGACACCTTTGACTGCCCTGGGGACTCATTTCCACCCCATTCATCCTTAATATGAGGGTTGTGCCTCGCCTTATTGTAATTTGTTATGGTTTGTTCGGTTGATATCCCTGGGAGGCCTGCTGTTTTCTGAAGGGGGATGGAGGATCTGGGGGTGAAGGGCAACGGGAGAAAGGGAGTAGGAGGAGAGGAGGGAGAGAAAACTGGTCAGGATGGGAAGTGTGAGAGAAAACTAAATAAATGAATGAATTAAAAGAAACACAGACTCTAAGAGTAGATTTTGTGACGTCCTTATGATGGTCTTTGGGCCTGTTATGAATCAGGAAGTGAAAAAGAATGGAAAGCCATGTTACATACTACACACACTCCTGTTTCATTCATAAGAACATATTTTCAGTCTGTGGTATTTAACTTTCTTAAAGAACAAGAAGGAGCTAAGCGGTAATTGAACGGAAAGGAGTTGGTGCCTGTACTCGAGGAAGTGAGGAAGTCTTGTCAGGAAGACACGGCATTCCTAATACGTTGAGCCAGAATCCTTTCGTTGCGTTGATTAAAAATAAACTGCATTTTAGAAGACAGGATTATAACAGAAGCTATAGAGAAAGATACTTATTACCTTTCAGAGTTTACCGCATGATTAAATAAATTAGACCTTAACATGTCTTCTTTTGTAAAATAGTCCGGGCTATGATCGTTTTTGAAGTTTTTGTTATTGTTGTTGCTTTTTTCAGTGGTGGTGGTGGTGGTGTGTGTGTATGTATGTGTGTGCGTGTATTTGTGTGTGTGTTTGTGTGAATATTAATGTGTGTACGGGTTCATCTGTGAGTGCATGCTTTGGTAGCCAGAGAAGGTGAGGAGTCATTCTCTTTTGAGATGGGTTCTCTCTTTTGAGATGGGTCTGGAATGCATCAAGTAGACTGACTGACTGACCAGTGAGCCTCACCTGTCTCTGTCGCCAGCAATGGGATTATCCATTATGCTGCTACAAAGAAACCTTACGTTCAGTATAGAACTCAGGTTTTTACTCTCTCGAGGCGAGCATCTACTGACAGGGCTTTTGTTCCCAGCTTCTTTCTGAAAGTGGATTTTATAGACAGTTAATTTGATTAAGCTAACAACATCATAGGTTTACCCAAACTTAGCACGATAAGATGTACCTAGATAAAGGGAAGATAGTGAAATGGTTTCCTGAGAAAGTGACTGAACTAAGAATTACATCAGCACTGAAGGTTTTTCTGGAGAATTAAAGGCAGTGGGATACATTGCAAGGTCAGCATGCAACGTTTCATGGGCTGGAAAGGAAGAGAAGCAACTTCCCATTCGCAGGCACCATGATTTTACACACAGCTAAAATTGTTCAAATAAATTTATAGTTAATTAATGCATGTATCATTTTTCCTCCACACAGGAGCAATAGCCAAAGTTACTTGCATTCCTATTCAGTAGCTCAAATAATTCGAAAGGAAAACCATATGTGTTACTGTGCTAAAGCAAAAAATTTAACAAATGAAAAGAAATGACTAGAACACAAGGCACGGAAGTCATGTATGCCAGGCAGCGTAGTGGAATTATATGACCTGTCATTTTGAGGAATCTATGCTTCTGCATTTTAGTGAAAATTACTTTGCATTTTATTCCTTTATTATTTTTGTATTATGTATCTTAAAATACGACTGTATTTTAAAATAAAAATTTCAGAGCATTAACAAAAAAAACACCACTGATCTCAAAAAGAGAATGTGTTTCTTTCAGAAATATGGAGGGAAGTGCCGAGATAGCTGTGTTGGGAGTGGAAATCACGAGGCGTCTTCTCTTCACTAGGTAGGCTTCACACACCCCACTAATGCCCAGAGCGGCTCAAGTACTGGAGAAGAAGTGTTATTGGAAACTTGTTTGGAAGGGGCACTTACCTTTGTTTTAGAAATTCTCTCTAATGTAAAGTGATGAAAACTTTCTCTTCTTTCCTCCTTTAATTGTTTTACATTAAAATGCAAGGCTTTTAGGAGTGGAGGCATACAGGTTATAAAGAAAGATGAAAAATGGAAAAACAACTTTCAAAATCTTAGGATCCTACTCAATTTTGTATTTAAACATTTAAACAGAACACTGTTTACTCTTCCTCTAAGGTTTCCTTTCTATGGTGTAATAGGTAAGCTTGAGTCAACTGAGTAAATCTGATCTCTGTACTATCTTGAGTATAGACAGTGAAATTAAACCGAGATCAAATTACAACTTATGGCCACACTGAATCCTATAGAATTAAAGCCGTCTATTTATTTTTTGAATATTTTATTTTTATCCATGTGTAGTGTGCGTGGGTCTGAACATATAAGTGTTGCTAGAAGAGGGTGTTGCATTCTTTTGAACGGGAGTTACTGTGGTTGTGAGCTGCGTCCACATGGTGCTAGGCAGTGAACTCTGGTCCTCCTTAAGAGCAACAAGTGCTTCTAACGGCAGAGCCATCTCTCCAAACCCAGGTTTTGATACACTAAAATCTGCTGGCCATTGCTGACAGTTTAGAGGAAGATTTCTTCAGGCAGGATTTTGTAACATGGCATACTGCTAAGTTGGAACACATTTGCTGCTGCTGACTTCCCCACTGTTGACAAACTTTCTTGGGTATTTATACTCGTCATGCCTTTAGAGGGTTATTAAGTATCAAGAATCTGTCATTACCATGGAAGCAGATGCAAGTTGGCCAAAAATCACATTTTTTTTTTACTTGATACTTTAAATTTCTCCATTGACACAAGTACTCTGGCTTATCTTCATAAATTTTTCACTTTATTGAGCTTTGAGAATGCATCTTCAAAATATTCAGACCCGATGAGCATCTTTTTGATTGATCTTAAGTAGAAACATTTCATGAAAACATATTTAACTTGTAATTCAAGTCATTGTATATCTACTTATGGAGATATCTATTTTATCTTGGTATGCAGCTGAGGTGTTTTCTGCATATACAGAGGCTATTAATAATCCATGTGCAACATCAAAGTTTAATGAAATTAAGAAATTATACTGCTTCATCAAGGACTTTTTAAAGATGGAATGAAAGAAATAAGTATATAGCAGTAATAATAGTCTTATACAGTCAATGCAATATAGTGGGAAGTGCAGTGTTTTCAGCAGGTTGTAGTTGACAGTTGGATGTGACATGTCTCATATTGACTTTTCCTTCATCAGTGCAAAACACTATGATATGGTTAATGCATGGGGTAAGGCAATAATGCTTTGGTGTTGATATGAAAACATTTTTGATTCTCTGGATTCCTGTGACTGTCTAGTTACCTGTTACCCATTGAAAGCTAACTATTCTTTGAGGACAGCAGCTCTGGGGAGTGATTCTTCGTTTAAGATGTTCTAATATCAGCTAAATTTTCTGTGTGGCCAGAAAGCTCTATTGACCTTGACTGGATTCTGTGACTGAAACTTGTTAGCGTTTGTGTGTGTTCCTCCACTATGGAGGAATCACTACTGTTCTCACAATCTTGCTATGAGAAGTTTCACGTTTGATCAAGGTATATATATATATATATATATAATGTTGTCACCTACTCAAACATTCTCCAGTTTGGAGTTCTGTTACACCCAGTTTCAAAATACCTATGTTGTTATCTCTGTCTTTGCAGTTTGCTTTGATAGCTGTGTTTTGAAAATAAATCTCATAGTGTTAAGAATCAGGAGGAGTATGTCCTGTGTTAGACTGGCATGGTCATGTCATGGTATGGTATAGTCATGTGGTGGAGTGTTATGGTCATCTTGTGGTATGATATGATCATGTGGTGGAATGTTATGGTCATGTTGTGGTATGATACGGTTGTGTGGTAGAATGTATGCTCATGTCATGGTATAGTGTGGCCATGTGGAGGAATGTTATGGTCATATTATTGTATGTTATGGTCATATGATGATACCCGTGTGACTCCCTTCTCTTAAGTGTCAGTTCTGAAGTGCCTGCTGTAGCGACTGTGAAATGTTACTTTGTGTGTTTTTGTTCTCTTTCACAGTTGCTTTTTAGCAGAGGATAACTGTGTTCATTATGAGTTATTTTGTCAGGCTGGAAGTGGGACCTCAGAAGTTTTCTTACGCACAAATCTACTGTGTAAGATATTATAAGTGTAGTCATAAAGAGTTGTGAGGAAAAGATAGGTTTTATTTTAATATTTTTTCATAAATGCTATGCAAGGTGAGATATAAAAGGTCAGCCCACACTCCAGTGAGTGCTGTGAGTGGTACGGAAATATACATGGGGGTCATCTAAAAAAATGAAAATAAATCGTAGTAAAATGCAGTGAATATTGTATCATGTAGGAGCACAAAATGTAGGGAACTATGAACTAGTATGATTGTGGGTGGCAAACGTTTGTTAAGTACACTATAAGTGTTCTACAGGAGACTGAAGACAATTCCAGAGACTTCAAATCATTGAAATGTACCAAACATTTCTAGGTTTTGTCCTAGAATAAAAGTAATAACGTAATATTTAGCTCTGGCTTTTACAGATGTTCATGTTATGAGACCACCACTCCAGTTTTTTTTTTCTAGAAGTCGGAATGCCCTCATCTCCTTTCAGTGGAAATTAAATGAAGGCCTTTAGTCAGTTGTTACATTGGCACAAACACTTCAATGATTATCCCCCTGCCCCACCCAGTTTCACTCTGGTAAAAGATAAAAGTTAATTTACACTATGACAAGTTCTGTGGAAATATACTTGAGTATTATTCAGCAAATTAGAGATGAGCAGAAAAGATTAGAGGCATAAAACCCCAATGTGAAGACAGTACAATCATGAGACTTTTAATTAAACCTTTGAAAGTATTTCTACTCCCATAATATGCCTGACTCCTTTGCACTTACTACTTGAGACTTTTTTTCCATTAAATTTCAACAGCAGCTCCAAGTGTGAACAAGATTTGCAAGTTCACAGATTGGATGACAGATAATGGTTGAAGCTAAAGATAATAAATAATTATCAGTACCATCTGGACCCTTTCAAAAACACCCTTTTAGAGAGAGAATTTTAGAGTCACACAGAAATAGAATCTGTGTAAAGAAAACAAAAAATGTTAAATTTGAATTAGATGGGAGCAAAGATACTAATTAAGAATTCACAGGAGAAATATGGATCTAATTTAGAAGCAATTGACACAAAATTATTCATAAAACAGGATGTTTTTTGAGATTTAACACCCACATTGATAAAGTCCAATACCCAATATCATTTCATATTGAGGTAGAAAATGCTACCAGACCAAGCTGTGGAGTCACTGACAGGCTTCCTATTTTTGAACAGAGAAAAATGGTTACCTCTTAACATTGGGTCACATTATATTTAGCATGAAAACCATGGTGATTTATCTATACATATAGAGAAAATATATTCTCAGTTTTTTTTTGTACCAGTGAGGAGTGGGGTAAAGATATAAAAATGATAGAGGTGGGTTTTTTTCCAGCTTCAGGTTTGCTAACCCTTCTAAGCCCAGAACACTAGTCTCTTCTGGGTGCCTACATCTCTTTAAGTCCTCTCGTGGGAATTCCAATGATAGTTTTAGGGACAAAATAGTTTGTTATAGAAAATGCACATAAATATTTGCCAACTACTACATATACTCAGGGTTCATTATACCCTTAATACTCTGCATATGTCCTATTTTATTTAATTTACAACAATGCTTGGAATAGGTGCTATCCTCATTTCCTACATTAAAGAGACCAGTGCATTTGCTCAGTCAGCCATGTCTACACCATTCCTATAAGACTGTGAGGAGATTAGACGGAGAAGTGTTTAAATGGTGTCTAAACCTAGCTAATCCTAGTTTGGGAGCTGTGGAGATGGAATGAACAATCATGTAGGTTCAAGAAAGTCTCAGGGAGATTGCTTTCTTCAGAGGTAACCACAATGCCCTATTAACAGCAGTAACAAACAAAACAGTTGCCATGATCATGTGGGGACAGATTTTCTTCATAACAATCATTTTTATTTCTCTGAGGTGATTAGTAAAGTTTTCACTACACTAGTTTGAGTAGAAGACATCAACTTCTGGGAAGGCAGAACCAGTTTTGTCTTTTAAATAATAATTTTCTATTTGTCAGCTCACCATTGACCAGATTGTGACAGGTTTAGAGTTAGCAACTTGTTTATGGTAGCACATTAG
The DNA here is from genome assembly GCF_011762505.2 of Arvicanthis niloticus. Classification (NCBI taxonomy): domain Eukaryota; kingdom Metazoa; phylum Chordata; class Mammalia; order Rodentia; family Muridae; genus Arvicanthis; species Arvicanthis niloticus. The sequence continues at coordinate 5,948,138 of NC_133435.1, forward strand.
TCTGTTTTAGTCTCAGGGTTTTTTTTTCAGATCATTGGCCTAGCACTGGAATTAGATTTATTACCAATGAGCAAGTTGTACAGAACAAATGAGCAAAAACAGTAGGCAGCTAAAGGGGAAAGTAGGTGTGCTTTACATAGAATGGGGATAAATACCTTGCTCTGATCTTTTGTAACTTAGCTGTAGGCAGACAAATATCAATTATGTAAATGTGTGCATCTCGTTCAAATTCTCACAGAAACTTCAGATAACCCATTACTTCTGAGTTCTTAGGAATAACAATCTTAATACTTGAGAAAACAGATTCAATTTTGCCCTTTCTTTCTATCTGACATCACATTAAATCCACTAAGACCTGTTAGAACTCAGTCAGAATTTTATCCCTGTTACCATCTCTCTTTCCCTGAAGGCTGTAGTCCCAATTTCACCTTCAATTTACATCAATCCCCATTCTAATCCGCAAGTCTCTTCTGATTATGTCAACATTTTCCCATCTCTATTAAACTCTTAGCATGGTCATCATCATCCCTTCAGAACTTTTCAACAGTGTCTTGACAGCTCATCCCACATGAAGCATTTTTTTTTTTTTAAATATTAAGGTGATTTTACCATCTCACAGCTTATCCATATCTTATATGGATAACATTTTTAAAATGGCTAACATTTTACCTTGTATCTAGCAAATCACTCAGAGAAATATACAGGCCTTTAGATCACATTTCTAATGCTTGTTCTACTTTCTTCCTGAGACTAGCTGTCTGTCGTCCAGCTGTGGTACCATCTACCAGTCACCTGTCTAATATACCTAGCCATTTTTTCCTAGTTTGAGGAGGTAACCACCCTTTTCCATCTTAGTGTAGAAATCATTTCCTTCAACAGGCTTTCTGATCCTACATCTTTTCTTTGTATCACTGACAGATTTCTTTGCTAATCCTTAAAAAGTCCTCTTAGGCCTCATCTTTTTTAAACAAATATCGTGATAGCAAGTTCCAGAAAAAGACAACTGAATCAGTCCAATCCTTTGCCTGTTTTTAACAGAGTACTCTATTAATGCTTAGTTGATATTTGATCATGAATTGTGAGGCTGGTATAGATTTGTAAACAAGGAATAATGTAATAACGGTCACACCATACCCTTTGACTTTTTGGCTCTTCCTCCCTATAGAAGTAAGTACTCAGCATGACCTGCAAGACCCTTTATATTAAATCATCTCTGATGCTCTCCCAGCAGGATGGCTTCAGATATTCTGTTCAGAGTTTCTTGAACAACAACTAGCTCCTCTTGCTTCCGTTCATGTTTTGGTTATCCCCAGTGCTAAGGCATCTTTTCTACAGTTCAACCTACTAAGTCAACCCATATCTAATGCAATTCTATTTCCACATTTCTCTGTTTTGCTAACTACCTAAGGAAAAATTACTGTAATATCTTCTTAATAGATCTTGTACTCGATTCTGGGAAAGGTATTTATCAGTCTCCCTGTTTCCTTATGCATCTTATTCACTAGACTCTCAAAGGAAATGTTGCAACACATAGGCGACTCTGAAAAGCCTTACTTTCACTGCCCCCACCCCTGCTACCATATTGTTTTTGTGTATTAATGGGTAGTCTCCTGATAAAATCTTTCATTGCTTTTGGTTTTTAAGTTATACCTGTTTTCCTACATTTTGCTAAATACATAATTTCTAAATAAAGTATTCTGTTACTATATATACACTAAATAACCAGTTGAAGACTGACAACGAAACATACATTTAGGAATATTGAAGTCTCCATCTCCTGTACACATAACCAAAGCATCAATTTTATATGTTTTGTGATAAATCTAGTGCCTAATGGCTCATTTAACAATGGAACTCACTGCCAAACACCTTGTTTTGCAAACTGCATAGAAATGTCAAACTTGCCCTTGGCATGGCTCTTTCTAGATTAAGAAAATGGACTGCCATTCTGCTAGTTTAATGTACCATCATTTAAAGACTATTGCATACTCCAAATGTTCCTACTTTTCCCAAATTATTATAAATGAGTTACTTAAACATGATAATTGAGGTCAGAGACACACTTTTAAAATGTGTCTGTCCATAAAATATATTTATCATTTATTTGATATAAGAATTATAATCACACTTAAGATGTGTGTATATGTATGCATGCGTGTGTGTCTCTGTGTGTGTGTTTATTGTATACCATGAATTTCTCTGGCACCCGGGACAGACATTTGACTCAGTGGTTAAGAGCACACACTGGTCCTGTAGAAGACCAGGATTCAATTCCCATCACCCATGTTGAATCGCTCATAAGCACCTTTAACTCCAGTCCCAAGGGAATCTGCTTCCTCAGGCACTGGCATATATATATATATATATATATATATATATATATATATATATATATATTCATTCCCTTGACATAAATGTGCACATACTCAAATAAAATTCCTTTAAAATTCTCTTTGAGCTACTTGTCCGCTATTGTTATCAAGAAGAGTTGTGTGCATGTGTTCAAATCAGGTCTAAACTTGCCCTATCATGACATAATAGCCTTTGACACACTGTCTTTTCTCTCATTCTCATTCTCATTCTCATTTACAATTTACTATTAAATTGTTTTCTTGACAAACATCATTTCTCTTAAAACCCAAGCAAGGAACATTGTATTGGCTGCTGCTCTGCTTTTCAGGTAGAAAAATAAATTTAAAATTTTACTTAAATTATTTTGTTTAAAAATTACTAGAACAGTTTTTTTTGAAAAGTCTTCTAAATATTTACCAAAAATCACCCAGGAGCATCTAAATTATATCTGAGTAAAAGCTAAGTCACTGGAGAGCTCCCTGCAGTTACAAACCAATTTATTAATTACCTTGTTCATTATATTAAGTTATTTAACTTTGAATATGATTAATTGTGCTATTAAGCAGCTCATATTTCTATATGTTTCCATAAGGATTTCATGATAAATGTCCCTAAAAACTTGTTGTAATTAAGGTTCACACACAGAGTGTAAGCATCTATTTTTTTTTTAAACAAATCATTGGGTAACATAGTTGGGAAATGTGGGGATAAAATGTGTGAAAATTCTATTTGATGAAAAGGCAATAAGAACAATGCAGAGAAGTTCACCAATTTTAAAATTCAAGAATGAATTTTTACAATAATCTTGTTAGCTATTATTAAAAGTAATGGTTTCATCTTTGTAAAACAAGAAAACTTTAGGATATTTCAGTTGTTCATCTCCCCCCATGTTTCTTTCTATCTCTTTGTGGCCTCAAAATACAATTGAAAATCAGTGGTCTCACATCCTTTGCAGATGTTATTAAAGGTTGGTTCTCCTGGTTGTTACTCTGATTATGTGACCATTCTGAAAAGTTGCTATATACAGGATGTGTGTGTTTGACCTGTATCAAAGCTTCCCCAAAGTGGTCACAATTTTGTTCACTCTTGTTTGTTAAAACAATTAGTGGGAATTGCTTGAGCCAGTGATGGAAGTTGGGAAAAATGAAGAATTGATGGTAAAACATTAAAATTTATGTTATATCAATATACTATTATAATATGATCTCTCTTATATGTTCTTTGAAATCTAGAAGATCCTCACATGCATGGTTCTGTGTTCTTACACAGAGCTATGTACACACTAAGGAAGAACCTAAAAAGGCACATATTTTCATGTTTGTCTAACTTTGGGATCCCGTGTGTACACAGTATCTTGGTTGCTTTTCATGTTGCTATGATAAAATACCCTGAAAAAAAAATCAATTTCCAGAAGAAAGGGTTTATTTTGGCTCACAATTCAAGTGTAAAATTCAACATGATGGGTCTGTCATAGCAGCAGGAACTTAAGGTAACTGGTCACATTTTATATTTGGTTAGGATGCAGAGAATGACAAATGATTTGCTCATTCCATCTTATCTTTTTATACAAGTCCAGTATCCCAGCTCAGGTAACCATACCACCCATAGTGGGAAGATCTTCCTTCTTCATTCAACTTAATCAAGATAACACCAAGAAGAATACCCAATAGCCCCTGGTGACTCATCATATTGGCAATTTACTATGAGACATTCAGAAATGAAGAAGAGGTTTTTAGCTTGTCAATTGAATTAATGTTGTACTTTAAGTCATTTAAAAACTTTTAAAAAGAAGTCGTTCTCAAATATCTATGGAAGTGATCACATGAATAAGAAGAAGAATGTTTCAAGCAGAGAATGATGAAGACAAAGGTCATAACTGGCCAAAAGCTGAAACCCATGATGAAGAAATGTGTCCTGTTTCCATTGTGGGAAACTACTGAATAGCAGGTATACATGCAAACAAATGGGAACATATAGTATGATGTTACCTCTTCCTTTGCTTCTGGTTCCTAGTCAATTTAGTTATTTACACTGTCTTGAGATTATTATACTTTGCACATTAAAGGATACATCATACAAGGCAATTGTAACATTACAAAGGACAAAGGTGTCTGGGTAAGAAAATATGTACAGATCTCAGACACTAAACCTTCAGTGGTCCTGGGAATGGTGATTCACACTGTAATCTCAACACTTTTGGAGTCAGGGGTGTACACATTGTGAGTTTGACCCAGCCCTTGATATATAGCTATTTAATTCCCAGCAAGAGAACAAAAGAGAAAAATGAATTTCTATCCCTCCAAACAACAAAAACAAAATAAAAACAAACACAAAAATCAAAAACCAAAACCAAAACCAAAACCAAACCAAGCCAGATATTTGGCTCTAGAGCTGAGAAACAGACTATATACGGTACCAGTTGAAATCCAGAAGGACTCTGAGGCAATGGGCATTTATAGTTTCTACCAATCCAGAGTTAATATGTGTGCATGATTTTTTCATTTCTGTTATTGAGACTTCTTAATTGGAACGTTTGTTATTTGAAGAATATTTTGATTATGCTGTATAATACCCAGATGGCTTACTAGTAAAGTGCTGGAGTACACTCTGTCCAATTGTTGATTGCTGTACTGGCAGAGAGCTAAGTCATGTCTTGGTATTATCATACCTATGGTCCATCACTGGCCTTATGTTTTGTAAATATTCACCATCCTTCCTTACTGATTGACTGTAAGGAAGAAATTGGAGGGTAGAACTTCCAAGTATAGAAAGGGCCTCTGGGAGAAAAATTCAGGCACAGGGATTCGCCAGCAGGAGATGAAGGTGACGGGATATGAACAGAAGCAAAGAAGTAAAGAACTTGTCGTGTGACAGGACATAGAAATAGAATAATAAGAGTAATTTAGATTAAGCTATCTGAGAGTCTACTCAGATAAAAGTTTAAGCTATAATAAATGTTAATGTCTCTGTGTCATTATTTATTCAATTATGGGTACCAGAAAGTCCCAAGACAGTTAAGATGCTTTCCCAGAGGACAGGAGTTTTCTCTGACTATATCAGGTGGCTCACCTGTCTATAACTTCAGTTCCAATGAATCTAATCTCTTCTGATCTCTCTGCAAATCTCTACATTCATAGCAGAAACTCATGTAAGTACAAACCTTTTAAAAAGACTCAGCTAGGAATATTAAGGGTGACTTTGCTGGGTTTTTTATTTTTAAAGTATAGCATTACCTGCTTGTTATAACCTATGGATAATTCCCATGGGACCATTTATTTATTTATTATTTATTTATTTATTTATTTATTTAATTTATTTTACACTAGAGCTAAAGGTTACAGCAAGAAGAGAGTTTGTGATGTAGGCAGAAAAGAAGTCATTGTCTTTAGTGATATAACCATTTCACACTCATGGCCATGTGAGTGGTTTTGGATAAATCCTGTAGTCCATAAAGCCCAAACAACCAGAACAAAAGACAAAAGAGAGATGGTTACTTAGTGGGAAAATAGAAGTGGGTGGAGGGGTGAGTATGACCAGAATATATTATATAGACATATGCAATTGTTAAAGAATAAATTGGTAAATTTACAAATTGATTTCTTTTACAAATTGGTCTCTTTTCTACTCTAGTCTAGGGTCTACATCTCAGCAGAAGGCTTCCTTGCTTTGCTTTGGTGTTTTAATGTTCCAGTTCCCTCACATAATTTCTTACCCATAAAATCCTTTACTCCTGAAATCACTTCTTTCTCTGTATTCATAGGAACATTTATTTTTAGTTTTGTACATCTTAGCTCAATTCAACAGAAGTTTATTGCCTTTGCAGCAGTGTGGTATTCTGAAATGGCATTGGAGTCTGGCTCTACATTCATCTGTGGCATCCTTGGCAAGATACTTAATCTTTCTTTGCTTAAGCTTTATTATGTGTGAAGTGGAATATTACTGTAGAACTCTCTTCTTAGGATCATAAACATTAATGTGCAGTGTGCTTAAGAGAGAGTCACTGTTTGACACACAGGTTTTACACTAAACAATTTCACAAGTACTGGTCTCATAAAAAAGTGGGTATGCTATGCCCTTGGAACTGTGCAGTCTGCTTCATCCACAGCCACAAACACTGCTTCAGATGGTTGCAAACATCTGAAGGACTGGCTAGCATTCCCAATGGTAAAAGCAGACATCGTCTTCAATCACTCGTTTCAATATCTTCCTTCTTTGTCTTCTGTTGGACTTGATCCTTTCTGTTTATCTTTCCCTCACATTTATTTATTTATCTTTGCCAATTCTCTGTTGTTCACACTATTTGTACTCTTCTTAGGTAATGACAAATTACTAAATTTGCCTGAAAAATATTGGAAAAAAAAATAGGATGGTTGCTTATCTAGATAATAAAGTGGGAATAATATGAAAGCAAATCCCTTCTCTTTAAAATTATTACAGGAAAATAATGCATATAGATTGAACTCTTGTTCTTAAGATAAAGGAAATCATTTGTTAATTCTGCAGGACACTGAAAGGTTTTGTTTCTGAAACAGGTCATCATTGAACTCCAGGCTTCCTGAAACTGACAATTCCCCTAGTTCAGCTTAGTCAGTGTTTGAATTTCTTGTGTGACACGACACATATTCATAACCCTGTCTAAAAAGTCTTTTCTTTAAAAAATTATATATTTATTAATTTTATTTATGTGTATCTCTCTCCTAGGATGCATGAATTTATGTGCAAGGTGAGGGCACCAGATCTCCCGGGTTGGGAGTCTTAGGTGACTGTGAGTTACTGGATATAGGTACTGGGAATGGGATCTGGCTCCTCTGCAAGAGCAGTATATAATTCTAGCCACAAAGTCATTTTTCCAGTTCCCTTAAAAATCTATATTCAGTTGGTTTTAGAAGTGGAAGGATGACTCAATAGGAGAACATCCATGGCTGCCATGACTGTATGTAGTATTAACTATTTCAGAACAAAAGTGGAAATTCATTCTGCAATTTAGCATCTTAACAAAAGCAAGCATCATGCTTCAGTAGACATGAATGTGTAATTTCAGCACTTCAAAAGCCAGTTCTATTTGGGTCTCTCCCATTGTCTTGCATAGTAGCAAAAAAAAAAAAAAAAAAAAAAAAACCACCAAAAAACCAACCAACCAACAAACAAAAAAATTAAAAACCCCAAAACAAAATAAAGTAAAAATGGAAAAACAAAACAAAAAGAAAAACAAAAAGCAAAAACAAAACACTCAAAAGACAAACAAAATAACCTAACTCAACTCAAACTAAACCAAACACAAAACCAGAAATATTTATTATTATGAAATAATATCAAATATAACAAATGAAAGAGAAATCTGTGTTTTCAGTGGATTAGGGAACAACAAATGTCACTCTTCTTTAGAATTACTGTGGTGATTTGAATAGGTATGGCTCCATATAGTTATGTGTTTGAATGCTTAGGGAGTGACACTATTAAGAGGTTTGGCCTTGTTGGAGGAAGTATGTCAGCATGAGGGCTGGCTTTGAGATTATCTGTCCTAATGCTTCACCCAGTGTGGCACACAGTCCACTTCTGCTGCCTGCGGATCAAAATATTGAAGTCTTTTTTAGCTCTTTCTCCAGCACCATATCTGCCTGGATGCTGCCATGCTTTCCACTATGACGATAATCAACTAACCACCTGAAACTGTAAGCCCAATTAAATGTTTTCCTTTATAAGAGTTGCCATGTTCATGGTTCTCTTCACAGCAATAAAACCCAAAGTAAGACAATTACCCTTGAACAAATTCCTAGTAAAACTTAAAAATTATTTGTATTTCTTACTTGATAATTTCTTATACACAAGCTAAAAATATTTAAATTACGTACACAATACCCCTTTAACTGAGAGCCGAGAAGTTAGAGTGGAGGGAGTTGTGTATATAATTTAAACTCACCTCCGTGTTCCCCCCCCCAAAAAAAAACTTCATGTAGTTGTCTTCTTCCTCTTCTTCTTCTACCTCTTTCTCTTCCTTCTTTTCCTCCTCCTCTTCCTCCTCTTTCTCCTCTTCCCATTCTTTCCCATGACTCAGGGGAAAGAGAATCTCAGTTCTCTTCAGTGGCGTGGTCTATTAAAAGTTTTAATGACACATAAGAAAAAAAGAATACATTAACCATTGTGGGAAATGGTTTGATTTTTTTCTAAGCAAACAATGAATGCATGCATGCCTCTAACCTAGAATATTTATCTGCAGGTATAATCTAAAGAAACATATAAACATATGCGTTAAAATATTTACAAACCATGTACAAAATAAAAACAAATATTGTAATAAAATTTGTAAAGTAAGTTATTCACAGTAAGTTCTTGGTAACAAAGTAAGCCTAATGCCCTGAACAGTAGCCTTACCAAATAAACTGTGATATTTTCTTATAATGAAATTGTATGTAGCAATGGAAATAATAAATTAAGCATACAACAATACAATTGAGTGTCAAAGACAAATATATTTTGGAGATCATAAGAATGTAGTGCATACAAAATAAATGACCGTAAATATATAGGGTTTTCTCTTTTAACCTTAGAGACATATAATTAACGTAATTGTTAGAAAAATGAAAAGTCAGTTGCTATAAAAAGCAATGTAGTAATTTTTTTTGAAAAAAGAAAGACTTTTGTGAACATAAGCATGCATTTTTGCAAAAGGAGATATTATTTATTTATATTTATGAGTCTGAGTGTGTGAGCCAGCCTATGCACACACACACATGGGGCCTGAAGAGGGTGTTGGATCCCCTGGACCTGGTGTTAAAAGCATTTGCAGGCTTCTTGCTTGTTTCTGGGTGCTAGTATAAGGACTCCAGCCCTCATGACTTCTAGCAAGCCTTTGTAACCACCACACCATCTCTCCCGCCTGTAACCACCACACCATCTCTCCTGCTTTTGATGTTTCCAAAATTTCTTTTCTTTATCATGACTGGTGGCCTTATATTAGTAATTGTGAGCATTACTGTAAAAATGTTTTTAAAAGTTAAAACTTAAAAAAGCTTAAAGTGCTTAGCTTTTTAGAGAACCAGGGCTTGAAGAATTGCTATAGGTCCCAAGTAAAGAAACTTCCCTCCTCCTTCTCCTCCTCTTTTTTTTAAAGAAAAAAACCCTTTTGTTTTTAGTGACTATGACACCATCCACCACAATCCCAAACATCCGTGTTCCTCCATATGTGCTCTTCACCTTCACAACCTCCTTATCAAAAGGAAGCAAAAAATAAAAATAAAACAAACAACCAAAACACTTCACCATGGAAGCTGTGATGTGTCCTGGTGTGCCACACAATATAGAATACCTTTTTGCCTAAACAGCTTTACTTGCTAATATTCATTACAATGAGTCATTGATCTGGTTTGAGGCTTCTGGCTTCTGCTACACCATCAATACTGAATCCTCATCAGGATTCCTCTCAGATATCCTGTTCTTGCCCTGTATCATGGAGGACCTGCCCCGTTGGTTCTGCAGGACCAATCTCTTCACACAGGTCAGCAGTTCATAGATGGGGTAGATGTTGGGGTAGGTTACTCACAGCCCTTGATCTGGACCTGAGTGGTAGCTGAGTTGGTCAGCCTCTCGGGCCTCCTGTGCTCTCTCCTTCAGGGCCAGTTCTCCTGCTCAGGGATGGTACTCTTTTCTTTTTTATCTCAGTCTTCAGTGTGGCTTCTAGTGGAAAGCACAAGTCAGAAAGATGTTTATTATGTGCTTTCAGACGTTTAGGTTAACTTTTAATTTAAAATATTACCTAGTCACATGTACATGTGCTTAGGACTCACCTCTGGGATTGGATAACCTATCAGAGAACTCAGTCACCCCAGTAGAACCTTGATTTCTACTCTAGGAAGCCATTGATTTCCTATAGCTCTTCAGCTCTGCTGAGTAAGCTTCCTGCTCACTCTTTTCATAGACACCATATAAACACACACATTATGTTTGTCGTTATTGAAATTTCATGGAAGGGAGTTAAGAAAAAGACGTCTAAGAAAGCTTCTTCTTCGTGGGGCAATTACACAGTGCAAAGCTGGGAAGCACAGCTTTGAATTACACAGTCAGGAAGTAAAGATGCTTAAGCTTGATTCTGTCTTGTAGCTGCAAATTCAATTTTTATAAAAACTCATCCCATCTGGCAATCTCTTGGCAATCAGAAATACGGTGGAAAAGCCATTGTATCACAAGAGTGTGTTGGTTTTCTCACCTCTGCCTGGAGCCTCCGGTGCCAGAAAAGCGTTTTCTCCCTGAAAACATCCTGGAAAATTCTTTTCCCACAACCAAACACGCTGCAGACCATAGCAGACCTGGCACTCAGAATTTTGTCATGTGCTCTCTTGGTATCTCTGTCAAATGAGGGCTCATTAAATAGGCATCTTAAACACAGCAAAGCCAAACTGAAATGGAGATCACCACTAGGTGACCAATGAGCTCTTTTAACTTGTATATAGGACTGGCAGGCTGCCCTTGGACATCTCAGAATATTCAAGAATAGATCTTTCTACAGCTTCCCCAACTGTTTAGTCACACATTTAGCATGTAGTTCTTCTCGTGACTCCCATGTTCAGTTACTTACCCCATGTGGAGTTCTGACCCACAGTTTAAGAAGATGCTCTCTAGATGAGGTAAACCGCATGTGGATTGACAGCATGAAACTACATAATTGAATTTTGTCTGCAGAAACCAAAGTAATTAATTCCATGTGTCTAAAATGTAGGCTTAAAGGGGCCGAGTCCAGAGTGAACCCAGGGTTTGGTTATTGGTGGAAGATGAGACATGGGCCCATCTATGTGAAAGATGTTGGGTTGTGCTGTGTTCTATCCACATGTACATCTTGATTTTCCCAAGTAGATTACTTTGAACCACAAAGACTGCTCTTCTCCTGCATTGTTAGTTCATCATTTGTCACAGATTTTGGATTCTACTTCATTACGCATGTCCCTCTAAATATAACAGTAATTTGAAAACTTTAATTTATGTGGCCTCCATATTATGTGAGTAGATTTATTGGTATTGGTAGCCCATTTTTCCTTTGAGATGCCTCTTACACAGATCTGTACCTGTGATCACAAGCATGGCTGGGTCTGAGAACATTATGGCTTTTGAATTATAAGATGAGGAGAGAGACAGTAAGGAATAGTAAGGATACAGAAAGCGACCCAAGTCCTTGAAGATATTTTAGAAATTGTGCGCTGTTATATAGCGCCAAGAATGCTAATGTGGCGACAGCTTCTGTTGTGGGCACTCTGCAATGTTTGCTCTGCTTTCAAGTAAGGGACATATTGTGGCTATAGACACAAAACACAGTTTTTATTTTAAAGAGAGTACAAGATATTTTATCCTCAAGCCAAATGTGAAAGATAAAGGTCTGGGAGAGTTTCTCCAAATACCATGCTCCACCGGAAGTGGTTACATGAGATTTTTATTAAGTAGAACAGTAACAGGAATGAAAGTATTTTCCAAACACATTGGTGAGGATACAGGCTAGGCAGGGTGCAGCAAAGCAGCCAGCATTCTGCTAGAAAGCTCTGATGCTGCTGACAGTCTTAGCCTTTGGATTGATGAAATCTTCTGAGAATATACTATAAGGTTTTACTATTCACAAAGATGGTTAAATCTCCAAAAGCAATGAATGGAGGGACTGAAAGTATCCCTAGGAGATTTAGTCATGTGATTTTGCAGAATGCTCAACAGGAGTAACTTTTCTCTCTTTATTTCTTTACTTTTTTTTTTCTGGGAACTTCAATTCACAAGAACCAGGACTATTTTATTTTATTTTATTTTTTTGGTTGTTTGTTTGACAGCTGTTAGATCTGTTCCGTGTGTCTGGTTATCTTAAGTCAGAAATTGTCAATCAATTTATTAACAGAACATTTAGTCTGAAATGTTGACATCAATTTGTCTTTCCTGCAAAGTATACTGGGAAAAAAATTGACACAGAAGTTCTGGAAGTTGCCAGCCAATGACTGGTCCAACTTGAGACCCATGCCAGTAAAGGAACACATGCCTAACACTGTGTGGATGATTAGGAACCAGAGACAGATAGTCAAGAGAACTAGGATAGAACCAAGCACAACCAGTATAAAACTTAGTGAAATGAATCCTAATAATACTTTGTTTTATTTGTAGCCCTGAGCCTGGTATAATCATCATCAGAGAGGTTTCATCCAGCATTTTATGGAGACAAATGCAGAGATCCACCGCCAAACATTAGAGGGAAGTTGTGGAAGACAGGGAGGAAGGATTGTAGTAGCCAGAAAGGCTCAAGACACTACAAAAATTCCATGGAATGAACTAACCAGGGGTCATAGGGGATCACAGAGAGTTAACTGACAACTTAGAAACACATATGGGTCTAAGTTATTTTTGTATAGCTTGGTGTTTTTGTAGGACTCCTAACAGTGAGAGTGGGGGGCTGTCTCTGACTCTTTTGCATACTTTTGGGACTCTTTTCTTCCCACTGGGTAGTCTTGTCCTAGCCTTAATATCAGGGGATGTGCCTAGTAGTATTACAACTTGATATGCCATGTTTGGTTGATATCCCTGGGAGTCTTGACTTTTTCAGAAGGGAAATATAGGAAGGTTGGATTTGGAGGAAAGGGGATGTAAGGGAGAAGGACTGAAAGGAAGTGAGGGAGAAGAAAATGTGATGGTGTAATATATGAGATGCTGCCACTGCTGCTGCTGATAATGATAATAATAATAATAATAATAATAATAATAATAATAATAATAATAAAAAATAGCCTGATAAGAGTCTGCAAAACTATCAAGAATTCAGATGGTCACTTAGGACACTTAAGACCAAAAAGGATCGTGCATGTATCTAGAAGGTAAGAAAAAGGGAGAATCAGAGGTACTACAAAAAGCTTTGAAGAGTTAAGACTTTGGAAATCACATGCTCTGTCATTAAAATACTTCAAAAGAGCTTCTGAGGATAAAAGTAAAGGGTCCCAACAACCCAGTAAGGCTGGGAACTTGTAGCTCACACCACTTGGCACTGGCCTTCTTAGCGTCTAACACATGAAATCTTGGAGTCATAAACTTTAAGATCCTAGGGATTAGATGCTCTGGGTGTGGAAGCCCAGATTGTAGGTCTATGCAATGGAGGACATTGCTGTTAAAGTAGCTGCCCTTTGCTGGCAGCAACCTCTATCTAGAGAGATGACAAAATGTAGCCACTATGTACTACATACTATGGTTCTAGTTCCTTCTTAAGGAGAACTTTCCAGTGGAAGATGAGAGAGTGAATTTTAAAGAGCAATAACTAAAAACTATTAGGAATTGATTACAATTGTCCAAGTGAGGGTTAAAGGGAACCAGGCTCCTTCTCTACCATGAATTCTTGGAGGCAAAGGTCCTATCTTCCTGCGTGATTACATCTCAAAGAGATAGCACCCAGGACCTTGAGAAACACATTTCTGAGTTGTAAAACTGGCAAGAAGCTTTTAAAAAAGATTTATATGCCAAAGGGGAAAAGAAAGGATTTACAATTGCAAGTTTTCTCAAGTCTTTGCTCCGAGAAAAAGAAGATGGATTTCTGGAGTTAGTGAGAGGACTGTGAAGACACAGTTTGGCTGCAGAACTTCTAAGGGCATCTCAGTTGGTCTTAGAAACTAAATTTTAATGGTTATCTCCAACAGTGCATATATAAAGTAATAGCAGAAATAAAGAAAGACTGGAAACAAATATATATATGAATATCAAGTACATAGAAAACATTAGCGGGTCCATGGAGATGAGCCCATCTATGTATGCCTTTTGATTTTAGAAGGTTACAAGATTACAGGGAATTCTGTTTTGGAAACTATCACAATGAGTGATCATGATGATGGCAAGTGAAATAGCCCAGGCAACAATAGCTTCATGAATAGTGTTGAGAGAGAATAATCTATACCAAAGATATATGTACCTGTCTCTGACCCTACATAATGGAGCAGAGACAGTGTAATCAGCCTGCTACCAATTGGTTGGCTGATGGTATTATGTAATCAATCAGCTTGCTGTTCTATTGTCTCCACACTGGGAAACTGTTAGGGATTCTGTGGAAACTCGGAGGCATCAATGGCTAAGTCATATTCGGAAGGGAGCCTCCTCAGATTGAATGGGTGCATAGCTTCTATCTGTGTGCTCACTGGGCTCATAAAGAGGTGACTGGAAACACAGAGTGCTTGATGTAGATATACTTTCCCCACTAGACTGCCAGTATATTCTTTAGTAAAGAGTAATATGGCTCCAAAGTAACTTCTGTGTGAATGCTTGTCATAAGAGACCCACACACACTTTTTTAAATCTATTCTTCAGTTGAGGAACATCTATGTTGATTCTAGTTTTTGGGTATTACTAATAATGCTGCTATGAACATAGTTGAGAAAGTGTCCCTATGATATAGTGGGACAACTTTTGGCTATGTGTCCAGGAATGGTATAGCTGGGTCTTGAGGTAGAACTATTCCCAACTTTCTGAGAAACCACCAAATTGATTCCAAGAGTGGTTGTACAAGTTTGCATTCCCACCAGCAATGTAGGTGTGTTCCCCTTGTTCCACATCCTCACCAACATGTGCTGCTCCTTGAGTTTTTGATCTTAGCCATTCTAATGGGTGTGAGGTGGATTATCAGGGTTGATTTTTTGGGGAAGGGGTGTTTTTGAGTTTAAAAATTTTTTTTTTATTGACTTTCCATCCCAATCATAGCCACCCTCTTTTCTGCCCAGTCCTACCCTTACAAATCACTCTTCCTGTTGCCCCCTCCCCTTTGCAGAGAAGGGGGGCTGCCCTTTGGTACCACCCCACAGTGGGACATCTTGTTCCAGCAGGTCTAGGTACATCCTTTCCCCCTGAGTCCCATCCATTCTTTGTAGAATGTTAAAAGTGGGCGGGGGTTCTCTGTGATTGGGTTAGAAGGTGGGCCAATTGTCTCATTTCTAAATCAAAACTAAGAAGGTATTTTTTCTTGCTGCTTCCATGTCGGGTCTTGGACAAGGTAATTCCATTTAACCTGCACCCTTCAGTCATGTAGATTAACAGGTCTCCACCTCCAGAGATTTAAATATTAATGAGTTATCTAAAGGGAGGGCATAGCTAATTAAGTTATTCCCTCCCCTAATCCCCCCCCCACTCCTATAAAAACCAGGGGAGACTGGTCTTTGGGGACCAAGCGAACCATCTACACCCATTCATCACACCATGAACAATAAAAGCTTTGGAAAACTGGACTCCACGTGTCTCCTGATCTTGTCACCAGGTTCCCAACCTTTGGGCCTAAACTTTCCTGAGGTAGCCGCTGGCCTGCCCACAGTGGCTGTGTGAGTGTGGGACCCTGCTGCTGGACCGCCATGGGACCCCACTGCCCCTGGATTCCCCCCGTGAGTTTTTTTTCCCCACACTGCCAGATAAAATAAAAGTATTTACTTTATTGCACATTTCTAGGAGAAAAAAAAAAAGTATGTTACATACATCATGACAGGGTCCAGGGTTGTACCATTGCTCAGTGATCCCATCTCTGGAGCATCAGCAACTGTTAGATTCATCATCTGGTTCCTGTCCATAGTTATCCCATTTCAAGGCAACTGTGATTCCAGTTGATATTTGATTGGTTTTGTACAATGCTTTGAGGTCAAAATAGTCTCTGACACTGACTCAGGAGTTTGTTATTGTTTTTGACCCACAGTTTTGGTAGATAGGCAAGATGAAGATGGTCTAATTACTCTTTCTACTGTGTATGTGTCTCTACGGGACAAAATGCCAAATTAGGCATTCCGTTGATTTATAAAAATAGTTCTCTTAACTATGTAGACAAGAACTATTAGAAATTCTCTCTCTCTCTCTCTCTCTCTCTCTCTCTCTCTCTCTCTCTTTTCTCTTTCACACATGATCTATTTATTTACTGAATTCATTATTATATGTATAAAAACTCCTTTTATAACACCCAAACATCTGATTGACATCTTGGACTTCCAGACAAATGGCAATTTATTATTAAGTCTAATAATGCCCATGAAATATGGGTTCTTATCTTAGTTTGTACTTCATATTTATTCTAGTAACTCAGCTACAGTGTACTTTGGGAAGGGTTCCAAGGAATATAATCACACACTAGTGGCAAGCAGAACTCAATTAATTTTAATCAAGAAGATCTCTGCTGTCTGCATTACCTTAAGTTTAAAAAAAGCTGTTGGCAAGTCATGACTTGGCATTGTGATGGCTTAAGTCTAAACCACCAGACTTAGAGGTTTTTTTTTTTTTTTTTTTTTTTTTTTTTTTTCCTGTTATGTGGTTTAAAGCGTGTGGTAAGTTTCCTATCTGTTTCAGTCGTTGGAACACTGAGAAGAATTGGTATTTTCTGGGATCTCTGAAGGTCAAAATAATCTGAGTCCTGTGTACTAACCCTTATGATGCACTTGCTCATCTTCTCTCTGGCAGTTTTAAGTCCTTTCATTTGATTTCTGCTATTCTGGCAACTTGATTGTTCTTACTATTGAGGTCACTAGTCAGTCTCAGTTGCCACATCTCCACTGTCAATATCTGTTTAACTAAGAGCTAAAGGAAAAAGACTGTGGTGGTTTGAATAAAAAATGGCCCCTGTAGGTCCATAGGGAGTGGTTTTATTAGGAGGCATGGCCTTTTTGGCATAGGGGTGTCTCAATCTTTACCTCCTGCCTGTGGATCTAGATATAGTCCTCTCAGCTCCTGCTCCAGCACCATGTCTGTTTTACACTGCCATGCTTCCGACCATAATGGTAATGGACTGAACCTCTAAAATGGTAAGCCAGCCCTTTCTAAGGGTTGCAATAGTTATAGTATTTCTTCACAGCAATAGAACTCCAATTAGGACAGAAACCTTCCAAAATGAGGTTGCTACTGCTTGCACTATACTCCACAGATAACCTAGTAAGCACAGTTTACTTGATCCACACTTTAAATTTGTTTGCCCTTGCTGAGGAGTGATGGCAGTAAGCCTATTCATTTTGCCAGTGTTCTGTCATAGAAACTAGCACAACCCAACCAATCTTTGGGGAGTAGAAACAGTTTCTTCAGGGATTAAGCTGTGTAACTGACATCTGGTGAGTTTTCTTTTACTGCAGCTCCCCTCAGTGAGGTCAAAGAGTTTTCTAACAGAAGGAGACTAGTTTTCTCAGTTGCAGGAAAGGAAGTCAGTTCTGCAGGTCAGTGGGTCTTATGTGCCTTGGGGATTTGAGATTTTCCCTTTCATAAGCCTAACAAGATGTGCTTCTTCAATCTTAGCAGTGATTTGCTTGCTATTGAAGGTTCTAGAGCTCGTTGTGAAACATAGAGAAAGTATGAATTTGAAGGATGGCTTTAAAAGTCCAAAATTTTCATGTCTATACTTAGTATTTGATTTTTTAAAAATATGTATATGTCCATAAAAGATACATATTATTATTTTGTATGTTTTATATGTGCTTTGCTTATTTTGAAGGCTTTTGCTTGTTTTTATATACATTCTAAGTTACGCTCAGGATATATTCAGATATCAAGGTGGCCATTTGAGTATCCTGAACTATGACACCAATCATTGTGGTGTTCTTTCTGGTGGATGAATCTGCTCATTCCTCTGTGCTGTGTTCAACTACAAGAGGAAACAAAATTTATACATAAATCCCATATTTCAGGATTTCTTTCCTATGGCCCCTTCTGTCAACAATTCTATATCTATCACAGCAAAATAGACTAATAATTAGGGGAAACAAAATTCAATATAGGAAAATTTAAATGGTAAAATATAATCAAAATAAAACCAGAAAATCTACATGATATAAACCTTGCAAAAAACTAAGCATCCCCAAATCAGGTTTCATTCCATTCTAAGTATTGATATTTGGTCTTTGTTAAGAAGTGTCATCAGTAAGCCTACTCATTTTTCCAGTTCTTCTCATGGATACTAACACAGCTCTGCCATTCTTTGGGATGTATAAATAGTTTCCTTAGGGATGAACCTGTGTAATTGACATCTGGTAAGTACTTGTTTTAGATTAATGGAAAAATGAAGGTTATCAGTCAGTTTTTCAGAAAAGCAACTATGAACATAATGGATTTAAAGAACATTGGAAGATAAACAAGCAAACAAATGCTAGTAGGTGATGGTAATGGAAAGAGCCTGAGGCCAGAGGTCTCCTGTGGTTGAGATCTCTTACATGTGTAAGATCATTGACATGAGTGATATCTTCCACAGGAGTGGCATCCCACACAGTGTGAGATTCTCCATATGGGTGGAAATACTGATACAGATGTTGATTGGTGGATTTGGTTTATGCAATGAGCCCAATGAGTGTTCAGAGACACTTGTTAGAGAGTGTAAGTGTTTTGTTTGTGTTTTGGAAGTCATTAAGGAAATTACTCTGGAACCAACATGCTGTTGCAAATACCACAGAGAACCTTCAGGAATCTGAATGGGGGCCTTCTCTTTCTATAATGATTTTGTAGAAATTAATTTTACCCTGGACTGATAAAGCAAGGTGGTTGGCAAAGAGATGTTTATTAGACCAGATTGAGTTTCCTAAATCAAGAAAAAGAAAGGTGAGTTAAGAGGCGACATTGGCAATTTGCTATTGGCATAGATAAGACAACATACACATCTGGTATTTGATTCCAAATTTCAGAGATTCCAATATGTATGTAGCAGCTACCCATACAAGTTTGTTTGCAATCTCAGGAAAGGTGTACTGAGCTAAAGCAAGAACCATTGTGTAAGGGTGGGTAATAAAGTTTAAAAGTGTCCCCCTAAAAAAAAAAATCTAGAAGTTAGAGCAGAGTGGAAAGTTGCATGGAAATAAAGAGTAGAATCTCAAGAAAATCAGGCTGTCCAGCAGTAACAAATTCAGCAGGAGCTAACTGGAAGCACACAGGCAGCGTCCTAAGCTATTTCAGAACTGTCTGGAATAAGATGAATCTATTTCAAATCTGTCTGGAATAGTTGAATCCAAGTTTTCTCCAGAGATAAATGGTAATTGAAAATAAATGCTGAAGATAGAAGGAGAGACATGATGGAAGCTAGCTGGGGATGTGGTAAAAATGGTAGCTGTGTTCTCAGGTGGCATATCTATCCTTTTTTTCAGGAATAGTGTGGTGGGTTTTGGCCAGATGTTCTGAAGTTTAAACTATGTCCTCTTGAAAACATAGTGGTAAGTGTCTGAAAGATCCTAATAATTTCTTGTTATATTTCATCCATTTCAAGATATTAATTTACATACTACCTGTCTTGTCTTGCAGACATATTAGATTTCTCATAATTTGAAGTGCATATTTTGAATAAATGGGCCAATGGATTTGTTAGTCATTTTTCTGCCAAAGTAGTTTCTAGCATGATGGCTGTAATAAGATTGGAACTGAAGAGACTCTTGGAAAATTAGCTCCTGCTCCTTCATGTAATGTTTAGGAGCTAAGGTCAATGATGTTTAAATCAGGAAAACACATGCATTTCTCAAGAACCACACATCAAGGAGAAGTAGAGCTATGGTCATTTCATTCTGAACATCACCAAGTCTGTGTGGCTATGTCCTTTCTTATCCTCTTAAACACGTTAATATATAGTTTCAACAACAAAGCTGTGAGCCCCAGTGTCATCTTTAAAAATTAAAGACAGTCCTTAGGAATTGAGCTGGTGATGATCCTGTTTTCATTTTCAACCTGGAAGTTTTTGTTCTGTGTAATCAACGAAAGAAGCTTGAACTGTAGTTTGCTCCCCTGGGCTGAGAAGTCATCGGTATCTGTGTACTTGACTTCCCCACACTCCCACTGTCTCCTAGCTTATGTCTTCTTGTAGTGCTGAAATGCTGCGATTAATAAAAACAGTGTAATCTGGGTAAATTAATTTGAGCTCTTTTTATGCTAATGGATATAAAAATATCAAAAGTTAAAGTCTTAGTTCTGATGTTCTTTCTCCAAGGGCTGTGTATTCTGTACCATTGCATTACACAGGAAACCAAGCAAATGAGCATGGAGCTGCAGTAAGGGGAGTTGGATGGTTTATGTCATGTTTGTTATAGATGTGGGAGAACTGACTATACTTCTTCCCAATCAGTGAATTACCATGTCTCTGAGATTCAACTTGCCCCCTTTACCACTCATTCTTAGCCCTGAACATAGGGTAGTGGAAAGATTTCCAAAGAGAGGCAAGCGTAGGCACTGTTCCAGGATTCTCCCTAAGTATGATGGTTTGTTTGTCCTTTGCCCAGGGAGTGGCACTATTAGGAGATGCAAACTTTGTTGAAGTAGGTGTGACCTTAGTGAAGTAGGTGTGTCACTGTGGGTATGGGCTTTAATACCCTCATTCTAGATTCCTGGAAGCCAATCTTCTAGCAGCCTTTAGATAAAAATGTACAACTCTCAGTTCCTCCTTCACCATGCTTGTTTGAACCCTGTCTTGTTCCTGCCTTGATGATAATGGACTGAACTTCTAAACTTGTAAAACAGCCCCAATTAAATGTTGTCTTTATAAAAGTTGCCTTTGTTGTGAAGCCTTTTCACAGCAGTGAAATCCTAAGTAAGACACCAAGTCTGGGTATTGTGTCAGGATCTTCCTCTTGTTATGAGTGGCTATCTGATTCAGGGGTAACTGCCATTATTCAAAAATGAGTTACTATTTAATAGATAGATGGGAAATGCAAACTGAGTGTCCATCACCATACATTGAATTTCACGAGCATTTTACATGTGACTACTAGTTTTGCTAAGAAATAATATTGATAATGAGGATCATAGTATAGTCCTTACATCACTGTCCTGTATGAACTTACCTTGTTTTCTGTTCTCTAGAAAAGATGGTGGCTTTATTCCTAAAAGAAAATAAAATGATGGAAATAAAATAAATTGCCTAGAATTATTTATTTCTTGACTATAATATGTGTGCTGTGCCTCTAAAATTGCTATTTCTACTGTTTACCCTGCCTATTGAGAATACCCTTGAATTTATTCCTGCTTTATCAAATACTAACCTCTCATTAAGGCATCTTTTGTGGAAAACATATTTGTTCTACATAATAGTAATTTTCTCCTTCATTCACACATGGTTTGCTATTTAGACATTTCTGATATTATTAAGCTGTGAGCTTTAGAATGATTGGCTGTGCCATTTTTCTCTGTGCATTGTGTAGACATTGGTCCTGTCAAATAGCAAAGATGCCATAGGACCGATAGGAAGAGAAACTTGAGTTTCTCTCTAAGTGAAAAGGACATTCGCTGCCTCATTGAATGCTTGCTACTGCTCTAAGCATGTGGGATTTGGAGGGTGGTGGCTGATGGCATCCTCTACTCAATTGTCACTGAGATTGCATGGTCAAGTTGGATGGAGAGCAAACGAGAACAGGGAAGAGGGAGGGAGATGAATATGCCCAAATCTAGGTAGATTCTGACTGAAGTTTGACACTCTAAACCAATTTTCCTTAGCTATCTTCATCCTATTTTCTCAGTTGAGGAAAACAATACTTATTTTTACTTATTAGAATCCAGTAATAGATGAAAAGAGATTAAACCTGAAGCAGGTTGTTCAAATCCTTTCACCTAAGTCGGGATTCTGTCCACTTTATTGCTTCAGAAATGTCTAGATACAATTTATTACTCAAAGGATAGATTTGCACCTATCATATAGAGAAAATATTCAAAAGCCATGCAGTATCTTATCAATATAGGTCACTTGATAATTGAAAAATAACCACATATACTAATGAAGACTGGGGCTGATAGTAAATGCACATAAAAATATCAGTGAGTGGAGATTCATTAATCTCTCGATAATGCCAGCCACAGAACCAGATGTGAGTGAGATTAAGGTGTCAACCTTGTGATAGGGTTCTTTTAACTTCCAAGTTCTGGGTTTTCAAGTGACACTAAATCGATTTGAGCCTGCCAGCTGTTTGGAAGCTCTGAAATGAATTGGGAGCTCTCCTACTGGTAATGTCTTCAAAAAAGTAGAAGTGTGTAGAAGGCCTGATTTGTGACTTCATTTTGCAGGTTAGTGTACCAACTTTTGGGGGGCAAACCCTCAAGGGCATAGGGGAAGTGAATGTCCTGTTATAAACGTACTTTGGCTTGGGGGTTTTCTTCTCCTAATAAAATAGTAGAATTGAACTGTGGAAAGCATTAACTATTAATGTGCCTTTGTACTCTGAAGCAGCTTAACAATATATATATATACCTTGGGTCTTTCTCTAGGGTTATGCTCTCTCTATTGTTATGCACTAGAAATCTTGGGACAATCTTGTTTACACCTTGTTTACACCTTTGTTACACATCTGTTACCAGAATATTCGTTCCTCAGTTTCAAGTTTTCTTTTTTAATCCTGTGGTAGGATCAAACCTTAGCC
Source organism: Arvicanthis niloticus (assembly GCF_011762505.2). NCBI lineage: Eukaryota > Metazoa > Chordata > Mammalia > Rodentia > Muridae > Arvicanthis > Arvicanthis niloticus. The sequence continues at coordinate 5,970,808 of NC_133435.1, forward strand.
AGGCAGTGAATTTTCCTCTCTAATCCATCCTAATTAAAGCAATGATTATCTTTTCCCTAAATTATTTTAATTATATTGCTCTGTGTCCAGGAAGTGACTGTAGCTCCCAATTAGCTTGAAAATCAGAGGGATCTGCTGAAGGCCCTTAGCACTGCCTCATCTGCTGCCTTCATTCATGGGCACACACCTAAATGAGGAAAGTCTTCCTTCACGTAGACCTTATTTCCCCTGGGCTCTGTTTTTATTTTTAGGATTGTTTCTTTCAGAGTTGAGTGTATTCACAAAGGGTCTGGGAAGATGTCTCAGGAGTTAAGGGTGCTTACTGCACTATGTAAGCACCAAGTTCAAGAGTTCAATTCACAGCATCCAGTTGGGCTCACAACTGCCTATAACTCCTGGTCTGAGCCTTCAACACTCTTTTGTAGCATATTCCCCACACCACACACACACACACACACACACACACACACACACACACACACACCACAAACACATACAATAAAGGAGACCTAGAGGGAATTAAAACAGAGAAATTTTTTTTTCAGCTTGGGGAGATCAGAAAACAAGGTGCAAACACATGCACTACAAACATATATTTAAAAATCTATTCATGCACTACTCAATTATGAACCCTTCTATATTTAGAATTCTTCCTCCTATACAAAAACACCTTCTCATTTACTTTCTCTGATGATGACTTTCTCCAGCTTCTTTGCTTTAGAGTTTCATTAAAACAAAAAACCAAAACCAAACAAACAAAAAGCAAAAAAAAAAAAAAAAAAAAACCAAACGGAAAGCCTTTAACGTCAATAACGCTGGAACACATACACAAATGCACAGGCACAGGTATACATTTGAACACCGAAGACGTAGCATAGCCTTATACTCATTTTACTTACAATGTAATTGAGTAAGGCAAAATAACATTGGACTAGTATTAGACAAGTGTGAACAGTAACTTCTGGAAAGAAGCTGGAAATATAAGAGCGATTGGTGGGTTAGAACTTCAGTAACATAGAGAGGTTGGAATATTGCAAGTCCAGAATCAAATTATCTTGGGCTACATTTTTAGCCCTGTTAATAGCCATGCATTACCCAACTCTATCAGTGTCATGACATCATTTTAACACTATGGTAAGTCATTTAGAATGTACAGACAAACACCCAGCTATCACTGGTTAACTACACAGCCAATCAGCCTCTGGAGCATAGATAAGCTTTTCCTGCTTTTACGTAATCCACCAGCCTGATCTTTCCACCAATGTCTTTGTAAAAGTGTCTTAATGTGTGGTTTTCATTATATATTTCATTGTTCTGCTACTTTATAAACTTCATTACAGTCTTAACATGTTGGAGCATAGAATTCTTTTTTTTTGTTGTTGTTGTTGGTTTTCTTTGTTGTTGTTTTTTTGTTTTTTGTTTTTTGAGACAGGGTTTCTCTGTGTAGCCCTGGCTGTCCTGGAACTCGATCTGTAGACCAGGCTGGCCTCGAACTCAGAAATCTGCCTGCCTCTGCTTCCCAAGTGCTGGGATTAAAGGGGTGCGCCACCAGTGCCAGGCGCTAGAATTCTTTATAAACTAAATTGGTATTCTTGGTCTATCGTTACTCATTTTTGGCTACAGAATAAACTTATCTCTTATCCCCTGTGAAGTGAGTTTTGCCTGGATGTCCCATCTGCTTACTTGTTTGTGCTGTTGGTCACCAATGTCTAAGACACAGGTTAGCTCTCACGAATGCTCCCTGTGGGTGGGTCTACACTTAACCATTGACCACTCATCTCACAGGTAGAGCCCAGGAGAGAGGATGAAGCAGACTAGTCCGCCTGTGCCAGCCTCTTAGCTCCACACTGGGATCTTGATTTTCTGTCTAACCTGCTGCTTCAATTTGAGAAGACTGTGTTTTTCTTTTTAGACATTTTGTGATTGGGCTTCAAATTTCCCATCTGTTTTTCTTGCAAATTTCAGGAAGTCAAAAAAGCAAACCTCTATAATATTTTGAAGTTGGTATTTCCAGACACATCCTTACCTGACGGACATCTCTATGTTCTGGAGAATGGCTTATCCAACATAAGCCAAAAAACAATAGTATTTGATTTAATGCTTTGAAAATACATGTTATAAATTTACCTACATTTTGTAGTTCCCATAGTCAAAAGAAGGAATTAAAACAAAGGATTTTTTTTCAGTTTGGGGAAATCAGAAAACACTTCTTTGAGAGGACAATGTCAGGTCTCAAAGGATGCTAGAACTGGCTGGGTGGAAGGGTGAGCAAGGATGTTTGATGTCATTTTGGAGTAAAGAACAACATGGCCAAAGTCTAAAAGGTTTGAGGGTTGGGAATTTGCACGAGCTGAAGAGAAGCCCAGGCTGCTAGGTTCATGAATAAACTGGGAAGCAGTGTGGGATGAAATTGGGGAGGCATGCCTGTGTGGAGTCTAGGTCTTTGTGGACCAGGCTCACAATAGTTTTAATTAGTATCTGAAATCTTCCCATGTTTTTGTCCCCTCATAATTCTAAATCTGGATCTCTATGTATGCAGGCTGAAGGGCTCTAGCTGGAGCAGACACACCTGGTGCCAGCAGGTCATGCTTTTCTCTCTTTCCTCTCTCTGGCAAACTATAGATTACATTCTTAAAGCCACCAAGGTCTATTCCCTTATTTGGTCACTTTTTTTTTTTTTTTTTTATGCCTGATTCATTCCAAAGGCTGACCATCAAGGTCCAGCTATTAAAACATCAAGGTCCAGCTATTAAAACATCAAGGTCCAGCAACCAAAACTCCCCATGTGACTATCCTAATTAAAATACCCAGTCAGAGCTTACTATCCAGTCAGCCTAGCCTAAAGAGTAAGCTTCAGGTTCAGTAAGAGACCCTGTAGAAGACCATAGATGAAGATATTCATCCTCCTCCTCTGGCATCCACAGGTGCACTGATGAGGTTATGTGCCTACACACACACACACACACACACACACACACACACACGCACACACACACGCACACACACACACACACACACACACACACACACACACACACACACACACGCACACACACACACACACACACACACACCCTACATATATGCAGTATATTTTATGTACTTGTACAATAAGAGTAGACATTCTCCATTAATAGGAAATATTTTAAAGTAATAGAATATGGCTCTCACACACTTAAATTATATAAGGAAGCAGCATCCATACTTGATCTGGGAAAACTGAGGTGTAATTTTTGTGTTTTACCCAACCACCATCTAGTGGTGTGAGCCGAGGAGTATGTGTTTCAGAAGCAGGGAGAAGTAACAGTAAGATCCAACAGAGAACCACCCACCTGTCAGTCTAGCACTTTCTCTCAAGTTTTTGTCCTTTCAATGTTTAATCCAAGCTAAGATGTTTCATTCTGAGCATGGAAGGGGGTGATTGTATAGAAGGAAATGCTATGGAAAGCAAATAATTGAAGAATTTGTAGTCTTTTCCCCCTTCCCATCTCCCCCCTCCCATCCTCATATGTTTAAAGGCAATTGCCCTGACAAATTTGACAAATCCTTCAATCAGGTGGCCAGCTATTCTCTCTTAGACATCAGCACAGGTTTCTAAACATCCCCCTAGATACTTGTACTTATTTTCACTTAAAGGGTAAAAATAAACACATTACCTAGATGCTTCTCTACTCATCACGAATCATGGAGTGCTTGAACCTGCCACTTGCAGCTATGATTAATGATGGGCTTAATGGCTCTGGTCCCCGACTTTGCAGCTGGCAGATGGAGCGCTAAAGGTATGACCTAGCTACATTGTTATTTACGTTCAAAGAAATGGTGTGACCGGCTGTGGCTTCCTCATTTGATTCAAATACCCTAAAGACAAAGGAGAATTCTGGAAAATTTATCTTTGCTTCCTCTTTTGTCTCTGCTGCCCTCTAAGTTTTTAAACCAATACTCTTGGGATCTGAGCTCCAGTCTAAGGGTGATCTTGAGGTCTGAAACTTCATTCTAAAGGGACCATAATTGTGATTTAGAAAACCAAAGCTTTTAGAGAGGCAATTAGCAGAGTTCTTTGTGTTTGAGAAGAGTATTCACTGAAATTGTCACTTTTAAAGCTTGTGTATGTGTACTGTACAGTAAGCATGCGTGTTACTCATTCTCTTTCCAGATTATATGTAGCTTCTAGTTTTATTTTTCACACTCAGTGGTGTTTCTTATCAGCTTGGACAGAAATGCTATTCCTCATTGGTTAACACTGGTCTTATGAGTTCTCCAAAGGGAGCTGATAGAGTAAATATACAAAAAAGGAGGGTTTGTTAAAGAGGCTATGACCAAAGTCTTTCAGCAATGGCTGTCTCTCAGTTGAGAGACTGACAGCGCTGTCATTCTCTTGCTAAATCCAAAAGATTTAGCAATCTCAATCTGGCACTGAAAGCCTGGAAGATTCTTTGAAAGTCTTTAGTCCATGTTGGAATCTCAAAGAACTGAGTTATCAAATCAGAGAAATGATTTGCAGCAGTAGCAACAGAGTAGATAAACTGACCAGCAAGCATGGAGTCCAAGCATGGAGAACAGGGAAACTTTCTCATTTTTCTGGGAAGCTTCCAGAAGGTGCTGCCCACATTTATTCTTTGTTTTCCAATCAATTACCAGTCAGCACAACCACCCCTCCCCAGATGGGCCCACAAGCCAAATTGCTCTAATTCCTCATTAAGACTCTTTTGCTGTTTTTTTTTTTTTTCTTTTTGGTTGTGTCAGATTGACAGTAAGAATGAGTTAAAAGTAAGAATAACAACATCCATTTGCAATTCATTTCAGGGGCCTCTGGGATTGACACATCTGGGAGATGAAGCCTTTGCTACAGGGTGCATGGTAAGAGAGAGAAGCAGACCTGCAGTCATAGGGGAAACCAAGCTCTTCCCAGGTAAGCAGGTGCAGTCAGACCCGGGAGGAAGCTGCACCTCTCTCTCTATTAGTGACACCTGCTGGGAGACACTGGCTGAAGGGGATTTTTAGCTTCCCAAATTCTGTTGACACAATCTGAAACAGATGAGTAGAGAAACAGCATAAAGAGGTAATATTTGGTGACTTAGCTGGGCTGAGATTTTACTAAGGGGATGTTTGAGAGCCACAGGAAAATAGTAAAGAAGTTGTAAATACTTGGTTTTATAATTTTGAATATAAATTATACATCTTTATAAATAACTTCAAGCACTTTATCATTTAAAATTTTAAACCATTTACCACAATAATGATTTGTGAATGTACAAAGTTGAGCACTAAAGATGAATAACACAATCATCCACTTTCTCTAATTTCTATGTACCCACACTGTATTAGCATTTTCTTCATTGACTAGGACAAAATGCCTGACAAAAGCAACTTAAAGAAGAAGAAAGGGTTTATTCTGGCTTCATCAAGGCAGAGAGAACATAGTTTCTATGCAGTCAGGAAGAGGATGTCAGCTGGTCATGTGGCTGGCTGCCATAGTCAAGAAAGCAGAGTCACTGCTGAACTGTGAAAGCTGAAGGCCTGGCCCTCTGTGGTCACTTTCTCCAGGGAAGTGCCACCTTTCAAAAGTCTCATGACCTGAAACAGTGCCACAATCTGGGGACCAGGTTCTCAAACACGTGAGGCAGAGGATGATGTTTCATATTTAAACAGAACACACCTATTGTGCCTCCTGTTCTCCAGTGCTTCCTGCTTCTCCTTCATGAGTCTCACTGTTCCTTCCACCCACTCCTTTCTGGTTTCTCTATGCACCAAGGTTTCCATCACCAATGTTTCATGTGTCAACCAACCCTCTTCTCATGTTTATTATAAGAGCCTCCAGTGTCCCCACAGTGACCAGAGAATACTCTTCACTTCTGTGACACTGAGAATGTATCTTTTTTTCTTGTTTTCTGTCTTTCATCCTTAAGTAGCTTGCTTATGATGTCTTCTTAACTTTATTCAGGTTACATTTTATTATTCACTGTGGAAGATGATGGAGTCTTTTTTTTTTTTGTCTTATACTCATTTGCTAAAACTTGCTGCCCACAACACAATGTGCCCATTCTCATTTTAGTTAGGGCTTTATTGCTGGGAAGAGATGTTACAACCATGGCACTTCTTTTAAAGGAAAATATTTAATTGGAGCTGGCTTCAAGTTTCAGAGGCTCAGTCCATTATCATCATGATGGGGAGCATGTCCGCATGCAGGCAGACCTGGTGCTGGAGAAGCTGAGAGTTCTGCATTTTAATCTGTGTCACGCTGAGTATAGCTTGAACATAGGAAACCTCAAAGCCTACCTCCTCAGTGATATATTTCATCCAGTAAGGCCACACCTACTCCAATAAGGCCACACCTCCTAATAGTGCCACTCACTATGATCCAAGCATTCAAACGCCTGAGTCTATGGGGGTCATAACTATTCAAACCATCAAAGTTCTTCTCTTCAGTGTAGACTTGTGGTAATTAACTCAGATCTAGTGGTCTGTATTAGGCCCTTAAGGAGTCTTACCTTTTGAAATCCAGTCTTGAGGGTATTTTGGGGAATGATGTATCTGAGGTATTTTTCTTGTTTTTGTGAATTCTCTCCATTGGAAACGACTAGAACCTGTGGTCAGGGCCTTGTTCTTCTCATCTTTGCTCTCCCACTTTCTTGTTTTCTTTTTAAGAAATATACAAGAAACTCGAGTTTGTCTATGAGGGTTTCTTTTGTATGCTTCATAATTTACTGCACATTTAATTTCCACTAGTCCCTGTGTGCCACATGTGACTTATAGAATTCTCTTTTTGGTTTCTTTAATGTGCTTATTATTTTTCCTGAGGATACTATCTTTGCTTTGGATGCGTAAGTTAGCGACTTTCCTCAGGTGCTTCTGTCCCAAGTCAGTCGTGCTTTGATCTGCTTGCAGTATCTAACCAGAGGATGCATACTGTCACCTAGCCTCAAACACATTCTAAAATTACCAGTAAAACTGTTCTTCCAAACTTGACTCCTTTCGATCATGTACTTCAATCAATGATGACTGTATGTACCCAACCATTCAAGCTAAACCTTTACAAATTATCTTGGTTCCTCTTCATTTTCAACACCTACCTATCATCTAACCATGACCTACAAAAGCATGAAAAATGTCCTCTATATTCCAGATGTTTTAGTCATGTTAACTTTTGGGATCCACAAACACTTAAGCTTGTTTTTGTTTAGGACTACATGTTCTAGGGGCCACTATGGCTGCCTACATTTTTAGATAACTTGTTCTTTTGCACATTTAGACCTTTGCTAATTACAACTCTCTTTGGGAAGTATTTCCTGGTGCTCTATGTGAAGTCAGGAATTGGAGATGATGTGTTATATCCTGCACACAGCATGTATTACTTCATATTTCTATGGTTACTTCACTGTATATGAAGTGGGTATTTTCATTACTGTTTATTCTTCACCACCTGTAGAGTTCATAATGCAAGGACTTTGTCTCTTTTGTGTATAACTACATTTCCAGTGAATAGCACACTGTGGTAACTCGGAAAATATTTGATAAATATGAAACAACTACATGAAAAATAAAATTGATTATTGAAGTCTCCAGATATAGTGGTTGAGCAGAAGTCTGCTTTATTTCCCTCCATTGTTCATTCTGGTTAGCTAGCTAGTGAATTTCTTCCCTGTGGAGTAAATCTCTACCATGTCCAATATCTTCTACCTTTCATAAGACAAAACTGCAGGTCTATTTTACTTTACAACTCTAAGCTTTCATCTGATGGAACAGTCATAATAGGTAAAAGGATGCCTGGTGGGCGGCCTCATGTTACTCTTCTGACATTTGCTTACCACACAGCTATTTTGCCTCTTCCATGGATGGCAAAACATATTTGTAAACACGGGCAGTGTTGTGAGAGAAAAAGAATTGTTAGTAGACACACCTACGTTACAGGGAAAGGTAGACTGGCTGTGATCCACAGAAGGAGGAAGACTGTTGCCTACCTGAGATTAGTGGGTTTACTTAGTGCTATCACATTCTGTGTGGAAAACACACACTTCTTGGGTTTCCCTTGCATGGAATATCATGTAGAACATCTCTAAGCAGTCCTTCCTACCTAGAAAGCTCCCTCTAACCTAAAATCCCTGATGCAGATGGTATATAGTTTGGCAAATTTTATGGCTCTGGTCTCTGAAATGGCATTGTCAGCACCTTCTCCAGCTCTCTACGGCTCAGTTCAGTTGATGGCAGGCAGGAAGCTCACTGGAGCAGGTGCTGGAATCAGATAGGTCACCCTCATCGATGCTCTGTGGGCCCAAGTTGGCACTTAGGCTCTGCCATAGTCACAGAGCCCTTTCTTCCTCCATGGTCTCTGTATTAGTGACTTTGTTTTAAATTGCTGAGATAAAACACCATGGACAAAAGCAGCTTGGGGATGAAAAGGTTTATTTCATCTTATAGCTTCTGTAACTCATCATCTAGAGAAGTAAGGGCTGGAACTCAAGGCAGGAAGCCAGAAACAGGAACTGAAGCAAAGGCAGTGGAGGAATGTTGCTTCCTCCCTTTCTCCTCAAGGCTTGTTCAGCCTGCTTTCTCATACTGTTTGCCCTCCTAGGAACAAATGCCCAGGGATGATATTGCCCAAAACTGGTTGGACCGTCCCACATCAATAATTAATTAAGAAAATGTCCCACAGGTTAATTTGGTTGTGCTATTTTCTCAGTTGATGTTTCCTCTTCCAAAATTACTCAACCTCGTGTCAAATTGATATAGAACTCACCAGTGCACCTTTTTTTTTCAACCGCCTTTGTCTAAAACAAAATCTGTTTTTATTTTATTCTTCAGTCATTAGTCAGACATTATTTATGCAGAACCAAATGTCCTTATAGACTCTTGAACATAAATCAAATTCTAAATATTGCCCTGGTGGTGGTTTCCTTCTGAAGTTTGCCAGGCCAGCCCCCCTTCCCCTGCCAGAGCTCTGGAAATATTATTTCTGAAATTCCCTTGTGTTTCCAAAAGCATCTTTACTTTCTCTCAATTATCCTGGGTCACTGACACCAATAAACAACTCCACAATGGCTTAGGCTGTATGAAATCTTAGAATATTATTTTTGTTCATAGTTTAGAGACAATCCATGATAAGATAAAACTTTTGTTCAAACACTTAGACAGTAAGATAATGTCATATATGGCTTCCTGTCACTTTGGTTTTTAATAAAGTTTTTATACTTGACTAGACATTGGAGATTTTGATTTCTCACTAAATGTGTCTGAAATAGGAACTATTACTATCATCAATTTATTGATGAGAAAATGGAGTCCAAGAGGTGTTAAGTAACAAAATCAAACATTTATCACATCATTAAAGGAAAGTTGATCAGGATTTGAACAGAGAAGGGTAACTTTCACAAATTATAATCTTAGTCATGATATCATTCTGCCAGGTGAGGCGTCAACCAACATCTCTTGTTCATCTCCTGCAGGCTGTGTGTGTGTGTGTATGTGTGTGTGTGTGTTGTAAGCATGTGGGTGTGTTTGTGTCTGAATCAATGGAGGCCAGAGGCTGGTGTAAAGTGTCTTTATCTATAGCTTTCTACCTTATGTTTTGAGACAGGGTCTCTTGCTGAACCCATGGCTCACAGATTTAGGAGGACTAGCTATCTAGCCAGCCCTGGAGTTCCTCCTGATCCCACTTCCATGGCACTAGGATTAGAGTTACATGTCCCACACCCTGATGTTTACGTGAGTGTAGGAGATCCACCTTTAGGCCCTCAGCCTTGCATAAAAAGTGCTCTCTGATGGCATCATCTCCACAGCCCAGTGTCCTCCAAATCATTCCTCAGGTGGTGTAAAGGCATCAAAGGATGTTTGCGTGTGTGTCTCCAGCTGCTGTGCCTTGAGGAATATTAGGGTCCAGGCTGAAATGGGACTTGACAGTTGAAGCACCAGAGACAGATAGACTGAAACAGATACCACAGGAAAGAAAGGTTACCTGGGAAGAATAATCAGGAAATAATCCCGTCTGTCTTTTCTGGTAATGTTTTGTGGATTAGCTCTAAGGAGAATGGGACTTATTTAGATAAAGGATTGAAGCTTTCCCATTATTCAGGGGCAAAGAGGCTCCATTTCTAATAACAGCTGGTCTAGAGTCAGGGTCCTTAGTGACAGATGGGAATATGGAGCAGAGGTGAAGGAAAAGACAGGTCTCATTGATTTAGGCTGCTTTGTCGTGCTGATTGTGATTATCTAGTAAAGGAAAGAAGTTTGTTTTCAGGTGCCAGCCTTTACAGGCTTTCATTTTCCCTTTATGATCCCCTTAGCACTTTGCTAGACAAGATTTTCCAGCAAAACAAAAACACTTTCGATGATGGACAGTTTATTCTAATATTGTTGATTCTAATACTGCTTAGTCTAACTTAGTACTTTTATTCTAACATTGATAGAAACTGTCACCTACACATTTATCAACGTGGTTAAGATACTCAATCATTGGTAGGATCCCTTAAATTTACCCCTTACACTTATTTTCATTTCTATATTTATCAGTACATATATATGTAAATATATGTAGTTCATATATGTAAGCATATATTTTATGTAATATGAATTTGTAATATATATTTAAACAAGCTAGAATTTTTGGTGTAGTATAATATACATATACATGTCACACCGTATTCAAATTTCAATAGCCTAACATTATAGACTACATTTAGACTCATGATAACATGCCTGTATTTATTGCCTAAAATGTGTTAAATAATAAGAACTTTTGTTTGTCCTCAATGTGCTTCTGTGACTGCCAGATAGATTGACCTTCTCTAGGAACATGGAGAATGTTGGCATTGCCTTCTCTAACTAGAGAGGCACTCCTGGGGCTGTGATACTAAATTCCTTTATAGTGTGCATCTGACATTAATAAAGCAATATATGGCAGCTCAAGCTCTACGTTGAAGAGGACTTGGGACACAATGGGTGATGAAACACTCTGGGTCTGTCCTATGTCACCTGCTTCAAGCTGCATGTGATGTCACTTGGCCTCACATGTCAAAGCAGCTCTGTGTTCTTCCTTGATGATGGGACGCCTGCTATAACCCCTGTCACTGCCTGCTAGATGACATGTTTTCTCCTGTACCTCATGCCAGCAATTATTTTTCTTTTCTCAAAAGCATGTCAATTATGTCCCTGTCAGCATTCCAGCCAAAGGGAAAGAAGTCTTGTTTCCTGTTACATTTACTTGAGATCACTGTTTTGTTTTAAGAACTTTCTCTTTTTTCTCCTCCCTGTGTTTTCCCTGCACTGTAATTGTGTTTTGTTGTCTCTTTTGATAAGAAAGCATCTGCACTTGACATCTTGTCAGACCATTTTTTTCTTTACTTCTGGTATTTTATTGTGGATGTCACTGTGATCTTACAGGTGTGTCATATTTGTCAAATTCTCACAGGTGATGTTCAGCATCCATCTGATCACTGCCACGAATACAAGAGAACCTTTTATCAAATACATTTATGGCGTTTGAGGAGTCTCAGGGGGAATGAAAGAGAAGTTATATCTATTGCCACTTATTCCCAGGCTGTTCTGTGTTTATCAACAAAAATTAAGGAATATTTTTCCAAAACCATATATTTCCCAAGATATTTATTAAATTTGACAGTTTCATTGAACTCTTCATATAATTGTTTTTGTCCTATATTAAATATATTCATTCCTTTGGATGTGTTGAATATCTAGAATTGGAAATCTGATGAGAAATTACAATGAAGTTGTTTCTTTTTAAGTTAGGTTTGACAATGTGCATTTGAAGGATTTAGAGGCAAGAGAATCTGAAGTTTAAGGTTATCCTAGAGCACAAGAGCACAAAGTGAATTTATGGTCTGCCTGGGATACTGAGACCATTTAAAACCACCACTATCAAGCAGAATTCTCTCTCTCTCTCTCTCTCTCTCTCTCTCTCTCTCTCTCTCTCTCTCTCTCCTCTCCCTCTTTCTCTCTTTTGTAAGTTCTGAATAAATGTATTAAAAGTACTCATGGAAATATTAATGATTTTAATATCTGGTACCTTACATACTGCTTTTTTCTCAGGCATGTATGCTAATTTCATACATGCAAATAATATTTGAATCAAGTCCATACTGTGTCCCATTCAATTCATCCCTTATCCTTTGCTCTTTTCTCTCAGTGTGGTAATCCTATTTTAAATACTCCTTTCTGTTAATATAGTTGTAAAAGTGTCTGAGAGTCTCACAGTTATATAAATATCGATAATATTTGAATGGAAAACAAAATTAAAGATTTTCTTTTTGTTCTAATGCAGTGGTTCTCAAATTTTCTAATGCTGTGGCCCTTTAATACAGTTTCTCATATTGCTGTGGTGACCCCAAACTGTGAAATTATTTTGCTGCTACTTCATAACTGTAATTTGGCTACTGTTATGAATCATAATGAAACTATCTGATGTGCATGGGATATTTTTCAGTTTTTCCCAAGGGGTCATGACTCACAGGTTGAGAACCACTGTTCTAAAAGTTATCTAAGCAGTTTATTAGAGAATGAAAGAGCATGGGCCTGGTGAGATGGCTCAGTGGGTTAAGAGCAATAACTGCTCTTCTAGAGAACCAAGATTCAACTCCCAGTACCACATGGCAGATAACTACTGTTTATAACTCCAAGATCTGATACTCTCATACAGACATACATGTAGGCAAAACACCAATACATATAAAATAAAAAATAAGAGATAAATGACAAAAAAAAAATATGAAGGAACAATCCCTACTCCAGGGCTAGAACTAGATTTTGATACCACAGCTTTGAGCTAATTGTGGAGGTTGTAAACTAGTTATTTCTAATTGGGGAGTCAGAATGATCTCTGTATCTTCACATATAAAATATAAAATAGGTGTCTTAGTTAGGGTTTTACTGCTGTGAATAGACACCATAACCAAGGCAACTCTTATAAGGACAACATTTAATTGGGGCTGGCTTATAGGTTCAGAGGTTCAGTTCATTATCATTAAGGCTGGAGCATGGCAGCATCCAGGCAGGCATGATGCAGGAGGAGCTGAGAGTTCTACATCTTGTTCAGAAGGCAAACAGAAGACTAGCTCCCATGGGGTTAGGGAGAGGGTCTCATTGCTCACACTCACAGTGACACACTTCCTCCAGTGAGACCACATCTACTCCAACAAGGCCACACCTCTTAGTAGTGCCACTCCCTGGGCCAAATGTATTGAAACCACCACATTAGGGCATTTCTATAAAGACTGTAAGATTATAATAAGCGTGGGGAATTGCATGTTATTGATGTGGATAAATGTGTCTTCTATCCTGAATTCCTGTTGTACTACATTCAAATAAAATCAAGTGGGAGATAAAAAGGCTTCCTTCCTGCCCGGGGCTGGGGTGTCACAAGTGTGACTGTAACCCTGTCCCTTTGTGCCAGTACATCTTCACGTTTAATGTTTTCATCCCAGCCCCTTCTTCCTTTAGCTAGTCTCAGACTTTAGCCATCACATCATAGCAGTTTAAAGGGTCTTGTGAAAGGCCATCTCCATCTAGTTAGTTTATAGAGAATAGTGTGAGCTAGATTATGGTAGGGATATGGTAAGGGAGAGATTCAAAGGTGAGTATAATTTGAATCCAGGTTTTTTTTTTCTTTCAAATTTCATGTCATTCTGATCAGTCTTTCTCTATTGCAAAGGTGCAGAGTTTCCATCCAGTTACTTAAAAATGAAAGTAAGAGTAAAATACAGTATCTCAACTGTGGGAAGCACAGGGTTTCGGGCTGTCCATCCCATCTGTGAGGTCCAGTTTCCTCCCGGAAAAAAACAGCTGTAGTTGTTGCTATGTGGCTGCAAGAACATTTGCCTCCTGCCTTAGCAGAAAAAACACAAGGCACAGACAGGCTTCCCTTGTTATTTTAGTACATTACAGCAATCGCTTAGTGTTTATTACACTAATTAATTACCTCCCTGTTTATTTTGCACGATTATTTGCTTTTACTTAGTGGGTAGATAATGAATTCCTGTTAGCTAAAGAGAGATAAAACAGAAATTAAAAAGATCTGGAACTCTGACTAGGGAAGTTCAGAGCCGCCTCGGTTAGGCTGCTACATGCCTGAGGCAAACTTCTCTCCACTTCCAGTCCAGCAAGCTCAGAGCCTCGTGCTTCTGCATTGTGATGTTTGGTGTTTGAACTTGGAGGCAACTACTCACTCAGATATGCTTCATCTTCATTATGATATGATATGATATGATATGAGTGGATATAACAAATACATTTAAATATGTAATTAGTACCAGAGATCTTTCTGTCATTTATTAGGAGACACATTTGTGGATAGCCAATACAAGGTTATTAAGACACTGATGGAAAATTTGGATGCTTGCAATTACAATGTTATAAACAAGTGTTCAAGTGACTTTAAAGATGAAATGATATATTTAAATAAACAACTTCCTAGCTATAGCTATCATTGGCATTTCATTATGCCATTAATTACATACTCAGTCTGGGCACTTCAAAGTAGAAGTTTGGCTTTTAAATAGCTGGTAAAAACTAATAATGAATGTATCAAAATTTTCAGGCAGTTGGCTTCACAGCAGCTAATATTCATCCCCACAGTCTCTTTACACTGTGTTACTAGACAAATACATCACAGTTGCATTTCATAGACTTAAGTAGATGGCATTTTTAATACTATGGAGAGCAATTAGATGTCATTTGTTATTTTGTGATTGGCCAAGGTGATTGTGTCAAAATCAAGAGGAATTTTCTTTGAAATAGCTTTATTTTAGTGTTTATAGGAGTTTGTTACTCATTTATTTACTAGAATATGATGCCCAGATACATTGTATTTTTTTGATTGGATATTTTATTTATTCACATTTCAGATGTCATCCCTTTTCCCCATTTCCCCTCTCTAGAACCCCCTGTTTCATACCCCCTCCTCCCTTTTGCTTTTATACCATTTTAATTACATGCATGTATTAAGGTCAGTTCTAGGTTGAGGAACTACCAATACAATAGATGTAAATAGTCAAGGAACAATCAAGACAATAAACACAAATAGCCAAAGAACAAGCAAGGCATTAAACCCAATTATGTCAGTACAGCATTAACAACTGAAATTACAGAGAGACCTTCATAAAATGTAAGAAAGGTCATCTCTACAGACCAATGTTGATTTAATGTATATTAACTATAAAAAATACTTGAAGAGTATCTAGCTTACTTTTGCATGACATACCATGGAATTTCTCAATTACAGGGTCCAGGCATTTTATATATGTGATATTTAATTTTTAAATATTAACAAAAATGTATTTATTAAGTACTGTCTCTTACTGTTGTAAATGCCATTGTATATAGTAAACCATTTAATTTATCAAACTGTAATTCTACAAGTAATTATTATATCAGTTATAGTTCTCAACTTATCTAAAACTTAATTCTTAAAAATTATTCTTTCCTCATAGAATGCATCATTATTTTATGTCAATGCCACAAGAAAAAACCTTGCTGTCGTGACTCTGTCTTCTGTTTCAAGGAAGAAGTCAATTTCATAAACATCAGGATGACAAAAGGGTTATCCTGATACACTGTCTTTAATTGGTTAATATTATAATGCCCATAAATGGGCTCATGAGGGTCCAGAGTGTAGGCTTTTTGTCCCAGAGCTTCCCAGCTTGCTGGCACACATACAAAGGAGCTGAGAAAGTAAGAGGCTTATGTTTGTCTTGTAGGATTTTTGAAAGCAGTTTCAATTTTAAGCATTTATGTTTCCTGCCTCTCCATCTCTCTCTTTCTGTCTCCTCCCTTCCCTCTTGTGTGTGTGTGTGTGTTCACATATAGAGGTTAGAAGACACCTTGTAGGAGTTGGATCTTTCCTCACTCATGTGTATCCCACAATAAATCTCAAACACATGTCAGCAGGCTCTGTAGCAATCACCCTTACTTGCTAAGTCATCTTCACAGCTCCTTTCTGGTGTTTTTAATCTAAACATTTAGAAACAACAGGAATGAGAAAGAATGAGGAGAGCAAGGTAAGTTGAAATTGGGTAAAAATAGAAAAAACTTGAGTTAATATAGAATTATTGTCAATAGATAATTACTAAAGATGAATGTTTGATGTGATGCAATAAATATTTGTAGAAAGATGAAAGCTAAACTAACATCTATAATTGCCTTTTCCTTTTATAGTTTTATTTTTAAATAAGGACATCATCATGTGTTCTCTTAGGGAGATATGAGCAAACATATTTACCTCAGATAGGACATCAATAACTAAGAAAATAGATACACATGCTTAAGGAATTGTACCTATGCCCAGCTTTATGAGCCAATGTGATTATTGGGGTCAGAGCAGCATGGGTGACTTGAGCAGCAGGGGCTAGCACACAGGCAAGCTACATCTCTTTGTCAATTCATAGGCATCTATGTCACCAAGAAGCCTCCTTTGTCCAGTGATTGTTAACTGCTTTTGTCACTTGGAGGAGGTGAGTCTTGAGTCTTTAGCATCCTTATTTATTTCATGACCTGCTTTTTATTTTTCCCATGAGGCAATGTTCCAGTGTACAGGAAAAAGGCATACAAGACATATCAGTGTAAAAATGAAGAAAACAAGTCTTCCCATTACATATACAAAAGCAACACTGAGCCAAGTACTTTGAAAGCCTCATGTGACATTAGCATTCTGGTGATAGAAAGGTATTTCTATAATATAATGATGTTTACATGTACTGTTAAATTACTAGAAACAATTCTTTCTCTAATCACTGTTAAATTACTATTGCTTAAGCAATCATGGCCAGGCTCTTCTATTATCCAACCTCAAATGTTCAATCCTAAATACATGTACTCATGAACTGCACTAAGTAAACTCATCAGGTCTCTCTCTCTCTCTCTCTCTCTCTCTCTCTCTCACACACACACACACATACACACACACACACAAAATAAATAAATAAAAAGAAAAGGTCACAAAGACAACACAAGAGTTGGAGGGAGAGAGGGAAGAGTAAAAATAGTAGTTGATTTTATTTTTATTTTACACAGTACTCAAGTATAAAATTCTCAAAAAATTTAAAGTAAACCATGGGCAATCTAAAAGATTATGAAACAGAAATTATAGAATACGAGCATTAAAAAGAAAGCTATCACACCTCTGTGCTTGCCTCCTTGCGGCTTGTACAGTACCTCCTGATATTTGGGAAGCTAGTCCTTAGGAAAGAGGCTTTCAGGTGGTTATGCAGCTTGGCTTCTCAGAGTCCTATGTTGAAAATGCATGGTGTCTTCATCACCAGGGACTTGTCTTCAACTCTCAGAGACAACCAAGGCCAATAGCAAGAGCCTATACTATTTTAGAATTCTCTCGGTCTAAATTGACTAGTGATTTGAAGGGTGTTTTCATGTCTGGGACTGAGATTTTGTTAGATCTAAGCAATGGCTATTGTGGGTAGCATTGTCAGTATAAGAAGCATGACTTCATCAATTTACACTTTCTCTCTCTCTCTCTCTCTCTCTCTCTCTCTCTCTCTCTCACACACACACACACACATACTTGCTCACACACTGATTTGTATTACTTGAATTTTAGATGAATAAAAAAAGTGTGTTTTTAATGCCTTTTTCAAATATCTTTAGTATTATTTTTCTTTCTTTTCCTGCTCCTTCTGTATGATCTCTTTACACTCTCCCCATCTCTCCCTTCATAGCATTTGTATCCATGTTCCCCCCACTTTAGTGTTCCCTTCTTATAATTCCTTTATACCTTCCTGATTTCTGAGGTTACACCAGGCTATATATTCCCATCTGAGGATTTGGAGCAGGCACTACAGATGAAAGTGAACAGTCTCTGAAAGATTTGTCTTTCTGAGACTGTGTTACCTCATTCACTACAATATTTTATAGTTCAACCCATTTACCTGTAAATTTAATGAGTTTATGTTTTCTTTATAGTTGAATATTGTGTATATATCTATGTATCACAATTTCATTATCCATCCATCAGTTCAGGAATAATCATTTCCACTCTCTAGCTGTTGTGAATAAAGTAGCAAGGAGCAGGGCTGAGTAACTATGTATGGAATTTGTGAATATAAAAATATTTTTATTACTGGTGTTGAAGAGAGAGTCCAACAGTTAGGACCATGTATTGCTCTCGAAGAAGATCAGATTCTGGCACCAACATGGCATCTCACACCCTTCTGCAACTCTAGTTCCAGGAATCTGACACTTTCCATCGGCCTCAGCAGGCACCAGACATGCACGTTGTGCACATACATGCATACAAAAGAGTATTCATACACACAAAAAAGAATAGATAAATCTGACAAAAATTTTGAAAATTTTATAGAATATTATCACTGAAGATAAAGGAGTGCCTAAGAGAATATATTTTCAATTATACTATGGAAAATGGTAATTTATTAAAAAAGAGTTTAAGCGGTTACAAACAAAAGTAATGAACATTCAGCAGGATATTAAGGCGAAGATGAGATTCAACATTCAATGTAAATAAGTGTTAGTTTAAGCAAATGTAAAGCTCTTTACCTTCACCAGTGTCAGTAATATGATAAATGCCAGCTTAACATTTTTCCAGTGTTTGTTTGGATTTGGAGACATGGAAATATTAGGCATCACTGCTAAAAGTAATGCCAGATATAAAAATATGTAGAAACTTTAAGTAACATTTTCCCCAGTGCAAAAGTATCTGTGCTTTGAACTGTTCTTCTCCTTGGTGAGCATCATCCCATGCAAAAAACAGTCAACAGAAGTACAGATAGACATAACATGACAACCATTTTTTAATAGACCTCCATGTATTGATGAATATGATCTATTCACTCTAGTTAAATGCAGGCTTAGGAATAGAGGGTAGTTTTTAATAGAATGGTAAGAGTTAGAACTGCAAACCAAAATCTGGTTGCATATGCATATCTCTCTATAAAAGGGCTAAATATAGTGAAGAGTGGAATGATTTGCTTTTGAAGTAATTGGGGGTGTCTTACAGTCTAGAGGCTTAGTCTATTATCATCGAGGTGAGAAGCATGATGGTATGCAGGCTAACAATGATGCTGGAGAGTTAGCTGACAGTTCTTCTAGATCCACAGGCAGCAGGAATAGACTGCCACGCTGGGCATCTGAGACCTCCCCAGTGACACTTCCTTCAACAAGGCCACACCCATTCCAACAAGGCCACTTCTCCTATTAGTGCCACTCTCTCTGGGCTGATGGGGACCATTTTTATTCAAACCACCAGAAAAGACTTTTAGAACCATTGGCTTGGTTATTTTATGCAGGTCAACTAAATATGTATGCTGTTACTGAGAATACGTGATAATCCTATTTATTAGAGATTGAGTGCTGGCATTGGCTGTTCAATGATCTCCAGGCTTATCATCTGGAGATGACAGAGAAAAGACCTCAAATCTACAAGCAGTGGAGAGTGCATTGGTAGGATGCCCAGACAATGTTTTGAAGAGAGACATAGCTCAGACATTTCTGTATCAAGTGATGAAGTCCTATTTTGTGGCAAAAGAAGCTAAGAACATGGAAAAACTGAGAAATAGATGAATACATGTCAGTTATGTGCATTTGTAATGTCTGAGCAATGTTAATTAGCTAGTGAAGGTTTACGATGAATCCTCCCTTCTCTGCATTGTTTCACTTGGCCTACAGTACACTATAATTCTCTTTTATAGTCTTTACAACATCTCTCACTGTTTCAGTTGTCCTAAAGCATGCTCTAATGTCTCCTTCACAGTCTTTACAGTATCTTTCATTGTTTCAATTGTCCTATAGTATACTATAATGTCTCCTTTACAGTTTTTATAATATCTTTCATTGCTTCAATTGTCCTAAAGCATTCTTCAGTGTCTCTTTTGCAGTCTTTACAATATCTCTCATTGGTTCAATTGTCCTAAAACATGCTCTAATGTCTCCTTTGCAGTCTTTACACTGCCTTTCATTGTTTTAGGTGTCCTCCAGCACACTGCAATGCCTTCTTTACAGTTGCCCAGCTTCCTGTCCTCAAGGTACTTGTGCTGGCTTCTTATATATCCTTTGAAAATTGATCCATTCATTTTAAATGTTTATACACATTCATTAGTTTTACGTACCCATGAAAAATCAGGCTGTTTCTCTGCACAGCCAGTGTGTAGTAGGGCTACATATCTTTGGTTTGTCTGCTTTTCTATATATTTCATTAATATCATCAACACACAGTACTAATTCATTGTCACTCAACCCCGGATGCCTGATACTTCATTCTTATATAATTCACAGTAATCACGTGTGTATTTTGGCTATATATTAAACATCTTATGTGTACTGTTATAGTTCTCTGTAAGTGGCTCCCTCATTTTCATTTTGTCCCTTTCAAAGCATTTTACTTAAATAATTTATTTCTTGGGCTACCAAGATGGTTTATTAAAAGCTGTTGCTGCCAGTCCTGACAACATGAGCTTCTTCTCATTCGCATGGTGAAAAGCGAGACTAGACTGTTGAAGACTGTACCACTTGTACACACATCTACGTTCCAAATAAATAGATGGATGTAACTTAAACTATTTCCAATACAATATATTTATACAACATTTCTTCTTGATAAATTATTAACAATAAAATAAGCCCCAGAACATTTTCAGTATCTGGGAAGTTCCTGGTTTATTTCACCCCAGTTTATTTTTTCCCAGTCATCTAGAAGTGAGCTTCTCCAAACAATGCCTGGGTTTTCTCCTCATCTTGTAAAGGACACTTTCCAGTCATGTATGTACCTTTTAATATTATTTTACTGTTTTATCTCTTATTACCCTCATGTAGAGAATGTTCCTTTTGCTGACCTGCATGACTTTTCCCTCCACTTAGCCATGTTGACTTGAGAATTTATCCATGATGACACCTGTGTCGGTATCAATTTCCAAAGCCAAGTCATTCCCCATTGATTCATACGCTATATCTACATTTAGTCCCTATTTAAGACAATTGAAATGTTTTGATTTGCTTAACTTTTGTGTCGTATCCTTACAAAATGTGTTCTGACATGAACACTACTGTTTACTCGTATGGTTCATGCATTCCAGATCTAAGGCTAGAGTTTGGTCATAAAAAAATAGGTCTAAAGACACCAGCATGTCTCTTCGGCAAAAGAGCTCCCTGTGTCAATGGCCGAATGCTGCAGTTGAGGCCAGCTTGGCTCTTCCGCTGCTCACACTGCTCCTCACTGGTTCACCATTCATCAACCACATCACGCTATAGCTTGAGCCTATCTGTGTCAGGATGGGCTCCATAGACTTCCTCTCTGTTCTGTCTCTCACCCATCAGCAGGCTAGCTTAGCTTAGCTTTCATGGAGTGACAAGGCTACATATGTAACAAAAACAAAACAAATCTGCAGGGTTTCCGGAGGCCTAGGGTTTTAAAGGGCACATCTTCATTTCCACTGTAGTCCTTTGGCTGAGTTAAATACCATGTGTAGCCTAGATTCTGGGGTTATAGTGACGGGTTTTTGATGCGAAGAGCTGTGCAGCCACCAAAATGTGACACTCCGTGTGGTGAATATGAGTTTCGTGATGTTTGCTTTGGGCACTAAACTTTAGGAATTCAGCCTATTGCTTATGTCACAAGAGTTTCAGGGACAGGGCATGTGGGGAAACATTTAAGTGAGGGCATGACTGCTTTCTGAAGTATTGCTGTGTTAGGCAGGGCTTGTCTAATTCTGGGAGGCAGCATGAGGAAGACATCTGCTCCCATATGACAGAGACCTCAGGAAGGGAATACAGCTGACATTTCAATCTCCATCTGCCTCCTCCTTTCTCTACTATTAGAAATCTGGGGTTAACAAAAAAAACCTGCTTATTAGTTGTGTTCCTTCAAAGCATCACAGCAACTGAATATTTGTCCTTATATTTAAAATATAATATTACTTTTGATATCAGTATCACTGTAAGTCAGCATAGCACTTAGAATGATATTAGGCACCCCAGTGACATTCACTAGACTAATGATTGGGTGAATCCACAGAAAAACATTTCAGTTTGAAGAAGGGGCCAAGCCATGGGAGTGAGGCCAAGGCTGTTCTTTAGGCTGCTGAGATATTTTTGGCTCTGGGTACTTTATTTTTATACCATCCTATAATCAGCACCTTTGGCTCATGTTCACATGGCGCATATGTTCCTTCGTGCTGAATAATCACTGTTAGCTGGTAGGCATCACCTCTTTCGGGATTGTTCTGTTATGGTGACCTCTAAAAAGACAAAGGAAGCACAGTGAATTAGCATCCTGCCTACTTAGCATCTCAGCAGTGAACAGTTGGTTTCAGGTTTTGGCACCCCCAGCATTATTCTTTCATTATGATTCATACAAGGGAATCCACTGAGATCAAATGCATTAGCAAGGGCATTTTTAGAATCACGTTTCCTGGCAAACTTTAAGAGAACTTGGATTTCTTTGTGTTAGATGGGAGAAAACTTGGGGGTAGTCTGCTTCAAGAGTACTATTTCCTATTTAGAGAATGTCAAAGAAATATTTATGTTTTTTTATTTTAGCAATTTCATACACATAATGGAAATGCTGATATGATACACTGTACATAGGTCAGGACACAAGAGGAGATGCAGAGGCTATCAGAAGTTGGAAGGTATTATTTTATTGCCCTTCTCAGAAGTTACTCAGACCATTGTAAACATGATCGTACTGAGACAACTTTGTGAGGGATTATCAGATTCTCTACAAGGAAACAGAGACAAAGAGAGGTTGAGTAGCTGGCCTGAGGTCTCAGGACTGGGAGTGGAGTGGCATGGTGAGATTCTTGGGTTACAACCTCAGCTGACCCCATTGCCCTCTTCCTGCATGCATCTAGCTGCCTCTGCTTGTTATGTCTGTGGACTCTTTTTCCTGGTACCCAGAGTCCTGACATTGTTGCCCATTTCCATGCCATCATATTCAATCCTGCAGGGAAGAAACTTGTCCCCCACTCCTGGGAACATATCATCCTTGTTCTTTTGTTGGAGCATCATTCCATTATACTAATAATTACCTTTGTGATTGCCTATAATATTGTGTTTAGTTATTTTCTCATCCCCTTGTCATGATTTCTGGATGTTTTTCCTTCTTAGCAGACAACCTTTACTATTCATGTTGATGTCCTCTAACATCTCTCGACACACACAATCATTTAAACTCTTTAACAGTATTTTATTTTTATTTCCGTATGAGTGAGTATACGTGTGTGTTTGTTGCGTAAGCACATGTCTGTGTGTGCAGGTGCTCATCAGGGCCAAAAGATTGGCTGTTGTGGGTCACCGAACACGGGTTCTGGTAAACAAACTCTGGTTCTCTGTAAGAACAGCAAATGCTCGTAACTGAGACATCTCAGCAGATCTCAATTAAACACAATTATCTGCACTAGGATTGCCATCACTGCAGCCTGTAAAAAAGCTTGCAGTCAGCAAACATGCAGGACAATCAACAATGGCAGTATTGAATCTGCTCAGGCGGGTATGCGTTATAAAGCTGGCGTGCTAGCCACATAGCTTTGGGGAAGTTGCCTTCTATAAACCTTAGCTCATTCCTGGGTAAGATTTAGAGTGTCTCCATAATATTTATAATCCAGTTTTTGCTAGAACCAAGTGGGAAATTGTCAGGTAGGAGTATGGTATAAAGCTTGACACGATGTGTAAATCCGCGGTAAACTCTGGCACTAGCAGTATAGACACACACAGTCCGCTCTCTCCAGTGATTCAGCTCTTAAGAGTTATCATCATTCTTCAGTACCAGGCCTGTTCTCCTGCTTCTCTCCCTTGTTCACGACAGATGATCACAGGTATCCCATACTGGATGAACTTCTCTTGGTTTGCATTTATTACTCCCGGGTACAGTGGCCTCTATCTCCATAGCGAGTCATTACAATATAGTGCTTGTAAACCAGCCCCATCAGATCTCTCATATTGCTGGGTTTCTATGCTTACCTATTCCTGGACTCTCCTAGCCTGGAATTCTAAATCTGTGTATCTTTCAAAAATTTTTTTTTTTTTTTTTTTTTTTTTTTTTTCTCACTGAGTATCTACATATTCATACAGTTTAACTTTGGTCCTTGTTAATACTTAGAAATGTTTAGCCATCTAAACTGATTCCATATATAGTCCATACATATTGAACAGTACTTAAATTTTCTACTTTCACTAAATTACCAACACCAGTTATACATAACTGTTTGATTTAAGATACTATTCCTTGCAAAAGCAGACACAGCTATTCTAATTTCTACTTAGTTTCTGGCATTGAGTTTAAACCCTACATAATTTTTGTGGCATTGTTTTTCTATTTGGCATTTATTAACATAAAGATATCACGGGTGACTCTTGGGTAAAATGAGAAGCCTATCATTTTGACTGCATGTGCATTTGTCTTTGGGCAAAGCTTAATGAGTGTCCTGGTGAACACTGCCTCCTTGTATCTTGCCAGTGACAGTCGGTCTAACAGCCTTCGGTGTGTAGTGTTCATCCTCGTTTAATGGTGATATCCTCATGTCCACCAGACTACAGGGACATTTATAAACTACTCTTTTCTCTTTGCTTTTACTCCTTCACTAACATCTGTCATGCCATCCAGCTGTGCTCCTTGTTATATTCATAGCCACTGCAGCCTCTTTATGCACACAGTTTCTACCTGATCACTGTAATCTTAACAATCTTTTAACATAATTCTCTTATGTGTTTCCTTTTTGTGTGCTTGGAGGTATGGCTAACTCTGCTTAATCCCCTACATCTTTCTCGTGCTCAGAAGAGAAAAAGTCTATGCTAGACTCCAGTCCCCATGGTGTGACTCCGAAATTTTACAATCCTAAACCAAGGTAAGACTATCCTATTTGAATTAAGACACAAAGTTTTAGAGTTAGGGATCAAGGGTAATTGCTTCTGAAGTTTAGGAACAAATCAGAAAATACTGCAATCATCTAAGCCGTATCACGAGCTATGGAAGCACTATTTTCTTTTGAAACATGTATATTAATCGGCACCCCTACCCCCGCCCAGCAGCTGTGGCTATCTGCACAAGACCTCCACGGGATCCAGCCAGCTGAAATTTGGTAATAAGATCCCACTCTTTGCTGAGGAGCTATACGCAGTGGATAGTTGTTGAGGGATGTTGGGAGCCTACTCCTAGCAGAAAGCGGCTATCATCTTTGCGGCTATCTTGAGCCATATACCCAGACAAGAGACTTGTTTTTCAACAGCCTACAACAGCTGAGCACACTCTGATAAACATCTTGTGTTTCCCACATAGCTTGTTTTGCTGTTGAGTGCCTCCAGCTGCAAGGCGCATCTGGTACCCACGCCTGCAAGGCATGCGGTGCATGTGGTATCCACGCCTGTAAGGTGCACCAGGTATCCCCACCTGCAAGGCATGTGATATCCACACCTGAAAGACGCACGTGGTATCCATGCCTACAAGGCACATGGCAACGCGTATAAATCACCTGGATTTCCTTTCATTAAATGAGACTTGAGACTTGATCAGACCCTCTGTCTTGTCTCCATTCTTTGCATCTTTTCCCCTCCATCCCACACTCTCTCTGGCTAGACCCTGACCTGCCGACTGAAACAGCAGCTTGTGCCAGGACACAGCGGCCCCCCAAGCTGGGCAGTGTGGGCCTCAACATAGTGGCTCCCAGGCGTGGGGCAGTGTAGTTCTCAACAGAGGGAGGGAGAAATATTCTGTTTGGGGATGTAGCCACTGGGGTAGGTTTTCCATGCTCCAGTAGGTGGACTCACACTCATACTTTTGTGGGCTTCACTAACTAGACTTAATTTGTTAAACAAAGCAAAACAAAACAAAAATCCCAAACAAAAGGACAGGGAGTCAGGAGGAGGGTGCACTGGATGGTATGAGGTGGGGAGTCGGGGAGAGATTGGAGGAGGAACTAGGTAAATGTGACCACATAACAAATGGAAGGAAAAGAATACTCAACTTAATTGGTCTCCAGAGATGTGCAAATTGGAGAACAGATTATTCTGAGATGTTTCCACAAGGTCATTTACAGGAAAGTCCAGTCAATAGAGGATGTTACTCTCTATTCCTGGAGTCAACCAGTGACTTATAAAATGCTGTATGGAAGACAAAATGAGTTTCTTTTTGTTTATTTGTTTTTAAAGAAATGTCCTCTGTTCCTTTGCTTGAAACGGTGGCAGCTTTAGCTTTCAATCTTCTTGCCCTGAGATGGCCACTGTGCAGCTGAGCTCTCCCAAGTCTCATATGATAGACAGATGAAAGTCTGAACCTTGGAAAGGGAAAACCTCATCTAAACAGTCAGAAATGTAAACAACTAAAGATAAAGCCACTACTCTGTGTGTAGGTTTTTTGTTTTTTTTTCCTCCTGTTAATAGAGTGATTTTTTTCTGATGGGCATGTAAAAATATTTTTACTGTGAATATTTTATTAGATTTTGTGGTCAAATCTAAAGCTTTTAGGAACAATGAAAAAAAAAAAAAAAACAATGACAATAAAAGCCTTACAAGATAATTTCGTTTGGACGTATAACAAATATTCCTGACATGTTTGGTAGAGAAACATGGAGTTCTGCAGTGAAACTGTAAATTTTGTAAGCTTCTTACTTTCTTGATACACTAAAAACTCAGAAATTGAGTAAGGATAAAACCACTATAAAAGATTCTACTAAGTAAAAACTTACTATCCCCCCTTTTAAAAAACACACTGCACAGAGTAAACTCAACTATCTCAAATATTTTATATGGATATTTTTAGCTATTATCTGAGTAGGACTTAGGTAATTATTAATTAACAGAAAAATGAGATAGGTGTAAATATTCAAATGATGGGGGGATATGGTAGTGAACGTGAATGAAAGGAATTATGGACATTATGCAGTGATTTGCTAGTTTGTCAGAACTAGAGAAAGTAACTGAATCATTTAGGGAAAAATACCCAAATCTCAATACTTACGTGGAGATCATATTTGCTGTCTACCATGGAGTTCCCAGCCTGGTGTTTAACTTACAGACTCTAACTAGAATTGCTACTTTGATTTGATGAAATCCACTGTCTTTATTCTGAACGTGGCCTTCTAAGATAACAGTAATATTCAAGACATCATGGTGCAGAGGGACAAACTCCGTCCCTGGGCTCAAATACTAATTTATCTCTATTTACTCCATTATCTTCTAAATTTATTTATATCTCTGGGTTAATATTCTTAGTGTGTAGAATGTAGAATGTATACCTAGCATTCGAGTAGCCCAGGGATCAATTTCTCCCATCCCATGATCAGGCATGGCGGTATGTATACTTGTAGATCTGGGACTTGGAAACTCTGAGTTCAAGGTCATCCTGAAAACCTCTAGACCCTGTCTTAAGATAAAAACAAAACAAGACAAAACAAAACAAAACAAAACAAAACAACACGTAAGGATGTAGATACATGGCAGAACACTTGCCTAGTATGTGCAAAGGTCTGTTTGAACCTAATAGGACAATTAGAAAAATATGTATGTCTGGGGCTTTAGGAAATGTGAATATTTCTGTGGATTCTGTATTCAAAACATCATTCATTAATTCTGCCATTCTCATTCCTGTTAAAGAATATGTCACTAAGACATGCTTTTGGAGTCAAAGAGTGCAGGGAGAAACAATGTTCTCATAGAAACATGCACCAAAGTTCCAAAGAAAAGAAGAAGTCTTCTACAAAGAACTTTTATTCTTCGTATCCTGAAAATTAAGATGGAAGACTACCTTCTTTTTCAGTGGCTAAGTGGATATTTCTATGGAAGCTGACTTTCCCTTCTTCCCTAATTCCTCTGCCTTCTGAGTCCCTTCTGTTAGGGTAGACTTTCTCAGGCACCAAGTTTCCAAATATGGGAGTTGAATTTTAGAGTATACCCAGGGGAATGAAGTGCTGATGTCCTTACCCTAACTGTGCTCATGCACCCTTCACTGTTATCCAGACATCTGGCTCAGCAATTTTGTCAACTGTTGAGTACCTTGTGGAAACTGCAAGCACTTCCCTGTGAGTGCCACCAAAATTTATAACAATTTTAGCAAAAAGTAAATAACAAGAGGAATGAGTAATATTTTAACAATTTGCTGCATATACAAACAGTGCAATAATTGGCTCTGAGGCTGGGCAAAAAGACCATAAAAATCTTTTACAGCACTCCTAATTGTGCCCCAAATTGAAAACTAAGAGTTTACAGCTCAAAAACAAGAAATATAATTCAGCAATTCTGTCTTTTGTGGAAAATAGACTGGATGGAGAATCAAACTTTGCACATCTCAGCTTTTTGGCATGTCACAGAAATAATTATTAATGTCGAGATGGAATTCAAAATCACTCCAGATATTTATAAAGCAAAGTATCTTGTTCATCTCTTATTTACTAAAATAATTAAGTCTAGATTTTGCAGTGTCCTTTAAGAAAGCTGTGTTTGTCTTCATTGACTGTTGCCATGAACATCTCTGAATCCATGGTTCTTCCCTTTCAGAGCCAGAACTGCTGGAAGGGAAAGCCCATTTGTGCCCTGGCTGTGTTACACATAAACTAGATGACACTAGACTGGGAATTGCTCTACAAAAGAGCGCTACATTTGTCCATTGAGACTGAATTTTACTTGTAGGCCTTTTACAGACTATAGAAGATGATCCTTCTGCAGACTCAATATCAATCTCAAATTTGAATGTTGATTAAAAGGCAAAAGAAAAGAGTACAATTTTTGTAAGTGTTTCAGTTGAAGTTAAATTACAAACTAGTTGAAACAAAGATTATTTGAAGGATTCTAAATGGAATTGAGTATTGTCAAAGAACTGGAAGGATAATCATATGGCAAAAAATTACTATCATTTTGAAAAGTAAGGGGGAAGTGACTAAAGAGATGTTTCAGTTGGGACGATGCTTACTGTGCAAGCACAGACACCTGAGTTTGGTCATTACTGTCCTCACTGACATGTTGTCAACGTTAGGATGAACTTGTAATCCCAGCATTGAGAGGAAGAGCTGAGAAGTCCCTGGGGCTCCCTGACCAGCCAGCCAGCCACTCACACTTGCTTAGTTCTAGGCCAACAAAATACCCTTTCTCAAAACACAAGGTGGACATCACCTGAGAAACCACATATGGTAAATGACCCCTGGGATGAAGATGTACCTCCACACATGGAGCAGATCATCCATGAGCAAGCACCCTTACATACCCAAGCATCCACTATATACATAAGAACAAAGATCATTATTGTAGAAACCATACCACATACTTTACTTAAACCCTAAGGATACCAACCAAGGAAAAGTAGGCTTTTAAATATGCACATGGGAAATTGACTGTTCTCTGAGTTTTCAGTCATGCATTTTGGTCTGACCAATTTAAACAATAATGGCTTCATAGGTGTCTTTTTTTCCCTAACTGAATATATTCACAATCAGCAACCCAATATCTTACCAGGAACACACCTGTAGTTCAAGAATGTTTCACACTGAGGCAGGAGAATTGAGTAAAAGTCAGACTAAGCTCTACAGTGAAATTCTGTTTCAACTTCCTTACTCATTCCATCCAAACAGAGATTTG
The DNA here is from genome assembly GCF_011762505.2 of Arvicanthis niloticus. Classification (NCBI taxonomy): domain Eukaryota; kingdom Metazoa; phylum Chordata; class Mammalia; order Rodentia; family Muridae; genus Arvicanthis; species Arvicanthis niloticus. The sequence goes on from NC_133435.1 coordinate 6,000,334, forward strand.
TTATTATTTTTCTCTTATGTTAACTGTACTGAATGGTAATTCATATCTACCTGTAACACACACACACACACACACACACACACACAGAGAGAGAGAGAGAGAGAGAGAGAGAGAGAAACTATTACAGATACAAGAATATTCACAGGCGTATTGTTCACAGTAGTAAAAACCGGAAGCAATCTGTTTTTCATCAGTAGGAAGTAAATCATGCTCCACTCCTGAAAATTAATGCTACTAAGCCTTGATACCCAAGCTGCTACTTACTAAACAAACATTTGCCATAGAAGTCAAGTACTAGGCAAAAAAACCATAACTGATTCTATTACTGTAAGTTGAACATACTATAAAAGTGACAAATAATGAAAGGAGTTAGTTTATTACCTCTCTGAGAAACTGTAAGTACTGATTTAGAAAGACCTAATAGGGACTGTATATGGAATTCCCAACTTTATTTCCTTTCAATAAATAGCCATCTTTTCCAATGACCTCTTATTCATATATAAGCCTTAAATTTTATTTTAATTAAAATATATACCCTCTATTACATTTGTTCTTCAACAGTTCCATACATGTAAAGTGAATTCTAACTACTGTAACTCCTGCTCTCTCTATTCTCTTTTCCATACTTGCCAACTCTCTTCCTCGGTACAGCTCCCTTTCCTCCTTTCCCCTTCTCCTGAGTTTAACTTGAGTCTTTTCTGTGATGATGCGTTTGGAGCTATCCTTTAGAATGTATTAAGCCCTTTAATAGATACTTAGAAAACAATGCCTGTCCCTCTCCAAGAATCCACCAGTGGCTAATGCTTCAGGAAGGAGGGTGAACCCTGTGAATCTCTTTTCAATCTATGAGTAACTGTTGCTGGTCCCAGTCTAGTATTGGCCCAATGTTTACAGCCACAGCTGCTCTGAGGTCATGACTGTCATGCCCAGAAGTCCCTGTATCAGAGTGCTTCTCTTATTTTCTATCTCTTATGTTATTTCTTTTCTTTCTTTCAATGTGACTCACAAGTGACTCACAAGACTTAGAGATGGCTGTATGAACGTCCCACTTAGCACTGAGCACCCAACCATCAGAAATTCTTACTACGTTGAACAGCCATGTATTCTTTGTTTTTAGGAGGCTGTTCACTATGCAATGGCCTCTCTAGATAAGGCTGAGAGTAGCGTTTGTATATGAATATAAATACAAATATTTAGAAGGCAATGTTGGCACTATGACAACCCAACTAAAAAACAAGAGGTTTCCCCTAGGGTCTAGGATATCCTCACCCATGTATTTTTTGACTGGGATTTCAATACTTGGTATTATTTTATGGAGCTGGACATTTAAAAAAATCAGTTTATTTTGTAAATATGTATGGACATGAACAATTATGATTTTGTGTAATTTTAAGCTACTTAAAGAATTTTGATGAGGTGGTTCTAAACTAATTTTACCTCCTGTAGTTACTGATCTATTTCCTTCCTTCTTTTACAATCAATTTTCTGAGGAGTTACTGTAGCTTCTTCCTACCCACTTTTCAATCCACTGCAATTGGACTCCTTCCCTTTCACCACTCATCACCACTGAATTGTCTTGCTAAGACAGAAAGGAGCTCCCCTTGGAATGCGTCTGCACTGTTGAGACAGACAGACAGAGAGAGAGAGAGAGAGAGAGAGAGAGAGAGAGAGAGAGAGAGAGAGAGAGAGAGAGAGAGAGAGAGAACAGTATTTTTAATAGTGAACCAGACTCCTCCCTGGCTAGCAGCTCTTGCTAGGTAACTGTTGGGCAGAGCCTAGAGGAAATGCTAACAATGAGCATAGTGAAATGCCATTAATAGTCATTTGATTGTTACATTTCTTAAGAAGAACAGTAATATTTGGTTTTAGTGTAGCTCCATATTCTCTCTTGTCTAAGGTTCTTCGGCATCAGGGGAGTGTCAGGCATGGGTTCTGTCTCATTACAGAGTGGTCTTAAATCTAATCAAATAATGGTTGGTTACTCCCACAGCTTTCTGTCACAATTGCACCATCACACCAGTATAGACCACAAGGTTTGTAATTGGATTGGTGTTTATCTTTCTAGTCTGGTGGCAGGCAGAGAAACTTCCAGTACCACTTACAATGGTAGTATGTGTGAAGACTCTAGGTAGGCACCAAATCAGTTCTCTGTATTCAATGAGTTGTGTGGGTGTTGTCTTTAGCAATGGGGACTTACCATCAGTTTGTGGGGAGGACGGACCAACAGCCCTGGCAATAATCTGGGTTGTTTAAGGGGTTCCATGGAGCCCTTTCAGCCATCAACTCATTGAGGTATACCCAGGCTTTAGGCAGCTAGTCAGAAACTGCCCTGCTGTCAGAAGCTGCCAGCTACTTGGCCTGAGGCAAGGACAATGGGTCAGTAGCAGTTTCTAGACTTCCTCAGCAACAGTTTCTATCTCCTATGCCCTGGTAATGATTCTGGAATGTCCCTAGAGATGGACTTAACAGATTCAGATAGAGGTCACCTACTCCAGAGTTCTCCTAATGTGCTTTAAGTCAGGCCTCTGAGCTCACTGTGAGGGTTTTCTATCTTGGTAAAGGGAGACCCCAGCATGCTGGATCTCTGCAGAATAAAAAATCCTTTGCTTTTTTCATATTATTTGAGTCTGGTAGTATCATTCTTCAGAAAATCATGGACCCTTAGAAATAGAGGTTTCATTTGTGGTAAGTGAAGTGTACTTGGTTTTGTTTTTATTAGTATTTGGGGATTACAATGTATAGTACTTTCATATATGTTTGTATTTTAAAAACTTCCACTATATTAGGTTTCAATACCATACCTCAAAGGACCCTTTGTTTTATCTATCTCTTCCTGTATTCCCTACCTGTCTCCCTTTGATTCTAGTACAAGCATTCCCCCATCCATCATAACTATCTTTTCTATTTTCCATTCTTAGGGGATTCCTTTCTTCCCACCTAGTTCCTTACTCTGCACACAAGCCCTGTGGTTATATGTTGTAGGTAATTAGTTTTCATTGCCCAAACAAAAAATGCAAAAAAAAAATGGTGGAAAGACTATGGTGGGGAAGTTTTTGATGGGTTGTAGGTGAAGGGAAATGGTGTGTCTGCTATATACTGGGTTTGTGCTCAGTTATCCTCATCTAGGGCAGGGGTGGGGGTGGGGGCAGGGTTTGTGTGGCTAAACACTTCAGGTGAGGGGTTTGGGACAGTTGTCAGGAATGTCACTGATGCAGAACTGGGCTTTTGGTGTCCCCCTTCACTTTGGAGGTTTTCTCAGCCTCCAAATAGTAAAAGACAAAGGAAAAAGGGAAGAATAGAATTTACTGGATCATTTGTGTGTGTGAGAGAAATAGAGACTGGGGAAAGGGGTAAGTCAGAGACTCTATTGGAACACTAGCCCGCTTATTGAGAACTTAACATCTAGAGAACGTGTGGTGGCGCACTGCTCTAATGCCAGTGCTCTGGAGTCTGACAGCTCTCTGAGCTTTGTGAGTTTGAGGCCAGTCTGGTGGTCTTGGGTGGGGGGAAGAAAACTTAACATCTAATATCCACTTAGACGTGAATACATACTGTGTTTACCTTTCTGGGTCTGGCTTGCCTCACTCAGAGTTTTTTCCTACCTCTATCAATTAATTCGTGAATTTTATGATTTCATTTATTTTTTAAGCTGAGTATTATTTCATTGTGTAAATAGACTTTCTTTACCCATTCATTCATTAATGGGCATCTGGGCTGTCCATAATTTCTGTCTATTGTGATTAGAGCAATAATGAAAATGACTGAGCAAGTATCTTTGTGGAGAAGGAAACTTTCCTTAGGGTATGTGCCCAAGAGTGTTACATCTGGATCTTGAAGATAGATCAATTCTTTCTGAAAAACAGCATACACATCTTCACAGTGCCTGTGCATGTTTGTACTCTTATCATCAATACAACATGGTTCCTTTTACTTGATTTGTTGATTTCGGCCATTCTGACTGGTGTGAGGTGAAATCTCAAAATAGTTTTGATTTACATTTTCCTGATAGCTAAGAATGATGAAAAACATAGAGTTTTTAGCCATTTGTGTTTCTGAGAAGACTAGGCTAACTCCATGACAGGCTTCAAGCTGGCAGTTCAGGAGATGAGGCCTAAATCTTTGTTTCTAAGAATTGGGCAAATACAAGCAAGTCCAGACCTCAGAAGCTGCCCTGCCACTTGGCCTGAGGCAAGGACAATGGGTCGGCAGTACTTTTCAGATTTCCTCAGCAACAGTTTCCAGACCTCCCCATCAACAGTTTCCAGCCCCCATGTCCTGGTAATGAAATGTCCCTAGAGATGGAGCAAGATAAAGGACACCTACTCTAATGTGCTTTAAAGAAAGCCATGGAGCTCACTTGGTTGTCTCTCTTTGTCTTGGTAATGGGAGACCTCAGCATGCTGTACTTCTGCAGAATAAAACTCCTTGTGTTTACATACTATTTGAGTCCAGGGTATCATTCTTTGGTGCATCATGGATGCTTAAATTTCCTTTTCAGAGAACTCTTTGCTTATATCTGTACCCCAGTTTTTAATTGGGTTATTTGTTTTTTGATGTTCTGGTGTTTGAGCTCCTTACATATTTTAGATATTTACCTTCTATTTGATGTGTAGTTGATTAAAAACATTTTCTCACTGTATAGTCTGCTCCTGTGTCCAAATGGTGTTGTCCTTTGCTATACAGAAGATTTTTGGTCTCATGAGTTTTTGGTTCTCAGAGCTTGTACTATTAGTGTTCTGTCCACAAAGTCTGGAGTTCTTCTCTATCATATTCATTGTATCTGGTTTTATGTTGAGGTCTTTTATGTATTTGGAGTGAAGCTTTGTGTAGAGTGTAAGTGTGGACCTGTGCACTCTACACAAGGCCATTCAGTTTGAGCAGCAATATTTTTTGAAGATGCTGTCTTTTTTCAGTGTGTATCTTTGGCTTTTTTGTTAAAAATAAGGTGTTCATGGATGTGTGGGCTTAAGGCTGGTATTTCAATTTAATTAAATTGATAAATGCATCTCTTGTTATGCCAAAATAATACTGCCTTTATTATTATGGGTCTGTAGTACAATCTGAGATCAGGGATGGCTATACTTGTAACACTTCTTTTATATTTAAGGATTGTTTTAGCTATCCTGTTTTATGTGTGTGTGTGTATGTGTGTGTGTGTGTGTGTGTGTGTGTGTGTGTGTGTCTTTTAGTTTTTTTCCAATTGGTAGAATACAGATCTCTAAAGTATTATGATTCTCTGAATTTCTTTGGTATCTGCTATATGTCGCCCCCTTTGCCTCTAACCTTATTAATTCATTTTATCTTCTTCTTTTAGTTAATATGGCTAAGAGTTTTTTCAATTATATTGATTTTCTCATAGGACAAACTCTGTTTCATTTATTTATTTTTGTTGTTGCTGTTGTTGTTCTAGAGCTTTCAGGTGTCAAGTTAGTTGTTAGTATTGAATTTGACGGCTCCATTTTATTTATTTTGTTAATGTAGGTGATTAGGGCTATGAACATACCTTTCAGAACTCGATTCAGTGTGTCCCATAGGTTTGGATATGTCTTATTTTAATTTTTATTCAATTAAAAATAATTTGTTTATTAGTTTTTGTCTTCTAGATTCTAGATGTGGCTATATGGTCTTGTGTTTGTTTGGTGTCCTGTTCCTTAGATTCTCTTGCCCTCTCTGAATTGTAGGAGCATGTGGTGGGTGAATATTGCCTTGTAGGGAGTGTTTCTAAGTCCCTGCCATGTGTTGCCACTAGGGGTCCAGAAAAGAACGCATTTCTAGTTCCTATGTATTTTTTCATATTTTTATTGGATATTATGTTTACATTTCAGATTTTATCCCCTCACCCCATTCCCCCCACCACCCAGGAACCCCTATCTCATCCCCCCTCCTGCCTCCACAAGGGTGTGCCCCCACTTACCCCCCACTCCTCCCTCCCCTCCCCACCCTCGAATTCCTCCTCGCTAGGTGTTCAGTCTTCATGGGACCAAGGATCTCCCCTCCCACCCATGCCTGACAAGGTCGTCCTCCCCTAAGTATATAGCTGAAGAGATGGGTGCTTCCCTTTGTGCTCCCAGGCTGGTGGTTTAGACCCTGGGGAGCTCTGTTTGGTTGGCAGTGTTGCTCTCCTCTTGGGGCCACCAACCCTTTCAGCTCCTTCAGTCCTCTAACTTCTCCATTGGGAACCCTTGATCAGATCAATGGGCATCTGCCTCTGGATATGTCAGGCTCTGGCAGACCTCCGAGGAGACAGCTACATCAGGCTCCTGTCAGCATGTACTTCCTGACATCCATATTGGCGTCTATCTTTGGTGACTGCACATGGGACAGATACCAAGTTAGAGTGGTCTCCAGACAGCCCCTCCTTGACTTTCTGTCCCACACTTTGTCGCCATATTTACTCCTTTGAGCATTCTGTCGCTCCTTCCAAGTAGGACCGAGGCAGCCACACTTGGTCTTCCTTCTTCCTTCTTCATGAGCTTCTGTTAGTTGAATCTTGCCTATTTCAAGCTTTTAAGCTAATAGCCACAAATCAGCGAGTAAGTACCATGTGTGTTCTTTTGTGATTGAGTTACCTCACTCAGGATGATATTTTCTAGTTCCATCCATTTATCTAACAATTTCTCGAATTCATTATTTTTAATATCTGAGTAGTACTCCATTGTGTAAATGTACCACATTTTATGTATCCATTCCTCTGTTGAAGGACATCTGGGTTCTTTCCAGCTTCTGGCTATTATAAATAAGGCTGCTATGAACATAGTGGAGCATATGTCCTTGTTATATGTTGGAGCATCTTCTGGGTATATGCCCAGGAGTGGTATAGCTGGGTCCTTAGGTAGTGTTATGTCCAATTTTCTGAGGAACTGCCAGACTGACTTCCAGAGTGGTTGTACCAGCTTGCATTCCCACCAACAATGGAGGAGTGTTTCTCTTTCTCCACATCCTCACCAGCATCTACCATCACTTGAATTTTTTTATCTTAGCCATTCTGACTGGTGTGAGGTGGTATCTCAGGGTTGTTTTGATTTGCATTTCCCTGATGACTAAGGATGTTGAGCATTTCTTAAGGTGCTTCTCGGCCATTCAAATTTCCTCAGTTGAGAATTCTTTGTTTAGCTCTGTACCCCATTTTTTAATAGGGTTATTTGGTTGTCTGGAGTCTAATTTCTTGAGTTCTTTGTATATATTTGATATTAGCCCTCTATGGGATCTAGGATTGGTAATGATCTTTTCCCAATCTGTTGGTTGCTGTTTTGTCTTACTGTATTTGAGGCTGACAAAAAGGAATGGGGAAGGGTTAGAGGGGAGCGTGTGACTGATAGAGCCCACAAGAAGGAGAAAAGCTGGATCTATCATGAGGATCTGAAGTCAAAGAGGGAAATTAGACACCTTCTTGTGGTCTACTGAGGGACTGGGAACGGGAGTGGGCAATTTATAATTGTAGACAGCAACGGCAGGGAAGACCCTTTACCTGATTCCCAGGCTAGCCTGGTCAGTGGGTTTCTATGAATAGAGTCCCTCTGGGTATTCAAGGTTGATACAAAGCTATGGTATGTGTGAAGAAGGCTGGGCCCTGCTAACATGTGCAGATTCCTCACAGAATGGGGGTAGAGGGGAAGGCAGGCCATTGAAGTTTGTTGTAGGTCTGGAGGTGAGACTGTATAGTTACACTAACAACTATATTCAAGTTAAACAGAACCTCCCATTCACAACATATGATTTCAATCTGCATTGACTGGTCTAGTTTGCTAGGATTTGAATGTTTGTTCTAAGACTTATGTTGGCATTAATGGTTGCTGCCACACTGAGAAGATCTCATGTCTTTGAGAGGTATGTAGAACATGGAACATCTGCTCCTGTGAATAGAGTGGCGAGTCTCTCACAGAAATGAGGTTGATTCCTTCATCCTCTCCCCTTCTTTGGGTCACATAGCACTTTGCACAATCTTTGTCTCTCTATGTCTGTGTCTCTTGCCCTTCCTGTCTTCTGTCATTGGATATGTAGAAAGTTGGCCCTTGACAGACACTAATCCTTTGATCAATCAAGGGCTCCTGAATCTAGATCCACAAGCAAATATTTTTTGTTCATTATCTATTTTACATACAGCCTTATGTTCCAATAGCAAAAGTGGATAAAGATATGATTTAACATTTTGGCTACATTTAAAATATTTTAGAAAACAAATGCAAAACATGTGTTTCTTAATTAGTAAAACCTGCCACTTAGTGCTAAGAAATCGTATCTTTCAAGTCCCATTGTAGCAGTCAAATAAATGATTTGTTCTTTAGTGAAAGAGAATTTTGTTTATTAGCATGACACTTTTAAATCATTTAATTTTAAGATTCAAAATATTGTTCCTAAGATTTAAAAATCTTTAATAATAATTTATTACTCTGGGGAAAAAAATAGATAACTGGCGTGTGTAACTTTAATTTTTTTCATAGCCCAGTTTTAATGATGGTTCTAAAATACTTTAACCTTCCTTCTAGCCCATCATCCACCAGAGATAGTGGAAACGAAAGAATACTGGGAAGTGGACTTGCTTAGAAATGGTTCTTTGCTGCAAATCTCATCTGCATTGTCAGGATATCAGCAGTTCAGTTCAGCCTGTCAGTGGGAGCAACGGCACAACCTAGCAACAGCATCCAGGCCTCAGCCAAGTCAGAAATGAGTCAGCACCAAGGACCAGGGTTAACAGGAACACGGGGAAAAGTTCTTGGCTGTGTCTCTCCCATCGAACTGAAGATCAGTGAAGATCAGCAAAGACTCGAGACCAATCAGTTTTGCACACACAGCTTGCTCTACAGACAAGCCCCAAGTGTCACTCACAGTCCATGGAGTCCTATTTATACTTGCTGCAAACATCATGTGTCATCTACTCATCTTGCCTCCCAATGTGTCTGGCCTCAACATGTAAGTCTATTTCAGCTAACACTACTCTGCCAATCATCCTGAGTCCACAGAAGTGGCAAGGAGCCTCCAACATACCACCAGAAGTTTTCTTTGGTAAATTTCTTTCTATGGAGTCCCAACAAATGGAGCTCAACTATGAAGTGGAAGATGGGCTAACACATGTGTGTCAGTAGTGAAGAATCCTTCATCACATGTCCTTTCACATGCTTGCTTTAGCAGATCACTCTTTCTCCTGTGTTTGCTTCAGTGAAATGTTCCTTCACCGTCCAACACAACTGACTTCCCAAAGACCCCTTAAGTTCTCACTTCAGGCTTGATTTTAAAAGAAATTTGCTAAGACAATAGAACCTTAAACATAACACACAGATGAAAAAACAAGTATGTTTCCACAGAAACTGAAAAAACATATTAATAATATACTGTCTCAAGGGATAACATGTGCATAGCTTTTAAATATGTTAATAGACTTTAAATAGATTTATAGGACAGATTAATGTCTTCATGGAAAAACCCAAGTTCTGATATTAGTGAGCTTTTGGGAGAATTCTTCAATCTTTCTGATGTCTTATGCTTTTTGTTCAAATAATAATATAATTAATATATGTGCTCCTTTCTTAAATAGTTATTTTAAGATTAAGGCCAAGTGATACATGGGGAAGTGTTAGGATCGAATTAGACAAACAATATGCATTCAATAATTTCTCATGTTTAATCTGAATCTACTTAATATGAAAATATATGGGACAGTGTAGGAAGGATATTTGCAAAATCAGAAGAAGGTAAAGCACAGGGGATTATGTGGGAGTTAGAACAGGCAGAATCTTCCTTGAATCATCTAGAAGTTAGATTTGATATGAGCTGATGGTGGTGTTTATTTCCACCTTTGACCATGAAGCCAATCAATTAGACCCTCGTCATGTTCTAGGGTGTCCCCTTTTGTGTCTGTCACAGGAAGAGAAGCAAATCGTAGGTGAAAAATTAGCTAATCTCTCTCTCTCTCTCTCTCTCTCTCTCTCTCTCTCTCTCTCTCTCTCTCTCTCTTGCTCTCCTTCAGACTAACTCAAAAAGGGAGAAAATGGAAATACACAGTTAGCTGTTAAAAATTTTCTAACTTCAGGCTAATGAGAGTCCAGGAGTCATCTTTGACTTCATAAAATTTGTATCAAAGTTTTCTTCTGTTTCCAAGATGAATTTTTGCATCTTTTTCAAAAAGTGATTTCATTAATCATAGGAAATGTTTAAAATGCGATAGCATGCTTCACGGCTCATAGGCAGGATGAAATTTTACACACAGCAAGGGCTGGACTACAGCCCTTCCCTTCACAGTTTGTTTCTTCACATCCTTCTAGAGGCTTTTTTATCTGTAAGGGCATGTGTGAAGACCCAGCAGGACCCAGGAAACAGGAAGCTGAAAAGTTCCAAATTCCTGTGGAAACAGAGACTAAAGCACTGTAATGGTGCCCACAGCTGGGAGCCAACTGTGGAGGAGGTGTGTTGGTGGGAGAAGCTTGCTACTGCCTGGCAGTAAAGGAAATGCTGCCGGGCACAACAAAACTCCTGATGGGTGGCAGCTGCAGCCACTGCTTCAGAAGCAGTCTGTGAACCTGGCTAGTATGGGCACTGATTGCCTTGGTGGTGACACACAAGTCTCCCTCAGAAATTTCCATATCCAGCCATGGGGGAGTAGGTTACAAACTGAAGTGGAAGGAACCCAGAGCGGGAGCTCTGGTTCTAACAGGATGCTGCTGCTCTGGCGTCTGCTGTTCTGTTTTCTTTTCTTGTTCCGACATGTTTTGCCCACTGAAGTTCAAATTCATTTCTTTCGCTGTCTTTACAGAGAAAGAGCAAATAAAATATATTCAGGCTAAGCTGCCTTCTTTATAATAGTCAATTTTCGATGATTATTTTTAACAGAGTGAAAGTGTGAGAACAAAATTTGAAAGCAGCATTGTAACAATAACAAAAATTCATGGTCAGCAAAAACCACCAACAATTTGTTAAATATAGTCATAATAAAAATATTAAGCCCCTGCAGGGGCAGGGTGACAAAAAATAAAGGCATACAAGGGCATGCCCAGACAAGTCCAAACAAGCCCAAGTGAGTAATGGGCTATCTGGTGTTTACTTTTCTCTCCCTCCCTTTTCTGGGAGGTCCGAGTTTCTGCAAGTTCTGCCAGTTCTGCAAGTTGCTGATGTTTGAAATATCCAATCATATGTAACCGCGCCAAATTTTCCCGCTCTCCCCAACCCCTACCGATAAATATCCCAAGTTCCCTGGGTCCAGGGCCAGAACCTCTATCTCCTGTGTGAGATATGTTCCAGCCCGAGGGCCCTCATCATTAAACCTCCTCTGCAATTGCATCAAGAAGGTCTCTCGTGTGTCCTTGGGGCATGCAGGTCCGGACTTGGGTGAGGGTCCCCTTTCGGGGGGGTCTTACAAAAGAAAGAAATGAATCTCATTAGCTTTTTTCCTTATGACTCCTATATGATATAGCTAATGTTAATAATTCAGAGCTCTTTGTATATAGAGTGGTCCCGTTTAAGACCCGTGTCCTCAGTGTGGTCTTTGCGTTCTTGTGTGAGAGGATGCAACTTATCTTCTCTGCCTTTCTTCTATGGGGATTAACCACTAGACAGCACTCAGCAAGATGGTGGGTTGGCTTTGGGTGTGGTGAGAGAATTCATAGGTTGATGCCTGGTGCAATGACATGCTTTTATGAGTTATAAAGCTGAGCTCTCATCCACTGTGTACCTGTTACGTATCTTCACCTTACATTCACAGAACCATTTCTCATTCTCTTGAGCCCGTGTGTTTAAATTTTACTTACCAGGTGCTTAACCTGAATAATTTGTTGGTTGGAAAACTAACCTATTTCATAATTACTATTTTAATTCTGATTGCTAACGATCTTACTGAGATTATTTGGGTTCTGAAAATAGAAAAAAAATCATGTTTGCCATTCCACTAATTCAGAGGCATTGATGTGAACCGTAACATGAATGCATTTACTGTATAGACACTTGCTGGAAAGAACAGAGGTATTCTTTCTGTATTGCTCTCTGTAACAATCTTCCACTCTTATGTTTAAAAAAACATATTCCCTATTCTCTTTGCCTTCATACCCCTCCCAATGTCTGTTCTTAACAATCTGCTAGTAGGTGTTCATATTTTCTATTGTACCCATTTTTTTATTCCTTCTAGGCTTTTCTCCATATCTTTAGAATGAATATATATATATATATATATATATATATATATATATATATATATATATATATTCCTCATAGCTTGTGTATGTGTCAATGAAGTGCTATGTGCTCTGGAAGACTCTTGCTTCACTTTCAGATTATATCCGTGACTTATCTACACAATCAGTCAGCCCATTCAAGTATTTTGCTACACTTGATTTAATGTATACACTTGGCAAAACACCAATCAAGCTGTGTGCCCACCCAGTCCTTTCTTCTGTGTGGACTATTTTTACCTGCAGTTTTTCTCAAGTTATGTTAAATTAACCCTCATGGCTGGAAGAAAAAAATACCATATTTATAAATCATTGTCTTTCCCCCCTCTACAAAATAAATAATCTGTGTATACACTATCTTAAAATTTCCACCATGATTTCTCTGATCCACTTTCTTAGCCTTTGACCCTTTTGCTCGCTAAGAAAATGGAAGCCTCCAGAAAGCAAAATGTGCAGCCTCCATCCTTGGTGCAAGTCCTCCAAGGGGCATCTTCATGTTTCTGTGGAGGACTACCTTGATCTCATTCAAGGTACATGCTTATCACTAGACCTGTTATCTCTCACTCTCCCAAGAGAAGTTGCATGCTACCATCCTCTCTGCATTCCATATCATCAAAGTGCACCCTAATTCCATGTTTCTTATTAATGTGTGCTTATATGTGTATTCTTGGGTGTGTGTGTGTGTGCATGTTCTTTGCTGAAATTCACTAATGCTTTCACAATTTTTTTCAGATATTGTTTGCAGAAAAACTCTGCAAGAGTCCTCTCTATTAGTGTCTCCACCTCCTTATAGCCCAGTCAAGTTTTGATTTAATAACTTACTGATCATGGATCTGGTGACGGTCAGGTCACCAATGTCATCTGTTTTGCTGATCCTGTGGTCAACTCCAATTCCCTACCTTCCTTTATCTACCACTAGACCCAGTGTTTGACATGGTTTTCCCTACTCTAGGACATCTGCCCTCATTTGATTTTAAGATGTCATGCTCTGTAGTCATATCTAACATCTAGACAAGCTGTCAACAATGCTTTTTACAACTGGCCACATAACAAAGTAGTCTATGAACCAACATCTGCATTTGTGGTTATGATCAACATCTGCATCTGTAGCTATGATCAATATGTGCATCTGTGGTCACAATCAATGCCTGGATCTATGGTCACGATTAACACCTGCATCTGTGGTCACAATAAACACCTGCATCTGTGGCCATGACTGGTGCTTTGTTCATTAGCACTTAGATCTGTTAAAAGTGATTGAGTCTAGAAAGAGGCTCTTGTGGGGTATCCAAGTTCAGATTCCAGCAGCCACATGTCAGCTCACAAATGCCTGTAATCTAATTCCAGATGATTCCATGCTTCCATGGAAGACTCTTGCTTCACTTTCAGATTATATCCATGATTTATCTGCATAATCAGTCAGCCCATTCAAGTATTTTGCTACACTTGATTTAATGTATACACTGGGCAAAACACCAGTCAAACTGTGTGCCCGCCTAGTCCTTTCTTCTGTGTGGACTCCATTTTCTTAGCAAGCAAAGGGATCAAAGGCTAAGAATGTGGTTTAGAGTAATCATGGTGGAAATTTTAAGATAGTATATACAGAGATTATTTATTTTGTAGAGGGAAAAAGACAATGATTTATCAGACTCAGAATGCATCAAGTACTCACATAGTATACATACATATATGCAGATACAATACTAATAAACATAAAATAAAAATAATCAGGTCTTGCCGGGCGGTGGTGGCACACGCCTTTAATCCCAGCACTTGGGAGGCAGAGGCAGGTGGATTTCTGAGTTCGAGGCCAGCCTGGTCTACAGAGTGAGTTCCAGGACAGCCAGGGCTACACAGAGAAACCCTGTCTCGAAAAACCAAATAATAATAATAATAATAATAATAATAATAATAATAATCAGGTCTTTAAAATAAATCCTTAACTTGTTTACACAAAAGTGGGCTATTAGTTGGCCTCAGCCTACCAGCATTGTGTTCTGTCACAATTATAGATTTCTGAATTGCCAAGTGTCTTAGGACCTCATTTGTAGATCTTCTGTCTGGAATGGAAGAGTTTACTCACTTGATAAGACCAGTGTTTAAACTTTAAATACTGTTAATCGGGGTGTTGGTGTACCAAGGTGTATACTTCTCTCGGGTCTTGTCACCAAACATTTAAATCAAGTTTTTAATTGCCTCCATGATATCTACATTTGTATGGTTACTGTGGATATAACTCAAGCTTAAATCCTGATGTCCCTCTAAGACAATTTCAATGCTCCAGATTTTCTTAAGCTCAACATCTATGTTGCCTCCGACCTATTACTGATTTGCTTTACATCCCGCATTTAATCTGTCTGTGAATTATGTTGACGATGTGTGCTTGAGAATAGCTATATACTGCTCTATATGCAGAGCTGAACTCATGCAGATATAAGTCATTTGCCTTCACTTTTATCATGGACGTAATCTAAGTTGCCTGTTAACTGTCCTATGGCAAGTATACAGCTAAGGCAGTGTTTCTCAAAATATGGGCCCCTAAACCATCTATAGGCCCACATGGAACAAAGAATCTTATATCATACTGCACAGAAATTACACTACAGATCATACACTTTAGATTATGTATTTTCTATTAAACTTTATCAGGAGGATTTGCAAACAGGGTGTAGAGTCTTTAAAATGTTCCTGTCTGAAATAGCATTTCTTATTGGCATCCCAATATTATAGTTTATTCTTACCAAAGTAGTTGGCCTATTTGAATTAGGTTTCAGTTTGAATTATTTTGTTACTTGTAAAACCCTATAGGATCTTTTGCCTGCAGTGTGAAAATAGTGCCACCAGATGGGGATATTTTATTGTGAATAAGATGTGATCTCTAAGGATTAAAAAAACTTGGATTGATTACTTTTATAACATAATGGGCCTGGTTTGTATGAAACAGTAAGTATAAACATTGATAGAACAGTAGTGCTGTGGAAATGTATATACTTTATGTTGTTACTTGGGATTTATCTCATTTGCATTTTCACTGTACTTTAAAATCATTGTATTTTATTTTACTTAAGTTCATTCATCAAAAATCAATTCATGTATGTAATACATTGTAATGATTCTCACTCCTGAAACTTCCACTTTCTTCCCTTTTGTCAATCCCGTTTCTCTTTCACACAATCATGCCTTCTTTTAAATATTTTTTGACTTACTGAGTTTGTCCAGGGCCATCTAGACCATGGGTTTGGAACTGGCCTCTCTGCAGCTTGATGGGCTCATCAGTAGGAAAACAGCCAAAGACAATGACTCCCCACTTCCATGAATGTATTAGTGGGTGTGGTGCAGTAGGGAGAGGTCCCTCTCCAGTCCATGATTGTTTCTTGAAGATACCAGTCTTGTGCAGGTGCAGGGGGATTAGAGCCCATCATTATCAACACAGGTAAGCATGGCATGGCAACAGGCTGACAGCTCACATCTTAAACCACAATCAGGAAGCCACTTGGAACCCGGGAATCATTCCAGTTTTTGAACTTTCAAAGCCTGTTCCAGTGACGCACTTCGTCCAGCATGACCACACCTCCCAAACTGCCAAATTAGTGCCAAGTACGCTCTGGAGACTATAGTAGTCACCGCATCAAACCACTACAGTTCTGTTTAGAGCTGAGCACCCGGCCATCACTTGTCAGCACCTTGAGCAGCATTCACTCTGCATTCACAGCTATCACTGTGATAAGAGGTTTGTCTGATTAATGCTTAGGGTAGCATTTGTCTGCATATATAAGCAGATGTTTAGAATGTTAATTTAACTGAATAGCAGTAGTGTCCTCTTTAGGACTCATTAATTCCTTATCCATGGGTTTTTGGTCAGGCTTCTGGTAGCAGGCATTAGTTCTCTCTGGTGGGGTCAACCTCCAATTTAATTAGAGAGCAGTAGTTGTCTCCTTAACCATCATGCCACTGTTGTACAAGTGGGGGCATCTTGTCTGGAAACCTCTTGCCGTTTACAGCTGGAGCTTCCATAGAATTTTCTTGAACCATGGAAGCTAGCACTCGGGGAGGAGGTTCCTCACACAGATCTAGCTTCATTTCTCTAGTAACTAGTAACATAGTCTCCTGTCACAGCTTGCATTGTTCTAGAGGCCCCTGGGACTCCTCTGACTAACAACTCACATGGAGATGTTTAGCCCTGGGCACAGGGAATTTTGCTTAGTAACCCACAGCTTTTGGGAGCAGCATGGTGCAGGTACTGGGGACAGCTTCCATCAAATGCCCATTCAAGAACATTATGATTTAACTGGGTTAGAGGGTAGTATCTTTCCATACAGCTTATCCATGTATTTAGGTTATCCTCTCCCACCCTTCATCTTCATCATCTCTGGACTCTTCTTACTTAATCCCACCCACAACACTCGTCTTCTCTACTTCCATTTTTGTTTATGTTTTACTATCTTCTCTCCCCCAATTCACCCCTAGTAGCTCTTATATAGTTTCCTGGTTTGCACAATATTCCAAGTTATACATATATGCCTAAAAAACCCAAGGTAGGATCCACATACGACAAAGAACATGAGGTATTTGTCTTTCTGGGCCTCAGTTACCAGCTTCATTTTATTTTTTTGCCACTCCCTTCCACTTACCTGAAATTTCATAATTTCATTTTTTTCTTTCTGGCCAAATAAATTTTGATTGTGTATGTGTACCAATTTTCATTACCAGGTTAACAGTAGATGGACATCTAGGCTGGTTGCATTCTTTAGGTACTGTGAATAAAGCAGCAGGTGTCTCTCTGTAAAGAAGGAAATCCTGTGGGTATATGCTCAGGGGTCTCATAGCTCAGTCCTATAGTAGAGCCTCTTCAAGCATTGTGCAATCAGACTGCTTTCCGTAGCTTCACTGATGTACACTACTACATGCATGCCAGGATTTGTTTTGATTTTAATTCTATTTTAAAATAAGATTAAAGGAAATTACTATTCCTATGAGAATTTTGTACAATATATTTTTATTGTATTCATTCTTCCCCAATTTCTCCCAAATCTGTACTCGTATCTTAGTCTCTTACCTACTGCCATGTCAGAATACCATTTTCAAGGTAACTTAGAAAAGAAAGCAATTAATTAGGAACTCATGGTCTCAGAAGGCTAGAGTCCATGATCATCACGGTCTGGAACATGGCCACACATGGTACTGGAGTAGTAGTGGAGAGCTTACATCTAACCCATAAACAGGAAACAAAAGAGCTAACTAGGACGGGCTTGGGTTTTTAGCCCCAAAGATCGCCCTTAGTGACACACCTCCTTCAACAAGAACACATCTAGTCCTGTCCAAACAGCTCCACCAGCTGTGGATTAAGCATTCAAATATATGAACATTCATAGCACTACAAATATTTTTTTCCTAGTATTCACCTATGTCATCTCCCAAACCCATCAAGTCCAATTAATGGTTCCCACATACTCTTAGATGTATGGCCTTCCATTGGAACCCTGAAGATTTACCATAGGATGATGCACTGGTAAAGAAAACTGACTTTCCCTTTCCCAGCAAGCTATCAATTACCAATGGCTGGGGCTGAGACTTCATGCTTGTCTTCATTCTCCATGCTGGGATTTTCTCTTGCCTGTGCTTGCACAGATCTTGTGCTACCATGAGTTCATGTGTGACCTGCTGTGTCCAGAAAGTATAATGTTTATTTTTAGGTATATGGATACGTATGTGTCTGTGTGAGGGTATGTGCAAATAAATGCATGTGTCCATGGAGGCCAAAAAGAGGGTTTCTGAGCCCCTGGACGTAAAATTACAGGTCAATTTGAGTCTGAATGCTAAATGGGTGCTTGGAAATGAATTTTGACCTTTGCAAGAGCAGCACGTTCTTAACTGCTGAGATGTTTCCCCAGCTCTTCGTTTGCACCTGATGATTGACTAATGTCATTCAGGTAAGATGGAATTTAACAAAAGCTTTAATATGCATTTCTTTTATTATAAAGGATATCAATCATTTTTGCAACTCTACTCTTTGAATTTTTTTAGAACATTTTAAAATTCCTTATCCCATTTTTTAAAACTGGCTTACTGTTTGTAAAGAGCATTAAAGCGTTAGAGTATCTTGTCTTGCCATTCTATTTTCTTGTAAAACTCACTCCGACCCTGCTGCCCCCAGATCATAATTCTCTTTACACAACTATCTATGTAGAACCTGTAAAATACATTAAACCTCTTATAGGGAGCTTTTTGTTCTTCTAGCAATTTTTAAAATTAATTGTCCTCATTTATAGCAAAGAACTTCATGCTGGCAAAAGCTTTCTGTTTCTGTAGACTCATACCAGATTCAAGGTTGGAGATAGAAAATCCCTGTGAGTCTCAAAAGGCAATAATAAGCCTTATGAAACACACCCAGAGACTTCCCTAACAACACTGTCTAGGGAAAGAGAATTTATCACAGCTAAATTGCAACTGTCCTTTATCACTTAAGGGAAGGAGAACATGTTGTCACTAACAGTTAGAGATTTGAGATAAAGACTGAAGTCTTAGAAAATCCTAAAGCAAAGCAAGGAGACAAAATTGAAGCAACTACAGGAGGAATGTGGAACCTTGACATGAAGACTTTGAACAGTTAAAATAATTACTAAACATTTTCAAAATTTAAAAACAGATTAGCATAATCATTAAAAGTGACTTTAGTGTAATATTTTTTTTTTTAGAAATTCAGATGTCTGTTTCCTCTACTCCTTTTCAACTTCATTATTTCTGTTTTAGTTATCACACACACACGCACACACACACGCACACACACATGCACACACATCCATGAACATGCACAAACATACACATACATCTATGCATGTGCATATGCCCCCCACACATGTCTTTGCACAAGCATATGCACACACACACATGTCTGTGCATGCCCACATGCACATGCACCCACACATACAAACATACGTCTGTGATATATGTCTATATATATATATAGTTTGCATATGCTCAACCTAGGGAGTGGCACTCTTCTAGGTGTGGGCTTGTTGGAGTAGTTGTGGCCTTCTTGGAGTGAGTGTGGGATTTAAGACCCTTATCCTAGCTGCCTGGAAGTTAGTATTGTCCTAGCAGCCTTCAGATGAAAATACAGAACTCAAAGCTACTCCTGCACCATGTCTGCCTGGACAATGCCATGATCCCACTTTGATAATAACGGATTAAACCTCTGAACCTGTAAGCCGGTCCCAATGAAATATTGTACTTATAAGAGTTGCTTTGGTCATGGTGTCTGTTCACAGCAATAAGACCCTAACTAAGACAATGCACATACAGGTGCACACACACATACACACACACATGCCCATGCATATCCACATGCCTGCCCCTCTACAATGTGTTTTTAAGTGAATATAAAGAAAAAGTAGACATCTCTTTATAATGAACGATGTGCCTAGAAAATTGTTGTCACGGTATGAGTACTGAAGGGCTCTGCAGTTCTTCTCTATGGTTTTTATGTTTGCAGCCCACATACTTCGTGCTGGCAGACTCTTGTCTTTGGCAGCATTGTGTATTTTTAGCGTCTCTACCATTATGCAGTCTCCATTTCATTTCCCCTTCCAGGGCTCTCTGCTGGGAATCCAACTATGTTGCACATTGTCTGGCCTCTTAGATCATCCTTAAAATGTAGCTGCAAGTCTGCATGACCCAGCAACTATTCCATTCTGCAAACATGCAAAACCAGCATGGTATGGTGTATAAGGTTCATCATATGCTGAAATAGTATTGAGGAATCCTTGTATCAAGGCTGCAGTGTCTTCTGTGTGCTTGGGCAGCTGAATCCTGAAAAGCACTTCCTTAAGTAGCCTTGGCTACCTAAGGAAACATAACAGTGTTTATTTCTCAAGAGACAATCTTTCAAATGTGTTTATGATTTTAGTCATTAAAATCTGCCATGGGTAGAATTTAACCATCATCCCAGTTGAGAAGTTTTTGACTTCTGCTCAATGGCATTAATATCTTCAATGGTTATAATTTCCATATCTGCAACTTGAAGTAATATGACCAAACTGAACATTTAAAAAATAGAAACTCTGTTTTTCTTCCTCCTTCAGTTAAGTTTTATTGCATTTTCTTCTTCTACCCCTATCCTGGTTTGAATATGCTTGACCCGGAGAGTGACACTATTTGGAGGTGTGGCCTTGCTGGAGTAGGTGTGTTACTGTGGGCATGGGCTTTAAGACTCTCGCCTTAGCTGCCTGGAAGTCTGTCTTCCACTAACAGCCTTCAGATGAAGAGGTAGAACTCTCAGCTCATCCTACACCATGCCTGCCTGGACGTTGCCATGTTACCACCTTGATGATAATGGACTGAACCTCTGAACCTCTAAGCCAGCCCAAATTAAATGTCCTTTATAAGACTTACATTGATCATGGTGTCTGTTCACAGCAGTAAAACCCTAACTAAGACAACCCCATTGCTCCTTCTCTCTCATTGTGTGTGTGTGTGTGTGTGTGTGTGTGACCATGTGGATGTTACCACAAGTGTAGAAATCTGAGAAAAGTTTTGGAGCCAGGTTCTTTGTTGTCTTCTGACTTCCCAGAGGGCAAAGCAGAGTCAGGATGAATAGGATCCATTGAGGCTCTGGACTTGCCAGGGATGCAGGGAGTGTTACAGCTCTTAGAGAAGAAGCAAGAAAGTTTAGGCAGACTTCAGGGGGATGGTAGCCAAGGTCCTTGTTCTCTAATCAACTGCTATGACAGTGACAGCACCACCCGGCCTCAGTGGTAGTTTCGGCAGCATGAGCCTGGTCACCCAGGCAGGTTCAAGGTCCAGTGATAAATGCTTCAAGAGAAAGAACTTTTCCCCAGGTTTTGAAGCTCAGTAAAAACAGGTACTCTCAGATGATCCCCAGGGAAATAATGTGTGCTTTATTCCACGTAGACAGAGACTATATAAACTGAGGAGTGGGGTGAGATTTAGGGGTAGGTGTTTCCTGTTGGCTCAGTTTGGGATGTTAGTGATGCTCTGTTTGCATGGGGAGGGACTCCAGGTGTTTTCTTATGGGACTGATTGTCTATGGTCCTTTCAATGGGTCTGTTGTGGTTACATGTTCCAGAGCAGGTACAGAAATGGGTTGAAACTGATTCTACCCCTGCTGATCTCGAGTTTGAGATACCGGGGTCTGAGCTTACTTACTTCTATCAGTTCTGTCTCGTGGCTTTTTCTCCATCATGTGGAATTTCCAGAGACTGAACTCAGGTAGTTAGGCCTAGCTTTACCCATGGAGACATCTGGCTAGTCTCTAGTTTCACTTTTTGAGCCCCACACAGAAGTAACCGTTAAGCTGCACTTACAGTCTCTAAAGTCTTCACCTCCAATGTCTTATTCCTCTCACAGACAGTTCTGACGGTCTGGGAATCACAAGGTTAGGTTTAAGTACAATGATGACCACAATTTTCTGTATCACTTTTTTTTTTTCATTTATGTAATCAAAGACAGCCACAACCTATGGAACAAAAGCTTTATTTTGATTCACAGGTTTTCCCTTTTAGTTCATTAAGGTGAAGATTAGTATCTCTGAGCATTGTAGAATAGCTCTTGTCACTGTGGATCAGGAAGCAGAGAACAGGGAATACAGGCAGTCTGCTACATTTATTTGTCTCTCCTGTCAGTCAGAGTGGCCAGACCATGTAATGATTCTGACCTACATTCAGGGTGGGTCTTTCCCCTTCATGTGACCCTTCTCTGAAAGGTCCTCACAAACACCAGATGTTTGCTTTAGTCAGATTGTCACATCAGTGACTCAAAATCCAATAAAATTTACAGTGACTTTTAGGCTGGTCTTAAACGATCTAATGTGAGGCCAATAGAGGTAGATGTGGAAGAGGAGAATAGAACGTGTTTGCAGTGGTGTGCTCAGTGGGGGTGGGGACTATGAGGATCAAAATCTACTGAGCAGTACACCTTAGCATCACTAGGGTATGTCATTGTTATATTAGTGTCTGGTACCTGATTCTTAGAACTGCATAGATGATCAGAATCATGTCAGGTGCTTGTCAAGAGTAAACAACATGAAAATCTGACTAGGAGGTGAGGGCATAAGACATTTCTGATGCTGTATGATGTGCTCTTGGGATTGGAAAGGTAACAGAATGATTAGGCGCTAGGGTAACAGGACTTGTATAAAATTATAAAGGAGTCCTTAAACCACTTCAGAGAGTGACTTGGAGCTCACTAAGTCTATGATCTTTCAGAGTTTTCCCAGCTTGGTGCCAAAGTATCAAGATTTACCCACATCCATCCAGTCCTCATTGGCTCAGCACTGTCTGATCTGTCATTCTGGAAGCTGAGATGAATATTCCAGAAGCACACTTTTAGTGTTGTGGAATAAGTCCAACCCTCCTTAAGAAGCTGGAAGGGATAGTATCCAGCACTACAAAGAATGCTTCTTTTCTATAGTAATTGTTAAGATTGAAGGACTTAATACACAGTTAACAGCAGGAAATGCACTTGACAGTAGTCAGCATTGTAGAATTGATGGCTGCTGTTTTTCTTATTATTAATGATTGGATGGAGAACATTCATGAGGCTCTGAGTGGTTTGTTTTGACATGTTTATGGCAGTGGCTTACTCAAACGTTACTTATAACAGCATCCAAAGAGGATAATGTTTAATGAATTGAAATGTTTCCTTTATTTTACTTGAAAAAAAAAAGAAATACACAGAAGAATTAAAAACAAACAAACAAACAAACAAAACCTCAGAAGTGTCATCATAATCTGTTTATGTACTTTTTGAGATTTATTTATGTCTTTGATGTAAATGAGTACTCTGTCTACGTAAACAGCAAAAGAGAGCATCAGTCCCATTACACATGATTGTGAACTACCATGTGGCTGCTGGGAATTGAACACAGGACCTCTGGAAGAGTAGCCAGTGCTCCTATCTTCTGAGCCATCTCTCCAGTACCCATAATCTATTTGAATCTCTCCTTATGAAGGTTTGAATCATAGCACTGATCTCAGTTGCGCTGAGATGCCTTGTGCACAATTCACCACCATAACCTTTATTTGGGGGAGATTTTACTGCTGTATTCTTAGAGGCATGGTACTGTTGAGCTAAATATTTATTCACATTGGTTTGCTCTCACTTTTGACTTCTCTTTACTGCCATGATGATTATGAACTTGATGAGGCTGCAGATGTTGTTCCCTAACATAATGGAAGGGCTAGGCTGGAGGAGGGAGTCCGTGCATGTTGGGAGTTCATGAATAATTTGCACCTAACAAAGTCTACAATTCTTGAATCTAAGACAGAATCACAGGCCAGATGGTTTAAGTCCAGGCCTCTGTTTCTGTGTTTTGGACTACACTGTGAACAGATCTTTCTTAGCTCTGAGTGACAGAGATGAACTTGCCTAGCTGGCTGGTAGTTCATTCAAATAATATGTAGGAGAGGCAACTTCTTTCTTTCATGTAATTTTATATCAATATATTAATTATAGAATTATAGTCAGCATCTCCCCATAGATACATGTTTGTGTGCTTGTGTTTGTGTGTATGTATGTGTTTGTATGTATGTGTGCATGTGTGTGTGTACATGTGATTGTGCACATGTGGACAGGAGCATGTGCATATATATTTGTGCAAGCAGAGGCTAAAGTTCAATTTTGTTAGCTTATTCAATATCTTTACACCTTATTTTTGAGACAGGGTCTCTCATTGATTCTGCCATTCACTAATTGGGGTAGGCTGGCTGAACAGCAAGATCTGGATAGCCTGTTGTCCTTGCCTCTTTAATGCTGGAGTGACAACACCATCCAGCCTGGCTTTTCATATGAATTCCCAGAGCTTCAAATGAATTTCAATTAAGTTTCAGTGGCTTTCACTTCACACACACACACACACACACACACACACACACACACACACATATACATACATACACATATATGTCCATATATACATATATGTAAGTAATATATATGAATATATAAATAAAAGACTGCACAGCATACTTGCTGCCAGCATTACTCCTTTTGATGTTGGTGGGATCTTGCTCCTAGAAGATGGTGATGACTTTCCCTTTGATGATAAGCTTCCCATTCTCAGCCTTGAATGCGCTCTTAAACTTGCCATGTGTAGAGTCATACTGAAACATTTAACCATGTATTTGAGGTCAATATTTGAAGTGTCAATGTTTGTATTGAGGTCATGTATTTGAAGGGTTCATTGATGGCAACAATATTCACTTTGCCAGAGGAGTTGGAAGCCCTGGTAACCAGGCACCCAATACAGCCAAATCTGTTCACTCCAATCTTCACCATCAAGTCTAAGGGATGGGGCTGGCACTGCGTTAGATGTGGCTGTCTCTGGAACATGGAGGAGCAGAGTCCACACGTATTTATTATATTCTGTTTCTTTGAGAAATCACGGTGGCGACTATTTCATGGCGGACACACACCTCTGTGACATTAATTATTATGTCTCCCAATAACTCTATAAGTTATCATCATCATATTAGTTATTGTCATCACCATTTACAGTAATCTTACAAAGGTTCAGTAGCTTGCCTAAGTGTGCTCCCTCTGGCTTCATAGACCATGCCCATGCAGTAAATCTGGGGAGCTGAGGGCGCTAAGAATCCACAAGAGTCCCATGATGGCCTTCAGTATTATTCGTACCTTCAATAATGTTCAAACTACTAATCATCATAGCCTGTACGAATTCTGTTCAATGTGTGTATCTTCTTAGTATTCCCGTGACAAATGTAGCATCGTAAAAAATGCACAAAGGAAAGAGAAAAATAGTCTTTACTCTATTAATTTTTATTATCACATTTTACGTCTGAAGCTGGGGAAATAATTCCTTATTACCAGACACATTAAATAGCCCAGGAAGCAGATCAATAATGGAATGCAAAGAGACCACATAGTACCCTTTTATCTCTGTCTTTGAGAAATATATCAAGTATATTACTGCCCTTACCCCTATGCTGTTCTTCCTCTTGGCTTCAACTAAATTAGTTCCCTGTTAGTCTTTTGCTTGGGTCCAGGTACACTTGAGGAGAATTTCCATTTTGATGATGCCACCACCATGTTATTGATGCAGAAGCCCAGTGTGACATCAGAATGTCAACAACTGCAACTGTTTTATGAAAAATAAATATCAAGTATATTTTCAAAGTTTTGTTGATTTTTCAACTATCCAAGATATAACAATAGTTTGGTCTCGGGACAAGCATATGTGAATAATTTAAGCACTTGGGAGATACTAAAAAGCCAGAATCTTTTATAGCCTATGGTTTTTATACTTCTTTCCCCAGTTATTTTTTAGGTTATTCTGTATTCAATTTAATAGTTTTATAGTGGGTAAAAAATGGATTCCCCATGTGAGTTCTCTCTCTCTCTCTCCCTCTCTCTCTTTCTCTCTCTCTCCCTCTCCCTTTTTCTCCCTTTCCCTATCTCTCCTTTCCTCTCACGCTCTCTCCTTTCCTGTTCCTCTCTCCTCTCTCTCTTTTTCTCTCTCTCCTTTCCTCTCTCCTTCTCTCTTTCTCTCTCTCTCTTTCTTTCTCTCTCCCCTACTCTCTCTCAATCTATATTGGGAAGATCTTATTTCTTAAGATAATGGCAGATAGGTATAAAGCACATAGCTTATTTTAAATACTCACCCTTATTCAGAACAAAGTGCAGTGCTAGTTTTTAACAGAATGGCTATGATCTCATTGAACGGTACTTCTGAACTGTTTATAGTCTGGATTTGTGTGGATGTGCCCCTCAGTGCCTTATATCAGAATTTTTGGGCACAGTGATTTATTCAAGTTACTGGTCACATGCTTAAGCCTTTACATTCAATAGTTTGCACTGAAGCTAATTCAACACAGCTGTTTTAAATAAAAACAAACGTGACCTAAAAGCAGGATGAAAAATGGAAGGTGATTGACTACACCTTTTTTTTTCCATGGTTGTTGGGCTCAGAGGCAAATTCACTGGACCCAGAGTGCACAAATCCTAGGTAGAAAGGCTAGGTAGTTTGTCCTGGGGATGGGGGCTTCCATCTCTGTTTCCAGAGTGGTATGTGACTACCACCTGCTTTCTTTGCTCTCATGTGGGTTCTGAAAATCTATTCTTTATTTTTATGCTGTACAACACGTACCATATCCACTGATACATCCCCACACCACACATTTCATTCTTTCTCAATCTCTCATTATATTGCCACCAAAGAAACTTTCCTATCACTGTTGCTTATTTTAACAGATGGGTTACATACATGTCACTGCCTTTTGCAATTCACTAATAATTAAATGGTAATCAATCATGCTCACCACTATCTTATATGAATCAATTATAATTCAGCTCAAATATCTTTGTCCTAGTTGTGTGCAGGGCAGATTTTATTTGAACATAAAGCAAAAATGCCTAGATTTTTGTGAACTGAACTAAAAGGTCTTGGCAAGCACATGGGTTTGGAGGGAAGTGCTGAACTTGGGCCTCCCTCTGCTGATGCCAGATATGTTGTCTTGGTCTTAAAATTCGTGGACCCTTTCAACCCTAAAATGAAGTACTTGCATGAACAAAACCTAATCTTTTAAATCATAATTTGTAGAAGAACCATCTCTTGGTTAAGGGGAGATGATGCATTTAAGAGACTTGAGAACAGTGTGCTGCCTAACGAGAGGTGAGAAGCACCCATTAGTCACATGTGCTTTGTTCTTTTCATTGGCCAACCCCTTGGGATACATTTATAAGATATTATAGAATCTTCCAAAGTAGTATTAAAATAAAAATTAGTTCTATCAGGTTCCATGCAAAACCAGTTTTCCAATAATCCCTTCAAGTGAAAATGAGCTTTTATAAAATGACCCTTCCATCCCTGAGATGGAGCTAGAGCCTTACCCAGTTTTTTTTCCCATTGAATTCTTTCCAAGGGTCCATTGATTGTTGCTCTCTACCTTGTTCTGTTGGTTCATCAGAGTCGATCTTTACCTACCCAATGAAAAAAGGGTCCTCTGAGCAGTGCAGCCACCTCAGCTCAGTGCACTCATGAAGGTTAAGTTCAGGCAAGGGCCACAACTCCATGTAGGATGGAAAAGATGGTTTCTCTCCTGATTGACACCCTTGCTTTGCTGCCTATCTGAGTTAGGAAGCACAGAGGCATCAGCTCTGTTTTCTCTGCCATTTGTTTTTTAGTTACATATGTGAATTTCTGATGGAACTTCCAACCTTCAGATATAACTTGAGTCAAACTGTTCCTTTTCAAATATACTATGAATACAAAGCAACACTTTATAACGAGGTAAGGACATTTCTATTAAAATAACAACATTGAAAAAGACAACTTGAAAAGACAAACTTCAGCTTTTTTATGACCCACAAATATTTGGGGATATAAATTATTAGGAATGAATAAAATGGAATCATTGTGTAATATTCTTAGGCTGTTTCAGACTAGAAGATTTTATAGAATCTTAAAATATATTTGAGCAGAAAATGTCAAAAGAACATCTTAAGTCATATATATGATTTTTCTAATATAATATGAACTTTTATTTAAATGAGAAAAATATTATAATTATCTTAAGGGAAAACTGCTTGTTCTATTGATCATTATTATTAGTTAATGTTAATAGTATGTATTACAGAATTTATGTATCTTCCATGAACTTGGGAACTCACTTGAGGATACAGATATGAATCGTAGGCATATCTGAATGACATATGTCACTGTCACTGGATGGATGGGTCCATCTGTTCATGTAGGATAGAAAGCAGGCACAGACTGGTTCTGAAAAGACATGCAGTGAAAACCGAGCTTGCTGCTGTGTGGCTGTCACCTAGCATTAGGGAGATGTTGGCAGTTGGATCAGGAGTTCAAGGCCATCCTCAACTACATAGCAAGTCTGAAGACATTTTAGGTGTATGAGGCCAAATAAACCAAATTCGTAATTGGAAAGAAGAAGCACCTCTGACCAATTGTGAAGATGCATGTTTTATTTTAGGTGACGGAATGTGAATATGTATGCTATACTTGAGAAAGGGAAGAAATGGGACACATGCATTATTTTGCACAAAGCTGAAATATATTCATTTGTACCACAGCTTCCTGCTGGATCATACCTTTCTAACACATTACACTGAAGCCATAATGGGCCTTAAGGACAGTCAGTCTATTACCGTCTTGCTAGTCATTGTTGCTTACCAGTTTCTCATCAGTTCCTGATTTTCTGCAAGAAGAACAGTTGCCTAAATATTACAATCGAGTGCTGTAGTGTTTTTGCTGTGGTAGTCCTCTTTGGGAAGGATTAGGTGGTATGGTTCTAGGGGAGGACAGATGCTATTGAAGGTGGGTATTGAGAGATTAAAGACTTGTACCATTTTGAGTTTGCTGACTATGTTGTTTACAGTTTGAGACAGAAGCTCTCAGCTGCTGCTCCAGTCACTAGGTCTTTGTCCTGCTTCCATGATGTTTCTATCATTATGAGCTCCAATCCTTTGTAGCAAACACACTCTTCATTCTATAAATTGCCATTCTATAAATTGCCTTGTCCATGATGTTTTACCAAATAAATAGAATATTAACTAACATAGGCATCCAGAAACTTGACAATTTTATTTGTTATTTGTAATATATTTGTCACTTCAGTGAACATACGAGGTCCTTGTGTCAATATAAGAGCAAGAGTCTATAGTGGTAGTTTACATTAAGGTTCTTCCTGTACAGGGTTTGGGAATAACACCATCTCTTAAAACTATAAGTTGCACCCTGTCTTCTCATTTATGAAGTGGTCTTTACTGTGTAGCTCACATGAAATGCACCATTTCACCTCCCCACCCCCAAATGCCCCTCTCCCATCTGGAGAGAACCTGAAAGAATAAATCCTGTAAGCCTGGTATGATGGGCAATCTTGTCTACTTGATGGGATTTAGAATCGCCATTGAAACAAATCTCATGGTGTGCTTGTAAGGGATTCTTGTACCATACATCAATTAAGGCAGGAAGATCTACCCTATATGTAGATGACTGTACTCCATGGGAAGATTCCAGACTCAATATAAAGGAGAAAACAAGTTGGACACAAGCAGTCCTCACTGTATTTCCTGACTGAGAGTGATGTGATGAGCTGCCTCCTGCTCCTGCTTCCATGAACTCCTCCCATGACAGACTATATCAGCAGAAACTGTAGGAGTGAAAATTAGCCTTTCCTTACTCCTTCCCCCTCCCTCTCTCCTTTCCTCCCTCCCTTTCTCCTTCCCTTCCCTTCCTCCATCTCTCCCTCCCTCCCTTTCTCCTTCCCTTCCTCCATCTCTCCCTCCCTCCCTTTCTTCCTTCAGTAGCTTTTGTCACATATGTCATTGCAATAAACAAAAAGTTACAAATTCACCGAGATTTGGATTAGAACCTATGTTTGGCCCATTTTATTTTATTTTTCCCAGAGAATTGTCTGCTATCCTCTCCCCCACTGACTCTAGTGAAGAAAAACAAGAGGACAAAGCGGGAGAATTTGGGTATGCTTCCTAGAAGCAGAACAAGATAGTTCTGTACTGGGCCCAGTGGCAGCAGCAGCCATGCAGTGTGGGAGTGCATAAAAGAATGAGACTATCATCCTATTGCTC
Source organism: Arvicanthis niloticus (assembly GCF_011762505.2). NCBI lineage: Eukaryota > Metazoa > Chordata > Mammalia > Rodentia > Muridae > Arvicanthis > Arvicanthis niloticus. Next base: position 6,030,072 of record NC_133435.1, read on the forward strand.
ACTCCAGAGCTAGTACTCTTTGCCACACCCACTCTTGATTCTGTGAATACTGCCTAAGACGAGTTGCATTCTATTATATGTAAGCAAGAAATGTCTCAGATTTAAAACTACATTGACAAAGTAGCATCTGGAGTCATATCAGTGTATCTGAATGAAGATAAGCAACTTTTTTTTTATAATATTGACATGTATTAAGAGTTAGTCAATATGTATTTATTATGATATATGGCAGTCATGTTGCCAAGCTTTTAAAGTAGTTTGAAAAGTAACCAAAATGCTAATGTAATATTGCCTAAAGCTTCTGTGACAGAAACTGGTGCCAGTAAATGATATTGTCAATATTAGTAACTTGACTTACAATATAAACCTATTAAGTTCTTAAAATCTAAGGGTTTAAAGCTGGGAAGAGTTTGGTATGCTTTTTTTGTGATGTATTTTCTTTTTGTTTGTTTGTTTGTTTGTTTGTTTGTTTGAGACAGGGTTCTCTGTGTAGCCCTGGCTGTCCTGAAAGTCACTCTATAGACCAGGCTGGCCTCAAACTCAGAAATTCACCTGCCTCTGCCCCCAAGTGCTGGGATTAAAGGCGTGCACCACCACTGTGATGTACTGCAGCGGTGGAGATTTGAAAGGTCAAGTTTTATGTAGGAATTCCCTTGTGCTGAGCCATAGAGGAATGAGATCCCACCTACGGCGCACGAGGTGCTGTATGTGAATGAGAACAATTCTGAGTACATCGAAAAAAAATACTGAAACTTTATTAAGGCTTGCAATTGTGAAATTAAGAGAAAAATAATTACAAAAAGCATGTTCAATTATAATTTTTTATCTTTGAAATTTTCATACAAGTATACACTAAAATATGATCATATATGCCCACCACTTTCTTCACCCAATTTCTTCATTCTTCTTTCAATGTGTCCCTCTCAAATTCATGTCCCCTGCCCACATTTTTGATAACCCAAGAGGTCCGATTTGTGTTACCTATATGTGCACCATTAAAGAAGAATTATTAGCTCTTCCTTAATAAGTATCAGCTGCCTGTACTACCTCCTTATTAATGGGTGAGGGTGGAGCACAGGGAGCCCCCCTCATCCCCATTACACTGGATATTTGGGTGACTTCATCTTGTACAGGTCTTATGCTTATGTGGGTAACTGCAGCTGCTCTGAGTGTGAGAGCCGTGATATATCTAGAAAACAGCACTTCATAGTACTTCTGTAACCCTTTGCCTTAAGGACACCATCATTCTGTTACCCAACATGGGACTTATGCCATAGTATTAAAAAAAGACAGAAATGAGTTAAAAAAGCATCAAGGAAGGAACATCTACTCTGACATAATAGGAACATACTGTCTAAGGGATAGTAGAATTAAATGCACTGAGGTAAGTTATAAGTCAGGAGAACATAGATACTATCATGACAATGTCTATGGTTATTGTAACTAGATACACAGCTGTGATGTTTTATGTGGAAAATGCATTAAGCATAGTTTATTGTGTCAAATAGATCCTGTCATTCACATTGGCTTTTCTGTTGTTGGGTTTATGTCACCCTTGATTTTTTTCCTCAATCCATTTAGTTATTATTGATTCTTTTCTTAGATTCTCTGTGACCTTACCCCTTTACTTTAATCTCAGTGCCGATGCTTTGGCTGAGGTCCTCATTATGTGCATCGCAGCAGCTTTGGGTTCTGGCTTTGTAGATGCTTAACCGTCCCATTTCATACAGCTGGCTGCAGAGGGCCAATACTAAAACAGAAACCTACCATTTTCAAATTACTGTTCAAAACAATGGGGTTTATTATAATTTCATAAATGTATATCACAGTATTGTTTATCAAATCGCAAAGAATCCTTGCTGGTGTCACATATATATGTATGTAATTTATGCAAAACTCCATTGGGTATTTGTACTACATTTTGCTAGATGTTTAGATTACTTACATTAGCTGTTGTGAATAGTGGATGGATGAACATCACTATGACATACTGACTTAGACTTCTCCAGGATTGAACATAGGACTGACACAGCTGGGTCCTATGGTGGATCTATTTTTAGTTTCCTAGGTAAATCTCTATACTAGTTTTCATGATGGCTACATTAATTTATGTTCTTATCACAAGTGCAAAAAGTTTTCTCTTTCTCTTTACCTTTGCCAAAGTTTGTTGTTTGTTTTCTTGGTGATAGTCATTCTATAGAACTCCAGTACAGTTTTGGTATTTATTTCTCTGATAACAATGGATATTGAATCTATTTTTATATAATTATGAGCCATGTATATTTTTATTATTGAAACTGTTGGCTCATTTGGTTTGCCCATTTATACTATGGATCATTTGATTTCTGACATTTAAAATTTTAAATTATTGTTTGTTTTGTCAGATGTATAGCTGGTAAAAGTTTTCTTCTGTGTGTATGCCTTCTCTCACTGGGCACAGTTTTATAGTTTATTCTGTAATAGTCCATCATTTCACTGCCAAGTGTTGTGACAAAATGATGCACCAAGGAGCTCTTGTCTATTTTCTTTCTCTCCTTCCTGCTAGCCTTCCCAGGACTTCTTTAGAAGATGCCACATCTTACTTGCTATATGTTGTTTTGTCAAGATGGCTTTCCTTTTCTATTTCCTGGCTAACTTAAACTTCTTTCAGACCCAGATCACTTATCACCCTTTTGAGTGAAATTTCTCTGTTCTACTTCTCTCCTTTTTAGCAATCAGTCAGTCTAACCAATGGTTCTCATACAGTCTGCTTATCTGTCTCTCTCATGTTGAACTTGAAGAAAGCAGGCTTTACTGACCTAAACATTACCAGTGTCAATGGTAAGAGTTGACATAATCTCTGGCATGTCAGCAATATTCATCAATTGGATGGAGTTTTAATACATTTGAAATACAGAAGGAACCTTGTGAAGTAAATGTTCCATGTTATCTTCAATGTATAATGAAAGATATAAGTGAAACAAAAAACCACTGATAAGACAATAACTACTTTATTCCTACTGACTAAGCTTTGCTGTAGATGAGACAGAGATTCGCCCTTTCAGTTTCATACATGAGAAAGAGATATCAATGAATTTAAGTAAACTTGTCCAAATCCAAAGAAGTAGGTGAGAGAAGGCTATGATTTTTGAGATACCAATCTAAATATTTTATATTTTTCTATTTTTCACTTATTGTCACTTCTATGCTATGATGTGATAGTATGTTTTATTATCTTTTAAGGGTCCTATGATTTAGAGTCTTCTAAAAATGTCAAGTAGTCTTTAAAAAATTTAATAAAACCAATATTGTGTGTCAGTCTATAAATACTGTGTCTCCAGCTATGATACCTTCAACCATATGAACAAAGTTTTGATATAATGCTTCTGGAAGAAATAATTAAACCCTATGAGTTGGTTTTCGAAGAAAATTTTGAATTTCAACTCAAGTTTCTAATATCTTAAATGACCTTTACAACCAAATGACAACAGGGTCACAACTAGAGTAAATAAACATAAAAGCACTAGCTATATGCTTTTAAATACTGTAATTATTTTTAACTTTAACTTTTAGAATCTTGGTTATTTGAATGTAATTACCTAAAAGTAATATTGCATAAATATTACCACCATCCTGGGAAGAAAAGCCACACCTATCTTTTGTTTTGCATGAATATCTACAGACAAAGCACAGGTGTCCTTGCAGTTTCCTCATTTTGATTTGGGCTCTGCTGGATGGAAACACTGGCATTTTTTTTCTAGTTCCATTTTTTATTGGATATTTTATTTATTTACAGTACAGATGTCATCCCCTTTCCCCATTTCCCCTCCCTTTAAGCCCCCATCTCATCTCTCCTCCTCCTTTATGCTTTTATACCATTTTAATTATATGCATGTATTAAGGTCAGTTCTAGGTTGAGGGTCTAGCAATACAATAGATGCAAATAGTCAAGTCACAAGCAAGACAATAAACACTAATAGTCAAAGCAAAAGCAAGGCATTAAACCCAATTATATGAACACTACCATGATCACTGTTTCTAAGGGCTTATCAGAATGACCAAAGTATCTGAGCCTACTTCCCTATCCTAGCCAAAGGTCATTTTCATGTCTGAAGCCTACTTCCTTGTTGTAGCCTAAATTTAGATTCCTGTCTGAAATTAATTCTTTGTTCTAGCCTAATATTTAGGTTTCTTTATGAGATTACTTCTTTGTTCTAGCCTAAGATTTAGATTTCTACCTGAAATTATTTCTTTGTTCTAGCCTAATGTCAGATTCCTGCCTGAAGCCTACTTCCCTGTCCTTGGCCAATGTCATTTTCCTGCCAAGCAGCCCATTTCCTTGTTCTTTGCCCATTTCAGACTCTTGACAAGCAGCCCCAAAGGCTCTCTGCCTCTACCCCTTTTTTATTTCATTAATAAGACTGAGCCTGTCTTATGTTGTTCTGACAAGAATGCCTTCCTTATCCATCATGGAATACGCATTATCAAAAGCAATGCACTTCTGTCTTAGGTTGGCAAGGCTCTGTGGAGAATCTTACCTGTTCTTGGTTTGCCAGTCTGTTAATTTAATAAGTCTGTCTGGAGGTCCATTTTCAGCTTCAAGCCATGTACTTGGCTACCAACTGTTGCTGTTGTTGAAGAAAAGCTTTAACACAATGGGCATGAATAAAATTATTCCCAGGACAAAAAAGGCTAGCATGATCAAGCTATATATGCCATTTTTGAAGCTTGACCAAAGTAGAAATACTGACCTCAGGTCATGGGTAATTTTATCTGCAGTATCTACCACATCAATATTCAGCAGAGCAGCATTCTTGAAATTCATAAGCTCCCTATCCCAAGAGGTATTAGAATTATGCCAAATACACTGCAAGTGTCTTTAAACTTCTTCCTAATTATAATGAATGCCACTGTAAATTGTAGAACTAACATGAATCCAATGGCATTTGTCATGACACTCAAGATGGCTTTTTACCCTTAAATTCTGGACCTCCTTCCAATAATTTAAATAGGATAAAGAGCACCAATCTGTTCTTCCAAATGCCTATCTAAATCCTCTGGTATAATCAACACATTAGTAACATTTTTTGCTAAATGATTAACAAAATTAGTTGTCTTATTGTGCCACAGAAATTGCAGAAGCAGTGGTACTAGTAATTAATGTAATTAAAGCTGTTATACCAGCAATAATCAAGCCCACTGCCCTCTTGTTTCTGCTTAAAGCCTGACCCATTTCTTCCAGTACTTGCAAGCTGTTTTTAGAATACCAATGTTCTGTGATACTCAGGGCACTAAAACAAGAGCTGATCGACAGACCTCCCTAACTGACATGCCTGATTTCAAAACACAAACACAATTAGAATCTGTACAATCAATGCAACTTACATTAAATACTGTAAAAAAACAAAAGTATTTTTAACTTGACAATTAAAAGAGACATAACATATGCATAACATATGTGCTAATACCTGTTTGAAATCCAGATTCTGCCCCAACTATATCTCTTGCTAACATAGCATCATAGAAAATTGCAGCTAACTTCTAAATATGTCTCTGAAAATGTCCAGAACTAGCCTTCCAAATGAAGACGGTTATTTCCAATATTGGATTGATTTCTAGACCAGTCCATGATTGAGTCTGAATAACTGGTCACATTTAATAACAATACAAGAGGCATTATAACTTCTCTTTTTGATTCTCTGTTCCACAAGGTCTAAGAACTTGAGGCAAGGCAGCTTGTCCCATAAGGGGTACAGGTAAGCAATGGTGAGTTGGGAACTTATGTCCAATACAGCTTCTCAACACTGACATTTCAAAACTTACCATTGCCTTAGTTTTGGACTTGCTTTTGTTTCTCTAGGGATTTACTTTGCTGTGGCTAACATGTTTATTTTGTTGTTACTAGTTTGCAACAAGAAAAACATAGATTTATGGTAAAAGAAAGCATATTGAAATTCCCAGTGTGTGCCATTTACTGGTGTTATCTTTGGACAGTGCAATTAATCTTTATGAGATAACATTTACTAATCGGTAACATGTGATCATAGTATCTTTCCTATGGGCTCAAACTTTAAGAGTCAAGTAAGAATCAGCTTATTGATAGTGTGGACTTGGGCTGGTTTATCACAATATTGGCAGACACATTGATCCTACTAAATCATCGTGCCGGTGTGAGAGGGAGCACCTTGCAAATTCCAAGATAACTTATATATTTAAGTCTCATTATATGCTATGTTTTTATTAGATGGAGGAGGAAAAAGAATAGTTACATTTGATACACTATCAGGAAAGCATGGTCTTCATAGAATAACTCAACATAAAAATATTAGTTATTGTAAATACTGTGCTCATAGCTTAATGGTAGAACTGCCTAGCATTCAGCAGGTCCTGAGTCCATCCCAAACACTGAAAAACAACACAGCTTACTATATTTCTATATTACTATATACAGCAAACACTGGCAACCACACAATTTATGATATTTCTCTGTTAAGAAAACTGTGATTAGTATTCTTTTATATCTTTGTCACAAGACCAGAAATTGTCCTAAGTTCTAAGACAAGAATGGACATCTTGCTATCATAATGTAAATAGGTCTTAGGTTAAGTATGCTCTGCATTACAGTTGAAATTGATTCAAGTTATATTTCTTCCACTGCTACACGGGACTTTCTGATACCAAACTTACTTTAAAATACTGATATTCTCATTGTTAGTTTTTAGCATCTTTTGTGAACAAATTGGCATCTCATTCTTGAATCTAACAAAAACTAATAGGAACTCACATCTTAGCCACTTTCAGATAAGTTGTGGTTTAAGTAACAAAAATCTATCCCTATATACTAAGGGAGCTAGAAGTCCAAGATAGGTGGCAAGGTTTTAGTCCTGCTGAGGACTATCTTCTGGGTTATTTCCTCACAGGGTCTTTCACTAGTAAGTGTTTAGGTCCCCATGGCCCTGGCCATTTGCCTCTGCTGTGATGGCTTCTGACTGTAGCTCGAACTATACCAGGGAGAAATTCTCTGCCTACAATATTTTACCAGTTTTAGTGACATGAGCCAAAGCAAAGTACATAGCATCCAGAAGTAGTCTCTATGTGATGCTGGATCAGATCTGATGGTTAATGAGCTCCATCTTTCAGTATGAGTTACCTGTTCATTATCATGCCTTTCTCAACTTCCTTCACTTTCTCACTCAAAAAACTTATTTACCGTCACTTCCTAGGGTGATTTCCCAGACTCATTGCTTGCTCCAAAACAATGATGCTTGCTTTATAGAGCACATGGAATAGAGGAAGTAGCTGGATGAGGTGTCTCAATAAGAAAATTTTATGTTATGAGTTCATCCTGTGTCTGGGCTCATTCCTGATAATCAGTGCTGACATAATCAGAGTTTAGTAGTCAGATACTTTCTTTCATGAAGTGAACTTCATTAAAGCCTTGTGTGGGATATCTTCATGTCCCTCTGTTACCCAAACCTTCAGGCCTCAGGGTAACTAAAATTGAACGTCACAAATGGTCAATTTATTTCTTTTCCATATGAGAATAATGGTCTAAAAAGTGTTCACTCAAAGTCCACCCATTTGTCTCACCTTGACTCAATGTTAATCACATTCTTTATGACAAAAGATATTAATATACAAAGTAATTCAGTAGAAATGATTATCCTAGTTATCATTATTTTGATGGTAAAATCATATTTTGTTACCATTGTGTATGATATTTTTTGCTGTAGACTAGGGTAAATAAAACTTCACAACTTAAGGAAATTTTTATCTATGTCTATTATTTTCAATAGTTTTCTTTTTAAAATTACAAATACCCTTTTACATCACTGAATTTTTTTTTACCCATGAAGTAGCAACTGTATCTTTTCTCTTTTTATTGGAAAGTGGTACTTGAGTTAGTTGCCCAATCTTTAGAGTTTGTCAAGTCTGCAATACAACTTGACTTCTGTCTTTCCATTTGACTATGAGGTAGTTCTTAACCCCATTTTTTACACTAAATTTCACCATCTATTGATTAAACATAAATAAAACTATATTGTATTACTGTGATGAATGAAACACATCTCTTATAAATAACTAGATCTTTAGAGTCTAAGGAGATGTTTATCAATTTTATAAGATACTAAAGTAAAAATCTATGTAAATACTCTTTGTTCCTAATGATAAGCAAACATTTGCAACATTCTGCTTTTGTGAACTGCATTACAGAAGGTACTAAGATGAAAACAAACAAATAAAATCAACAAAAACATCTGCTTCACCCCTGGCCACATAATGAAATTAATCAGGAGCTATTGGCATACAGATGGAGCACAAGAGCCATAAAACAAGAGACTTAAAATAGAAGAGCTCTTTAGAAATTTGCTCTGATGAACACTTAGTCTTCAGACATATGAGCATGGACTTGGATGACAACATTGCTGGTAGGTAGAAAGTTATTAGGAAGTACAATACAGGCTTCCTGTTGGAGAGCTGCTCTTTTATCCATGGTAAAATATAAAACACCTAGGGTTTATGTTTATTTGCTGTTTTAAATAATGTAATAGTTTTAATGTTTTTATACATTTTAAGCACAATGTGCAGTATGCATATTCTCATTTAGTATTTTGAAATGTGTGAGACCACTTGCAGAAGTTTATCAGTTCTGGTGATTTTTTTTTCTTGACAGTAATAGTAGGTTTGGAAAGATAAAACTGGTTTGATTGGTCTACCATGGATTGTCATGCCTGGAGTAAAATTTATGTCTCACCATTGTTTCTACAATCTCAAAGTATAACCATGTGTTTCTAGAGACTATGTTTAAAGGAGACAATTTTACTAGCATACTCATCGTTATTACTACTGAGTGCTTTATTGCAAATAACTATTTGTGGCTGAGAGCTGTTGGTAAAATTTTTGATGTGTAAGCATGGAGACCTGAGTTAGATGTCCCTATTATACATATAAAAAAATCCAGATATGGTACACATACTTTTGTCCCAACACTAAGCAAGTGAATAAAGGCAGATTCCAGATCTCTCAATATTTCTTCTATTTAAAATTTCCCATCAGCCATCCTATCTTATGTGGGAAGCCCTAGGCCAGCCAGAGTCTCTGTCTCAAAATACAAGGTGAGGTGGTTATCACCAAAGATTGTCTTAGGACTTTGAATGCACCAGCACATATATGTGTGACCCCCACATTTATAAACACACATGCACACACATACACCACTACCACCAACAGCAACGACAGCAGCAGAATAAGAAATATTATTCTTCAATCCTCAGTTTCAATTCTATTTGTATATTTAACAAATGGAATACTACCAAAATTAAAATAAACTTTAAGAAAATACCTACATTCAAATCATCTTTTCATGTTGTAATACCTTTGTGTTTAATTTTAATTAAAACATCTTCAGAATTAGCTAACCTGAATTCAGTGATTCAGTTAATAAGCATTCTGTATCTTTGTATTTTTTTCCTTTTTGACTCTTACTTTTATAAGTTGTTTACACCCAGACAGCAAGATTGTCACTTCTACAAATCAAGAGAATAAAGAGGAAGATCATTTTTATAACTCATAATATGTTTTGTGTTTTCAGTTGTTTATAAACAAGGCTTGTTTATTTATTTAATTTTGTGCTTGTGTGTATGGGTATGTGAATGTCTGGTATGCGTGGAGTGCCCACTGAAGCAGGAAGAGGGTACTGCAGTCCCTAAAGCTGGAGTTACTTGCACTTGTGAGTTTCCCAGGCTGGGTTCAGGGAAGTAAAATCAGGTCTTCTTAAAGAGCATGAGGTGCTGTTAACTACTGTCTCTCTATATACAGAGTTCTGGAGGCAAATATGAGGCTGAGTTCAGGAGATCTTCACAGAAATGGGAAGAAGTATCAGAGGAGGCAGGAATATCTGAGACACACCAGGAGAACTAGGCCTGCTGGACCTACTGACCAGGACTCACAGAAATTTGCGAAGTTCAGGAAGGATGTAGGGGGTCTGACCTAGGACCACTGCATGTATGTTATGAATAACTGATTAATGATCTTGTTAAAATTCTAAGGGGAGTGGCATCCCAGACTCTTTTGCTTACTTGTGAAACCCCAATGTGATGGTATGTGACTGGTCTTACTGTAGCTTATGCAGTTTTTGGTTGATATTCCTGGGAGGCCTGCTCTACTCTGAGGAGAGGGGGAGAGCTGAATCTGAGGTAAAGGGGATGTGCGTGTGGGTTAGGATGCAGTATATGAGAGAAGAATAAAAAAGTAAATGAATGCAGATAAGGCAAACAAAAGGGAGTGTGTTTTCTCAGTCATTCTTGTGGCATATGCTTATGCTTTTGTAACTCTACATATCTTATATCAGATTCTCACATTTCATAAACCACTGAGTTGAATCTTTGCACACTGTTAATTATTTCATGTGAAGAAATTTGCTTAATGCTTGCATTTTTCACTCCTGTGCTAAAGGCATTTGATTGTAATTTTGTATCTTCAACTGTCAAAAGAGTCAGAATGACACATCAGAAGGAAGATTGAATGCATTTGCTCTCATTACCTCGGCAGGGGGCTCATTTTTTTATTTATACGACTTTTCTAATGGTGGCAGAATTTTATAGTAAGGAAAAATAAATTGTACCCTAAGGTGATATTCCCATCTTGATGGACTATAAAACAAGTTAAAAATTGGCCATTGTGAACTATAATTCTTTGTAGTTTGAAGCATGGTTAATATAATTTTTTGAATTATAAATATAAGATCAACTTACTTTCTGATATTGACAATATATTCAAACCATAGCATTGCAAAATGGCAACACCCACATCAAGGACAACTGTGTTTGTATTCCTTGTGTTTTTTAATTTTTTGTTTTGTTTTTCTTTAAATTATTTTTGAGAGTTCCTGATTATTGTATTTGCATAATTCCACTCCTCCCTCTCCACTTCCAGCTCCTCCCATGTTCTCCCTGTTCATCTAATTTGTGATCTCTTCTTTTATACCTTTTATTGTTACATGTTTGCACATACATGTTCATACAATCAACATCAAATGGACTAAGTAGTTCCTAACATAAAAACATACAAAAAAATGTTGGGGAAAAGAGGAGAGTGGTGTCTTCAAAACAGGGCTGAACAGAAAGAGAAATCACTGCCTAGTTGAGCTCTATGAACAGTGTGCCACTGTGCAAGCATCTGCTCAATGGTGCTGCTATGGAAGATAATCTTGAATGAGTTTTATCATCAAACCTTTCAGCCAGGAAAGACCCTATCACATTTTATAACTCCAAGTTCCAGGCTTCCTCATCTCCACCAGCTGAGCTAAATAAACCCAGAGATAAACATTTTGAGCCACGAAAACTGGATGTGATTTAGATCAAGATGCTCAGCACAGGTTTATTTAAGTGGAGTGTGGGGAGGGATGCTATTATTTGCAGAACTTCAGCCTGACCTATGGAAAGAACAGTTCTATGTGAGTACCTAGCATGGCCAGAGCATGAGGACTTAGTGCCCATTACTTCATGGACCAGTGCAATTTGCTTGCTTGTTTGAAAACTATATTCTCAGATTGGCAAAGGCACTTGGTACCACAGACATTTCTCATGGTCATACTCACATTGTAATACAGGGTATCCTGTTTGGAGATTCTCAGGTGTTCTTTGATACCTACCCTTCATTCTGGTGTCTGGATACAGAGGCACTGGCAGAAATCAGTTCACAGTGCTCATAGCGATGTGCAAGCATGGAAGAAGCTCATCCTCCCAACAACCTTTTTCTACCCTAACCTACTTAGACTTCAAAAGAGGAAAGGACTCAGTCTCCTCTCATTTCCTCTCCATTTAAAGTAACTGAATATCATAAGAAGAAGTTGGGAACTGGACGTTATCTCCTAAGAAAAGAAGAAATATTAACCAATCTTAAGATTTGCCTTGTTATGTATTGTTATATTTTTCAGACCCTCACAATGATTTTTCCCTACCTTGATCTACTTATATTTTTAGTCTCATCTCTCCCTCCTCTCTCTCCTTCCCCCATCTACTCCTCATCTCCCTCTTCTTCTCCTCCCTCTCTTCATCTTTCCCTCTTCCTCCTCCTCTTCCTCCTTCTTCTTTTTTGTTTTTCCAACATCATTTTTATCACTTAACTCTTCACTTTTATTTTTTATAATTCTAAACTCTATTACTTCAAAATTTTTAAGTTAGCATAAAATGTAATGGACTTTGCTAAGTCCTTTTCATGTCACTAACATTGTACTTTGCTCATACTGTCTTCCATTATCAGCTCTCAATTCTCTTCCTCCATCTCTGTTGTCTATCTTCTCCCCATAAATAGCCTTCCTCTTCTTATATGACTTTCTTGGTTTTAAATGTAAATTCTTTGAATAAGAGAACATGATCAAATTTTGATGTTTTTTTAAACAGCTGACTTTTTCTGTAAGCAAACTCCCTCTTTTAAATTCTACCTTACCTTGAGTACAGTTGATAGTTTTTAACTGTCTTTAAATATTTAGTTGGTATTTGAATTATTGTTCCTATTACTGCTGTCTGTTTTTTCTCTATTAGGTGTTAGTCATTGTTGTAAACTTAAAAGAAGTTTGCCCACTATGAAGGACCCAATTAAAACCAGATGAAATATGGGCTCCAACATCTGCACAAACTATAGCATAAGAAGTATAAAAATCCAAGGTTCCTCCAAATTTTCTTAAGTCCTCAATAGTCAAAACATTGAAACATTTGAAATTCTGAGCAATGAATTCAAAGCCCAGTTTTAATAATGGTATTTGATCTACAAGGAATCTGAAATAAGCAGATTAGTCAAGTAAGGATATTTAAACTTAAAAGAGAAATTTAATGATTTAGATGAGAAATAGAGCAAGGAATCCATGGTTCTAAAAAATAGATAAATATTTCAGAAATCCTGTTAAATATCAAGAAATAAAATAACCTCAATGCCAAACATCATCAGTTGACTACATAAAGTAGAAAAACAGGAGATTAGGTCGGTAAACAAGCTTAGCAAGCTGAGAAAGGAAAAATATAAACTATATGGCTTGAGTATGAAAAGGGCACCAGGAAGTGAAATGTAGCTGAATCCTGTGCTCTAGGAGATAGCAAATTGAGGAAGTGAGAGTTTGGGGCAAGATCCTACCCAGCTAAATTTAGATCTAGGCATGGCAGTACACACTTTTAATCCCAGGAGATAAAGCCAAGCAGATCTTTGAGTTCAAGGCCATCCTGGGACAGAGATAGTTCTAGATGAATAAAAGCTTAAATCCAGGTTTGGTGGACCACATCTTTAATCCCATTATTTAGGAGATAGGCGTGCAGATCTCTGAGTTCAAAGTCAGTCTGCAGAGCAAGTTCTAAGACAGCCAAGCTCAGGCAGTGAAGAAGTTGGGAAACAGAAAGCTGTTGATAAAGAACAAGGGTGCTATGTTTTAGCCCCAGCAAGCAGCAGAATTTGGCAGCTTTAGCCACGTGGCTCTGGCTTTAGAGTCTAGAATAGAAGGGACTACTGGGACAATTGATTCTGGTTAGCTGGAGCTAAGAAATTAGTGTTGATTAAGAAGAGACCAGCATCATTGAGGTGAAATCTTCTGTGAAGTGTTTTCTGAGAGCAAAAAAGAAGCTGTGTTCCAGAGATAGCCAACATTGTATCACATGCTACAGATATACTTGGTAATGTGTAAGAGTCACCCAGTTGATACTGGTTTTAAAGGCATGAAGGGGTCATAAAGAACAGCTGAGGCTTGGCACTATGAGTGGTCATCGAAGTTCATTGGTGAAGGTATAGCATTAGTTGCAGTTGATGGCACAGGGCTGAAGGGGTCATGCAAAGTAATTGAGGCTTTGTACCATGAAGAGAGCCTATGAGAGGTTATTTGTGAAGCCTAGTTGCAGCAGAAGACCTCAGTGTACTAGGGATGCCAGTACCATGGGGTGATCACCAAGAACAGCAGCAACAGTAGAGTGGATCAACCTGAGTTTAGAGTGATTGAGAGGGCAGAGATGGAAATGAGACCAAAGCCCTTTGGAGGAGCCCAGTAGATCATGTGTGGATCTCAGACATTGAAACAAAAACATTGGAGTTGCCTTGGAGACCCCAAGATTTTCAAGATACCAGAGCCATAGAGTATCTGCTGAGGAATGCTGCTAACAGGAAGTAGAACCATACCAGGAGAAAGAAGTGTGTTGCAATCAACAAAGATGAAAAAGTAGTTGGAGATCTGAAGACCACTTTGATATCAGACATGGAGATGCAGTGTTTAGAGTTTGCCCAGCTAGTTTCCTGTCTTGTTTGGGGGAATTACAGTTAAGTTATTGGATGAATATCAGAAGAAATGTTGAACTTTGGACTTTTAACAATGTTGAGATTACTATAGACTATGGGGACTTTGGAGTTGCACTAAACATACTTCTTTTTTTTTTTTTTTTTGTTATGCTATGACTAGATATACCCACATAGACTCATGTGTTTGAATGTGCTTATGGATGTCAGGGAGTGGAATGGGATGGCTTGGCCTGGGGTGTGGCACTATTAGGAGGTGTGGCCTTTTTGGAGAAACTATGTCACTGTGGTTATAGGCTTAAGACCCTCATCCTAACTGCCTAGTATTCTAGCATCCTTTAAATGAAGATGTAGACCTCTCAGCTCCTCTTGCACCATGCCTGTCGGGATGCTGCCACTTGATGATGGACTGGACCTCTGAACCTATAAGCCAGCCCAATTAAATATTGTCCTTATAAGAGTTGCATTGGTCATGGTGCTGTTTCACAGTAGTAAAACGGTAACTAAGACAGAAATCAAGGAACAAAATACCAATTCAACAAAGACAAACATAGAAATTGGCACCTAGACTGACAATCATCCTAAACCTAGATGACTAGATACCATCATAAGAACAAAATCAACAACCAGGCCAATAACTCATCACTAGAAACCAGCTATCATACTATAGCAAGTCATGAAAATTCCAACATAGTTGAAGCACAATGAAATAATTTTAAAACCAATTTTATGAAGATGATAGAGGTTCTTATAAAAATGCAATGACAAAATTAATCAAAGAATGTAGGGGCAGCTCCAGTGCTAAGCTCCTGTTCACCAGTTGGCTCCTAATCTGTCAGTAAAGAAGCCATGGGCCAATTGCTGGGTAGAAGGAAAAGGCAGGACTTCTAGGTCCCTGCAGGAAAGGGAGGGAGGAGAGTTTGCCATGCTTGGAGAGAGAGAGAGAAGAACCAAGCAGCCTTGTGAGGTCTTGAGAGGAGCAGGAGCTTTGGCTGCTCCTACAGGTGTGTCATCAGGGGAGTTTAGCAGGGACTAGATGTATTTTAGCAACTAAAGTTTAGGGCAGGTGAGAGGTGCTGTGCTAAGTGTGTTGATAAGGGGAGGCTTTTCCAGGTGACACCCAACAATTATGTCAGCAGGCAAGTTGAAAATGAGCAACCTGTGTGTGTGTGTGTCTCTTTTTTTCTGTGGATTCAAGGGAAGCTGGGTGGGGGCTGGTAGCATGGCCTGTACCTAGAGCTTAGGCAGGGTAGTGAAAAGCTACACACACAGAGAGAGAGAGAGAGAGAGAGAGAGAGAGAGAGAGAGAGAGAGAGAGAGAGAGAGAGAGAGAGAGAAAGAGAGTGTCTTGGCATAAAAACAGACAGGTTGATCAATGCAATGAACTCAAAAATGCCCAAGTATATACACACAACTATGGAACCTTGAGTTTTGATTAAAGAAGAAAAAAATAACCTAAAATAACAAAAACAACAACAATGGAAAAAAAAACCCCAAAGTCAGAAATTCATCATGGAAAAAAAAGTATCTTCAACAAATAGAACTGATCTACCTGGATCATGTAGAAGAATGTAAATTGATCCATATATATCACCCTACACAAAACTCATGTCCAAGTGGATCAAAGATTTCAACATATAACAACATACATTGAACTTAACAGAAGAGAAAAATGACATTATTAAATTTACAGGTAAAGGGATGGAACTAGAAAAGATCATCCTGAGTGAGGTCATCCAGACTCAGAAGATCAAAGATAATATTACTCACTTACTAGTGGATATTAGCCATGATGTAAAGAATAACCACAGTTATTTACATGAAGTAAAGAATAATCCACAGATCCAGAGAGGCTAAATACTAATGATGGATCAAGGGGGGACTCATGATTCTCTCTGGGGTGTGGATGTAGAATAAATTTTTTGAATAGACTGGGGACAGGTTGGGAATGAGATGGGAGGACATGGAGGGAGATAGTACTAGGAGAGATGGCTGGAATGGTAGGCTTATTTTTAGGATAAGATAGAAACCCTAGTGCGATGGAAACTCCCTGGAATCTATGACCCTAGCTAAGACTCCTAATACAGAGCCCAAATTAGCCATCTTCTGTAATCAGACCAGGCTATCAGTGCAGGAACTGGTACTTCTAGGCAGCTACAAAACCTCCAATCTACAATTTAGTCAGCCTGCAAGACGTGTTTGGGTAAAGGTGGTAGAGAAACAGCGAGAGTTACCAACCAACTTGGTTCAACCTGAGACCCACACCATGGAGGGAGTTCAAGCCTGACATTGCCTGGTTGGACAGGTTCCAGAGGCTAGATAGCCCAGAGACTTAGGATAGAACCAAGTATGACTAAGAAAAAAATCAATAAAATCATTGCTAATTATATTCTGCTATATTCAGTGCCTAGCAGAATTATCACCAGATAGTCTTCATCTAGCAACTGATGGGAGCAGATGCAAAGACCCACAGCTCAGGAGCTCAAGGAACCTAGTATTAGAGAAGAAATGATTGTGGCAGCCAGAGGGATCAAGGACACCAGAAGAATATGGTCCACAGAATCAACTAACCTGATTTCATAGGGTCTCACAGAGGCTGAATTAACAAACACAGATTCTGTATGAGTCCTGAGGTAGGTCCTCTGCTTATATGTTATGACTGAGTAGCTTGATGTGCTTATGAGAGTCCTAACAATGAAGCAGGTGGTGTCATTGAGTCTTTTGGCTGCTTTTGGGCCCCTTTTCTCTTATAGGGTTGCTTAGTCCTGATTTGATAGGAGGGTTTGTGCCGGGATTTCTTGTAACTTGTTACGCCATGTTTGCTTGATATCCCTGGAAGTCCTGCTCTTTTCTGAAAGAAAATGGAGGAGGAGAGGATCTTAGGGAGAAAGAAGGTCAGCAGAAGGGGTTTGGAGATATGGATGGAGGGGAATCTGCTTTGGGAATGTAATGTATGAGAGAAGAATAAAGAAGTATCAATACAAGCTTTACACACCAAGTTTGTCAACACCTCAAGCAGTTCATATGTTGTTAAGGAGATGTTTTCACACGGGGATTGCAAATATTTTCAACATGTTAAATAAATTTAATACAGAATATAAATAAAATAAACAACAATAATCTCATAATCAGTTGAATAAATATAAACACTTTCTATGATAAAAAAACTAAAAAAAATAATAACACAAGGATTTTATATATTGACATTGTCAAGGCATTACATGAGAAATTGACAGCCAATATCTTACAAAAGGAAGTAAAATAGAAATTATTGATCAGGTCATGAATAAAACGACGGTGTCTTCTCTTTCAAATTTTATTCAGTATAGTTCTTAACAATTCAATTGAGCAAACAAAGAAATAAATATGAAATAATTAAGTCAATCTATAGCCACTTGTAGATAACATTTTCTTATATTTAAATGATGCACTGCTAAGAGACTCTCAGATTTGATAACTACTCATGGAAAAGCGATAGGGTCAAACATAAGCATATAGAAATCAGTTGCTTTTCTATATACTGGCATTGATATCATTGAAAACATGTCAGGAAATACCTTCATTCATAGTAGAGTAAAAAAAAAATCACATGTGCTTAAACTGAAAAGAGTTAAATAGCTCTAAAATAAAAACTGTAAAATACTGAAGAAATAAATTGTGGAGGTCAGTAGAAAAAGAAAAGATTTCCCATGTTCATGTATGGGCAGAATTAATATTATTATAATAGTTAGAGATCCAATGTAAATCCTATTAGAATTTCAGCGAATCATTCACTTAAATAGAAGTAATGATCCTAATACTGATTTAGAAACAAACAATACTCAGAATCACAAAAGCAATCCTGTCGGAAAGGAACAGTGCAGGAAGGATCATGCTATCCAAGTTCTAGCTATACATGAATCAAAAGGAGCACACAAAGGCAGCCCATGGAATAGCATAAATGGTTTCTAAGTCAGCTCACATAGCTACAGCCATAGGTACCAATAATTTTTTTGATAAAATCATCTTTAAAAAAAATTGTGATTACAGAAAACTGAACCCTGACAATTGGATAAAATTCAAGTCAAAAATGCATCAGAAATTAATGTTTTACCTATAACTTTGAAACTGATACCATTTGATGGCATAAACACTGACTTCATAAGTAGAACTCAAAGAGCTTAGAGAATTAGAAGATTTGGCAATAGAATTTGCTTTGAACAGCAAAGCTTTTCCACAGCAAAACCAAACCAAACCAAGTTAAATAAAACTGAACCAAAAACAAAAAACAACCAAACACTGGCAACAAATCCAAAACTATCACAAGTGTGAAGATATTTCAGAAAGGAGAAAATCTTGGCCAGCTACTCATACAACTGAGGGCTATTAGCAATAATATATGCAGAACTCAATAAATTAAACATCAAAAGAGCAAAAACCCAACAGATAGTGGAAATGAGATAAACACTTTCAGAAGAAATAAAAATGGCTGCTAAGTACAGCCAAGATGCTCAACCTCTTTGGACACCATGCATATGAAAATACAAAAGAAAACCGAATTGTCATTTCATCTCCAGCTCCTGTGGCTGCCCTCAAGAAAGTTATCCAAAGCTAACATTTGCAGGGATACAAAGAGGAAAGGAATTCTACACTGCTTGATAAAAGGTAAGTTAGTTACAGTGTAGAAAATAATATATGCTTTCCTCCAAAATCTAAAGCATGGAAATACCACTTAATATATCCATACTATTCTTGGATATATCCAGAGTCATTTAAGCCAAAATAGTATATAACTATGTTTTATCTATGATCACAGCCCTCATCACACTAGCCAAGTTCTAGAGTAAGTCTGGTATTCATTAATAGGTAAGTGAAGAGGAAATAATATCTTCACAAATATATGTGAAAATTTTAGAGAATAATCCACCCACAAGGAATGGAATTATATTGTATTTGAGTTTCAGAAGAATTTTCCTTGTTAGCAAAATCAGAAGCATTTTTATCATATGCCCTATTTTGCTTTGTATAAAATGTTATCCAACTTCTTTGATATTGTCAAAATTGTCAGTTTCTCCTTATAAAATTTAAATAATATTTGATTCGTGCTTGTCATTTCTTTACCCATGCCCATTGATCAGTGGATACTTAGATTCTTTTCATATCTTGACTATTGTAAAATCTGCTACTGAGATACATGCTACTACAAATGAAAGAAGAGATATTACAAAGGACAGCTCAGAGGTAGAAAGCTTCATGAAGGGACTATTATAAATAATTATGCGGCAACAAATAGGATGGCCTAGTGGAAAGTGAAGAATCCCTAGACACATATCTGCCAAGAATGAATGAAGGAAAATAAAAGTTAAAAGGCAGACCAATTACAGATACAGATATTGTCAAAGTTGCAATTACAAACACAGTGAAGTAAAATCTGGACCAGGTAGCATCATGGCAGAATTTTAAAATATCAGCAAAGAGTACCAGTAAACGCCTCTAACATAGATGTAGATTCACAAACAATGCCATGTCCGTATCTAGCTATGTGATCAATTTCAGTCTATATACTATGCTTCCTCTTGCCTTTTAAAATATCTTCTAGTGTCATTTATTAGGTCCAGATGGATATGTTTGTAAACCCAGGTAAACAAATCCTGTGTGCAAGATGGCATGCTATTCATTAGTCACACCGTTGCTATTGCTGGATGTAAGGTAGGTGATGGATATTTCTAAAATCCCAAGCATCTTGTCCTTTCATCTCTGGCTCTCGGACTCATCAGAATACAATTGAAAGTGTCCTTTAGTATTTCCTGCTGCAGTTGACTGCTGTGATTGATCTTGTTAGACTTTTTGGTGAAATATGAATATAGGGAGGTGGGATCTTCCTTGTGAGATCCTAGTAGGATTTCTTGGTGATGAACTTCACAGATTATGTGGGGGCCCCTTTGAGTCTAGAGTGTGATGACATTTCTCTTTCTCTTGTCGTTTAAATTCTACTTTCTAAAATTCATTAAAAATTATATAAATGTGTTTTCATCAACACTGCTCTAAGCTGTACTAATTCTTCAGAAATGGTTCCCCATTGCTGTGCTACCCTCTGCATATATGTATATTTTCCTAGTGCTGAGTTACCCCTCTGCATAGATCCCTGTATATCTTCCCACTGCTGAGTTATCCATCTGCATGTATTCCCTGCATATCTTCTCACTGTTGAGTTATCCCTCTGTATATGTTCTTGAATTTATTCCTCATTTTCTGCCCTTCTGCAGTTATACCATTTTGGTTATCAAAGCCTTATCTAATTCTTAAAATGAACATAATGATTTTGAAATTCCTTGCATATCAAAGTAGAAATGAGAAGCTTGGAGAGATCATTTAGATTGTTAGTAGTGGTAGCTTCATGTAAATTTGTATTATGGGGACAAAAATTCAATTTGTGATGGTTAATTTTGGTGAGTGTGGCTGTTCCGTGACAGCGTGAGCCTCCTTTCTTCCATTCTCTTCCATTCCCTTTAATCTTCTCTTTACTTTCCCTCATTCCTCCCTGTCTCTGAATTCCACTCCCTCTCCTGTCCTCTTTCCTTCTCTCCCCCTCCTCCCTTTCCTCTTCCTTCTTCATTCTTCTTCATATCTTTCTTTCCCCACTGTCAGTCCCTTTTCCTTCCTTTCCCTTTGTCCCCACTTTTTTCATTGTGTGCTGACACAGTGTGACTGATGTATCAGGCTCCAAGGTTGATGGTGTGTTCATGGGGATGAGGCTGTGCCTGTGCCCAATGCTATATCTAAAGGAAACCTAGTTAACACTTAGCAATCTTAGGTCTCAGATAGTATTTGCCTTGAGATGTTTCCATTACCACTCTTAGGTACATGTAGGGCAGAGAGTTGTTCTCATCCATCCTGCTTGATTACAGAGATTTTTAAGTATTTGGTAAAGCTGAAGAAATGTATTCCAAAAGTGACATGCTGAGTAATTTCCAGTCTCTTCCAGCTGAGACCTTTGTTTTCCTTGCTACGTTTGTTGGCTTTATCATCTGGAATGTACTTGGATGGGACACCCTTTCCTTGTCCCAATAACATTTAGTTTTCTTTTGCTTTTTACCAGCTAGCTCTCTCTGCTCTCGTTTGCAGTGCTTTCCCCATTCCTGAAAATGCCCATTGCTCTTGGCTACTTCTATTTTTGCCCCTGTGTGGAGCGTAATTGTCCACCAATCACTAATTTTTGCTTCGTTTTTTTTTTTTTTTTTTTTTTTTTTTTTTTTTTTTTTTTTTTTTTTTTTTTTTTTTTTTTTTTTTTTTTTTGTCCCAGTGATAAACCAGCACTCGTGCTTTAAATCCTGTATCATTTTGAAAGTCTGTGTGGGTTCTTCCAGAACTTCCATCTTGCAACTTTCCACAGTTGCACCTCTGTTGCTCTGCTCTGTATAATGGTTTGTTAATTTTTTCTTGCCCTCAAAGGAATATGTGCCGTAAGAGCATGTCCTCTACAGCTTGGTAGAGCGTTGCCTCTGCTTAGCTGCCCCATACACACAGCTATGTGGCTAAGACAACAGTTGCTGTACCTTGAAAGCTAACTTCATTTGCCAATTTTCTATCATTTCCCTTTTCTTTTTCAGACTACACTTCCAGTTTTGAACTATTAAGTGTGTTCAAGGCCTGTTTACTTTTGCAAACTGTTCTTTTACACCATGCAGAGATTAGGAGTATTTACTCTGGTTAAGTATATGTTTAATGTCTAGGGATAAGTTCCACTTTCATATCTGCTTCTCAAATTATGCCAACTTGATTAGTCCCACTTTTTAAGAATTTTTTTTTTTTTTACAGACTCATTTTTGCCTTTTGGACTTAAAACATAAATATGATTTTCTTAACTCTGCATCAGTCATCATTCCTACATAGTCAATGCAATGTTTGCTGCTGGCGCATGGAGTTTTGAAAGAACATTTCCAGAAATAAATGACAGGTGTAGAAATTTGGTACTTGAAAAATGAGCTGGTTAATGCTTATCATGATACCTGTGTTTGCCACTTCAATTTCTTGTGAAAATTTCCAGCCTATCTTTAAAGTAAACCCTTTTCAGAACATTCCCATGTTAAATTCTCATACTTACATAACGGGATAATTGTTGCTGCCATGCTGGGTTTGCTGAGGAAGAATTCTATAGACTTTGAATGGTGGCGGCAAATTTGGAACCTAGCTGTTATCAGTCTTCACCGAAAGATGGCTGCACACAAATCCCCTTGGCTCTATGTGTTATGTGTGTTCCTGCCTCAGCTCTGCTAATGGCAACATCCATTATTCCAAATCCTGCAAGCTACAGTAGGACCACAAATCTCATCCCGACATTGCAGACTAGAGAAACTGAGCAAGGATTTCTCGTATCTATCGACAGCTGAGAAACATTGTTTTTCCTATTCTGTCCTTGTGCTCAAATGTACTATGAAGTATATGAAACAGTGGTTCTAAGATTGAGAATCAACTGGCCAAGAAATCTATGAAGACAAAGAAGGGTCTGTAAAGACAGGACACCCAAGGAGGCATTCCAGCCACCCGTGACTGAACATTTTTATTTTTGAGCTCAGGATGCAGGAGCATTCTGTCTGCAGCTGAAAGTGCTGGGAAGCCAACCCTAGTTCCAACAAAGGGGTCTTGTCTCTAAACCTCGAGACCTGTGTATGCACTGTAACATTTATGATACATTTGTTCTTTGGTGAACTAAAGTGGTTGACATTTCTACTTTAGGCTGTAAAGTACCAGAGGGTATTAAGTGGGTAGTTTTTAACTCTGTGATTCATGACAGAAAACAGTGAGAGGACCATATTATCTGATCATTGTCACAGCCAGTTGGAGCTGCTTATCTGCTTTTTTTTTTTGCATCTGGTTGTAGAGATAAACTATCTTTAACATCATAGCCTGAACGTGCCAGTGAGCCGCTGGAAGCTTTCTGACTGACATTCACAGAGGCTTCTCAGTCTCCTGTCTTAATATTTCCTGTTGGGAATCAGTTACTAAGCAGGCTTTACCACACTGTGGTTTTCCAGTGGTCCAGTAATTAGATTTGTGAAAATAGTCTGACTAAAGAATAGAGATTTTTTTTTCAATGTTGATAACACTGTGGCTATCTTCGTTAAAAATCTAAATACCATTGATTTGGGGGGATTTAATTTATGACTGTGTAGGGCAATTCTTTATAAATGAATCCCTGCCTTTCCCAAGAGCATTCAGCACTCCAGTTGACAGAAAATCATTTAGCCGGAAAGGGAATGTTTAATATTGCCTAGGGGCATAACTCAGGTACTCACTTTAATACACGCTTCTCATCCTGGAAGGAATTGATAAGCAACATCTCCCAAAGTAAAATATTCTGATGTAACTGAGCCTGGGATCAACGGAGATAAAAGTTTTTGAGGATAGATCAGTACTGCTGTAGGCTTCCCCTGAGGGGTTTTCTATTACTTTGGGGTAAGTGGGAAGGCAGGGAGGGATTTTCTGGATTCTTCATAATCAGATTCAAATCTCTCAGAGGGCAGTAAATAAATATTTGAAAAGATGGTTGAATGCATGAACTTTTGTTCCTTCTGGACTTACTCTCTTCCCAATTATATCAGAAAGGCTGAAAATCAATGTTAAGTAAAGCCTGCAAAAGGTCAGGACGGAAGCATTCAGCATTGTGGTGATTTAGAGCATCACTAGTTTTTAAAAGATCAACTGACCCTTGTGTTTATGTGTCAGTGTTTATGTATAGTGTGTGTGTGTGTGTGTGTGAGTGTGTGCGTGCAACTGTTAATAGCATCCTTATTCATGCTCAAACATCTTCATTTGTATCAGTTTTTTTATTTTTCTATATTTAAGAAGTGATATGATGATTAGTTTGAACTGTCATCTTTATTCAGAGCAGAATCACATTATTAGAGAATCTCAGTGAGGGATTTGTTAGAACAGGTTGACCTGTGGGCATATCTTTGGAGGATTTTCTTAGTTGTTATTTGGTATAGGATGATTCAAGACCACTGTGGGTAGCACCATTCCCTAGGCAGGAGATCCTAGATTTCAGAGGAGCAGAGAAAGTATTATACATATATGAATGTATGTCTTTCTGCTCTTGACTCTAGATGTAATATAACTAGATAATCCAACTGAAGTCCCTTCAGTTGATTTTGTCAGGGTATTATATCACAGCAACAGGAATGAAACCTCAATGAGGTCAACTAATGTTATGAAAAGACACTTTAAGCTTTAACCAGCAGCTTTATTTTAGTGAGTGTAGAGCTGAATGACATAACCCATAAAATCATATCCAGCTGAGTAACAGAAGCCAATGACAAGAGCTTTCACAGTCTCTCTGCTTCAGTCAGGATAAGAACTGCTCACATGTGTGTAGAAGGTAGAGTCTTACATAGCATTTCGTCCATGTCTTGTATCTTACTGTGTCATGATGGGGCACTTGTCTAGGGTGTGCATAGACTTCATTCTCATTTCAGAATAGTATTATTATTATACTCAATGTGGTGAAATTTATTCGTCTATTGTACAGTTGATAAACTTTTGGACTTTTATCCGATTGTTAATTGAAATTGAGAAATATAAAAACTGATTCTGAAGCAAATTGGAAATAATTTTCATTAGTCATTCTGAAAATTTTTAGTGTGTATTTCCCTATTTTGGGATACTGTTTACAGCTCTTGCATGATGGAAATGATCTATAACACATAATATGTTAATACACATTGTTGAAGTTGTGTAATGAAGTCATAATTTAGATAAATGTATACTATTACTCATAACTATACACACTTAAAACAGCCATATTTTCTATTTTTTATGTTTTATAATTTCACAGGGTCCTTTTTTATTAGGTTTTCATTTTCATTTTTTTTTTTACAAGTAAAGTACCTTTATTTTAAAAATTCGTCTACCTTCTTTATTGATAGTTTCTTCTTGTAAAACTCTTTCATTATTCAAAACAAAAAAATTGGCTTTCAAACTATATGATTATTTATTTATTTATATAATTCATTATTCACTTTACATCCCAATTACAACCTTCCCCCCTCTCCTCCCATTTCCACCCTTACAAATCCCTCCCTCATTTGTGTCCCTTCTCAAAGAAGCAGAATCCTTTCTTGGCTACCACATCACCCTGGGACATCTGGTTCCAGTAGAACAAGGCATGTCTTCTCCCACTGAGGTTTAACAAGGCAGTCCAGGTAGGGAAAGGAGATCCAATAGTGGGTAACAGAGTCATAAACAACCCCTACTCCACTTGTTAGGCTACCCACATGAAGATCAAGCTGCACATTTGCTACAAATGTGTAGGGGATCTAGGTCTAGCTCCTGCATGCTCCCTCATTGGTGGTCCATGCCTGTGAGTCTCCATGATCTCAGGTAGGTTGACTTTGTAGGTCTTCTTGTGGTGTCTTTGACCTCACTGTCTCGATCACTTCTATCTCCTACTCTTCCACAAGACTCCCTGAGCTCCACCTGATATTTGGCTGTGGGTCTCTACATTTGCACCTGTCTGCTTCTGGATTAAGCCTCTCAGGAGACAGATATGCTAGGTTCCTGTCTTCAAGCATAGCGAGTATCATTAACAGTCTCAGAACTCAAGTTGGGATTATCATTGGTTGGCTGTTCCTTCAGTCTCTGCTCTATCTTTATCCCTGTACATTTTGTAGGCAAGACTAATTTTGGGTTGAAGCTTTTGTACGTTGATTATTATCTGACCCCCCTCCTCTCGAAGTCATGCCAGGTTACAGGAGGTGGCCAATGTAGTCTCTGTATTCCCCTCTGGTGGGAATCTCAGCTAGGATCACCCTCATTTACTCCAGGTATCCTCCCCTGGCCCAGACTTCCAGCTAGTCACTAGAGATGCCTCCCATCAATTTCCATTCTCATTCCCAGCACTCTCTGGCCCCTCCTTTAAGATCTTGATAATCATCCCCATTTCCTTCCCCCAACTTCAACCTCTCCCCGAGCCTAAACAGTTATATTTTCTGGGATGATTGTTCTTTATACATTGCTTAGGAATCACAACAAATCTCAGAAGCAGTAATACCAATGCTTCTGACTTTAACAGAAAATTAGGAGAACTCAGATGATGAAAAGAACTCAGCTGTTGGAAGAGCAATTGAAAGGATTAGTTGAGCAATACATTAAGATATCAATGTAATATGGCAATAAAAATATATTGAGTCATAAAAGGTGGCTTCTGTTATTAACAAAGTCCTCTAACATAAAACACAGAACATTCTTGAATTAAGTTGCAGAGAAGACTCATACATAAAATAACAATAGTAAACTTAAAGTAACTTTAAAAATACTATATTCATTGTGTTTGGGTGTATGCAGGTACTCAGGGAGGCCAGAAAAGACAGTCAGAATTCCTGGAGCAGAAGTAACAGGCATGTAGTTAGTTGTATGACTCTCAGTGTGGGGTGCTGGAAACTGAAATCAGGTTCTCTGCAAGAATGCTATATATTCTTAAACTCTAAGCCATCTCTATAGCTCTTCCTTAGCTATTTTGAATTGAAAATATCTTCTTTCATTTAAATATACACAGATTTTAAGCCCATTAAAGCTAGATATGTAAGCTGACACATTAACAATTTCAAGTGTGGGCTCCAAACTCCTGGAAGAGAGAAAAAAAATATTACAAGTACTCAGACTATTTCTAAGTACAATCTGCAGACTGTATTAATATGGCTTTCTTCACTTACACTGCTTACAAATAATGGTAGCATAGAATTCAGTGCAATGCTAAGAAGGAGTTACAACAGTCAAGGTAACTTAATTCATACGAATCATCAAATGAATGCTATAAACATTAGATCCAGCCATATGATGGTAATGTTAAGAAAGAACATTTATGTGTGAGAGTTAACCTCTAAATTTCATTTGCTTTGGGAATCAGATACTACCTACCATAAGACATCTTTTTTTGTTTAGCAAGTCTGCTAATTGAAATGGGAATTATTATAATGATTTCTGAAAGGTTTTATGATCATAATCATCTTGCACCCAGTTCCAAGTTTTTTACTACTTTCCAGAGTCCTGTGGGATGAGCTTTTCCAAGCTTAATGTGCTGATTGCTCTATCTCAAGGGATGCTAATTTAAGTAAGATCAGAATGATCCTCTAGTACACTCAAGTTTGGCAGCACCTGTGCTAGATTGCTTGTTCACTGATGTAGTAAATACTGATTTATTGGAAGCCACATGCCTTGGAAAGTATAGTTACTTCTTCGCCTGAAGATGCTCAGATTTTCTTCAGTGAAATAAAAATGATTCTATTGAGTTTTGCTTGTTATTTGAACCAGAATCTACTGGATTTCTTCCAGTAGTGAAGTACTGTCATGAACTACAATAATGAAGAACAGAGAATTCTTGCTTTGGATGTCAGTGAGCATATAGGCATGTTCTAAAGTAATTCAGTGAAGTAAAAATCATGAGTTGTTATGAGGAAAAGGTACTAAACATGATTAAGATGTTGTACTGTCTAACCATGTATGGCTTTCTCTAAGATCACAGATTGCAATTTAAGTATTATAAATTAACTTCAGTTTAGAAACTGTAACATTTGAAAAGTGTAATTCGGAATGTTGGAAATTAAAAATTGGGAAGAAACACTCAGATTACAATAGAAGTGAATGCTTGTTCCAACAACTTTCATTGTTCAAGGCTTTCAAGGGTAAGGAAAAGCGAAAGGCAAGAAACATTTCTCAAGCCACACACAAAAGGTGGGATTGGTACAGATAAGTGGTTATTACTTCAGATCATACATCAGGAACCCATGAATGGCTGATTCCCAGGCCTATGGGGACAGGAAGAGACCATGCATGTTTATTAACATCTTCTATTTATTTTTCAAGTTTGGCCCATTTAAAAAGTTCTTATTCCTGCATCGTTTTGAGAGGAACACCTCTTCTCAGACACCAATCTCCTGAGTGACTTTCTGAAGTTTGAAGTGTGCTTGAAGTGTTCCTTTGTGACCTGCTTTTCCACAATATTCTTTGGAAAACAGAAGAAAAAAGGTAAATGAGTCTTTATAAGTTGAACAATCAGATTTGGTTGAGGGAAGAAGCATAGTCTTTGGGTTTCATATGGACAGTTAGAGAAAGTAGTTTGATGATTGGCCCAGTTTGGGCATGCTTGTAATCCCAACGCTCAGGAGGCTGAGGCAGAAGGATTGAAATTTCAAGACCAGTCCTTTATACAGAGACCTGGAAACCTATAGAGGTTTTTCTACAAACAAAAGAAAATAGAGAGTTTGAGAGTTAACTCAGTGACAGTGTCTCCCTATCCAGAACAAAGCTATGGGTTCATTTTCTGTATTGAAAACAATTGAGCATGATAACTTTAGATATGTCAACTGCCACAGTCAAACGTCAATAAGCAACTAAATTTTCTTCATGGCCATCTATGGATGGAGACTTGAAGAATTCTTTCACAGTGTGTGCTTGAGTATGACAATCTAGCTTGAGGATAGCATTTATCTTTAAGCTACTCCAAAAATCTGTGACAGGTCTAAGACTGTAGCCTGCTTGGAATCAAATAATTGAAGCTGCTAGAACTTGTTGGCCAGCAGGAGGGGCAACAAAATGTTGGTTACAAGATAGAAAGCTTTATTGGTCATTGAATGACAGCCATTCAAGACACATATTTATCATTTTCTACTGGTTCCTAGTCTCATGGAGGGATAGAATAATATCATATGTAGGTTTATCTATCACATCTATGGAAGTTCAACTTGAAGGAACTCAAATCCTGTGTGTGTGTGTGTGCATGTGCACACGTGCATGTGTGAGTGTGCATGTATCATAGCTAGGGTTTCTATGGTGAGACATGATGACCAAAAGAAGGCTAGCAGAAAAGGCCTTTTTTGGCTTATACTTCCATATTGGTATTCTTTATTGAAAGAAGTCAGGTCAGAAACTCATACAGGGAAGAATTGGAGGTAGAAGCTGACACAGAAGCTCTGGAGGAGTGCTGCTTACTGGCTTTCTTCCTATGGCTTGCTCAGGTTGCTTCCCTATAGAACCAAGAGCACCAGCCCAGGGATGACATCAACCACAATGGGCTGGGACCTCTCTCAGTGATCACTAATTGAGAAAATGTCTTATAGTTAGATTTCATAAAGTTATTTCCTCAACTGAGGTTCCTTTCTCTCAGTTGAATCTAGCTTGTGCCAAATTATTACACAAAACCAGACAGTATGGAAGATTTGTGTACATATTTGTGTGGGTTCTTAGGATGCTAGGAACACCTCTGAGTGTGTGCTTATGGGAATGGAGGCCAAAGGTCAACATTTCTTGTGTTCCTTATCTTAGTTTTTGAGACACGATCTACCATCCAAAGGTGCAGTTCACATAGTTGTCCAAGATGACTGGCCACTGAGCTTCAGAGATCATTGTGTCAGTGTCCCCATAATGTAATTGTTGCTGTATAATATGCACCTGATGTGCATTATGTGGATGGTGAGAATGAAAACTCTGGTCTTCATAGTTGCACAGCAAACAGTTTACTGACTGAGCCATCTCAGCCTCTAGTATTCATTATGGACCACAAGTAATCCCATACTTTGTGTCAAAGGAGAAATTTATCTATATTGTTCAAGGCAGTAAAAATCCCTTCTATTGCATCAATAAAAAGACACTGTATCTATCTTCCAGTGCTGTTCACTTCACACATGCCTCTGGAAAAGAGATTGCCTACATTCTGCTCACAGAAAGATAGGAACATGAAAGACAAATGGAGAACTTCAATAGCCATGTTTTCTGTGGTACAGATTTTTATTAGTTTATCTATGCCTAAAGAGGATGTTGAAGGTTGTAGGAGATTTTGGATAAAGCTTTAGTGTGTCCTTGACACTAAAAAAGCTTGTCTCAAACATTGTATAAATTCATCTCACTGTTTTAGTGATTTTTTTAAAAAATTAACAGTATGAACTAGAAATGTTCTATACAATGTTGATTCCATGAAATCTTTTCTATGATGTCCTTAATAGGTAGAAAGCCAGACCCTGCCCTGGTTATCATTTGTGGGATAGGAAAACTTTAACCTTTACAGTAACTTAAAAATTGAGAAATATGTCTAAAAGGACATCCATCTATTCTATTCTATCTATCTATCTATCTATCTATCTATCTATCTATCTATCTATCTAATCTCCATCATCATCCCTCTATCTGTTCTTCTCTTCTCTTCTCTTCTCTTCTCTTCTCTTCTCTTCTCTTCTCTTCTCTTCTCTTCTCTTCTCTTCTCTTCTCTTCTTTTCTCTTCTCTTCTCTTCATCTATATCAGGATGAATTGAATGCTATGTGAGAAAAACAGGTAGAGGAAAGACATGCAAATTTAGGCCCACCAAGCCATTTTGAAATATTGACAGGTAAGATTTCTGTGGGTGAGAAGAATGTTGTGAAAATGCCAAACAACGGATATACGATTTGGAAACTTGTGTATAACATTTTGGTAACATACACATGGTTAGATTTTAGCAAAGCTGGTGATATAACTATATCTGATTTTGGAATTTTTATTCAATAATGATTTTGGAATTCATTAAGGGAGGGCTAGAGTATAGATTAAAAGTTTTGAAAAAGAGGAGACTCTTAGAATTCTATTTTAGTAATCAAGACCTGAATTAAGGATGTTTCAAAGGGAATGGTGGGAAAGTAGGTTAAAGAGATATTTAGAAGTAGAATCAATAAGACTTGGTGAGTAATTCAATGATGGGAGTTAGAGATTCCAGGGTGACTTTATTGTGTATAACAGAAAAACTCCTGGAGAAAAAATATTGCCACTGGAGCAGGGTTGTGTGCATGTGTGTGCATAGAATGATAAAGGGATTGTGAGTTAATTTTGGACATATTGACTTCGTGCTAGATGAAATTTGAATAAGGTCACTGCAAAGTGGCAGTAACATAGGATCAACAATAAAGGTAACTTCAATAGGATCAACAATCTAGGTAACTTCAGCTCTAACAGGGGGTGCTGAGACTAAAGATCATTAATTTATATAATTGTTTTCTAATTTATAGATGTTGATGAATTCCATTTGGGACTATTATTTATTCTGGAAATAAATAAAATAGTAAAGATGTGGAAAAACAGAAAAAATACTTTCTATCAGTTTTATCTAGCAATATATGCTGATAACTTTGTTAAAAGGTGTCATCTCTAAACTAGATGAAAGGTTGACTCTTCTAGAAAAGAAAGCATTAGAGTAACTGTTTTGTAGGAACTATGTATTCACCTTTATGCAATTGTTATGTTTAAAAAAAGCATAGTGGTCTTTAAAAAACTGTAAATGGGGCTATTTCATAAAAGAAAACACAGAAAGCTTTTATGTTTTGACTCTAAGAAAATGTAGTTTCCTTTGAAAAATACAGTTATCTGGCCTTCAAAGGATTCTACTTTGATTCTGATTGTTATTGCATTTATTTTAGGCATTTATTTAGAGGGTGTTTATTATTCTAGTAAAGCTGATTTAGTGTGTAAGAACACTATCCTGTTAATAGAATCATTCATTAGGAAGGGTAGTGTTCTGTTAGATTTTATCACACTCTGCAGTGCATTCCTCTGTGTGTTTTAATCATGCTTTCTGTTAAGCAACTAAAACAAATAGTAGTTATATTCTTAGATGCAGTGAGATATGTTGGTCTCTTTGAAGTGTCTGATCCACTTATTTCTTGGTCAGTAAAATTATTTTTTTTTTGTCATTATCAAACAAAGAAATTGACTAATATCTTTTATCTCTTTTTCTAGTTGTTGATTAATGATAATTAATACATAAATAAATGATGATTAATATGTAGTAAATCCTGTGATATCTGATTGGTTGTCAGGGGCCATGAGACTAAATATGTGTATTGCTTTTGGCCCATAAAATATACCCTGAGAGACAACTTGAACTTTCTATTAATACATTGACTTCCATAGGCCTTCATCTATTTGAAGTACATGGTGCAAGTGTTTTTGACCTCATATGATTATTGTAAGCATCAGATTAAGATATGTGAATTGTAGTTGCATGTATGAATGCTATTTGTAGCTCTTTTTCTTTGGAAGTCTGTTTTCTAATTTTTCTTTTTTTTAATATTTTATTTTTATTGGCTATTTTATTTATTTACATTTCAAATGTTATCCCCTTTCCTAGTTACCCCTCCACAATACCCCTATCCCATCCCCCTTCCCCTGCTTCTATAAGGGTGCTCCCCTACCTACCCACACATTCCCACCTTACCACCCTAGCATTCCCTTAGCTGGGGCATTGAGCCTTCACAGGACCAAGGGCCTCTCCTCCCATTGGTGTCTGGTACATATGCAGCTGGAGCCATGAGTCCCTCCATGTGTATTCTTTGGTTGGTGGTTTAGTGCCTGGGGCATCTGGTTGGTTGATATTGTTGTACTTCCTGTGGGGTTGCAAACCCCTTCATCTCCTTCACTGTTTCCTTTAGCTTCTCCATTGGGGTCCCTGAGCTCAGTCTGATGGTTGACTGCAAGCATCCACATGTGTATTGGTAAGGCTCTGGCAGAGCCTCTCAGGGGATAGCCATACCAGGTTCCTGTCAGCGAGCACTTCTTGTCATCAGCAACAGTATCTGGGTTTGGTGGCTTCATATGGAATGAATCCCCAGGTGGGGCAGTCTCTGAATGCCCTTTCCTTTAGTCTCCGCTCCATACTTTTCTCTGTATTTTCTTTAGACAGGAGCAATTCTGGGTTAAAATTTTTGAGATGTGTGGGTGGCTCCATCCCTCAACTGGGGACAGTGCCTATCCTCTGGATATGGTCTCTAGAAGTTCTCTCTCCCCTTTGTTGGGTATTTCAGCTAATGTCATCCCCCATTGGATCCTGGAAACCTCTTGCTTTCCTGGCATCTGGGACTTCCTGGGTGGATTTCCCAGTTCCCCATCCCCTGTTGCTATACATCTCTGTTCAATTTCCCGACCCTCTGTATATCTCCTCTGTCTCCTCCCACACCTAATCCTCCTCTTTTTTTCCCCACTTCCTCTCAAGTCCCTCCCACCCTCTACCTCCTGTGATTATTTAGTTAACCCTTTTATGTAGGACTGAAGCATCTGCACTTTGGTCTTCCTCCTTCTTGAGCTTTATGTGGTCTGTGAGTTGTATCTTGGATATTGCAAGCTTTTAGGCTAATAACCACTTATCAGTGAGTGGATACCTGCATACCATATGTGGGTTTTTTTTGTGATTGGGTTACCTCACTCAGGATGATATTTTCTAGTTCCATCCATTTGCCTATGAATGTCATAAAGTCCTTGTTTTTAACAAGGTGAGTAGTACTTCATTTTGTAAATGTACCATGTTTTCTGTATTCATTCCTCTGTTGAGGAACATCTGGGATTCCATCTTCTGGCTATTATAAATAAGGCTGCTATGAATATAGTGGAGCATGTGTCCTTGTTATATGTTAGACCATCTTTTGGATATATGCCCAGGAGTAGTATAGCTAGGCCCTCAGTGGATCCATTTTTATCTCCTTGTATAAAGCTCAAGTCCATAAATATCGAGGACCTCCACATAAAATCAGATATACTGAATCTAATAGAAGAAAAAGAAGGAAAGAACCATGAATACATTGGCATGGGGTGAAATTTCCTGAACAGAACACTAGTGGCTCAGGCTCTAAGATCAACTATAGACAAATGGGACCTCATACAATTGCAAAGCTTCTACAAGGCAAAGGACACTGTCAACAGAACAAAATGGCAGCCTACAGAATGGGGAAAGTTCTTTACCAATCTTACATCTGATAGATGGCTAATATCCAAAATATACAAAGAACTCAAGAAGTTAGACTCCAGAGGACCAAATAATCCTATTAAAATTGAGGTACAGAGTTAAACAGAGAATTCTCAACTGGGTAATATCGAATGGCAGAGAGGAACCTAAAGAAATGTTCAACATCATTAGTCATCAGGGAAATGCAAATCAAAATGACCCTGAGATTCCACCTCACACCAATCAGAATAGCTAAGATCAGGTGAGAGCAGATGCTGGCAAGGATGTGGAGAAAGAGGAACACTCCTCCATTGCTGGTGGGATTGTAACCTGGGACAATTTTATTAGAGTTTAAGAAAACAAAAGAAAAGAAAATGAGAACACTCCAGGGTAGGCATCATGTGGATTCTCAGTAATTGCTCTAAGGAGAATAAAAAAGAAAGTGTAAGAGGTGAAAACTGAAGAAGATAAATAAATAAATAAATAAATAATAATGATAACAAAGTTCATGTCCCCTTGAGTCACTTGGTGGCAGTCAGTCACATGATTGTGAAGGAGGCTTTGGAAAAGGAATAAGAAAGAATAGGAAATGCATGCAAAATCCTTAGACAAGAGATAAACAAAGAAATGAAAAAGAAATATTTTTCTGGGTAGTTCAGCAAAGTGCATGGACTCATGAAGCCTTTGTCTACTACTCAGTAAGAGACTTATAGATGGGAATCTTGAAAGGAAGATACTTTTTCTCATTAAAGGGCTATTCTTCCTTATATCCCATACTCTAACACGAACCTTTAGGGTAAACTCATCTTCCGAGGACTGCTCTACCTTTCAGCAGGTTGTTCTTTAGACAGGTCATGGACTTGAGCCATAGATTAACTCCTCAGAAAGAAGACTATGGCACATCTCCACCTGGAGGTTGATTCTAATCTTTAGAGTAACATTCTTCCCTGAGAGAGTTTAAGCAAAAGGCATTTATGAGATGGACTGAAATTGTGGAGCAGATATAACCCATTTCACCATGAAACTAGAGTTCCTTTAATTATGTAAATTAAAGTTATTATTATTTGCTGGCTTGTAGTTATTTAAATGGAATGTCTTTTTTATTAGTGCCATTAGAATGTGCATAGTGGATACCATGAGGAGATCTCAAACTCAGATTTCTTCTACTTTGTGGCTCTCTTCACCCTCCAAAATTTTATCAACTTATCTATTAGGGGAAGACAGAGAGTAATTGGGTGTTTTATAAATTTGCATAGATAGATAGATAGATAGATAGATAGATAGATAGATAGATAATATTGCTACGTATGTTTGTTTCAGAGTATACCTTCGTTATGATGCCAATTAATTTTTTTTAGAATTTATCAATCTTTATTTTCTGATGATAGAGGAATCTATGGAACTTTAAGAAACTCTGAGTTGACCATTGCCTTTATAGTTTATCTTAGGTTTGATGTTTATGCATAGCTAATACTTAAGTGCTATTTTTTGTAATGGATTTTGATGTGTCCAGCACTGACTACTATTCAAAGAGGGCTTCTTTACATTTTCTTGGCCATACACAGGTGGCTAAATTATGATCTGAGAAGGTAGTTTCCTACATATCATGTTCTCAACAAGCACTTGTTGAGCCTTTTGGATATTAGTGTTTGTAAAAGTTTTGTCTCTCACTCCAATCACTTGCTAGTTAGTTTCAGTTGAGAATCTACTGGGAAACCAGTATGAAATACAGGTCAGGGAAGATTTAAAAAAAATTTAATCAGGTCTTGGTAATGTCTAACCTACTAATTTGGGGGGAGGGGAGAATGATAAAGTACTAAATTGGGTTAAAGTTGAAGTTTTACAGTTTGATACTGTCTGTGGATCATTGACTATGTCCATTCTAAAACAATTAGATTCTGCTATTCTTACCTGCTAACAAATGCATTTTGGTTTTTGTGATAGGTGTTTTATCTATATTATCACTGTAGAGCATCACTTTAATAACACTGCATAAATTTATTTTTCAGTAGATCTCCTTTTCTGGACGAAGCAACACTAATATAACTATGAGTGTTAAAATGATTAATGGTTAATCTTCCCTAAGAAGAAAACCAAACATATTTAAGAGGCAGAGCAGAGAGATCATTTTGGGGGGCC
Source organism: Arvicanthis niloticus (assembly GCF_011762505.2). Taxonomy (NCBI): domain Eukaryota; kingdom Metazoa; phylum Chordata; class Mammalia; order Rodentia; family Muridae; genus Arvicanthis; species Arvicanthis niloticus. The sequence goes on from NC_133435.1 coordinate 6,066,173, forward strand.
AATAAATTAGACATAGTCTATGGAAATTTACTAAAATTAAAAGAATCTAAAATTCATCAAATATCATTCAGTTTCCTGACATTTGATAATCACCAACCCTTCCTTCCTTGTGTGATACTATCTGCCAATCAAAAGATCAGGGAGAGCCTTTATGAGGCAATTTATATTCTGCTGAATGAATTTAATATGTCAGGTTTTTGTACATCTTACTTTTGTTGAATGATGGCCAGAGAACAAATTCCTAAAAAGAGAATGAACTGCATCCTGCTTCCTAGTCAGTAACAATGATACTGCTGTGTTCTTTATAACATAAATCTGAACTAACCAGACATAATTCAGAACTATCAGAAAAAGAATTATAAAATAATTGAGTTCCTGTGAGTAATTATGTGGGTGTTCCCCCCATACTTGGACTACAGCCTAAATATGATTTTCTGATGCTTGTCTAATTGATGCTTTATTGGTATATACCCTTGATGTTGTCTTCATTAGAATTGATATTAAGATTCAGGCACAACTAGTTTTCTGTAATATTTTCTTGTGCAACATGAAACCCATTACACATTTTGTAAGAATAAATTATTTCTTCACTGTAAGCATCTCTCTGCTTGGATTTCAAATTGTTTGCTACATTTATGCTCTGATGATAATGCTTCATGGATTGAATCAGTCCTGACTCTCCTAAGGTATAAATATACTTCAGGTCATACAGTGGAGAGCTCAGTCTGATCACACAGAGCCCCGGATCCTAACTCATGCTTTGTGAGTACATATGCATGTTTGTGAGTCTATGCCTGACAAGGCAGAAGGCCTTTTACCTCAGGTACATTTTTACACACTTGGTTGTTTTAGGATATGAGTTCATGCCTCCTGTGACAAACATTTACATTCAATTGATAAGACATGTTTATGCTTGTTGGATATCAGAACATGGCTATAGAACCCTATCTGTTGAAAGGATGTGCTGACTGCTGTGCTCATTGTGTCCTGAATTTGGACATGGCCTTCTGCCTTGCTTTCATGCTATCCCAGATATAATTTTAAGTATGTGGCAGGCAATATGTCCTGAAAAAGTTCTGGGAAAGGACTGCTCTAATAATATTTCGTATGTGTTTATTGGCATTTATTTACATGATTGTCTGATCATGATTTTCTGAACTCAAAACCTTCCTTGGATCATTACTTTCCTTGGATCATTCTTTTCTTTGTTACATTCATGTACACTGAAAGTGAAGTAAGGTTGTCTACGGCATTATTCTGTGGTTCATCCCATTCTTTCAGGCCCTTAGATCTCAGGTCTCAGAGACATAAATCTGAATAGGTTAGTGGAAGTCAACATGTAGGAGCTGTTACCTTGTGTTTTTGTGACATGTTCTACCATTGGCCTAAAGTATACCAACTAGGTTAGACCAAGTGGCCAGGGATCCTCCTGCCGCTGTCTCCACAGCACTGAGATTACTCGGTCTCTACCACACCTTGGTTTTTATTTTTGTTATTTCTGACATTTGACCTCAGGTCCTTGAGCTTATGTGGAAAGCACTCTGCCACCTGAATTTTTGGTGTAACTCCTTTCTGGCCTCTGGATAGACTTCTCTTTGTTCTAGAGTGTAATATATGGGGAAAACAATTGTTACCATTCTTAGTGACTGCAAAATTTGAAAAGATCTAAGAGACAAACCTTTAAGCATGTCTTCAGGGGACTTTCTAGAATGTTAATCAAGGTGGGAAGACCAAGTGTGAGTAACACCATTCCAAAGTTGGAATTTGGGGCTGAATAATAATAAGAGAGCTGAACAGTAGCATTAATCTCTCTCTACTTCCTGACTGAGGACATAGTGTAACAGTTGCCTCAGGGTCCTACCACCATGACAGCTGGGCTCTACCCTTCCTTCCTTCCTTCCTTCCTTCCTTCCTTCCTTCCTTCCTTCCTTCCTTCCTTCCTTCCTTCCTTCCTAGGTGGTTTGTCATTGCAATGAGACAAGTAATTAATGTAACAAGTAACACATATGTGCAAGAAGCCACACTAGATCAGTCTCAACAGGGAAGTGAACATTTATCAAACTTCTGGAAGTTCAGATAAGCATGAGAGAAAGCTAGAGTCTCTTCATTAATATATTTCTAATCTGAAAGCCTAGCATTAGTTAGAGATTTGTGTCTTATGAAATCAAAGCATAAAGTGCTTCCTAGCTACATTACATTAACTGTGTTGCTACAGACTAATGAAGGTAAGTTGACAGCTACGATAAAAGATAAGTTTATATTGGTAGTTACATGACTATCTGTTACTATTTGCATATATTTAAATAATTCTAGGTGCATAATTGGTACAGTAGACTGTGTTCTGATTATATAATTATTTGACTGTTTGTATACCTCACAGGTAAATTTTTCTTCTAATTTCAGTAAGGGTTTTTCACTTAATAAGACTCATAATATTTACTTTCCATCTCTTAATGTGCATTCTGGGCAGAACTAATTTCACTTGGAAATATTACAAGGTCAGGGATACTTTTTTTTTTCAAGTATGACCATTTTACATGGGTAAATTCTAAAGGTCCTAATTTTCAGTGGCATGCTTTATTATGTTTTCAATTCCCTTTTAACACACTGCTCTCTCCAAACCACATCTCTTGCTCCATTCCCTCCTAAACTCTCAACTTTCACTCAGTATGATGTATGCTATCAGTGATTCCCAGACACTCTGTTCCATAACCTGCTTGAAATACTCTACAGTGGTTGTAGATTGTAATGTGGTACTTCCACACACATCAACGTACATTGAGACTACCATTGGGTCTGTCCAATCCTATCCAACCCACTAACAGTATTGGAAAGACACTTAGGTACAGAAATCAGGTTTTATTCTTCCATTTTTTAACTCCATAGAGTGTCCTGTATCTTTCATGTAACATGATACCCAGTTTTGAAACTGTGTAACTTATTACTTCTGTTATCCTGGTGTCTTACAGTTTCATTGCTGTGAAGGGACCCATGACCATGTAACGCTTATAAAGGAAAACACTTAACTGAGACTGGCTATAGGTTCAGAGATTTATCATGGCTGGAAGCACGGCAGCATTCAGGTAGACATGAAGCTGGAGAGGAGCTGAGAGTTCTATATCCAGTTCCACAGACAGCAGGAAGAGAGAGACAATCTACCTGGCTTGAGTTTCTGAAACCTCAAAGCCCCCTCCAAGTGACAGTGACACACTTTTTCCAACAAACCTACACTTCCTCCAACAAAGCCATATCTTCTAATAAAGTCACTCTCTATGGGCCTGTGGGGGCCATTTTCAAAAAACCACATTCTACTACATGGCCCCCACTGGCTTGTATCCATATCATAATGTTGCAAAACCACATTCAGTATGGCTTCAAAGGTCCTTTTAGTTTATTACAGTCTCAACACTGTTCAAAGTCCAATGTTCAAACTCTCTTCTGAGACTAATGTAATATATTAACTGTAATATGATATAAAATCAAAATTGAAAAGCAGATCACATGCTATGAATATATAATCACATATGATATATATTCCTGTCCAAAGGGGAGAAAAGGGAGCATTTTGAGGAAATCCTGGACCAAAACAAGACCAAAAACCAACTGGGAAAACTAAAAAATATGTATTTCCATGCCTCATGTCAATGTGCTTTTCAGATCTCCAACTCCTTTCAGCTTTGTTGACTGCAACACATTTCTTTCTCTTGGGATAGTTTTACTTCTTGTTAGCAGCTTTCCTTGGCAGATATTCCATGACTTTAGTATCTCTAAATCTTTGGTGTTTTTAAGGTAATCCAGGCTTCATCTTCACAGTTTCGTGCAATGATCTCTCTAGTCTGTATTGGGGCATCCCTGACACATACCTGGCCTCAGCAGCTTTCCTTAGTCATGAAGAAAGGGTCGATAACCCCTTTCTTGTATCCTTGAGTCCAAAGCCAAACCATGTGGTTAGACTGCCAAATTTTGCTATTTTGTGGGACTGGAACATTCCTGCTCATTCAAATATGTTTTCACTAACTTCTGTTCTTACTGGTTTCCTGTCCCGGACTGCTCTGCCCCACATTTGGGGGCCAAAATGTCGAGGCCCGAGCTATCAATGTTAGAACCCACACTGCCAAAAGCCTTGGGGGCTAAATTGTTAGAGCTTGCAGTGCTCCATGCTGCTCTGGTCCACAGGTCAGGGTTCAACAAGAGCGAAAGTGAGGATGGATGCAAAGAATGGAGACCAGAGTGTGATTCAATTCCGCTTATTCTTCAGTCTCTCTTCTCTCCAAGTCCCTAGTTCCAAGTCCCTAGCTTCTATCACCAAGTCTCAAGTCCTAATCCCAGTTTCAGCTGTAATATGTCTCAAGTCCTTATTCCAGTTCCAAGTTGCTAGTCTCTTTCCCAGTTCCAAGTTTTTAGTTCTAATTTCAATTCCTGGCTTCTGTCTGCCTCTCGCCTCACTTCACTTTGGCTTAGAAGTGAGAAGGGAAAATCCTGGGTATATAAAACAAGATGTTATTAGAGTGTGCTCAGCTGTTGTAAACTGTTGTAAACAAGTCTCTTGTCAGGGTATATGGCTCAAGATGGCTGCAAGGATGATAGAGCTGCCTTCTGTCGGCTCCCCACAGTTTCCTTCATTGGCTATGCTTGGTTAGCCTGGAACTCCCTCTGCAGAGCAGGCTGACACTGAACTCAGAGATCTATCTGCATCTGCTTCTCTTAAAGGTAGGTGTCACCTTGTCTGTCCCTAAGCTTTTCTTTAATTCCTTTTTACCAATTGGAAGCTTATCTGAGTGGAGTTTTGCCTCAGCCATTACTTCCTTTGTTCCATTCAGCATCAGGCTTTTCTTTAATCTGTTTATCTCTTTGCATGCATTACACTTCCTGGTGTCCTTTTATACTCAATCTGTACTTTCTTATTTTTCCTTGCTCAGCTTGTTTCTTAAGACTGGCCACTAATAACCATAAAACACAATTAATAATAGTCTGTTTTAAAATCTCTTCTGCCAATGCTGTTAGTTCTAAAGTCTTCATTTAAGCCTCAGGGAGATTTTTTTTTCCCCGATAAGGGTAAAAAGTAGTTCCATTCTTTGCCAAAAATAACTCAGGAATGGTCTCTAGGCAACATAGTAATCTTATTCTCCTCTGAAATCTCCTGAACCAAGACCCAGAGTTCAAATCACCCTCTCCACCGCTGTCTTCTGTGCTTGACTAGAATGACCTATTAAGTCTCACTTAAGTCATTTAGTTGTTTTCTTAATCCAAAGTACCAAGTCCATAGTCCTTCAAATAAAAGCATCACAACAATACTCTACGTCTTATATCTTTGGATCTCTAGTGCTGTGAAGAGACACTATGACCACAACAACTCTCACAAAAGAAAACATTTAATTGTTGAGGGTGCCTTGCAGGTTCAGTCCATTATCTCCTTGTCAGGAAGCATAGCAGCATTCAGGCAGATATGGTTCTGAAAAGAAAACTGAGAGTTCTACATCTGGAAAAGTAGGCAGGGAATGTGACACTGAGCCTGGCTTGAGCTTCTGAAATCTCAAAGCCCATCTACAATGACACATTTTCTCTAACAAGTCCACACTAACTCCAACAAGGCCATACCTCCTAGTAGTTTCTAGTAGTTTATGGGCCTATGAGAACCATGTTCATTAGAACCATCACAGCTAGTAAATGGCTTGTTATTGGTGACAGAAAACACAGCCTTTTAATTGTCTTATGTCATATTCAAATAAAGATGAGTTTGGCACAGTGAGCTTCCTCAAGTAAACAATGCATGGAACAGACAACTTGGTGAACTAGTTAAATAAAATGAATTGTTGCTATAATTGTAGTTATTGATTAATTTATTAAACCCATTTTCAGAGTAATCAGTTTTGTTAAAGTAGCTACATTGTAGCTGAATACATCACTATATACTGTAAGCAATGCATTAACAGTGAGGAGTCTGCTTCACTGTATAAGTAAGTTCTAGCAAAGGAAGATATTCTGGCTATCATCCCACCCTGGCTCATCATGTGTCTGCAGAGCTATGCACATCCTCTCCCACTGAAGCCAGACAAGGCAGCCCCATCAGGGGAACTGGATCCATAGACAAGAAACAGATTCAGGGACAGCCCTGCTCCAGTTGTTGGGCAATCTGCATGATGACTAACACATTTGTGATATATGTACTAGGGGTCTGGGTCTAGCCCTTTGTTTAGTGGTTCAGTCTCTGGAAGCCTAGTCTCTTGGAGCCCCCAAGGGTCCAGGTTAGTTGACACAGTTGGTCTTCCTGTGGAGTTCCTATCCTCTTCAGGTCCCTCAATCCTTCCCCCAACTCATCCTCAAGACACCTCCAGCTCTATTTACTATTGGTTGTGGGTCTCTGCATCTGTTTCCATCGGCTACTGGGTAGAACTTCTCCAAGGACAGTTATGTTAGGATCCTGTCGACAAGCACATTAGAGTATTGTTAATAGTGTCAGTGATTCCTTCTTTTACATTGTTTAGCTCTAACAAAAGTTCGCAAGCAACAGGTTAGTAATTATTCTAAATAAGTCTCAATTGAAGAACACTGATGACTGACACAACTTGGTAAATGATTCTTTTCACTCCCTCTTGTAGTAACAAAATTATTTTCTGTGTAATGCAACAGAAAGTTATAGAGCGCTGTGTAAAGTATCAGATTAGGGTTTAACTGCTAAAATCACTAGGTACCAAGTAGTGTTGTTAAGAGCAAGCAGCAGAACTATTGCACAGTACAATGAATGATTAAAAACATGACATTAATAAATTATATGTTAAATACAAATCTTAAAGGATAAATGCAGATGATATGAATTTAATATAATTGATTAATATACACAGAATATGATATATATTCTTAGTGTATACATTACATACAGTAAATATAAATCATATACATTAGATATTAATGATATGCAATAAATTAAAATTATATACTTTAAATATATATTATATGTTAAATATAAATTAAATATGAGTTTAAACTATCAAATATGAGTTATAATTTATATGAAATACATAATTTTGCATGTCCTCAAGGACAGGGAATTATGGAATGAGCCCACGGAGCTGTAAAAATCAGTTGTATAAAATCAAAAAGGAGGAGCTGTATATTCCTTTATTTTTGCTTGAAAATTTTAAACTCGGATGTTAAGGGATTCTCTGCTGCTGAGCATTTATGGCATCCTATTACTAGGCAGCCTTATACCCAGGTGAAATGGAAGGATGGCTTACTGGCACATGGTATACGGGTACAACTGGCACTGAACAAACAATAGGGATGCTGGGGAAGACTATGTCTCCTACTCCCAGATCTTCAGTTGTCTTTGGGTAAGGCTGGGGACTTGTGGGTTTCTTCCTGGCCAGTTTGGCATGTTAAGTAGCGTCATTCTTATTCAGCTCCTGTTTTGGGGGTCATATCAGTGACACCTTTGATGTAGCTTCTGATACTACCAGAAATAAATAAAGTTTGTGACTGATCACAAACTCACAGGAAAACTATTTGATCCTTTGGCTCTTAGAATCTCTCCATGTTTGCAGGAGTGGTAGTGTTAGATAGTATCTATTGAGACCGAGTTCCACAAATCTGCATTTTATTGGTTGCAGTTTTCTGTAGCGCTCTCCATATGTTTCAAAAATAGTTTCCTTGATGAGGGGTGAAGACTGTACTCATTTGTGGGCACAAGAGCACATGTTCACATCATATAGATTGTTATGATATAGATTGTTATTGCTGTTGTAGTAAATTAGTGGTTGTAGATTCTCCTCCAATAACTAAGACTTTACTAGTACCAAGTAGTTAGCTAAGTTTTGAGGACCAGTCATAGTCTCCATCTTGTTGAGGAAGTCAACTTTTGAAAGTCAGTTCTCTCCTTTCACCATGTAGATCCCAGGCATGGAATTCAGGTCATCTTGGTCATTAGAAATTGTCTGTACCCACCAAGTTATCTCACGTGTCCCAAGATTTGCTTTAATACATTGGAACTAATTTTGTTTTGCACAATTAAAATTCTTGTATAATTACATTTTCCTCCTGGGAGCTATGTAATTCCTTTTTGAAAGTGGAAAATTTTTAGTATTACTTTGGGCCTTGGCTGTGCTGCAGTAGAGTGGGGTTCAGATTCTTTCTAGTTCTTTTTGTATGAAGGAAATGTTTTTGGTCTATTGAGGCACAGGGTGTAAGAGTCAGGAGGATGCTTAGGTTTTACCTTTAGCTTTCCCAGACTGAAAAACTCTGGTCTTTTGAGGTAAACAATTTTTTGAGGTTCCACAGCTGGATTGAAAATAAAGGGGCCAATCACAAAGTGCTCATTACTCTAATGTGTTATTATTTGATTAATGCTACCCTGCCTCACGTTGCATTCAGCGTCAGGTAGAGGGAAAACGAACTGAGAAGGCCAGTTGTAGCCCAGAAAATATGTGGTAGCTGAAGCCTTCCACTGTTAGGCTTTCACCCTGTCTGATTGCTCCCATCCAAGTAAAATTCTAAAATGAAAGTGTTTTACTATATTTTATCATCTATTTATGACACTTCTCACAACTCATTCCTATTCAATATACGTGAGTACATATTCATCTACCTGTCTGTAAGCTACAGTAAATAACCTGTAACATGTTACAACCTGTAACATGTGCAGCAACCTTTTGAAGAAAAAGGGGGATATTTATATAAAATTCCTTTGGAAATTATGGGTTAGTCTTGTGGGCCTTTGGTACCTCGTGGATCTATTTTATTACTAGTTAAGAACAATGCTTTAAAAATGTTGATTATCCCCTCCTGCAGTCTGAGGCCTGCGGGTAAGTGCACCCAGGAGCCCCCCAGACACATTCTGGGGGATCCATAGAACCCATAGCCAGCGCTAGCACGCCCCTTCCACCGCTCGCCCCTCCTGCAGTCTGAGGCCTGTGGGTAAGTGCACCCAGGAGCCCCCCAGACACACTCTGGGGGATCCATAGAACCCATAGCCAGCGCTAGCACGCCCCTTCCACCGCTCGCCCCTCCTGCAGTCTGAGGCCTGCGGGTAAGTGCACCTAGGAGCCCCCCAGACACATTCTGGGGGATCCATAGAACCCATAGCCAGCGCTAGCACGCCCCTTCCGCCGCTCGCCCCTCCTGCAGTCTGAGGCCTGCGAGTGAGTGCACCTAGGAGCCCCCCAGACACATTCTGGGGGATCCATAGAACCCATAGCCAGCGCTAGCACGCCCCTTCTGCTGCTCGCCCCCCCTCCGGTCTGAGGCCTGCAGGGTCTGAGTCCCAGACCAGACCTCTACCAGGTCTGCAGTTGTGTGGACCCCGGATTCCACCTGAGACATACTGGAAGGTCCCCTCAACCCAGAGCCACAGAGGAACAACTGAACTCAGAGTGTCAGACAACATACCCTGAGATATCCAAGAGGAGACACTGCACCCAGAACAGCAGACATCTAGCTGGACTGCTACCTTGGAGGCACCATATCCTGAGGCATCCTAGAGATACCACTGTAATCAGGGCAGCTGGAAAAAATCACAAAGACATCTGGACTCCTAGAAGACCAAACAAAAGCGAGACAACTGGAAAGACAGGCTTCAATCAGAGACAGAAGTACAGGTAGCACTAGAATTAACCAGATGGCAAAAGGCAGGCGCAAGAACGTAAGCAACAGAAACCAAAGTTACATGGCATCATCAGAACCCAGCTCCCCCATCAGAGCAAGCCCTGAACACCCCATCACACCAGAAAAGCAGGATTCAGAATTAAAATCACTTCTCATGATGATGATAGAGGACTTTAAGAAAGACATAAATAACACTCTCAAAGAACAGATAGAAACCCTTAGAGAGGAAACACAAAAATCCCTTAAGGAATTACAAGAAAATGCAACCAAACGGGAGAAGGAATTAAACAAAACCATGCAGGATCTAAAAACGGAAGTAGAAACAATAAAGAAATCACAAAGGGAGAACACCCTGGAGATAGAAAACTTAAAAAAACGATCAGGAGTCATAGATACAAGTATTACCAACAGAATACAAGAGATGGAAGAGAGAATCTCATGTGCAGAAGATACCATGGAAAACATTGACACAACTGTCAAAGAAAATGCAAAATACAAAAAGCTACTAACCCAAAATATACAAGAAATCCAAGACACAATGAGAAGGCCAAACCTAAGGATAATAGGAATAGATGAGGGGGAAGACTCCCAACTTAAAGGACCAGTAAATATTCTCAACAAAATTATAGAGGAAAACTTCCCTAACCTAAAGAAAGAGATGTCCATAAATATACAAGAAGCCTACAGAACTCCAAATAGTTTAGACCAGAAAAGTAATACTTCCCGCCACATAATAGTCAAAACATCAAATGTACAAAACAAAGAAAAAATACTAAAAGCAGTAAGGGAAAAAGGCAAAGTAACATATAAAGGCAGACCTATAAGAATTACACCAGACTTCTCACCAGAGACCATAAAAGCCAGAAGATCCTGGACTGATATCATACAGACCCTAAAAGAACATAAATGTCAGCCCAGACTACTATACCCAGCAAAACTGTCAATCATTATTGATGGAGAAACCAAAATATTCCATGACAAATCCAAATTCACACAGTATCTCAACACAAACCCAGCACTTCAAAGGATAATTGGTGGAAAACTCCATCACAAGGAGGGAAACTACAACCTGGAAAAAGCAGGAAAGTAATCTTCCAAAAACCGTAAAAGAAGGTAGCTACACAAACATATCTCCAATGCCAATAACAAAAATAACAGGAAACAACACTCATTTTTCCTTAGTATCTCTTAATATCAATGGACTCAATTCTCCAGTAAAAAGACATAGACTATCAGACTGGATACGTAAACAGGACCCAACATTTTGCTGCATTCAGGAAACGCACCTCTGTGGAAAGGACAGACACTACCTCAGAGTAAAAGGTTGGAAAACAATCTACCAAGCAAATGGTCCCAAGAAACAAGCTGGAGTAGCGATTCTAATATCAAATAAAATCAGTTTTCAACCAGAAGTAATCAAAAAAGATAAAGAAGGACACTTCATATTCATGAAAGGAAAAATGTACCAAGAGGAACTTGCAATTCTCAACATCTATGCCCCAAATGTAAGGGCACCCACATACATAAAAGACACTTTACTAAAACTTAAAGCATACATTGCACCCTACACAATAATAGTGGGAGATTTCAACACCCCACTCTCAGCTATGGACAGATCATGGAAACAGAAACTAAATCGAGACACAATGAAACTAACAGAAGTTATGAAGCAATTGGACTTAACTGACATCTATAGAACATTTCATCCTAAAACAAAAGAATACACCTTCTTCTCAGCACCTCATGGTACCTTCTCGAAAATAGACCATATAATTGGTCACAAAACAGGCCTCAACAGATACAAAAAGATTGAAATAATCCCCAGCACCTTATCAGACCACCATGGATTAAGACTTGTCTTTGACATGGACAAAAACATCAGAAAACCGACATACACTTGGCAACTGAACAATGCTCTACTCAATGATAACTTGGTCAAGGAAGAAATTAAGAAAGAAATTAAAGACTTTTTAGATTTAAATGAAAATGAGGACACATCATATCAAAACATGTGGGACTCATTGAAAGCAGTACTAAGAGGAAAAATCATAGCTCTAAGTGCTCACAAAAAGAAAGTGGAAAGAGCATACATCAACAACTTGACAGCAAACCTGAAAGCATTAGAACAAAAAGAAGCTAGTATACCCAAGAGGAGTAGATGGCAGGAAATAGTCAAACTCAGGGCTGAAATCAACCAAGTCGAAACAAAAAGAACTATACAAAATATCAACAAAACCAGGAGCTGGTTCTTTGAGAAAATCAACAAGATAGACAAACCCTTAGCCAGACTAACCAAAGGGCGCAGAGACAGCATTCAAATTAATAAAATCAGAACTGAAAAGGGAGACATAACAACAGAAACAGAGGAAATTAAAAAAAATTATCAGATCCTACTACAAAGGCCTATACTCAACAAAATTGGAAAATCTGGAGGAAATGGACAATTTTCTAGATAGATACCAGGTACCAAAGTTAAACGAGGAGCAGATAAACCACCTAAACAGTCCCATAACGCCTAAAGAAATAGACACAGTCATTAAAAATCTTCCCACCAAAAAATGTCCGGGGCCAGATGGTTTCAGTGCAGAATTCTTTCAGACCTTCAAGGAAGACCTAATACCAATCCTCTTCAAGTTATTCCATCGAATAGAAACAGAAGGAACACTACCCAATTCATTCTATGAAGCTACCATTACACTCATACCTAAACCACAGAAAGACCCAACAAAGAAAGAGAACTACAGACCAATCTCTCTTATGAATATTGATGCAAAAATACTCAATAAAATTCTCGCAAACCGAATCCAACAACACATCAAAACAATTATCCATCAAGATCAAGTAGGCTTTATCCCAGGAATGCAGGGATGGTTCAATATTCGGAAATCCATCAATGTAATCCACTACATAAATAAACTCAAAGAGAAAAACCACATGGTCATATCACTAGATGCTGAGAAAGCATTTGATAAAATTCAACATCCCTTCATGTTAAAAGTCTTGGAAAGATCAGGAATACAAGGCCCATATCTAAACATAGTAAAAGCAATATACAGCAAGCCAGTAGCCAACATCAAACTAAATGGAGAGAAACTTGAAGCAATCCCACTAAGATCAGGGACTAGGCAAGGCTGCCCACTCTCACCTTACCTATTCAATATAGTACTGGAAGTCTTAGCTAGAGCAATTAGACAACAAAAGGAAGTCAAAGGGATACAGATAGGAAAGGAAGAAGTCAAAACTTCACTATTTGCAGATGATATGATAGTATACTTAAGTGAACCTAAAACTTCCACCAGAGAACTCCTAAACCTGATAAACAACTTTAGCAATGTGGCTGGATATAAAATCAACTCAAACAAATCAGTAGCCTTCCTCTACTCAAAGGATAAACAGGCAGAGAAAGAAATCAGGGAAATGACACCCTTCACAATAGCCACGAATAAAATAAATTATCTTGGAGTGAATCTAACAAAGCAAGTGAAAGATCTGTATGACAAGAACTTCAAGTCTCTCAAGAAAGAAATTGAAGAACATCTCAGAAGATGGAAAGATCTCCCATGCTCCTGGATTGGCAGGATTAATTTAGTAAAAATGGCTATCCTGCCAAAAGCAATCTACAGATTCAATGCAATACCCATCAAAATTCCAAATCAATTCTTCATAGAGATAGAAAGAGCAATTTACAAATTCATTTGGAATAACAAAAAACCTAGGATAGCGAGAACTATTCTCAACAATAAAGGAACCTCTGGGGGAATCACCATTCCGGACCTCAAACTGTACTACAGAGCAGTAGTGATAAAAACTGCTTGGTATTGGTACAGAGACAGAAAGGACGATCAATGGAACAGAATTGAAGACCCAGAAATGAACCCGTATACCTATGGTCACTTGATATTTCACAAGGGAGCTAAATTCATCCAGTGGAAAAAGGACAGCATTTTCAACAAGTGGTGCTGGCTCAACTGGAGGTCAACATGTAGAAGAATGCAAATTAATCCATTCTTATCTTCTTGCACAAAGCTCAACTCCAAGTGGATAAAGGACCTTCACATAAAGCCAGGTACACTGAAAATATTAGAAGAGAAGTTGGGGAAGACCCTCGAATACCTAGGCACAGGGGAAAAGTTCCTGAACAGAACACCAATGGCTTATGCTCTAAGATCAAGAATGGACAAATGGGACCTCATCAAATTGCAAAGCTTCTGTAAGGCAAAGGACACTGTCAACAAGACAAAACGGCAACCAACAGATTGGGAAAAAATCATTACCAATCCTACATCTGATAGGGGGCTAATATCTAATATTTACAAAGAACTCAAGAAATTAGACGCCAAACAACAAAATAACCCCATTAAAAAATGGGGTACAGAGCTAAACAAAGAATTCTCAACTGAGGAAACTCGAATGGCCGAGAAGCACCTTAAGAAATGCTCAACATCCTTAGTCATCAGGGAAATGCAAATCAAAACAACACTGAGATACCACCTCACACCTGTCAGAATGGCTAAGATCAAAAACTCAGGTGATAGTAGATGTTGGCGAGGATGTGAAGAAAGAGGAACACTCCTGCATTGTTGGTGGGGTTGCAAGCTGGTACAACCACTTTGGAAGTCAGTCTGGCGGTTCCTCAGAAAATTGGACATAGCACTACCTGAGGACCCAGCTATACCACTTCTGGGTATATACCCAGAAAATGCCTCAACAAATAACAAAGACATATGCTCGACTATGTTCATAGCAGCCCTATTTATAATAGCCAGAATCTGGAAAGAACCCAGATGCCCTTCAACAGAGGAATGGATACAAAAAATGTGGTACATTTACACAATGGAATATTACTCAGCTATTAAAAATAATGAATTCGAGAAATTCTTAGGTAAATGGATGGATCTAGAAAATATCATCCTGAGTGAGGTAACCCAATCACAAAAGAACACACATGGTATTTACTCACTGATAAGCGGAGATTAGCCCAAAAGTTTGAAACAACAAAGATTCAACTACCAGACAACATGAAGCTCATGAAGAAGAAAGAACAAGTGAGGATGCCTAGGTCTTTCTTAGAAGGAGTAACTAAATAACCAAGGGAGCAAATATGGAGAAAAAGTGTGGGTCAGAATCTGAAGGGGGGGGGTTGTAGGGAGACCATTGTGTCTGGGTATTCATTCCATAGGCAGTCACCAAAAATATACGCTGATAAGGATGTCAGGATGGGAAAGCTGACAGCAGCCTGATAAGGCTGTCTCCTTAGAGGTCTCTCAGAGTCAGACATACCCAGAGACAGATACCCACAGCTATCCATTAATCTGATCAAAGTTCCCAATGGAGGAGTTAGAGAGTAAATTGAAGGAACTGTGAACCTTAAGGGCTGGTGGCCCTGTGAGGAGAGCAAGAATACCAACCAGCCAGAGCTCCCCAGGGTCTAAACCACCAGCCCAAGATCACATAGGGAGAGACACATGACTCCAGCTGTATATGTAGGGGAGGATGGCCCTGTTGGGCATAGGTGGGAGACAAGATCATTGGTACCCTGAAGGCTGAGCACTGAGGGGGGGGATCTGAGGGTGGGGAGGGAGGCTGGGGGTAGGTGGGTAAACACCTACATAGAGGCAGGAGGAGGGGGGATGGGATAAGGGGTTCCTGGGTGGTGGGGGAAATATGGTAAGGAGATAAAATTTGAAATGTAAATATTATATCCAATAAAAGAGGGGAAAAATAGAAAAGCAGTTAGAACCAACATTCTTAATAAAATGTCAGCCCTCTTTTAAAAAAAACTATCTTGATACTAAAATTTGTTTTGAGAATTGTGTATTGCAGAATGATCAGCCTTGGTGTATCTACTCAACAAGCAAGCTGGGCAGACCTGCTCAAACCTCTGAGGTCCGTGAATTCCATCTGGAGGCAGCGAAGACACAGCATCAGAGGATTGTCAACTTGCTCTCCCCCCCACTCCTCTTCTAATATCTCAATGCCCATAATCAGCTTGAAGAAGCTAATGATGAGTCAGCGCCCCTATTCCCTGGGCATGGGGACTAAGGTGGTAAATGTTGGGCTGTCTCCCTAGGGAAAAGTAGTGGTTTTGTCGGAATAGAGAGGATTAGCTAGGGTTTATTGCATAGCCATAACCTATTAGTAGAAATCTGTATAATTAATATCAAGATGAAGATATAAATTCTTAAATGGCACCAATTTACTTTGTTTACAAATTTTAAGGTTTTCATTGGCATGAGCTTCTTAGTGATATAAGAGTGAGATGAATACTGTTACTCTCATAGGCATTGTAGCAGTATAACACACTTAGGAATACAAAGCTTAGACCCAGTCCTTCTTTAACTTTTTTAACTGATTTGAGATGGTCAGCCTGTGAGTTAAGGGACTATAGCAAATTCATGACTTGGAGTTTATTATAAGGGTGTTCTCTATGTTTTATTCAGAAATAGCTGAGTGGAGTTAACAGGCAACAGTCCAGATTACCTTACATAGATAGCTGGTTTTCAAAACATCAGAAATCCTTAGAATTGACATGACAAACATTTCAGTATTAATGTTCATTTTCATTAGAGACCTGTCTGCTCCGGACAGCTTCCTATGTTAAATTCTAAGAAGAAATTGAGCATCCTTGGAGTTACTCCAGTTGTGGTGAGACAGCCACTAGGCAAGAATTGCCAGTTTCCTTCTACAGACAAATTACTGTCCAGAAAAGGACACACTTGCAGAATAGTCGACTGATTATATCTGCCAAGACAGAGTAATCAGCCCTTAATAATTCTGCAGCACTAAGGTCTGTCAGATGATCCTGGGCCAGAAGGCAGAAGAACAGATGCTCCAACGTTTTGAAGTAGAGCGAGTGTCCAGGTGTTCAGAGGTCTCTATAAATTGGCTAAGTGTTAGAAGCTATGCTTTGTGCTTCCCACAATTACAGTCAACTCAGTCATTCTGGATTTCTGACGGGGTTGAAAACTTATAGCTATTTACTTTGAGAGAAAAGATCTGAGTGTATGGTCATCAGCTGACATTCATCCTAAAGCCAAGGAAAAAGCCAGGTTCAGAACTAAGTGTTTTAGTTAGGATAGATGACAGAGGTGCTGGTTAGTCAACAAAAGGATGGACTGGGTATTAGGACTATCTTGTACCTCACTGGTACAAATAGGCATAATTATGCTCTAATTGTATTTTGAGAGAAAAGTTTCCTTTTAACAGGAAGGATGATGTGTAGGAGGAGCTAAGGTGGGAGGAGTACTGAGAGGAAGAAAAGGAGTAAGAAGAGGAGAAGAAGAAGGAGAGGAGAAGCTAGGTGATGAAAGAGAGATAGAGGGGGGAGACAGGGAAGCAGATGTTCATGTATCTCCACCAGTCAAAGATAATTGATATATCTAGGTTGGGTAGTGGGTTACACCTCTGATTGAACAATACCAAACTTATAAAGCCTATGATTAACATTTCTTAAAAAAATGTATAAATGCAAAAAGGAAAAGGGGGCATGGGATAGGGGTTTTCTAAGGGGGGGGGGAATGGGGAAACGGGATGGTATCTGAAGTGTAAATGAAAGATCTAATAAAAAAAATAAAAAAAAAATAAAAATGTTGATTATTTTTACTTGGTGTGTGTGTGTGTGTGTGTGTGTGTGTGTGTGTGTGTGTGTGTGTGTGTTCACACATGCAAGAGTAAATGTGTGGAGATCAGAGGGCAACCTGCAGGAGTCATTTCTTGCCTTCTACCATATGAATCCTAGGGACCATGCTCAGGTCTTCTGATTCGGTACCAAGTGCTGAGCTATCTTGCAACTGGAGAATACATTTTAGATACATATTGTTTATGTTACTCTTTTCTAAGCGCATATTTGAATCTGTATCTGCCTTCCTGATGAAAACTTTAACTGCAATCATCTGCTTTCCTTTTCTCTTATTCCATATCTTGGAAAACTGCCACTGGTGAGTCCCTTGCAACCAGGCAAATAGCACTTCCATTAATGGTCTCAACCTGAGCTTGAGAACCAATAGCTTACAGGCTGGACTTACGGACCCAGAGGCTTATAGTTCTAGATTCTCAGAGCTAGAGTCTATGGTGTGAAGTTTTTAAAGCCACAGAAGTGTAGCTCCAGGAGCTCTATATGAGATAGTTGCTTTCTTTGCACTTTGTTTTATAGCAGCTTATCATCTGTCAAGCTAATGTTACTGTTTTCATGCCTTGGGTATCAGGGATCTCTCTGTCTGTTCTTTGCCATTGGAAATTCTCTCTACCTTCTAGCCTTGGGTCTCTCAGCCTTGGTATTTGCAATGCTGCCTCCTTTCCTCTCCATATCCCTTTTGCCCATCAGTCTCAGCTGTTATACTCTGTTCATCTCTTCTCTTGCTAGTTCTACACTAGCTTCTTTCTAGATGTTTTCAGCCACCTTCTCAGGCTCTTGTTGCTTCTGCTCCTGCATTGCTGGGGTGGGAAGCCCTGGAATTTTGTCTGTATGTTACCATCTCAGCTTGCCCTATTCATGATAAGGACCAAAGACCATGAGTACACAAAATTCCATCAGAAAAGGTATTAAGGGCTAATGTTTCGACATTGGGAGAAATCCCCCAAACTTATACAAGGGGAAAACCACACCACTTGTGCTGCCATAGAGCAGTATATTGTGTTTGTCCACAGCTTCTAGTTATCCCACTCACAGCTTTACTGCTGTGCGTACTGACTTTTCATCAGTCAAAAATCTCCAACATGCAACAATCAGAAACTTCAAATGTGCAATATAAAAGTAACTTTTATGCTCCTGACGTAATCGTTGTCTTGGAGGCTTGCTGCTTCTGTCTGCTAATCACAGCCTAGGCCTGGAAACTTCTAGCCTCCATATAATCGTATTGTTTGCACCAGGCCTAGATTGTTTCCAGCATATGAGACTTAATGCTGAATAAGCTCACCCTTTCTTGTTCTTTCTGAACTCTGGCTGGCTCATTCAATTCAGCTGTTCTGGCTTAAAACTTCTCTCCAGGCTAACGGACTCAAACTGGTTTCTCCTGATTTGCTCTGCTTAACTTCAAACTAACTCTACCAATGTGTTCTAATCTGGCTTTTTTTTTTTCACTCTGGCTTGCTCTGTCTTCACCTATGTCTTGCTTGTTCTCTACTCAACCTGTCTCTATAAATCTCCTCTAGTAAAACTGCTTCCATAGCCCCTTCTCATGAGAATTGGGCATATTCTATTTAATCACATCTTTCTCTGATTTGTTAGATAGATGGTCTGCCACACAATTAGACACATGTTCAAACATGGGTGCTTCCTTCTACAAACTAACTTTACCCTCATTGTTTGAGCTTAAAGCTGTTATACTAAGGGGATATCTGTATTCTATCTAGAGAGATTAAAGGTATGTGCTAAGCACTGAGCCATACCAAGACTAGAAGCACAGTTTTTCAGTAAATAACACAATCATGGAGCTCACAGTGTGATCAAATATCCTGTAGCAGTGCCAGCCTTTCTTAATTCAAGTGTAAGGTGACTATTACAGGAAAATACTCAGCTTTAGTAAGAAAAGATGAAAGAGAGACAGTGCTGCCCAGAGTAACTGTAGGTAAGATCACTTAGAATTCAGCGAAAATAGACTGATGGGAGAAATCTTCCAGAAAAAAATTCAAGCTACTGGAATGGTTGGGACTGAACAAGCTCCCTTGAAGTTGTGCTTGCAGTAGTTTGTAACTGGAGTTACAAACATAGTTTGTATACATAGTTACAAACATAGTTCACATAGCCAGAGGACCAGGAGGAGAGTTCCACTAATGTCAAAGAACATAGTCTTAATTGACTGCTCTTTGCTCAAGGGTGTAAGAAATAAAGTTACAATTGGAATCATTAAAAGTTCAAAACATCTATGCCCATCTGATCAGTTTATTTAAATTAATAAAAGAGGAATATGAGTGCTTATAATGCTATTCTTGGAAATTTACTAACTGTATTTACCATTTCTGAATTCTTAGTCAAGAATATATAAAAATGTAATGTATCATGAAAATGGCCCAATAGTTCCAAATATTCGCTAAGATATTTTACATTAGTGAAATATGCCATGCTTGCCTACCTATTGTATCTAATCCTACATTTCTTCTCTAAGCCTTAATCTGAAGAAATATATAGTTTCCATTTGTAAAATTATAATCAAAAATTAAAATTTAAAAGATATTTGTGAGAAAATGACCTAAATGATACATCTTTCATTATTATGTTTGCATCAAGTGGGGTTTTTTACTTTCTACAAGGTTATTTTTTTTCTTTTAGTTTTTACAGTTATATAAGAAGTTTTATAAACTCTAAGAATAGAGTGTTACAATAAAGTTATTTCATTGTGGAGCGTTCATAGAGAGTATGACCCCAAGAGCTTTTCACCATCCTACAGGACAGTATTAACTAGCTTCATAATTTAGCAATTTCATTTCAGAATTGTCAATGTTACTCTCAACTGACTATGTGCACCAATACCTCTTCATCCACTGGCTGGCTTGTTATGAGTTTTGGCACAGGTTACACAGATGCCCTGAAGTCTTTGATAATATTTAGATATGTTGCCTTAAGCCTGGCTCCAGGGTACATCCTTCAGCCACTGTTTCTGACATCTGTATCCTTATCATTGTACTGTCAGATGAATGTTCTGTGGTTCCTCATTGTCTCATGCCACCACATGTAACTCTCTCTCTCTCTTCATTCAACACTGGGCAGTTCTGTTCCATCCTTTCTCTTTTTTTTTTCTAAAAAAAAAAAGAAAAATCACCTATACTTTCCTTTAACTATTTCTCTCTCTCTTGTTTTTTTCTTATTTCTTCTTTTCTCTTTCTCCATGTGTGTCTCCCTTCTCTCTTAACTCATCTTGTTTAAAGGAGGAAGGATAGTTTACACTGCAGACAACTTTGGCTTCATGTTCCTCTGTCACTCATGTATTTAAGACAAATACTTAACAACATATGGAAGACAATGAGAGGAAAGAGTGGGTGAAAACACATTTATTTCAAAAAGTAATTTTTTTTTTTGGCTAAAACACCATACTCCATAATAATATGCAAAGAAAGTGTTAAATTAAAAAAAATAGTCACACTACTCAACACTTTTGTGTTTTGTAGCTCATTTTTCACAATAATTTTTGACAGAAAATCAGATTTTGTAAGTTTCTTAAGGACTGCTACTTATAGTGATGTCCTCAAATGTATGACCCATTGTTATAATTTCAAGTGGTTTATTGACATAAACATCTAATCACCAGTCAGAGGCAGAGTTTTATTTCCAAGGACTCTGGGATGTTTACACACATTTTAATGTGTTTTCTAACTTTTTGAAGATTTTGAGTGAGGTATTTGTTGGTCTCTGAGTATGAATAAGGAATTTGTTCTTTTAAGAGGCAGGTTTCTGCTGTCATAGTGAAAGAGCTGCTGTAATTTTGTAAGTGTGCTTTTCTTCACTCCACTTCAATACACACCTAGTCTATAGCAGATGGAGACAATGCACAGCCTTGAGGAATGGGAGAAGCTGGATAAATGAAAAACAAAGAAGTTCAGTTTTATACTCTCAAGGTCTACCACAAAGAAAATAGTTTCTTTTAAATTCAATACTTACTTTATTTAACCCAGAATATTTAAAATATTATACTAACCAAAATTTAATGTGAAATTATTAACAGGATACTTCCTTTCGTGTTTTTATGCTAATCATTCAATTTCAAGTGTGTCTTTTGAACATCTCAGTTCAAACAAGCCACATTCCAAGGGCCTAGTCCCCTTTTAACTTGTGTGTTTATTGTTAAGAACTTGTAGCTGAATTTTTAGACACTTGTCACTCTATCATTGCAAAGAGCAAGTCTTTCTAAATCTCAAAGATTGCATCTAATAAAGGGTCTCTGATTTAAACCTGTCCTTACAGTTTTCTCTTCTCATATGACAAGGAAAGCTCATAATGACTAGACCCTAGACCTTTGTTTTGTATCTCTGTCCTTTAGTGAGTCTTGTTTAGGCCCTGCTAAGGTTGTTACACCTTGAAATTTAAATCATCTTCATACAGCTAGTCAATTGATGGCACATTGCTATGATTCATGCACCTCCACCAAGGAGACAATGCAGATATCCAGCTAACTTCAAAGTGATATGACTGCCAGACACCAGAAGAAACATTGCCCTTGTGGCCTTTCAGTATTGCACCTTGGCTAGACCAAGGACTCTTATGGTATCTTGAAACCAAATCTCAGCAGTAGCAAAACAAAGATGATTTACTGGGTGGATTGTATACATCTACATATACTGTAGGTATATAAAAGCTATCTATCTATCTATCTATCTATCTATCTATCTATCTATCTATCTATCATCTATCTATCTACCATCCAGTTATCATCTTTCTCTATACCAACCATCTGTTTATCAACTATCAATCTTCCCTAATAGAATTTAATTTTAGCAATTTAAACATTGTATGAAAAAATATTTATTTTCATTGATATTTTTCTTGCTCACATGAGTAATGCCATTTTATGTTTATTTAATTTACTTTTAAGTTGATAGATATAGTTGTGTGTAATTATGAACAATATAATGTTTCAAAGAATATATATTGTGGGCTGATTAGATTGTGCTATTTAACATAATTCAAGTATCTTTCACTTCATATAACTCTCATTTTGTGATAAAAACATTCAACACCCACTTTATTAATATTTTCTAAGAAGATAGCATATTATCCTTATCTTTAGTGACCCAGCTGTGTGTCTTTTGCCTTCAATCCTCCTATACAGTAGCAATTTGGCATCTGGAACAAAAAGAAAAGATACTGAATGCTTGACATTGTTTGCAAATTATACTTTCTGATTCTACTCCAGGCATCATTATTTTGTTGTCTGGAATTTTGTCCACTAAAGTTTTTATTACCTAGCTAACTTATTTATTATGTTAATTCTAGAGGGAACAGAGCAAGGATAATTATTTGTTTTGTACATTGATGAATTCCTAATCTTCAAAATAAGGTCTGGAGTGGAGGCAACATGACTCATGAGCCAAACAAATTCCATAGGCAACCACCCACTTTACTGAGTCATATGTTGGGATACGAAGCCATCAGTAAGAAGTCTGGATTTGATTGAAATATATGTGCTAGAGAAATCACAAGGAAAAACTAAGCAATTATGGAAGAGTTACAAAGAGCCCCAGCTTCCCAGGTATCACTGTTTGAATATTTTCAATACTTGGTCAAGCACTGTAATGAAGAAATTGAAAAAAGCCAGGTTTATTCATCATCATCTCATTATTACATCATGAGAGAGTCCTCTAATAAAGAAGCAACAGTCAACCAACTTGCACACCAACTTTTGTGCTATAAGCAATAAGAGATACTAAATGAACATCTGTTAAATTTTTGAAATTATTTTCATATAGCTGTGGTAACAAAAAAGGGACTTGAATGAAAAAGACAGTTGTCAAATGTATTATTTATTTATTTATTTATTTATTTATAATATTTTATTGTGAGCATATGTCAGCCAGAGCAATGGTCTGGCTTTTTGAGTTTAACACAAATTACAGGATGTAAGGAAGACTATAAGAGAACAGTGGTCTATTATGCTTCTGGCAAATCACTTTGTCTAGTCAGTGTGTATGAATGATTGTAGTTACAGAAATGGAAGCATAGAGATGTTGAATTTGATGTTGAACTGTTTTAGGTTAAACAGTCCTTATTTTCTTAGAGTTTCTTGTATTTTCGGAATATATTTTGTAGACAGACATTATAAAAAGGAAGAGATCAGAGTTGTATCTTTTTCCTGCCATCATTTAAAGTATTTAATATACATTAGCCACACTTGTATAATACATATTAACCAAAAAAGGTTCATATTTAAAAAGTCAAAATTAACTATTGATATTCACATGTAAATAATTACAATTACTTTGGGTTTCAAATTGCCTTATATATTACTAGTGTAAGATATTATGAAATTTCATTACAAATTATTTGGTACATAAATATATAAATGCAGTTTATTTTGTGCAGAAGAGTAGCAAATTTTACTCTATATTTTTTTAAAAAAATTTAAACACAATTACTACTATATAATTGATTTTTATTACATGTATTTATTTATTTATCTATTTATTTATGGTATGTGTGTGTAAATGTGTGAGAAACTTAAGAACACTTCTGTGGAGGTTACAGAATGACTTCCAGGGACTGTTTCTGTCCTAACAATGTATGTGTGTAGTGCCTGCTGTCAGATACTCATTACATCAGCCAGCAGTAGCTAATAATTAGAATCATCAGCAGTATTTGTGATATGTGGTTACTTGTGGGAAAATCTGCAATAGAGTTTCTAGACAGAAATGCTCAGAGATCATAGGGAAATTACTAACCTTTCTCCTAAAACCAATGTCAAACATGAGCAAATAGGAACTTTAAGAGTGTACCACTAATGATCTGTGGCAAAGGGGCTTCCAATAAGACAGTGTTCCATCAGTATTTGTGGGCTCCTGACTAGGCATCACCTCTGTAAATGCAGAGGGAAGCATCTGTTGGAAGCCTAGGACTGTTATTGGCCAGTTTGGCTAACATTTGAAATAATCTGGAAACAGATTAAATGACAAACAAGTCGATCCCACTGGGAAGGCCTATGCTTTCACTAGCATTTGAGAGTCAAAGCTCTTCAGATCACGGTGACAATTCATACTGAATTTAGTCCTATGGACCTTTTCTAATGATGACATTCTAATCTCCAAGGCAGAAGTAATAGAAAGTAGAGTCTTTGAGAGATGTTTAGCTTGTGAGAGTGAAGCTGTCATGAATGAATTTCATGCCATTTGTATAAAAGAGACTCCTCAATCCTGCTGGCCCATGAACCTGCAGTGAGGAGATTGGCATCTCTCAGGAAGTTGATCTTTATTAGACAGCAGATCTGTTGAGATCTGGATGCTGAAATTCTTAGATTGGAGAACTGTGAGAAAGAAACTAGTTTAAGCCATGCATTATTAGCTTTCTGCTCTGTCACTTTGAATGTTCTAAGACATGGCCCATTTGTATTTGTCACATGTGACATAACTTCATATTTCACAATTTTAATCTGGAACTATATGGAGAAAGGAATTGCCTGGTTCCCACCTGTGTATGATTGGCAGGAGTGTGATCTGAATACCCATCCATACCTATTACTAACTTTCAACAATTTCTTACAGTTTCAACAGTTGCTTTCAGTCTTCAGCCTTACGGTATCAGAGTTCTTTGTCAGTTGTGTGAAGTAGTGTGGTAATTTAGAGTACCCTGCTTATAGAGTTCTGCTTCTTAGTGTTTTTGGTCACAGTGAGTCTGAAAGAGAATCAATTCACTCACCATTGTTAAAGCCATGCATGCAGCCCACACATCCACTCCATTCCTGTTGCATGAACTTGACTGGATAGCAAGGGGCTTATATTTTTTCTTTCCTTCAATCTAGGACAAAGAACACACCATTTATTTTATAAGTTGTCATAATGAATGTAAATGATGTGGGTACATTTACTAATGTAAAATCTCAGTGCATTTCATCCAGCTCAACTTATCAATATTCCATTTATTTCAATGAATATTTTCTCATCCTTTCTCTATTAATGTCACTACCCATGTGCCACAGAGGTAGGATTTTCTGCTGGAATCGAAAGTCATAGAAATGACAACATCACGATTTTAAAGTTAGCTCATGGCAGGAGAGATATAGGAAGGCAAGGACAGTAGAGAAAATGCAATGATGTTAGTAGTGGTAGTTAGAAAGAACTCCTTAGTTGTTTGTTCATTTCTTGTTAACCTTCTAGTATCTACTGGTACTTTTTATTGCCTAAGCCAGTAGATAAGTAGATAGTCACCCACTTCAAAGTCACATAGTCCCATAATGAGAAGATCTGACCAAGGACCATGGATAGATTTATGGCCATCTAGCCTTCAATCTTTATTACCACACTCTGGCTCCCAACTCCAGCAGAGGCATTTTTCTCAACCAGAGGACATGCCAGCCATCAGAAACACAGGTAGCTCACCTGACCCAGCACTGTCCCCATTCTGAGACTACCTATCATACCCCCAATCATACCACCCTTCTTCATCAACCTATCCAGCTCCCAACCCCTACAAAGTACCAGGATGAACCAGAGGCCATGCTAGTTTCCAGGACTTCAGCACCCAATTCAGAAAAGACCTCCACCTTAACCACAGGTCTTTCGGCTACACGACCTGAGAACATCCAAGGCAAAAATCACCCATCAACAAAGATAAACTGACAAATCAGCACCTAGACTTAAAATTACCCCAAACTCAGATGTAAGCATAAAAACATAACCAATAACAGAGAAGGCAATATGTTATTACCAGAGCTCAATTATCCTATTGCAGCAAGTGCTGACTATTCCAACAGAGCTGAAACTCAAGAAAATGACCTTAAAACCAACTGTATGAAGATGCTAGAAGACCTTAAAGAGAAAATGAATAAATCTCTGAAATAAATTGAGAAAAACAAAAACAAAAAAAATTGAAGGAAATGAATTAATCACTTAAAGAAAGCCAAGGGAAAAAAAAAAAAACTAACAAACAAGTAAACAGTTGAGGAAATGAATAAAACTATTCAATACCTGAGAATGAAAGAGAAACCATACGGAAACTCAGACAGGAAACTCTGGAAAGAAAAAATCTAGGTAAGTGAACAGGAACAACAAAAGCAATCAAAAAGCAAAACAAAACAAACACCAAAAACCACATCAATCAACCAACCAAATAAACAACCCTCCAAAACCAACCAAACAAAAAACCTCATAAAATGAAAAATGAAAATATCCCAAGAGATAGAAGAAAGAAGCTCAAATCTCAGGTGTTGAAGGTATGATAGAAAAACAGATATATCAGTCAAAGAAAATGTTTAGTCTAAAAATTTGCTGATATCAAATATCTAGGAAATTTGGGACACTATGAAAAAATCAAATTTGAGAATAATAGAAAAAGGAGAATCCCAGATCAAAGGTCCTGAAAGTATTTTTAACGAAATCACAGAAGAAAAATTTCCTCATGTAAAGAAGGACATTCCTTTAAGTGTATCAGAAGCTTACAGAACACCAAATAGACTGGACCATAAAAGGAAGGGCCTTCACCATATAAGAATGAAGACAACATACAAAACCCAAAAAATATTAAAAGCTGCAAGTAAAATGAGCAAGTGACATATAAAAGGAGCAAGTAGACCTGTTGTAATTACACCTGACCTTTTAATACAGACTCTTAAATCCAGAGGGGCCTGGACAGATGTCCTACAGACATTAAGAAATTACTGATTTCAGATATTTCATGACAAAGTCAAACAATATCTATCTACAAATTTAGCCCTACAGAAAATTCTAGACCAAAAAATTCCAACCAAATAGATAACTACTGATATCACAGCAAATAAAGACTCTCACATGGCAATGCCAAAAAAGCAACACACACACACACACACACACACACACACACACACACACACACATGCACACAAGTACATTATCACCACCACCACCACCACCACCACCACCACCAAAATAACAGGATTTAACAATCATTGGTCATTAAGGTCCCTCATGATCGATGGACTCAGTTCCTCTATAAAACAAACAAACAAAAAAACCAACCAACCAACCAAACAAACAAAAAAACACAGACTAGGTTGGCAGCTCTGCCCGCAATCACACAGAACCTAGAGGAAGCTGGGCTCCCAGGAGCTCTAAGTCAGGCAGTATCTTAGGTATGCAGACAGCAACGTCCACCCCAAACAGGGAGTAACTGGGACCTACAAGGACCCAGGAAATCACTCCTGGCTCGGAGCACTTGTTCCTTTCGGTCTGGCCCAGAGCATTGAGCAGATCTTGTGTAGCAGCTCTGCCCCCAATCTCTAAGAACGCAGAGGAAGTGGGGCTCCCAGAGCTCTAACCTGGGGAGTATCCTGTCTGCACCTGAGCACTGAGCAGATTTTGGGACCCAGCTCTTATCCCAGTAGTTACACCCACCCCACACAGTTCTGATACAACCAAGATAATAGGAAACACAGGCTCCAGTCAGAGACAGGGCAGGTAGCACTCAGGAGATACAGACGGCAAAAGGCAAGCGCCAGAACATAAGCATCAGTAACCCAGGGTACTTGGCATCATTAGAACCTAGTTCTCCCACACAAGAAAATCCTGAATTTCCCGTATTACTAGGAAAGCAAGATTCAGATTTAAAATCTCTTCTAATGATGATAATAGAGAACATTAAGAAGGAAATAAATAACACTCAAAAAACTTGAGAAGAACACAGGTAAACAGGTAAAAGCCCTTAAAGTGGAAACACAAAAATCCCTTAAAGAATTACAAGAGAACACAAACAAACAATTGAAGGAATTGAACAAAACCATTCAGGACATAAAAATGGAAGGAGAAACAATCAAGAAATCACAAAAGGAGACTACCCTGTAGATAGAAAACCTAGGAAAAAAATCAGGAGTCATAGACACAAGCACCACCAACAAAATACAAGAGATAGAAGAGAGAATCTCAGGTGCAGAAGATACCATAGAAAATATTGACACAACTATTAAAGAAAATGCAAAATGCAAAAAGTTCTTAACACAAAATATCCAGGAAATCCAGGACACAATGAGGAGACCAAACCTAAGGATAATAGGTGTAGATGAGAGTGAAGATTCCTAACTTAAAGGGCCAATAAATATTTTCAACAAAATTATAGAAGAAACTTCCCTAATCTAAAGAACGAGCTGCCCATAAACATACAAGAAGCCTATAGAAAGCCAGATAGACTAGACCAGAAAAGAAATACCTCCCATCACATAATAATCAAAATACCAAGTGCACAAAACAAAGAAAGAATATTAAATGCAGTAAGGGAGAAAGGCCAAGTAATATATAAAGGCAGACCTATCAGAATTATACCAGACTTCTCACCAGATACTATAAAAGCTAGAAGATGCTAGACAGATGTCATACAGACCCTAAGAGAACACAAATGTCAGCCCAGGCTACTACACCCAGGGAAACTCTCAATTACCATAGATGGAGAAACCAAGATATTCCATGACAAAACCAAATTTACACAATATCTTTCCACAAACCCAGCATTACAAAGGATAATAGCAGGAAAGCTCCAATAAAAGGAGGGAAATTATACCCTAGAAAGAGCAAGAAAGTAACTCTCTTCCAACAAATCCAAAAGAAGATAGCCACGCAAAGATAATTTCTAATAACAAAAGTAGCAGGAAGCAACAATCACTGTTCCTTAATATCTCTTAACATCAATGGACTCAATTCCCCAATTAAAAGACATAATGGACTAATGGACTGGATACATAAACAGGATCCAGCATTTTGCTGCATACAGGAAACCCACCTCAGTGCAAAGACAGACTCTACCTTAGAGTAAAAGGCTGGAAAACAAATTTTCATGCAAATGGTCCTAAGAAACAAGCTGAAGTAGCCATTCTAAAATCTCCAGCCCAAGAACACAAAGGGAGGGACTCATGGATCCATCTGTATAGGTAGTTGAGGGTAGCCTTGTCAGGCATCACTGGAAGTGGACAGCCTTGGTACCTGAAAGTTTGGATTCCCTAGTGTTGGGGAATTGCAAGAGCAGGGAGGTGGGAATGAGAGGATGTTGGGAGCACACCCTCATAGTAATTGGAGGAGGGGACATGGAGTAAGGAATTAGGCATCAGTGGAAGTGGAGGGCCTCAGTGCCTGAAAGTTTGGATTCCCTAACTTTGGAAAATTTGGGAGCAGGAAGACGAAAATGGGAGGATGGTGGGAGCACACCCTCATAGAAACTCCCAGAATTATATGGATTAGACATGACAGAGGCAGGCAGCCAGAAGACTAGATTCCAGAATTCAAACAAACAATTATCTTGATACTAAAATTTGTTTTGAGAATTGTATATTGCAGAATACATAGCCTTGGTGTATCTACTCATCAGGCAAGCTGAGCAGACCTGCTTGAACCTGTGCTGTCCTGGAATTCCAGCTGGATGCAGTGAAGACACAGTGTCAGAGGCTTATCAATTTACTCTCCCCCCCACCCCTCTTCTAATATCTCAACACCCATAATCAGCTTGAAGAAGTTAATGAAGAGTCGGCGCCCCCTATTCCGTGGGCTTGGGGACTGAGGTAGTTAATATTGGGCTGTCTTTCTAGGGAAAAGTAGTGGTTCTGTTGGAACAGGGAGGATTAGCTAGGATTTATTTCATGGTAGAAATCTGAATAATTGTTATCAAGATGAAGTTATAATTTTTTAAATGGTACAAAATTTACTTTGATTTCAAATTTAAGGTTTTTATTGATATGAACTTCTTATTAATATAAACATGAGATGAATATTGTTACTATCATAGGCATTGTGCCTGTATAACACATTTAAGAATACAAGGCTTAGACCCAGTCCTTTAACTTTCTTAAATTATTTGAGATGGTTAGACTGTGAGTTAAGGACCTATAGCAAATTTATGGCTTTGAGTTTATTGTTAGGGTATTTTCTATATTTTCTTTAGAAATAGCTGAGAGGAGTTAACAGACAACAGTCCAGATTGGCTTACATGAATAGTTGGTTTTCAAAATGTCAGAAGTCCACAGAATTGACGTTACAAACATTTCTGTGTTAATGTTCATCTTGATTAGAGACCTGTCTGCTCCTGACTGCTTCCTGTCTTAAATTCTAAGAAGAAATTGAGCATCTTTGGAGTTACTCGAGTTGTAGTGAGACAGCCAATAGGCAAATTGCCTCTTTTCGTCTACAGATAAATCACTGTCCAGAAAAGGACACACTTGCAGAATAGTCAACTGACCATATCTGCCAATACAGAGTAATTAGCCCTTAATAATTCTGCATCACTAGGTCTGTCAGATGATCCTGGGTCAGAAGGCTGAAGATCAGATGTTCCAATGTTCTCTAGTATAGGGACTGTCCAGGTGTTCAGAGGTCTTTATAAATTGGCTATGTTTTAGAAGCTATGCTTTGTGCTTCCCATAATTTCAGTTAACTCAGTCATTCTGGATTTCTGATGGGGTTGAAAACTTATAGTCTCATAGCCAATCCTTGCTATTTACTTTGAGAGAAAAAAAATTGAGAAGATGGTTTTCAGCTGACATTCATTCTAAAGCCAAGAAAAAAGCCAGGTTCAGAACTAAGTCTTTTATTTAGGAGAGATGACAGAGGTTCTGCTTAGTCAACAAAATGATGGACTGGTTATTAGGTCTATCTTGCACCTTAGTGACATAAATTGGTATAGTTATTCTCTAACTGTATTTTGAGAGAAAAGTTTTATTTTAACAGGAAGGGTGATAGGTAGGAGGAGCTAAGAGGAGTACAGAGAGGAAGAGGGGGAGTAAGGAAAGGAGGAGGAGAAGGAGAGGAGGAGCTAGGTGATGAGAAAGAGAAAGAGAAGGGGAAGGCAGACATGGAGGCAGATGTTCATCTGTCTCTGCCAGTCAAAGATAGTTGATATATCTAGGTTGGGTATTAGGTTACACTTCTGAGTAATATTGAGCATTACCAAACTTATAAAGCCTTTGGTTAACATTTTAAAAAAATGTATAAAAGCAAAAAGGAGAAGGCAGCATGGGATAGGAGTTTTCTAGGGAAAGGAAAGGGGAAAGGGGGATGGCATCTGAAATGTAAATAAAATACCCAATAAAAAATAAATTAAAAAAAACACAGACTAACAGAATGAATGCATAAACAGGATTCATCTTTCTGATGCATATAAGGAAGACACATCAACATCAAATATAGACATTACCTCAAAGTAAAGGGTTGGAAAAATGTTTTCCAAGCAAATGGACCCAAGGAATAAAAAACTGGTGTATCCATTCTCATATGTAACAAAATGGACTTCAAACAAAAACTGATCAAAAGAGGCATTGAAGGACATGTCTTACTCCTCAAAGGAAAAAATTCACCAAGATAATCTTTCAATTCTTAACATATATGTCCCCAAATTAAACGACACCAAAATTTCTAAAACAAATAAAATAACTAACAAAGAAAACAAAACAAAAAATATTACTTAAGCTAAAATCACACATCAACCTTCACACATTGATAGTGGAAAATTTCAATACCCTGTCATCTAGTCAAAAACTAAAAAAAAATACTTGAGCTAAGAGATCTAATTAACTAAATGGACCTAACGGATATCTACAGTACTTTTTCACCCAAGCAAAAAACTCAGTACCCCACTGAATTTATTCCAAAATTGGCCATGTACTCATTCACAAAGCAAGTATCAAAAGATACAAGAAAATTGAAATAATGCCCTGTATCCAGTGGAACACCAAAGATTAAAGCACTATTTCAAAAACAACAGCAACAGAAATAACAGAAAACCTACAAACTTAGAGAGACTGATCAACTCTACTGAATGAAATATGGATTAAGGCAGAAATAAAGAAGAAAATTGAAAACTTCCTAGAATTCAATGAAGATGAATCTACCACATACCCATATTTATGGAACATAATGAAAGTGTTGCTAAAAAAAAAAATCTCATAGCACGAAGTGCTCACATGAAGAAATTGAAGATATCTCATAGTAGCAACTTAACAGCACACCTGAAAGCTCAGTACACCCACGAGGAGTAGATGGCAGGAAATGACCAAATGGAGAGTTGAAATCAATAAAATAAAGAAAAAGAGAACAGTATAAACAATCAATGAAAAACAGAGTTCGTTCTTTGAGAAAAGCAACAAGAGACATAACCCACTATCCAAACTTACTAAGAGAAGGAGATAGAAATCCCTTAACCATATCAGAAATGAAAATGATATGATTTGTTGTAGTAAAAAACAGCCCTGAGAAAATCCAAAAAACCATCAGGTAACACTTCAAAAACCTTTACTCCATGAAATTGTAAAATCTAAAAGAAATTGATAATTTTCCTGATGACTTTTTCATTTCTTCTCGTTCTTCTATTCCATTTGTAAGCATAGTTTGTCTTTTTTTTTTTTTTTAAATACAAAGATTCACTTAGATGTATGGATGTTTGTCTGTTGAATTCAATATTATTTAATCCTGGCAGAGGGTTCAGCTACCTGTCCCAATGGTCTAGGTTCCCGAATAAAAGACACACAGACACAGTGTTTATATTTTAATATGCCTTAAACAACACAATAGCTGGACCACTGCCTAACCTCTATGCTGTTAACTTCTACCTCCCACTGATATTCTCAAGTTAATACTTACTAATTCTGTGTTCTATTGCAGCTGCTCTAGACTCAGTTAGGCAGCCCTCTGGACCATGCTCTCCTGACTCCTTCACATGGCAGCCATGCCTCCCTGTCCTTCACTCTTCTCAGGCTTGGGGTCTCGCCTCTCCTCCATGCTCACTGGACAAGGCAGATCTCCCTTCTCCTTTCTCCTCTTCTCCTGGTCCTGCGAAATTCCAAAAACCTGCCTCTGTCTGTCCTTCCAACTATTGGCTGTTGGTTTCTTTATTTACCAGTCAGAACCCACTGGGATAGGTTCCCAAAAGCTACATGCAGACTCTCTAGTGCACTCTAATGCAAGCAGTTTTTTTGGGGGGTGTGTGTGGGGGGACACAACTAGCATTTGTAATACAAGCAGCTACATCTGTCTCTGGCATGATTGATCAAGATGTAGGGGCTCTTCTATCCTTTTATATTTGGGATGGTCCACTAGAAGTGTTCATTTCTGGCAATGAACAAGCGAAAAAAATACATGTATGAATTCTTTCTAAGAAAACGGGGCTCTGCTTACATCATCTACCTGTGTCGAGTTTGCCTTTGTATTAGGGGAGTAGGTGTGAGTCAGGCAGAACTGATTAGGCCTGGACTTCAACAAGGATTGAGAGAGACAATGGCCACATATATACAATCAACCCACTTGAATTCAGAGAATACAATGCAAACTTCCAAAACATGCATTCTGATGCATTTTTTTTCATATAAGGACCTAGTCACCACCACCACCACTGCTGAGGTGACATGAAGAGCTTCAGATCACCAACTCTGTTTTGCAATATGTACATGCCATTAGCCCAGTGACCCTCAAAGCAAATGCACTCAAATAGAAAGTTCACTTCAATCTGAAAGTTGCAAGTGTAATTTTGGGCCTTGAGCCTCCAGGTTTGCCATGAGCAGAGATCTTTCATCCCTTCTCTTTATTAAATTTTTTATCTTTCTCAATAACATCAATAATTAATGCAGCTACTAAAGCTTCTCTTTCTCTGAGGTGAATACTAAGTTCTTTGATGTAATTCATATATTTCATTCACCATTCAAGATTAGTTTCTGGCCTTTCTGAGGTTCAGTCCCTCCTCCGAGTCTTTGCCCATTTGAATCCTATACATCTTGGTCGGTGAGAAAAGAGGAAAGGTCAATATCTGTTTGTGAGAGGGAGAGTGTAAATAAGAACACCTTCCTAGTCAGTTTGGCTTGACCTCCTATATGCGCTCTCACTGGCCACAGACATTTTACCCTTTATTTTCAGAAGTTTTCAATGGTTCATCTCTACTATTTATAAAATAGAAGGACTTTGCATCTTACTTAGATCTTGTTAGCAGCATATACCTCAGCTCTCTTCTCTGGCTTTTACTTTCTGTGCATGACTGGGGTAGTAATATATGAAAAGTAGTTTGGTTGTACACTGCTGCTCACAGATCAACTGGTAGAATACAGCTGAATGGAAACCAGGTTCGTCTGCCTACAATTAAGTCTATCGAATCCATCAAGAGAAACACAAGAGATGCATACCTGATCCTCTCCCTCATTGTCCTAGAAGATGGTGGGAAGGAACACGAGATCATGTTTCCAGCTTTGATTATACATTTATCTCAAAGTATTTCCTTATTCTCCTCAGAAATATTAACAGAAAACTATGTCTCTCTAATGTGTGTTGTATAGAAATAAGCCAATCTCCTTAAACACTGTCAATGTTCAAAATGTCAAAGTGTCATCTCTTTATCTTAAAAGGAACACAAAGAATAAAATTCTTGAATTATAGAATGGGTTTTAAATGGAGGGTAGAAAAGAAAAATAAATGAGTAAAATTATTCAGTAAGTTTTTATTTTTGTTGCACATAATATATAAACTGGTTCCATTATTTTTTGGGGTTTTTTGTTTGTTTGTTTGTTTGTTTTTCGAGACAGGGTTTCTCTGTGTAGTCCTGGCTGTCCTGGAGCTCACTCTGTAGACCAGGCTGGCCTTGAACTCAGAAATCTGCCGGCCTCTGCCTCCCAAGTGCTGGGATTAAAGGCGTGCGCCACCACTGCTCGGCTCCATTATTTTTATAAATGGATCAGATATTAATTATTAATGAACATATCAGTTGATGATTTATATTTGATTCTTTATGTTTATTATGAAACTAGACTTTTTAGCAATTAAGAGGAAACAGAAATAACTTTATATTAGTTTATATTTTACTTATAAATATTGTGGTCTTAGTTCCAACAGGAAACACAAATAGTCTTAATGAAGCATTGTTTGGACTGTAGGCATGTCTGTGGGGTATGATCTTAGTTAATTGTTATAGAAGATTCAGCCCATGGGCAGGGAAGATTTTGAATATTCTAAGAATGAAGAATTACAACTGAGTACAAACAAGCAAGGATACATACAGACATTTCTCTCTGTTATTGGTATGGATGGAATGTGATCAGGTGTTTGAAGATTCTGCTGGTGTGACTTCTCTACAGTGATGAACTATAACCTGGAACTGTAAATAATCCTCTTTTCCTCTTAAGTATTTTTTCCAGTCAGAATATTTTACCATAGTGACAGAACTCAATTTAGAATAGTTTTTGCTTTGTTATGAGATTTCTGTCTTTATGACTTTTATTAATGTATAAAAATTTACATTCTTATTCTCTATTAATATTTTGTAAATAATTAGTTTATGGGAAGCAAACTGAATTAGAATATTGTTATTTGTATTATATTTATATTTATTTTTTATTTATATTTATTTTTATTTATAATTATTTTATTTATAATTATTTATAATTATAAACTTATTTGTGTTCTAAGTGGACCTATTTGCACTTTGTCCCATCTGAAATATATCTTCTTTTTGAAGAACTTTCTTGCAATCTACAAAGTCACATTTATTTTACTTCCCTTCTATATCTTTCTTTGGAAAATGACATGCTTACTTACTTATCCACTGAGTACCTGCTTCACCAGGTTCCAGACCTGTTTTTATAATGCACGTTTATTCTCTAAGACATAGAACATTTAGTGTTAGAATCTGGCATGTTAACCTCAGTGTAATTTTTCTTTTTATTTGTCCATTAACAGTAATATTGGTGCTAAAAAAGATTCATAGGAAAAGACAGCTTTTGCAAGTACTGATGTGAAGGGCTATTTGTGAAATCGGTCCAACTGTGTGAAGTTTCTCAGCTTATAACTGATGTTATAAATCACAGATCATGTGGTTAATCTTCTGAGCGCTTCAATAAAAATGATCCAACTTTTCAGCCTCCCACAGCTTTCAATTGCAGGCATAGGTCTGTCTTGCCTATAAACTCAGGGTCAATAAACAGGTTAGAGATAAATAGAGACGGATTTTTATTAAAAATGATATGGGATAGTGAGGAAAGGTTATCTAATTGTGGAAAAATAGGAATCTGAAGAGATTTTGCAGTTTAGAAGCAGGGTATCTATAAATTGCTGGAACAACATTGGCCTAATGATGTCAACTTAAAATCCTGCATTAGACTGTAGCCAACTGATCTTTGTAACATTGTCTCCACTTTTAATGAGCTCTTCAAAAGGCTATGATATTTTTTTTTCAGATGCATTAGGTTTATTAAGAAAGATCTACTTTTATTTGCTAGGTGGGGAGCTTTTGCAAAAATGGCTATATTTTAATTCAGACACATGGAAGTAACTGAGAGGAACTTTTTTCACAGTGACATTTTTATTTACTTTTTATATGCTATACATTTTAAATCTGTGTGTTTTAATGGCACAGTATAGTATAAAGAGTAGAAGTTAAGAGTTAATTCCTTTATTTATTTATACTATTAATTAGTTCTGTGAGTAGGGTCAGATGACTTATCATCTTTGTCAGAGTTTATATTTCTGCCCAAAACATCATGACCATGAAGCATGTTGGGGAGGAAAAGGTTTATTTAGCTCACACTTCCACATTGCTATTTATAACAAAAGGAAGTCAGGACAGGAAGTCACACAGGGCAGGATCTTGGAGGAAGGAGCTGATACAGAGACCATGAAGGGATGCTGCTTACTGTATTGCTTCCCTTGGCTACCTCAGCTTGCTTTCTTATAGAGCCCAGGAATGGTACCACCCACAATGGGCTGGGACCTCTCCCTTTGGTCACTAATTGAGAAAATACCTTACAGTTGGATGTCATGGAGGCATTTCCTCAAAAGAGGCTCCTTGTGTTAAGTTGACACATAAAACAGCCAGTACACTTGCTGTGTGAACTGAGCTTCATAGTGAGAAGAAAGACAGCCAAGGAAGCATATGCATTCCTTATCACCAAAGATACTCAGAAAACAGAAATTATCTGTGTCTTTCCATATCTATATCCTGTGTGCCCATATATTTTATTATCCAGTGTATCTTTTTTCTCTACTAATTGTTGAAAAATAAAGCTAGTCACAAAGTGGTGCACAACTAAAAGACCTGAATTGAACACTTTAAGATATTTTCAGAGACTTTGCCCAGAGAGATTAGACAGTTAAGTTAGTTAAGTTATGAGAATAGAGGTAATAGATACAAGCAGGAGGCATCTTTTCACATGAGTTTGTGAAATTATCTTACCACGAAGAATTCTGCTATTTAGAAGAAAATCCTTAGAAAATAAATCAAAACCAAAACAAAGAAAACAATAAGTTAAAAAAAAGTGATGAAATACACTCGGATAGTGCTAACAGATAAGGGAGAAAAAGACATACTTTATTATATCAAATGAGATTGTAAGTCTTAGTTAGTTTTCTACGGTTGTGGTCAGGTACCACAACCAAGGTAACATATAAAATAAGATGTTTATTGGACTTATAGTTTCAAAGGGTTAGAGTCCATTGCCATCATAGTGGGAGCATGGTTACAGGTGTGCAGGCTTTGTATTGGAACAATAGCTGGGAGCTTACATCCACAAGCAGGAGGGAGGTAGGAGAGAGGGAATGAGAGAGAGAGAGAGAGAGAGAGAGAGAGAGAGAGAGAGAGAGAGAGAGAGAGAGAGAGAGAGAGAGAGAGATTTAAATGGGAATGGCGTGAGATTTTTGCAACTTCAAAGTCACCTTCCCATGACAAACCTCCTCCAACAAGGCCACACTTCCTAATCCTTCCAAAAATAGTCCCAAACTGTTCTACCAAGTAGAGAACAAGCATTTAATTATGTGAGCCTGCAGTCTATTATTTTTCAAAGCACTGAAAGGACTAAAGTATTTAATAGAACAAAAAGAGTTTTTATGTAGTAATTACATTCCAACTCCTAAAAAGTTCATAAATAGTCAGATTGTAGAAATATTACTATATGGATACATAATCTAATGTTAATGAAATAAACAGGAAACACCCAAACAGAAAACATGTTATCATGGCTCATCTCCTTCAGAATTTTTGTAATGGATTTGAAAGAAAATAAGAAGGTCATAAATATGATGGTCACAGTTTTCAGGGCTGAATAGGTAGAAATCTACTGAACTATATATTTCCTTTTTATATTTTTATTTCTCCTGCTTTTTATAGTTATTCTTTTAATTTGTGAAACATTCAATAAAAATAAAAGTTTGCCCTCAGAACTAAACTGACATCGGCTGAGGACAAGGCAATGGGCTGCTTGGCAGGAATCTGATATTGGTTAAGGACAAGGAAATGGACTTCAGGCAGAAATCTGACATTAGGCTAGAACAAAGAAGTAATTTCAGGCAGGAATCTAAATATTAGGCTAAAACAAAGAAGTAGACTTCAGGCATGAGAATGACTTTGGGCTAGGACAGGGAAGTAGGCTCAGATATTTTGGTCATCCTGATAAGCCCTTAGAAACAGTGATCATGGGACTTTGTTTATTGCCTTGCTTGTTTTTTGACTGTTTGTATTTATTATCTTGCTTGTTCCTTGACTATCTATGATATTGCTAGTTTCTCAACCTAGAACTGACCTTAACACTTACATGTAATTAAAGTGGTTATAAAAGCAGATTTGGGAAAAGAAGTTTCAACAAATAATCACTGGATAAATCCAAGACAGACAGACAAAGAAGTGAATAAATAATACCAAGCAATGACTCTCATTGAGAAAGAGCCATGAAAACTTTATTTGGAGATTTGAAACCTAAGTCGCTGGACACTTAACAGAACTAGAGAATCCTGGGAGAAAAAATGGGCACTTAGATAATACATATTGTAACGACTTTAGGACTTGTCAGGTGACAGCAGCAAAGAGTACTCCATAGTCTTACACACACACACACACACACACACACACACACACACATGCCTCTCAGAGCAGAAGTAGATGGTGGAGTTTGAAGCTTACAGATTGCATCCTTCACCTTACTATCCAAAAAACCTAAGGAATAAACATTTGATTTGAGGTGTTAACTAGCTTGAGGGCAGAGTTTTAGAATTTGCACTCAGGAGTTCATTGTTCATTTTATTAACTTGTACTAACTCTCATGTAGGCATGAATAAATTACCCCAAACAAACTTAGAGTAGTAGACAATACTATTCCATTTAAGTCATATGATAATGCCTAACCTAGTGAGCTTAGCTTCATGTGATTAAGTACTGAATGAAGTTCTTTTGATAATTGTCTCCCCACCATAATGTATATGTACCACATTTTCATAATCTATTCATTTGTTAATGAGCATCTAGGCTGATGCCATTCCCATTGTCCATAGGACAGCTACAGATAAGGATAAGCAAGGATCTTTGTAGAAGGATGGAGAGTTCTGAAAGTTCTTAAGGGGGGATGATAATAGGATATAATGAAGGAAAGAGGAATGTGAGAGAAGAGTGGTAGGAAATCACAAAGAAAGATGTTGGAGGATGGATAACTGTACTAAGGATGTCACAAATCTCCACAATCATACTGTTTTACAAGCTTACTATAAATCATAACTAAAAAGAAAATTTGAATGGATGTACCACACACCAGAGGATATTGAAGAAGTCAGCTCAAGAACTTTGGATCACTTTTCCCTCCAGAAGGAAGAGGCTAATTAACCTTCCTCAGACAACGGGGGAGAGAACCAAACTTTGGGCCTAGACACATTCCACAGGACAGAGTGTTGGCCACCCACAGACAAGGGAAGTCCTTGCCACCTCATTCCCTAAGGACCAATCGGTTTAAAAGTCACGCTTCTGCCAATCATATTGTGCCTAGTTGCTGTTTCTCTATGCTACCCCTGGAAACTATATAAAGGTTCACCCAACGAGCTGCCAGAGGGTGTTGTTGCCTCTCCTTTTGGATACAGGATGACCCCAGCATGCTGGAACAATAAAATTCCTCTTGCTTTTGCATTGATCCCCAGCTCCATGTTGCTCACTTAGGGGGTCCCCAGTAAGCTAAAGCTCGCCAGAGTCTTACAGTATATTACCAATCCCAGAAACCATAGATGAGTAAACAAGAGTTTAGTGCCAAGTGTAGAGTTGTTTGTCAGAAGCTTATCAAAGAGGCCCCAAACAACACAGCATGTTGACATTGCTCTTGGCTGCCCATTCAAACTTGATAGTAAAAGCCTATGACTGAAGACAACATGATTTTGTCAAAGGAAATGGAGAGATCAACTTGGATTGATGTGAAAGCTCCTTCCATGATGGGTAGCTTTCATAGTGTAAAAATGCCTTCTGAACATGGAAAACTAGTGTTCACA
The DNA here is from genome assembly GCF_011762505.2 of Arvicanthis niloticus. NCBI lineage: Eukaryota > Metazoa > Chordata > Mammalia > Rodentia > Muridae > Arvicanthis > Arvicanthis niloticus. The sequence continues at coordinate 6,106,622 of NC_133435.1, forward strand.
TGGCCTCACTGCAGCTACAGTTGTCTGCATATGACGGGTATAAGACTGGACCCATCAAAGGTTCATGAGGGAAAAACAAAGGACTTAGGCTGCCTCTTCCTTCCTGAGAGATGATTGACATTTAATGGTATCTGGGGTAAAGGATGTCAGTCTCTTCACTAGGGTACCTGCTGCTAAGTGGCCGATGCTTCAGTAAGTAGCCATTCCCATGTAAGCAACTCCATTTAAACTCACTGGATCTCTCTCTCTCTCTCTCTCTCTCTCTCTCTCTCTCTCTCTCTCTCACACACACACACACACCATGAAAGTGTGTGGGGGAGTGTAAGACAGAGGGTTTCAGCAGAGGATGGAGTGCGGATGAGACAGGGTAATTGAGGATGACAAGGACCAAAGTTCATTGTGTACAGGTATATAGCTGTTAAATACTAAAAATGAAATGGAACACAGAGAATTAATCCAAATTAAATATATGTGCGCACTACTTATGGAAACTCCCCCCCCCTAAAAAATAAACTAAAATTAGAAATTGCTAGCAAGATAATCCATTTCCTTATTTAACTGAGCTCAAACTATTAAAGGGACTATAATGAGTATGTGGGTCAGAAATAGAGGGAACATCGGTGTCTGACAGGGAAAGAGATGTCTATGGAAGACAAGAGCTCAGTTTGGGAACAGAAATGAAGAAAAGCATGTCTGTAAAACTTTAAATAAGAAGGTTGGTAAAGATCACCCTGAGTGAGGTAACCCAGACCCAGAAAGATAAACATAGTAGGTCCTCAACCTTGAGATCCATGTCATGAGAGGAAGCCCATCCTTGACACTATTTTTTATATTCTGCCATACTTGCAGACAGGAGCCTAGCTTTCATCAAAGTGGCTTCACCCAGCAACTGATGGAAACTGATGGAGAGAACCATAGCCTAACATTAGGAAGAGCCTGAGGACTCAATCCTGAGGCTGAAAGAGAGGAAAGATTGAAGGAACTAAAGGGTCAAGAACACCACAAGAAAACACAGAATCAACTAACCTGGGCACATAAAGGCCCATAGAGATTGAACTGCCAACCAGAAAGCATGCATGGAACAGACCTAGGCCCTCTGCTCTGCATATATGTAATAGTTATGCAGTTTGGCCTTCAGTTAGACCCCTAACAATTGGAGCATGGACTGTCTCAGACTCTGATGTCTACCTTTGGATCCCTTTCTCCTAACTGGCTTGCCTTACCTAGCCTGAAAAGAACATGTGCCTAGTCTTACTGCAACTTGATATACCAAGGCTGGTTGATAACCATGGAAGGCCTTCACTCTTCTGAGAAAGGAAGATGGGGAGAGAAGGTAGGTAAGAATAAGAGACTGGGAGGAGTAAGTGGATAGAATCTGGGATCTGAGATGTAAAGTAAATAATCTAATTAAAAAAGAGAGAAAAAAAGAAGGTTGATATATAGAATGCTAAGCTTTTTGAAAGTTATGTATTTGTTTTTATTAGTGTGCATTATGTGTATTTGTGTATCTGATGTGGATGTGTGCACATGAATATGGCAGTGGCAGAAGGTCTAGGAATCTCATCTCTGTCCTGGACCAGGACCTGGCTCTATAGGCAGTTTTGAGTTTACTATGTATGGATACTGGGATCCAAACTTTTGACCTCTTGAAGAGTTGTAATCACTCTTGACTGCTGAGTCATCTCTCTAGTCCTGTAAGTTTCTTAATTAATATTCTTATTAGTTAATTTTTATTTTTAATTTGGCAGTATTGATTATTCTACTTAGGGCCTTCTGCTAAGTAAGCTTGGTACCACTGAGATCCATCCCAGCCTTCCCCCATCCCCCTTTTAACTATTATTTTGACACGTGGTCTGAGGCAGGACTTGAGCTTGTAATCCTCCTGCCTCAACCTTCCACCCGTAGCTGGGACAACAGTTATGTATCACTATGTCCACCTCTTTTAACTCTTATCAATTTTCCCCAAGAGCTCTATTTATTATTTGGTGTCATTTTATATATGTTTTTCTTATTTAGTGCTGATTTATATATTTAACATTAGAGTCTCATTGTAATCCACCTTTTCCAAGAGCTGGGATTTATAAGCATGAACACCATGTAGAACTAAATATTCTTTTATATGTTTTTAATTGCTTATACTAGTTTTATGCAATATAATATTTGATTTAATACTGGTCTTATAGTGACATTCTCAGATCTGCATATAATGAATTTTGATCATATTTACTTCCATTTTCTTCTCTTGGCTCCCTTCCTACACTGGCGATCCATTTCTTTACAAGTCCCCCTTCTACTTTGTAGGCCTGCCTTTTGGGCTATTAGATTGGGTTCACATATCTATCACTCATCCAACACTTATTCAAATCTAATCCTTTCCAACCCCTCAATACTGGGTAGGAGAGAAAGTAGGTTTGAGCAGAAAGGGGGCATATGCTTCTTTAGACTACTTCCTTCTGATTAGAGGTGTCAAATTCCTTGGGGCAAATTCAGTCTTCATTCCCAGGGTGCCTCCTTCTTCTGGCCTCTTTGCTCATGACCTCTTGACAAACTTCAGCACCAAGAACCAGTAGCAGCTGGGGAAATATCACCTAACTCTCTTCCCAGACTCTCTTGGGGGCTCTCAAGAGTCCTCAAATTCTAACCAGAAACTATTTACAACTGTCAGCAATCACATCCCTCCTAGAGCACTAGACAATTATATTTAGTGATTGGACAAACTGAAGCATCCCCATAGCCCATGCATGCAAATCCATCTATCTCTCTATCTCTCTATCTCTCTGTCTATCTATGTATCTATATCTATCTATCTCTATCTCTCTGTCTATCTATGTATCTATATCTATCTATCTCTATATCTATCTATCTCTCTATCTCTATCTCTATATATCTCACATATATCTCACTACAGTACTTCCATAGCTTCTTCTCATTTTTATGATCAACAACAAGAGTTTCATTGGGGTTGTTTATAGGAACATGGGTGTATGGTTAGCTACACTACTGAAGAGAACACTTTATTTTTCTTTAGAAAACATTAATTTCTCTAAACCCTCAGAGAAGAGATGGGCCTCATGAGCGTTTCCTTTCTCTATGCAGTATATTTAAGGGCCTTCCCTTGTGGAACTTTTGTGCTAATGATAACAGCCCCTGTGACTCCATGCACTTGCCATGTCTTCTTGGAAACACCTTATTCTTGTTTTGTTTTTTTCTTCTGTTGATTTTCTGTGGTAGTCCAAAGAATACAGGATATGATATAGTTTTTTCACATGCCAGAGTTTACAACATGATATTTCACCTATCTAAATAATAGTTATGCAAATGTATTAACAAAGCTGTCTGTTCTGGCAACAGAAGCTTCTTTTTGCAGTGGACAGTAACTGGTCAAAATGATGAGAATAAATGGATTATTTATTGTTGCAGGCTGTTGTTGCAGTCACACCAACCTGGTAAGAGGAACTGCCTGAGGCAGGGGCATCAACAAGTTTAGGTAAAACCCAATAAAGTAGGAAGTCTTGCAGAAGAGGGAAAGAAGGTACTTAGATAGCTTTAGTGCCTTCTTGTGTAACTATGCTGTTATATTTGAAACTGCTCGTCTTGAGAACCATTTCTCAAATGACTCCAATACAACCGTCTCTCCTGTAACATTAGCAAGTATAACATACACAGTCTAGTTCCTGGGTGATGCGCAGAGGTCTTCTGACTTAATTCTCTTTAGGCTTAAAAAAAAATGATTGTCTTCTACATACTAATATTGACTCAGTGATATCGATGGGACAATGAAGGAGAAATTAGCTGAATTAGAGACCTCAAATTGGTGGCCATTATTTTAACATTCTTCTTTCATCCTGGGGATGAACTAATTGAGGCTGCAAGGTTCGCTCATATTCCTAGGTCATACACTTTATATTATCTTTACAATTTTTGTTTATTCCTTTCATGCAATAGATTTTGGTCATATTCTTTTCCCTCCCTCAACTCTATTTTTTTTTTTTAAAAGGAACAACCATCAGCTATTTGCTATGTCCCAAGTTTATATTTTTTTCATTGAATATTTAGATATACATACAATATAATGCTTGGTTTAATAATAGACTTGTAATGGCGTTCTCAGTCCTATATATAATGCATTTTAATCATATCCCATTCCTGTTTCTTTCTGCCCCTGATGCTTCTCTTCTTTCCAAATCCCCCTTCTACTTTCATATTTTTTCTCTTTGTGTGATCTAGCATTTTCCTTATATTTTTTATTTCTTTAAATATGTATATTCAAAAATTAAAATTATCATAGATCCTCATTTTTCTTATAGTGATTAGACTTCTTGCTTCATAATTACACAAGATAAATTCTTCCCTGGTTTAATTATAGATGTGTATATGCACTAAAGTTTAAGAGCTAGTGAGTGAGATGAACAAGGATTCTATACATCATTTGGGTGAGAGAGAGATTAGCATATTACTGTGTCTTCTTGATGTTCTATGATGGATGACGCTTTGAAGAACTTCAAACATGAACTTGAGAAAGACCAATGACAGCTCTTATTTTCTTCCAGGACACTAACATACCACCACCCCCCCCCCACACACACACACACATACTCTCACCACACACACTCCCTTCTATCCTAAAGTATATGCCCAGTCTACTTTATTAACTCACTGAAATTCTATACACTCTATGGTGTAAATGCTGATGAAGGAATAACTTACCTCCATTGTAGGAAAGACATTATTCAAAAAGCACTTTTGTGGCTAATAATTTATCTGCTCCTTTAAGAGAAAATCCCCCCCACCCCCCGGCCACTACCCACACACAAACTGTCAATATCTGTGCTGCATTTGCTCAGGTTATGAGTTTGCATGTAAGTAAAATAAATGGTAAATTAAAAGGCCCTCTGACTGGAGTATGTTATTATTTAGCTTTCTATTGTTGTGATAAAATACCATGACCAAAAGTAACTTGAAGAGGAAAGTTTATGCTTACCACATCAAAGTCTACCACTGAGGGAATCTTGCAGGAACTCAAAAAGGATGGAAACTAAAGGTAGGCACTGATGCAAAGGCTGTGTGGGAGTGCTGCTTATTGGTTTATTCTTCTTGGCTTGCACAGTCTGCTTTCTTAAAGCACCAGCCCAGAGGTAGCACCATCTACAGGAAGCTAGGCCCTGCTCATGTCAATCATGTATCAAGAAAATGCATCACAAGTTTGTCTATAGGCCAATCCCTTGGGGACATTTCTTTCAATTAAGGTCTGTCTTCCAAAGTAATGTCAGCTTGTGTCAAATTGATACAAAATTGGCTATTACTTAAGAGAAAATAATGTTGACAATCTCTGAAGCTGCAGCTCTGTGACCTTTGGTTCCACAGGGCTATTGTGGTCAACTTCAGCTATATTCCTTTCTTGGGCTGTACTCATTTACATGAAACAACAGAAATAAATGCATTCTATTTTTTAAAATGCCTACCTCAGAAAATATCTCTTATTATTTTGTTTTAAGAGGAGTTTTATTTATGACTTATTAACTTGCCGTTGTGAATGAGCTTTCTGTATGGATTCAGGGATCCAATGTTTGAGTCACATCAAACTTCACAACATAATAAGCCGAAACAGTGAAATCTGATCTTTCTCCTAGAGAGGATGCAAAAAACTCAGGATCTTTCTGAAAAAAAAGTTGTTAAATTATAGGCAAATTAAGTAAAATTGTGTTTAACTCATCAACGATGCCTTTGTATGAACTTATTCATCTTCTTAAAGAGAAATGAAACAATTATAATCAGACATTTTTAACATACTATGTGACTAGGTAAATATATTATTCATAATCTAAGAGAATGTTGATCAATAAAATGGTATGACAATTATTAACCTATTTGACAGGTAATGCATTATAGGCAGGGCTGATCACAGGCAAGATGATGAAAATTATGAACTGATACTGTGGTCTTATTTTTGTCTCTTTTCTGTGTTTGTTGACTCCCTTCCACTAGTCTCATCCAGTGCATTCCTCCTCTTCTCTCCCTACACATATATGTATGTATAGACCTGCATGAACACACACAAACACACACACACACACACACACACACGTATATGTAGGTATAGATCTGCATAAATACACACACATGCCTGTACATATAGATGTACATCTGCATGAATGTACACATACACACACACATGTACACACACAAACACAAACATACACACACACATACATACACATACACTGCAGATATGGCCTTCATTAACTGAAGGAGGTGAGAAGGTTTTTTTCAGTTCTGGAGAGAAACACAACTTTAGGTAACTGTCATTGTTCAAGACTGGTGTGTAGCTAGGTTGTCAACAAGACCTTCTTTCCTTCATCCCCATCTCAACCATGGTAACTACCCTTGGGCTGGAAACTTCTCTATGAGAACTTAGTTGCAGAAAGTATTCCCCCATTCATAACAATTACAATAGGAAAAAGATGAAGAAAGAGGAGGAAAACTTCATAGAAATGTAAGTCACTCTTGTTGATCTAAAAAAAAAGCTAGCCATGGATCTGGAGTCAAGAATTGATTCCAACATTCATTACTTAAGCAACTTAGTCTTTATGATATTGTCTTGATATAAAAGCTTTGAGACAACACACACACACACACACACACACAGAGAGAGAGAGAGAGAGAGAGAGAGAGAGAGAGAGAGAGAGAGAAGTCAGAATTGCTATAATGATTACTGAAGGCCCTTATAGATAACTGGCAGTGATTAGAGGTATAAAAGTTTATTAGTTGGCTTTTTCAAGTTTCTCTCCTGTCATTTGTATGTCCTTGAAGTCAGTTACATGTCCTTCTGTATGTTGAGGTCACAGACATAGAAGAAGGATGATGTTAATCAGTCTGAGACACAAGTCACAGATTGATTGGAGGTAGGTGAGACATTATAGGATCTTCAAAAAAAATACCATCTACAGCCAAGGGTAAAATGTCATTCTTGCAAATTGCAATCAATGTCATTGTCCTTGTAATTGTTCACTATGAGAGAGACTTGGCCTGTTAGGATGAGTCCTTGGAACAGGCATTCATAAGTAATGGTGAACAAATCCCACTTATATTTTTCTAGCAATGTTTATTTTTGGCATTAGGAGTTTAAGAGACCCTAGACTTTCATTATCCAGAACGAAGCTGCCTATTCAGATTCAAACCCAGACAGAACTTTACCTCAGACATTCTCTATCTCTTCCTTTCTTCATTTTCCAGAGTGGCTCAGCACATTGAAAGATGCATAAGAAACCACAACACAGGAATCACAGCATGTATACCACACTGGCCAGGCCTGTATCACCAGGCTAACTTGACCAGTGAGAGAGGCTGGCTTTTCTTAAACTTCAAAATTCTACCCTCATCTCATCATGTGTTTATGATGCTGCATTCTAATTAGCTTTGAATTATTTTCTTGTATATAATGCTTTAGAATATGCAATATTTTAATATTATTATAATTTGAAACCATATTTATATTTATTATTTCTCCAAATCCTAACAATAGATCACATTTGATTTGGATTCTTTTTTTAAAGTTTTAGTGTGTGTGTGTCTGTGTGTGTGTGTTCTACAGAGGCAACAAGAGAATATCAGATGTCTTGGAGATGAAATTACAGATGCTTGTGAGCCACCCAACATGAGTTCTGTGAATCAAACTTGTGTCCTATGAAAATGACAAGTGTTTTTAACTGTAAAGACATCAATTTGGCTTTTGGTTTCTATTCCTTATGAGAGTGGAAAAGGCAGATCAGAAAAGAGGAAGTCACTGACACAGAGACACAGTGGTTGTAAAACACACACACACACACACACACACACACACACACACACACACACACAAAGCCAGTCTCTGTCCCAAGTATAGAAGCAAACAAACCAATAGCTTCCAATGAGGAGCTTTCTGAAGCATCTGAGATAATTTACAACTAATTGATAAAAGCTAGTATTGTATTTTATTTTTCTTACAGAATGTCTGATTATTGTCATAGACTTCAGATCCATTAAATGCCTTCTGGGAGTTATTTTTATGGCGGGTAAAATTAGATTTTATCAGCTATAACCACAGAAACTGATTAATGTCCTGAATATGCAGCCAAGTTTACCCAGTTTTTCTGATTTCCTCATTACTGCTAAAGGTGAACTGAAGGAGCCAAGTCCATCTAACTACTTCCTAAGCTGATTGAATAGTAGCATGACTCTCAGTAGCAGGCTCGAGTGATGTTTTGGATTTTCTACTGATTCCTGACTGAAGGCCTTTTAGTTTATATTATTTTCTCTCCTTTACAAAAATAAGACCTTTTCCAGTCTCACAGAGTTAACATGGCAGTTGTAAGTTTCTTGAAATATTTCCTTTTCATTATTTGCTATTTATACTAATGTCACTAATTTATTGGCATTTTGGGGTATTGAAACATATTGTGAATGTCTTTTATATTTTCAATTTGTCTCCGATTGACTATAACCACATTTCAAACATTTTATAAGTTAGAGAGGAAACATGACTTTGGAGAAGAAATGCCTTGGAATCAGGATATCTGATTTTTTTTCGCTGGTTCAAAAGATATTTTGAATCCAGATATTTCTTTACTACAATGAGAAACTTCATCAAAGCTGGATTTGGTGAGTGTAGCTTTTGTTCACAAATTATTTTTTTCACACCTTCATTTGAATATTCTCTGTATTGAGGGAAGCAATAACAATGCTGTGAGCAGAAGGTTGGAATATACAGGCTATGGATTTGGTTTCAGGAAAAAATCATGTGACATTTGCTGATAACAAATGTCCACATGAAACCCTCTTTTCAGTGCCCTTAATCTTGACACCTAGATAGAACTGTCAAGGCCATCCATCTCTTCCTACAGCTGCTGAGCCTATTTCCAATACTAATGTTGCTTCTATTTATAGGTGGGGGAAAAACACTAAGTTGAAGAAAAGGAGATATTTCCTCATTTTAAAAAGAAGGTAATCTAAACAGTAGTTTATCATTCTAGGACTTAATGAGCTGATCTCTTTCTGGCCTAAGCATTTAAACTTGTCAAAGAACAAGTTTTTCACTTATATGTACTCTTGGCTTCCTTTGCCATCTTGGAGAGTAATGGGATCATTGCCCATATGGATTAATTATGAATAAAATGCCAACTCCCTTGGATCCATGCACACGAAGTTTACTTGATGTGGAAAAAGTATTTCAAGGTGACAGAATTCACTCTTCTAAATGTGTCCTAAGGGAGTTCAGAGGCACTAATATTACCTGTCGCACAGCCTCTCTGCGAGGAGCCTGTATAATCAAGGCATCAGAGTTGACATATTTGTTGTAGAAAATCATATTGGCAACTTTCTGAATCTATAAATAGTGGCCAGGGCACCTATAATAATTTCTAGATACAAAGATATGGCTGTTAATCTTGATGTTATCTATAGGGGGAAAGACCCAGGTGCATTCATATGGAGTGCTCATTATTGGTGTGTGATACACAAGGCTCCTGAGATTCCTCAAGCTTCTAGGCTATATGAAATATTTGTAGCATGTGTGCCCCAGCCTCACTGCCTTAGATGAATCATCCTGATAATGGGAATGCTATACTTTCTTAGATTTTGTTCTGAGGTAGTATGCATAACTTCAACATTTACTGTTAATTAATAACACACTGTACATGACGGAGACTCATGCCAGAACCTTACACATTTCTAACTAATATACTATCTTTAGTAGAGAGAATCCTCCTTATGACCATTACTTTATGGGTGAGAAACCTATAACTCAAGAAGACCTATGGGCCAGTGTTAGTTAATAGTCTACAAAAGTCAATAGGTTTAAATAGTTTTGAAAGATGTTTTTAAATGCTAGTTTTTGAAAATATTTTTTTCTTTTCTAGCTCTGTTATAGTGGACTAAAAATAGTGATACAATTTTTGTGCCTTAGTGTTCTTCTGGATAAATTGTAGTTACTAATTGTAGCTATCTAAATGTGTATAAAGCATCAGAATACTGTGGCTTATAACAAGTTTGATTATGTTATCAACTACATTAGTAAAGTTTCCTCACTATTTTTACAATCTGTTGGGACCTTTGTTTTAATTACTTGTATAAGAGACCAGGAACTGGAAACACCTGCCCAGACTCTGTCCAAGGAACTTGTTATACATAGTTCTGAAAACTTATACTAGTTGCAAGTCACTTCTACTTTCCATTTACCTCCTGTCTGAATTCACACCTTTGTAGAAGTGGATACACATTTTAATCACACTCATGGCTCCGTACCTGGATTGCAGTGTCTGTCATCAACAGCTGTTAAAATATTTGAATGGTGTTTAACATCAGAACGAAATGTTTTGGGTAACACTTATTTCTTGATATTATTTATTGTAAACAGTTCTTCCATCCTTTTCATAGAACATAGAAATTTCATGATGGAAGAGTATCATCTTACAGTGAACTCCACCTTTTACCCCTACCACCCATTGCTTACTTTTAATTCTCACTAGCACTGGTTTGGACTTCACACTGTAGCTAATTTATATAACCATTTCACTCTGCCTATTGTTAGCTCGTTAAAGCTGGATGTCCATCCCCATTGTATGTCCTCTGAAGAACTTCGCACACTGCCTCACAGTCAGAGAAGGCTTGCTAAATTGAATTACACTGATAATGATCAAAAGGTTTAGGGAATAGAATGCTTCAGAGCAGATTAAAGAACACAGATTCTTTATCTCAAACAAGATATCAGATGCTATTTTAAGTGTATACTAATCAATTAAGTCTGTTATATCCTGAATTGGGGATGAAGGGGATAGAGGAGCCCAGTGGCCTCCAGATGTTGCAAATGTCTAGAAGAATGGCCAAGGACTCTTGGTCTTTGTGTCTTTTGATTGAAAGAGCTATGTGTTTTAGAAAATATGCCTCCCTGGCTCAACAATAGGACTCAAATAATTCTTTTTCAATTAATATTTTTATTCATAATTCAGGAGCTATCATTTATGCAGGGATCATTTTTACATGTGACTATTAGATTTTAGCCAGAAAATCTCTAGAATATAATCTTACTAGTTTTTTTGCTGAAGCACATACACTGTATACCAGGAATCCAAAATCAAGGGAAAATGGAGGAACTGTCTTTGGTGTCCTGAAAAGTTAATATCTGAAGACATAATATCAATGCCTAAGAAATATTTGCTTTAATGTAAAATTCATTAAATGTATATAATGTATTAGATTACTAAAGAGCCCACAGATTTGGAAATAATATTTCGTGTAAGCCTATCACAGTCCATAAACCTACAACATAAACCACAAGTATCTTTTAAGTTGTCTGGTAGCCATGTCACAAAATAAAAGAAGAATTAATATGGTTTTTATCATGCCATTTATTTATCTCAATATAGTCAAACTTTAATTTCAATATGGAACCAATATAAAACTTATTATTAAGGCAGTTTATATTCTTCTTTTTTTATCCTTAAGGGAGGAAAGAATTTATTACAGGTTATACTTCCAGGTATTAATCCATCACTGAGGGAAGTCAAGACTGGAGGTTAAGCAGAAGCCAAAGCAGGAAAACAAAACAAAACAAAACAAAAAAAACATGGAGGAATGCAGTTTATTGACCAGCTTTCTGGCTTGGTCTTTTACAGATAGCCCTGGCCCTCCTATCTAGGTGTGGTGCCACATACAGAAGGTACTACCCTTAAATATCAAACATCAGTCAAGATAATCTTTTGCAGACATTGCTAAAGGCAATCTGATCAAGGCAATTTTTCAACTGAGATTTCATCTTCCCATCTGTTATATCAAGCTGACAACAAAACTGACCTGTAGGGTTAGATTTTTCAACATCTACTTTTTAAAAATTAATTGCTTTATTTATTTACATCCCAAATGTTTTGTTCCTCCTGGTCCCTCTTTCAGAATTCTTTACCACATCCTCCCTTCTCTTTGCCTCTTGGAGGATGCCCCTCCCCCACATCCCTCTTTCCTGCATACAGGATTAGGCACATCCTTTCTCACTGGGGCCACACAAGGCAGTCCTCTGCTACATATTTGCCAGGGGCTTTGGGCCAGCCTTATTCATAATAGCCAGAAACTAGAAGCAACCCAGATGTCCCTCAACCAAAGAAAGGATACAGAAAATGTGGTTCATTTACACAATGGAGTACTATTAAGCTATTAAAAACAAGGACCTCATGAATTTAGATGGATGGAACTAGTTAAACAAGAAGGAAGGCCCAAATGTGGCTACTTCAATTCCACTTAGAACAGGGAACAAAATAATCATGGGAAGCAGAGAGAGGGGGTGACCTGAGTGGGAGATGGGGGAGAGGGGAAAAGGGGGTATGGAGGGAGACAGGAGAGAAACCCAGAAGGCCAGGAGGATGAATAGAAATATGCTACTGCCAGGAGTGGGGGCTGGGAGCTGGGGAATGGGGGATGGGGAATGAGGGGTGGAGGGAACCTCTAGAAAATCTCAGAGACTTGGGATGTGAGAGGCACCCAGGACTCAATGTGAGTGACCTTAGCTGAAATGCCCAACAGTAAGGAGCTAGAACCTAAAGCCTACCTTCAGTAGTTAGACAGGGCCTCCAGTGGAGGGATAGTGACATGAATCACCTTCATATTGTTGAGCTAGAAATGTTCCTGTCTGAAAGAAATGCAGGGACAAAAGTGGAGCAGACACTGAAGAAATGGCTGACCAGTCCCAACTTGGGATCTATCCCATGGTCAGGGACCAAACCGCGACACTATTACTGATGCCATGTTGTGCTTACAGACAGGAGCCTAGCATGGCTGTTCTCTGAGGGGCTCTACCAGCAGCTGACTGAAACAGATGAAGATACTTACAGCCAACCATTGGACTGAGGTGTGGACCCCTATGGAAGTGTCAGGGGAAGGATTGAAAGAACTGAAGGGGATAGCAACCCCATAGCAAGACCAATAGTATTAACTAATCTGGATTCTGGGAGGCTCTCAGAGAGTATGCCACCAACCAAAGAATGTATTCTCCTCTTCCTCCTCCTCTTCTTCCTCCTCTTCTTCCTCCTCCTCCTCTTCGTCCTTTTCCTCCTTCTCCTCCTCTTCCTCCTCTTCTTCCTTCTCTTCCTCTTTCTCCTCCTTCTAACTGAATGTTCAAGTTCTAGACTATTTCTGGAGGTTATCAACTTGGATCAGCTATCATTAAAATGTTCTCTAGTGGCTCTGACTAGTTACTATCATATTATATAATACATGTCCAGAACTTAATGAAAAGATTTTTTTTCAGTGTAGTGGTAGTAACTTGTGTTTTGATATTAAAAGAATATCACCAAATAGGGTGGCATGTGGTATATTAACAGGATAGAACATCACAACAAATGGAGAGCGGAAGACAGACATGTTGGTAAAAGTCTCATATATGTGACCCTGACAGTAGACTGGTTGAGAATGAAAAAAATGGAAAGCTAACATCGTAGGATAAAATCAACACTTCATTGTTCCATGTAAACACTTGTGAAATTCTTGCTACATATCAGGTCATACTCTGAACATTTTTTATATACTAGTGTGTTTAGTCCTTACAATAGCAACATGAAAATATGACCATAATTACCTACGTTATACATCAGGGAAGAAATATGAAGGGAACCATGATCTGCCTAGTTATACATAAATGTTAGTGTGCAGATTTGAGCTTTGCTGCAGAATCTTATTCTTCAGAGTTATGCTGTTGTCTATAAGCCACTCCCTTTGCTGGACCACACAGATCTAGTGATGAATCTAACGTTCCATGAAGATCATCAGAAGGTACACATTAGAGAAGTGCCAAGACTGTAAAAGGAACTAATGAGGCAAACACAGTTTCCTAAGGATAAAAGTTGACCAAAGACTAAATATGATGCATAGCTATGAAAAGAAAAATGTGATGGCAGTCAATTACATTCCAGGATTGTATTATATAGTATATGCATAAGGACTCATGTTATTTTGTTAATATGAAACAAATAAATTGAAAAATGTTCATGCTACATAGTATTTAGCAATATCCAGAAAATAAAACTGAATATATATTTTATGTCTTGTTTAATGAAAGATACATCTATACACTTAACATATTGGAACTCAACAAATGAAAGAACCACACCAATGCAAACACCAGTCTAAAAAGGCTCTTGTTGCTGCAGAAATAATAAAACAAAGCCAACTCGAGGCAGAAACCAGTGCTGGAGAGGAGAAACAGTGTGACGATTTGACTAGGAAGGGTCTCCATAGGCTCATATGCTTAGACTTTAAGGAATGGCACTGCTTGAGAGGAATTAGACTTGTTGGACTATGGGTAGACTTGTTGGAGTATATCTGTCACTGGGGGTGGGCTTTGGAGTTTCAAAAGCACAAGTCAGTTCTAGAGTTTCTCTCTTCCTGATGCCTGCTGATTTGAATATAGAATTTCAATTGATGCTCCTGCACCATCTCTGGCTGGATGCATCCATGCTTCACACCATGCTGACAATGAACTAAACCTCTGAAAATGTAAACAAGCTACAATTAAAATCTTTTCTTTATAAGAGTTGCCATGATCATGGTGTCTCTTCACATCAATAGACCACTGACCAAGACAGGCAGGATGGAAGACTTCCTTGTTATGAGTTCTGTTCACCAAGAGAGCTCACATTTTATTTACGGAATGAAAACAGCCTCAGAAATTTTGAGGGAAAAAATAACCAGTTAAAAGATTAAATTAACCAATAATTATTAAGTGACATTTTTCTTTTACCATTGCATTGGAAAAAAATCAGAAGGAAAACTTGACTGTTAAAGTCAATAAACATCATGATATAATGTATCTTTGACTCTATGCCCTCCAAAGGCATACCATTCATTCTTTCAGCTCCATAGAGTAGAATGGTTATATCCAATATCAGGAAGCAGTCTCAATTAAATGTAAGTGATTTAAGTCATATTTGTTAACCTTATTTAAGGTGGAAATCAATGACACATTTTAAACTTCCCATGTATTTACAAATGAACATATTTTTATGTGTTGTACATATGTCATAGAAATGAGAACCAGGTTTAAAAAGTTATTTCTAATTGAATGCATTTGAGTTCATTGCTTTAAAATTCATGGGAAGTATATTTTATTGCCCATGAAATTAAGTTTGAGGTATACAATTTTATTGTATAAATAAGGATTAAAATCGATATGCTAAGTGTCTCAAGAAAATAGAGCAACAATAACATACTAAGTATAAAGAAAGTAAAATGAAAATTCAAACTAAAATAAGTGATAGAGAAAAAACATGCTAAATACTAAATGATGACATTATGAGATCAGTAAAATAAACAAACATTGGTCGAGCTAAATTCTTCATATTTAGCACGTAGGGGCAAGACAATGCTTTGGTTTTCTCTATTCAGACAAGGATTAACTTGTATTGAAAAGAGTTAGCTTTTCAAGATATAGACAGGACAATATCAATACAAAAATTCGAGGCATGAAAAACAATGAACATTTCTTGTTTTTCCCATATCTAATTGATGTACATATTTAGCATACCCCGCACCATCCAATACTTTCTTCCATTTTGAGCCTATGCATCCCCACCTCTTCCAGGGAGCATATAGAACACTTTGGGCCTTTGGATGATATAACTCCAAACAGAAAGCACTTCAGTATTGTATCATGCTTCAACACAATTATAGCCCTCTGAGCTCTCACAATAGAATCCCCACAATCAAACTTCTCAAACAGACATTGCCTTCATCACGGGACAGGTCAGCTCACGGACTTCATATTGTTTCACTGAAGGTGACATATTTTGATACATGTGCCTGAACTGCAAGTTGAGTAAGTGGAAATACTCCTGTTGTTTTTCGATTCCTGTGCTTTGGTGCTTGAATCAGAGCCCCTAGGGAGTTAGCATACTGAACAAGCACACTAAACTACCTCTTCAGACTTAGTTGTATATTTGTTGACCGTGATATATTTAGATTCATGCATGCCTTAGTCCTTGACTTTTCACCACTAAAACAGAAAAAGAAATATAGCATTAAAATAAATCTAAAAGAAAAATACCAGAGAACCAAAAGACAACTTTGCCTGTAAGAGAGAAAAATGTTAAATAATCAAGTCTAGCTAGTATCTAATCAAAAGAGGGACTAAAAATAATCTCAGATAAAAGGAAGTCTCATCAGATAGCTGAAACCATTGATAAAGAAGTGCAGGCTGTAGATGCTTAGAGGCACTTTTGAGGGAACAGATAAGAAACCTAGCATGGCCAATCAGCCATAAAATTGGCCACCTCAGGCAAACTTCTATCTTTGGGTTCCGAGGAATGCTTTCTAGTCATGTATGAAGTATTAGGGTCATGTTAATTCTTAGAACTTTACAAAAAAGTCAAAGGATTATCAGCAAATATTTGACAAAATACTGTTTATAGCCTGTGTACTAGATGTAGGTTCATGTTGAAAATGAATCAAAATAATAGATTATTCCAGGAGGGATCTATGAGACATTCAATCAGATTAGTGATGTTGGAGGCATATGGTGGGTTACTGACTAATACCATTAATAATGTATTAGAGAAATTGCTCATATGGATGCATACCAAAAGATGCCAATTCCAGGAAGATGAGAGAAAATATCTTACACCAAAACTCTGTAAATTTTAAAAATTAACAGTAATTCTTTATGATATGTTAGGAAACTATTTAATGAAACTCAAACAGCACAAGTTATAAATAAAAAATGTGATAAATTATGCTTTGTTAGGATGGAAAGATGTTCAATGGATAATAGTGTCCGTTGTTTTTGTCAAAGATCAGAATTCAGTTCTAAGCAGTCTCATCAGGAGTCTCACTCCCACCCTGACTCCCATGCCTTATATCTCAACTGTGTTTTTACCCCTTTAATGAGATTGTTTAAGACACTGGTAACACAATTTAATTATGTCATCCCCATTCAAATCCACAGATTCTGTGTCCTCAAAAGTAATTGTTCTAGTTCAGAAATGTTGAGGTTTACATTTTGTGCTGTGAAATTTTGTTTCTGACAAATGCTGAGTGTCAGACATTAGTGACTGTGAATTATTTTTCATTTTCAAAATTAATAGATTGAAATTTAATGGACTATACCATATTCACATTTTTTTTTCCACACAGCAACCTGCAACTAAAATTCTATTCACATCATTCTGCGGATTTTGTGGTACATTTCTTTTTACCACTGAATAATATTCCATTTTATTTATTTATTTATTTATTTATTTATTTATATTTGGTTTTGTTGAAATCTAATAAATATGTTAATCTAACAAAAGTACTGCTACCATGGAGTCTCGTTCTGATATTAATTGCCAAATTAGTTAGATACATATGTAGAGAAACAATTGCCTAACATTGTGGTAAAGCTATGTCAAGATAAAAAAAAAAAAAAAAAAAAAAAAACTGGGTTGTAAGTTGGCTCTATCATTTCAGTTGATGCCAGTATCAAAAGGAAATTGCATTTTGACCCACATCCTACAAATGGGTGCTTCTGTCAGATTTTCAGATCTTATCAGTTTTGAGGTGTATGTGGGTGAGTCTCATTTTTTTAACCTTCAACTCTTCATGCTATACTCATAAAATTTATGAATGTTTCTCTCCCATTAGTCTACCTTTAGTAAGATGTGTCTTCTTGGGGAACTGATTTTTTGATTGTATTGTTAAGAGTTGCTGTATACCTCATGTAAGTCCTTTTAGAAGTATTTATTTTACAAACATTTCCCCCTCTCTGCTGGCTTTCTTTTTCTCTCTCTTTACTATGCATTTTACAAAGCAGAAAGATTTAATTTTGATGACATCTAACTTAAGAAGTCATTCCTTCTAGAGCATGTTATTACATCTAACACAGCCATTCTAAAATCACATAAATTTTTCTAAAACTTGTGAAGGTTTTCATTTGTCAGTTACAGCATAATAATGCTTACATTATTTTCAAAATGTACTGAGCATTAATCTAGCACTATCTCCATCATTGTCTTTGGCATTGTATGGCAAGCATTTCAGTACCATTTATGAGTCTTCTAGCCTACGACTATGAGAGGCTTTCTTATTATCTTTGCCTTATGACTTTCCTCATCAATGTTTATAGCTTTCCGGGATGTAGACCGCTATACACATTCCAAACACTTCCAACTCAAGATATGCTTATAAATGATTAATTTTTAATTCAAAAATTATTTATTTGTAGTATATTTAATTAAAAGTTATTCTGGATATTACTACATTCATGTATGAGATTTGTGCCACTATTTATTATTTTATGTTATCAGGTAAGGGGGAATTAAGAGAGAATATGCCAGTTATCAGTAGCAAACCTCTTCAGGAGGTCAACAACCAACTCAACTAGAGCTGTGTTTTCTATGGGTTTCTACTCATCCACTGAGATTCACTTTAGTGATAGTTCTACCTGAGTGATCTCTCAAGTTCAGGCACCTTGTACCAAAACAGGAAATTGTTTTCAGTGAAACAATGCATTCAGTCAATCAAAGCATTTAAAATACAGTCAATTCATATGTAGTCAAATATGGTTTACTAGAATCTGTATAAATGAACGTAATCTGTAAGAGAAACATTGGTGATGGCTCCATTGATTGCTGCATTCTATTTACTTTTATTTGTAACTTGCAAGAAGCAAAGTCCGGGTTAAGACATGTTAATCTTGAGATATTTTTTGAAACAAAATGCTAGGTGATGAAAGAGAGATAGAGGGGGGAAACAGGGAAGCAGATGTTTATGTATCTCCATCAGTCAAAGATAGTTGATATATCTAGGTTGGGTAGTGGGTTACACCTCTGATTGAACAATACCAAACTTATAAAGCCTATGATTAACATTTCTTAAAAAAAATGTATAAATGCAAAAAGGAAAAGGGGGCATGGGATAGGGGTTTTCTAAGGGGGGGGGAATTGGGAAACGGGATGGTATCTGAAGTGTAAATGAAAGATCTAAAAAAAAATAAAAATAATAATCAAAGGACTGAATGGTAACCATGCTGACAGCACAGTTTTATATCTGAAAACTCTATCTCAGATGTCTAGCTTCCTTCACTGTTTGTTAATAAACTTGTGTTATTTCAAGACACTAACTTTATAATAATTTATTAAAAACCAACAGAAAATAAAAAAAAAAAAAAAAGAGAATGCAGCAGAAATAAAAAAAAAAAAAAAAAAAAAAAAAAAGAAACAAAATGGAAATGCTTATTCAGAAAGTTTAGGGGAAATGCCAGAAAAATTTAGACCTGTCCATTATTCAATAGATGTTATTAATTCCAAGCCAAATGGAAACATCTAGAGAGTAAATCTGGACATGAAATTATTTGGGAAATATTACACATCTCTGATCAATTTCATGACACTCTGTAAATCTTCCCTGTCTCTTTCCACACCTAGTCTTGACTCCTTTTTCCTATTTCTCTCCTCTATTCCTCCTAAGTCCCTCCCTTTTTCTACTTCCTGTGATTATTTTGGACCCCTTTCTAAGTAGGACTGAAGCATCCACACTTTGGTCTTCCTTCTTCTTGAACTTCATATGGTCTGTGAGTTGTATCATGGATATTCCGAGCTTCTTGCCTAATATCTACTTATCAGTACATATGTGTGTTCTTTTGTGATTGGGTTACCTCACTCAGGATGGTATTTTCTAGTTCCATCCATTTGCCTATGAATTTCATGAAGTCATTGTTTTAAATAGCTGAGTAGTACTCCATTGTGTAACTGTACCACATTTTATGTATCCATTGATCAGAGTTGTATAGAAGTGGGAGATGGGGAACTGCGGATAGCCACCAGAAAGTCCCAGATGCCAGGAAAGCAGGACTCAATGGGGATAACATTAGCTGATATACCCAACAAAGGGGGAGAGAGAACTTGTAGAGACCAAATCCAGAGGTTAGGAACAGAGTCTGGTTGAAAGATAAGGCCACCTACTCATCTCAAAAATTTTAATCAAGACTTGTTCCTGTCTAGAGGAAATACTGAGACAAAGAGTGGAACAGAGACTTCAGAAAAGGCCATCCAGAGACTGCCCCACTTGGAGATCCATCCCATTTGGAGCCACCAAAACCAGACAATATTGCTGATGCCAAGAAGTGCTCGCTGACAGGAGTCTGGTATGGCTATCTCCTGATAGGCTGTGCCAGAGCCTTACAATACAGATGCTGATGTTTGCAGCCAACCATCTGGACTGAGCACAGGGACCCCAGTAGGAGAGTTAGGAGAAGTACTGAAGGAGCTAAAGGGGTTTGCAACCCCATAGGAACAACAACAATATAAAACCAGACCCCCAGAGCTCCCAGGGACTAAACTACTAACCAGAGAGTACACATGGAGGGACCCATGACTCCAGCTGCATATGTAGCAGAGGATAGCGTTATCTGACATCAATGGGAAAAAAGGCCCTTGGTCAAGTGAAGGCTCAATGCCCCAGTAGAGGGGGATGCAAGAGTGAGTGGGTGGGTGGAAGGAGCACCCTCATAGAAGCAGGGGGAGTGGGGAAGGGATAGGCAGTTGCAGAGGAGAAAATTGAAGGGGATAACACTTGAAATGTAAATAAACAAATAAATTAGAAGTTAAAAAAATTAGTTGGAATTAAGGACTCAGCTGTGAACAGGGCCAGCATTTAAAATATAAAAAGCAGGGTTTTTTTTTTTGTTTGTTTGTTTGTTTGTTTGGTTGGTTTTTTTTTTTGTTGTTGTTGTTGTTGTTTGTTTTTTGTTTTTCTAAAGATACTGAGGACAGTGATAAGGAAAATAATAAGAAATACAGGGTTGAGAAGGTCTTTAGCAAACAATAGAAATATTTTAAGTAAGACTATATAACCAAGGTCCCAATACAAGTATATAGAGTGAGCTCTTAGAAAGCATTTGCAATAGAAAGAGGACCTTGACTTGTAAGTGAGGAGGAAAGGAAAGACAGCTAAGCTATGAAATATAATCACCAAGACAGTTGAGGCACAGTCTTGAAGAATATAATTCAATAGTGATATGTGCTGTTATGTATGTAATTATATAATTCATTAAACATAAAATATGTATGTACAAGTTATAAATATGTAAAACCAGGTATAACTTTATAAAAAATTATGTATGTATAAGTAACATATCAACTAGAAGTATGTGTAATCACCATAATGGAAAGTAGATAGCTGAGGTAAACACCCTCAAAATTTTAACATTTTGGCTTTATCTAAAAAACACAATAACTATTTTATTGCACAAAGCTTCATACTATTCTAGGAATCTCAGCATTTACTTAGGACAGTGGTTTTCAACCTTCTTAATTCTGTGACCCTTTAGTAGAGTTTCTCATGTTACAGTGATTCTCAGCCATAACATCACTTTGCTAATTCACAATTGTAATTTTCCTACCATGATGAATTGTAATGTAAATATCTGTGTTTTCCAATGGTCTTAGCTCATTTTATTCCCTAAAGAGGCTGTAATTCATAAGCTAATAACCCCTGACATGTCTTAAATCACCTTGTTGTTAAGTTCTTTGGTGATTTCAATTTTAACGCCCTGCGCCTATTGAATCAGAAAAGTGGGAGTTCTAATTTACCATCCTTTTCCACCCTGAGATACAGTAAAGAAGTGGTAAGAAGCTCATGTTTTGATGTAAATTATTATGATTGTGATTATGTTGTTCAAATAAGAGGAAGAACTAAACATTTTTTCTAGAAGTTTAAGAATGTCAAAACCAATAAGAGACAATTGAAACATAGAACATATACAGCTGTTTGATGAGGTATTTTTTAAATTTAACAAGGCATTAGAAAAAAATATTCTTTGAAAATTTTCAGATGGGAATGGATGCAAAAATAGAGTCTACCCTTCTGGTCTATTCAAGGAACACACCTCAACACCAAGTATAGATACAGCCTCTGAGTACAGGTTTGCAAAGAGATATTCCATGAAAATAAATATAAGAAACAAGCTGGAGCTGATTTTATTGTGCGACAAAATAGACTTCAAAGGAAACCTAATAAGAAAGGATAAGGAAGAATATTACATACTCATGAGAGGCAAAAGAACATTTCAATTCTTATCAGCAATGCTCCAACCATAAGGGCATCCAAGATTCTAAAAGAGAGAATAGTACAGTTAAATCACATGTTGACCTTCACACATGGACAGAGAGAAACTTCAATTCACCAACCAATTTTACTGATAGATAGATAGGTAATCCAGACAAAAAACAAAAGAGAAATGCTGGCACTAACTAAAGTTAGAAAACAAATGGACTTAATGAACACTTAAAAATATTACAACCAAAACTCAAGAGAGTGTACATTTTTCTCAGTGCCTCATGGAACTTTCTATAATACTGAGCACCTACTCAGGCAGAAGGCAAGACTCAACAGATATAAAAAAAATTGAAATTGCATGCTATCTGACCACCATAATTAAAGCTGGTCATCAACAAAATGGAAACAGTGGAAAGCTTACAAAATCTTAGAAACTGAATAATTCTCTACTGAATAAACAAGGAAATTTTGGTCAGAGATGAAAATTACTTGATAAAATTCTTGGAAACTGAATCCAAGAGCATATTGAAAAGATCATCCTCTGTGATCACCTAAGCTTTATCCCAGAGATGAAGGGTTCAACATATGTAAATTAGTAAATAAAGTTGACCATATAATAAAACTGAAAGACAAAAACACATGGTCATCTCACTAATTCAGAGAAGACTGTTGGCAAAATCCAACCTCCTTTTAAGATAAAAATTCTGGAGAAGTTAGGGATACAAGGGATACCTCAAGATAACAAAGGTGGGTTACAGAAAGCTCGTAGCCAATATCAGCTTAAATGGAAAGAAGCTCAAAGCAATTCCATAAAATGAAAAACAAGACAACTCTCTTACTACTTGTTCAAGAGAGTACTTGGATTATTAGCTATAACAATAAGACAGTTGAAGAAGTTCAAGAAGATATAAACTGGAAAGGAAGCAGTATCTTTATTTGCAGATAATGAGCTAGTATATTTAAAATGACACTAAAAATTCCACCAGGAAAATTTTACAGCTGTTTCAGAAACACATGCTTTAAACAATGGTGTGAAATAGAAAATTTGAAAATGTGTACTTAAGAAATGGCTTTGGATAATTCCTATGCTGGCTTAAGTCCTCAAAAATAACTGTACATTTTCTTCACTTAAAAAAAAAATTCCACTGGTTTCCAATTTAATAGGGGAGATGGAAGATCTCTATTGACCTGCAGGGCATTGATTTGCAACATGTTGTGAGGCCAACTTCTCATTTGCAAGTAGCCTACACCATATTTTTTTCTGATTCGCTGTGTGCTGATGGTTGCTATCTCTGTACCAACTTCATTTGGTCCATCATCAGTTCTGTTTATTCTTCCTTGCATCATGTATGGATTACTTTGCCTCCTAGCTAGAATCTTGTCTGATTTCCCTGGAGAGGTTACTATGGATTCTTCACTATAAGAAAATTCATTCATGGAACAAAAAGGCTTGCAGCTCTAGTAACTCAGGCCACTGATGTGTGTTAGGTAAACATCTATAGTAACCCATGTAAAAGTGCAAAAGCAATAGATCAAGTCCTCACTTTTATTCCTTGGGATTTGCTACTCAAAAGTTTTTTCTTTATGTCCCACATATGGGCCTTCAAATTTTGTTTCTCCATTCTATTTTAAAAGTCAGAGAATGTAATCCTTTATAATATTTTATTACTGCCCTCTACCTTGAATTTTCTGCAATATAATTAAAAAGAAACTGTGTGAATTAGTCTATGCTTCTTGTATTACTTCCCTTGGTGAAATTCACTGGCATATCTGCATACTTCAGGTTGAAATAGTGAGTAATTGTGGGATAACATGGGCAGCTCCATCATGGAAAAGGTCAGCCCATCATGGGTAACAGCTCAGGAGTTCTTCAGTGCTGCAGTTCCCCAGGTAACCTGCAGGCATGCATTCTACTCAAGAGTTGTTTAGCATTTGGGAGAGCTCAGGAAGGTGCCTCAGGAGTCATTATTGTCCTGAATTGATTCTCAGAACTTGTCAGTTTCCTGAGCCTTGTGAGTCTTCCTACTCCTTCCAGGAGAAAGGGTTCAAGGGTCCTATCTGTAGGTAGCAGCCTCAGAAGGCAGATGTAACAGCAGCATTCATAAAGCTCATGACAATAACAACTATACAGACAACTCTCCTGAGAATTATCTTTATATATCAAATAGAAATAAATAAATATTTCATATCATTGTAGCATTCATATAGAGGCACCAAGTTCACATATGCAGTATTTTACTTTCAGTAGGATAGTTTGTCCATGAAATAGAAATCTGCAACTTTACTGTGGTAGTACTATGGAGGGATTACCACAGTTCCACCCAAGTTTATTCTTTAATAAACTGGCCTACTTAAAAAAGAAAAAAGAAGTTACCCATGTGCCAGAATTGTGAATAAGTCAGCGTTGGCATGTGCATTGAGTTTTTGATGTGCATGGTATGGAATCACAGTCTGAAAATAAACTGGTTAATATTTTATTTCTCTACTTAAAGGCTGACCATAGATCTATCAACAAAGACAAACCCATAACATAATAATTATACATTACAAATGCTTTTAAAATTCTTTGAGGGAAAGGAGACACCAACTCTGTGAGACATCTCAAAAGCTTTCACAGGCAGCCTGGCACTGGAATCCAAGCCTTTCCCCATCACCACCTCTATATGAACCTTGAATTTCCTGGAGAATTACTGACTTTGAACATAAGGGATATAAAATACCCCTTAATTGGATGGCAGCAAAAGGACATCCAGTATTTAGAAACTTGGCAGAAAGACACGTGATAACTATGAGGCTACCCTGTAAACAGCATGGATGTTTGAACTCATGTTTTAAAGGCTTTTTGTCTTGCCAACTGCTTTCCCAGCTTGGCAAATTTATTGTTTAGAAGAATTGCGTAGAATTTGCTCTTACTCAGAGGTACATATTCACTAACCTCCTGAGGCTACCATTCTAATTTACTTTCTATTATTAGCTGGGCCACATTCACTGCCTGCATTTTTAGAACCACCTGAAATAGAACACGGCTAATGCACACTTACTCTTTCAGATGAACAGTATTTTTTTTCATTAAAACATTTTACTTTTTGAAAAAAAATTCCCATAATCTTAGCGCTAGTCTTAATATCTCTTAAAATGAGTGATGCCTCAACTATAAATGAATAATAAAAAAAAAAAAGCCAGAACTAACCCTTATTCCAAATGAGGTCAGAAAAGAAGGACATTTGCTTTGTGAGGATTTAAAGATAAGCACAGATAAATCTCAGCGAAGTCACATTAGTTATTAGCCTTGAGCGCAGGTTAGCTCTACAGAAAAATAGACATCAGCTGGTTCTGTTGGGAATGACCTACATTGGACAAGCTAATTGCCCACCGTGTCATGACCCAACTCAGGAAAGGTCACCATGTCAAGGGAGTTTAATTGGTCCTTCTGAATACATTGGATTTCAGTGCACAAATGGAAATGAAGTGGAGAGTATTTCTTTCTAAAAAAGATGAATACAGGAGCTAAAACCCGATTATTAATTTCAAACTGCTAAATTCCTCTAAGCTTCTTTTCTTCTTTTTAACTGATTTCATAATGGTTCACAGTTTTCCTGTGTGGATCTGGTCATGTGGCTGTGCTCACCTAATTTAAACAGTCCCATTTGACATTTTGGGGTTATCTAATAATGGAGTCAGCCAGGCAATCAGCTTTTAGCATTATGCGTTTCATGAGTGAAAGGGAAAAGTTCTAACTGTCAGGCAGGCTGGATTTAACTTCATTATTAGCATTTCACGGGAGCAAAGTGGTATCGGTGATGGAAGTTAGGTTCAAACACTGTGATTTTGCTAATAAGGAAAAGCATACCTCACCCCTCACCACAATGCTATTAAATGAAATTTCAATGCAGGCAATTTTTTTTTCTTTATGAGACTTTTGATTTCTGAGTAGCAGATTCATTAATGGCTCTGAGATGCAAAAGAATGATTATAGATCTTATATAATCTGTGACTGTAATTGACTAATGAAAGAGTAAACAGCAGTAAAATTAAACAGGGGGTCAATGTGGGAGAGAAAGGAAGGGAAGGAAGTCTCAGCTACGCTTAAATGTGTCATGGAGTGTACTCAGGAGAGCGGGTGCTGGCATTTAATGAAATTACAGACTCGACTCCTTCCATTAACTTGACTCATGGATTCCTTAACAGGGGAATTACTGGCAAGGGAGACTTGCTGTGAAAATGACCACAGTTCCACATCCATCAGCTTAACATCTGAACAAAGGGTAGAAAAGCACGGTGTTGCTAGCCTGCCTTCCTCCTTTTGTGCTGTGACTGCTTTTAGCTTCTCCAGGAGCCCTGCACCTGTTTCTACTCTCATTACATACATTAGTAAGGTGGAAATGTAACCGTATTTCCCCAAAAATCTAAACATCCCCATCATTTTATAATATTTTTGTGTACAGGAAGCTAAGTCTCATGACTCTGGGAGAGCTGCGTCTGTGGCTTCCACTGGGATGGGTAGACTATGGGAAAAATTAATAGGGTAAGAAATTGATAAACTGAGAAGAATTGGAATTATTTTATCAGTATAAATATCAATTGATGTCTGATATCAGACATTTAAAGAAGGTATTATTTAGAGTTAAGTTAGATTTGCAAACTATATCCTTGATTATGTAATATTAGTTATTTTCATCTACAAATACCTAAAGTGGTACCACAAGCAATTACAGTCATCCGATCAAGAGCTTGCCATCAAATATGCATGAATTCTAAACTCCTTCTTGTTTTCCCTGAACCTATGAAGAACTACCTACTTCTTTGGCAAACTGATTTATGTCCCCCATTTAGGGGTACATGGAAGAATAGTCTGAAGAAAGCATAATGTCTCAAGGTCTGTGTCTGAAAGCATATTCATGTTCATTAGATTGAGCACAGCAGGGTTTCCTTCCATCCATTCAGCTCTTCCTGCTTCTATTGCTGTTATCCAATTCTGCATAGAAATATGGCTAGATATGACTTTTAAAATAATTTTTATTTGTTTTGAGAGGGGGAGGCTGAGATAATTCATAAGTATCCAAATGCCACTAGAATATTCTATCTCTATTTCTCTATATTCTATCCTTATAAAACACACAAATATATTCACATTAAATTCACAAAAATTGTTCCATTTAAGTGGCAAAAGAGAAGTACAATATCACAAAACTATAAAGACTTGTTTGAAGTTGTTTCAGATAGTCAGAAGCAGCCTGGAAGAGACAAGGCAGGTATCACCCTGTGCTCTCAGCAGTGCCCATTTAGCAGATATTTGGGAGGTATCCTGAGTAACAGAGTTTGAAAAGGATGTGAGGTAATTCTCCAAACCTAAGCAAAACTATTTGAGTTATGCCCTGATTATTCACTGCTAAATAGAATCAATTATAATGTATTTTCGTAAGAGTTAGGATTTTCACAGTAGATTAGCATGGTATTCTGGGGTCAGAAATGTTCATAAACTGTGGTTAAGAAGCCATTCTCTGAGACCAGTGAAGAGGATCAGCAGGTAACGGTGCTTGCCATAAATCTTGGCTAACAGGGTTGTATTTCCAGAATTGATTGGGTTCTCTCTCTCTCTCTCTCTCTCTCTCTCTCTCTCTCTCTCTCTCTCTCTCTCTCTCTCTGAAATACATAAAAAAGATTGTCTAAGGAAAGTCACTGGTGCTGGAACCTTCCCTGTCTGACAAGGTTTCCACATCTGGCATGTAGTTGGCTGTTACTTGGGTGACATAGGTTTCTGGCACGTGTCCCTTACTTGTGGGTGCCTGAATGCTTTGCAGACATGAAATTTGGCTTCTTCTTCACAGTGAGTAACTTCAGAGGACAGCAAAGCAGTTGCTACAATGTCCAAGTCTTATTTCCAAGTCTGAGTGCTAATCAGACTGTGGTCTTCACTTAAGTAGTAGGAGCTACTGACGCAACTGACGGTAGGGCAAAGAGCAAATCTGTGCATATTGAGTAAACTGAAGAAGAAATTCAAATTCTACAATCAATGAGTCTGTGTCTACGTGCTCAATCCTCATTCTCATCCCCATGCCACCGCATAAAGTTACCTCTCTGTTATCTACTCAAGGGAACATCAGTGGCATGGATAATCCAAAATCAATTAAGAATACATTATATATTGGGGGTGGGCAAGGCGTAATTGCCAGTTTAATTACGTCTGGCCAAATTGCAATTAGTCTGTGTTCCCTGAGAACACACCTGTTAATATATGACTCAAATGAGGCAGCTAGAATATGAAGACAGATTTAATTTTCAAAGGTTCTTCAGAGAATCTTGAGAAAAAAATAAAATTTCAAATTGTTGCCAGCATCACATCCTCTCTGATCGTGATTGACAAGTTGGTAGAATTTTAATGCAGGATGTGTGGTTCCATAATTGTAGGCTTTGCCTATAGTGTAAACAAATGTGATTTCAGCAATGGATAGAGTGATTTCAGCCCTGGAACATAAGGGAAAGAAGCAATGATACTGTGTATTATGTTGTATAAATTACTTAATCCCGACCTGAGTTTTCTACCCCACCTTCATCATTCAGTTCCTGGATGAAAGTCATGCACAATCTTTATATTTACAATAAGCCTGAAACAGCACAAGAGCTGGGCAAATACTTACCCTCTATGCTATTAGAAACTACTTTCCTATTGATGACACCGAGTTTTTGTTTACTATGTTTCATCTGGGCTGCTCTTAACTCCAGTTGGCCAGCCTCAGGGCCATGTTTTCATGACTCACCTAACCCTCGGTGGCTTCTCTATTCTCCTTCACTTTTTTCCCTCATGGCTTTCCTCTGACCTCAAGCCCAAGAACTCCGAACCCCTCCTATGTCTCTTCTGTCCAGCTATTGGATGTCAGGATCTTTATTTTCCAATGAGAAATAAATTGGAGGCAAGGTTACACAGTGTCTACACATAGACTCTCATCTCTGGGGCAACCAACCTTGAAGAACCAATATTAGCATTGGAATACAAACAGCATCAGGCCAACCCATTGCAGTATCAGAGGAAAAGATAAAAGACAGAGTGGGAGAAAAGGAGTTGGAGATAACATATTCCAGCAAAAACAAGGAAACTTGGGGTGCGTGTGGGGAGATCATTGAGATGGACTTTGGATTTCCACTCTGATGTCTGTGAACAGGAATTGGTCTGGAGACCATATATCTGCTGGTGTGTCCTATGTCTCAGAGAATGTTTCTGAGGAATAGTTAGAATGTCAGTTCCAGACCTAGGAGAGGACTGTACCCTTGAAAGTGGCTCATTCATTAACTTTAATTATTTTAATTATATATATACATATATATGTATATATATGTGTGTATGCATATGTATACATATATATTCCTAAATATCTATATATGTATGTATCTGTCATCTATCTACCTGAATACTATTCAGTATGCATAGTATTATTTATATGCATATGATTTTTAAGGCTGACAACTTGGTATTAGGTACCCAATTTAAAGTCTCTTCCTGAAGAAGACTGTTTCTAATATTTATTTTTAAAAAAAGCAATTGTTGCATGTGAGGCTTTCACATGAAGGCCTATGATCTTGCTTTGTCTTATTTTCCCTCTAATGTATTTCTCATGAGGTTTCTACTCAAAAACTCTCAGTTATCAATCACATGAGCCCATTTGAATGCTCCTATACCATGGTGTCTCTTTTTTTCTATAGCATGATGACAAGTTTATTCCTAATAGTAAGAAAGCATCTTCATGAAATCATAGATTAGTATACTAGGCATATACTATATGATAGATGCACAGAGAAGTTATCTCTTTAATAAACCTTTAAAATGTGTGTGATTATCAAAGTCACTCTCATTAGAAACCAATGTTTCCTCATATTTTCCCTAATGCTCTAAGGAAAAAAACTCTAGCCTTCAGGCAAAGACCACCCCATCTCCCCTTTTCTCCTCTCTCCTCTGTCTGCTCATCTCTTCTCAACCTCTTCCCCTCTCCTTCTTTCCCTCCTTCCTTTCTTTCTTCTTGAAGGAAATGTACTTTTGATATCAGGTTTTATCATTTCTGTGATTTTAATTAGGCTAAATATTTTTCTTAAATATGCATTTTTTTTTAGGAACTGTTTAAAGGCCACTCGATAGACATCTAGTCAACATGTAAACTTACAGTTTAATAAAAATAAGTGTTAGGCTCATATTTCAAATGAAAGCTAAATTATTTTATATAAATGTTAGGGAAGATTGTATGCCATTTTAAACAGCTTCAAAGCATAGGGTGAACCGCAGGGAAAATGAGAGGTTGACAATGAAACAGAAGTGGCTACTTAAATGATATTCACCAATTTAATAGTTTTCAAAATATTTCCTAATTTCCTGGAAGGTCAATACGTAATTGGCTTATGAGGAAGGAGAAAGCAGGGTGAACACTTGTCCTTGTATTCTCCAATAAAGGGGGAGTCAGTGTTTCCTGGTTGCTGAAGTCATTTGTGTTGAATATTCTAAGGGGACTTAAACTTTCTTTGCATGAAGAACAGACATTTTGTGAGCTGATAGATTTTAGAAAATAGTTGGCTCTGTTAAGATTTGTAATGATGTCTTAGGTAGTGGAGTCTAGAATAAAATGTGAGGAAGTATCACAGATTAGCTACAAGGGGAGCTGAACACAGAAATAGGCTTTTTGCTCAAATTTAGTGTCATGCACTAAAGGAGAACAAGGAGGCACTATAGTGCCTTCTCATGTTTGACAGTAACATACTAGGGTTACTACATGCTTTGAGGTAAAAACAATTGTTTTCATTTATGTAGTCCTTTGT
Organism: Arvicanthis niloticus; assembly: GCF_011762505.2. Taxonomy (NCBI): domain Eukaryota; kingdom Metazoa; phylum Chordata; class Mammalia; order Rodentia; family Muridae; genus Arvicanthis; species Arvicanthis niloticus. Next base: position 6,137,468 of record NC_133435.1, read on the forward strand.
TTCCTGGTAAGGGAAACAGGAAATTCCAGTTATATAATTCTGTACCTCTAGTTTGGTTGTTCTCCATTTAAAAGAAAAGGAAAAATCTTTATGTCATAAACACACAAAAACAGATGAAAATGAAGCCTGGATAGACTACATTTTCCAGTGAGCTTCTTATCCATGCTGAACAATGTGTTTGCACTGCAGAGAATCTGTCCTTTGATGTCTGGGGATGTAGCAAAGTTAGTGAGTGATTAAGTGATAACCACAAACAAAGGTTTGAGCCCTAGCACAATATAAACTGCAAGGGGGACACATCTTTGAGGTCTGATATTTTTGAAACTGGGGGAGATCAAGAATTTAAAATCATCTTGGGCTCAATGCAAGTTCTAGGCAAGCCTTTGATGTAGATAATTTTGCTTTTAAAGTTAAACCAAAATCATAATTGTTGACACCGGGCTATGCCCTGCTTTATGTTTCTTCACATTGTATAAAATCTGAACCTTTCTTATGACTCTCTTCCTGGGTAGGCATGTGAACAACACCATTGGTCCATCATCACCCACAAGTCACAGATTGATAAATCATTTATTTGGGAGAGACAAGATGTATAGCCCTACAAATTTACTGGAGTATATTTGGATTGTGGGAACACATGTACATATCAAAACCATATCAGAGAGACCAGACAGAAAGAACTAAGAGGACATACAGACTACAGAAGAGGTGTAACTCACCAGTTGAGTCCAGAAAGACAAAAGAAGATACTATTGCAATGGCTATGGCACACAGTCACTTGTCATGACTACTCAATGTCTGCCTCATGGGACCAACAAACACAGCCCTCCTACCTGTCACAGGGACTTCACATTCCTGTTGTTGACATGGCTTTAGGACCCATCTCTTTGCTCATTTGTTTCTCATGACCTGACCCTTCTCCTTCATCTGCATTCCCTGATCATCTCAGAGGAGCAGCAGTCAGCAGTCCCAAAAGGTTTCCTTCCTTCCTCAATCCCAATTTGCATCACTATTAATGTCCATACTTTGGCTTCTCAGTCTTCCATGAAACGTCTTGCCTATCTAACCCTTTGTAGTCATTCTTTAACCAGCATATTGTGTATCTTAGATAGGTTTTTGATTGCTGTGAAAAGATACCATATAGGACAGGGAAACTTCTATAAGTACTAATTTAACTGGTGCTGGCTTACATTTTAGAAGTTTAGTCCATTATCATCACGGCGAGAAACATGACAGCATGCAAGCAGACATGATGCTGGAGAGGTTTCTGAGAGTTCTACATCCAAATCAAAAGACAGCAAAATGGACTGAGATATAGGGCCCACCTTGAGCACCTGACGCTTCAAAGCTTACCCGCAGTGACACATTTCCTTCCACAAGGGCACACCTACTCAAACAAGGCCATAACTCCTAATAGTACTACTTCCTATATGCCTATAGGGGCCATTTTTATTCAAACCACCACACCATGTAATGTTTAATGTGTGATCTGAGAGTTAATTTTATTATGTCTCTAATAAAAGAACTTTGCATTTGCCAGAGCTATCATAAAGAGCAGGAATTATCTGGCAAATTGTTGCCACTGAAATTGCTATACTGTGTGAATTTATATTTTTCAGTAATTCTGATGTTGTGGAAGGACACAGATATGTCCATCTATGTTTCTGATACTCATGACAAGAACCTGTCCTTTCACTTCAAGAGTATTTGTTGTAAGCCTTCTGTTCAGAACAATGTAACTCATTCTCTTGTTTGTGAGTTTTCTAATATTCTAAATGTTAAAAGTGTATTACTTATAACCAGAAAAATTGCTCTGTAGGAAGTTTGGTTGTCAATACTTGCTGTCAACACTGACAGACTAAATTTGATCACCAGGACCCACAGGGTAGAAGGACAAATATGACCACCAAAATTTGTATTCTTATCTCCACATGTGGACCATGTCACCCTCTTCCGTCCAATATAAAAATGATAATCTGTGATAAGAATATGAAAATTATTTGAAGTATTTATTTATTTATTGCAATTCTGGGAATATAGTACAGGGACTTTTGCACTCTTCCATACTAGAGAGGCACTACTTCAAATTCAGTTCTTTAAGATGAATCATGAACAATTAACAGGTCTCTTTGTCTCTATTTCTCTGCCCTCTGATCTCTTTGAGAGTCTGTGTTGGGAAAGATAAATGAAGTCCCTCAATGCAAGAAAGTTCCTTGTACATTCTAGACATTGTTGAGGTCTTGCAAGCTTAGTCTGTGGTGTTGTGATGTCCATCTCCTTCTGTGTCTTTTCCTTCACCCTATATTCTATGGACAGTGGAATTCATACAGCCTCCGTTCTTAACTATATCTCTGTTTGTGGTTTCATGCCTTTACTTTTTAAAGCTTCTCTTCCTTCAATATCTTAATCAGTGTTCAAAGTACAGGCTGTTGGCTAGGTTTAAGTTTCAGGGCATTTCTTCTTGAAAATATGGTCTTACGAGCAGTTCAGCCTGTGCACACGAGAAATGCATATTCTATTGTAACTCTTCAATATTCAGGTTCAAGTGTGAAATCTCAATAGATTTCTTTCTACATTTCTAATTATTTATGCTGCTATTTAACATATTTTAATGACTATCACTCAAAGCCATGTATAGCTTCTGGCTGACCAGTACCATCTCAGTTATGATATGATATTACATCAGATGGGTCTTACCCAGTCCTTTCATATCTTAAACTTTCAAGTAGAACTTTGTATTCATTCTTCCTTTTTTCTGGTCCTCTAACTTTAAGGCACATAACTGGGATGAGCGTTTTCTAAACCTTCTTACTCTGTGGTTGGGAGAAAGCTGCCTGTGATCTTAGAAGCTGCTTATATTACAGGAACATTGAATTGATTCTTTCATAGCCAATTTTTTTCTACCTTGAGTTCCTTGTATATACACTTTATTATGTAATGTCCCCTGTTTTTATGAGCATGTGCACAGAATGTCACTTTACATATTATCCACCAGCTAGTTGCTAGTGATCATTCAGGAGAGCCATCCTTAAGCATGAAGGTAACACTTGAGTTTGAGTTGAGTCAACTATAGCAGGTTTGCCTTTAAGCTGTGATTTTCTAAAAATGCTGAGGGAAATAATATTGATTGCTGAGAAGACAGGCATCTAGTGATCACAAGTCTCTAAGTGCACCTTAATCGACAAAAAATTTCCATTTTGTGATTAACTGTAACTTATAACAATTCAAGTAAAAAAGTCATTTTGCATAAATTGTCTTTCATATGGAACCAAAATACTTCAAAAATCTTAACATGTTGGAAGTATTTGAAGGCATGATAGAATCACACTTAAATTAGTGTAAACGGTGGCATGGGGACTAAAATTTCAAAGTAGCAGCCAAGGGTCACATGGCAGAAATATAGGAAGCATAATGTGTAAATGAAGACAGACGTGACTTCATTTTCGATAGTTGATTTTTCAGAGTTCCTTAATAGGCTTTTACCATGAAAAAGCACAACTCATTTGAAATTCATATGCCAGTATTTAAAAAGGGATTCATATCCACTTCAAATATTGGAAAGGTTTTGTTGATTCTTTTTGTCACCTCCTAAGGAATTTCTAGTGTCATCCACTTATCATGTCATCTACTTGGTATATTGGAAAAGACAGAAAAGTGGATAATTACCTTCTATGTGTTTTAAGATAAAATTAAGAGTATTTTAAATTTCTTGACAAGAAAACTGGATTGAATTTTGTGATGTCCTAAGTCATTGTGAGCTTCAGACCATTAGCATCAGACTTTCATAGTCATCTATGACATACAGTTATGAAATAATTCATTTACTTCCTAACCAAAGAGTTCTCACAGGCAAGAAATGAAGAAGAAAGTCTATACACATACAGAGAGCTGCGTGAACACTCTGACCCTTGATAAAAGTAATGTTTTTTACCTAGTTTTCTATGTGCTAATTTTAGTTATTGCACAGAATGGTTAATGAATAGCTGAATTGAGTCCTTTTTTACTTCATAAAAGTATACCAAAATGATGCAAGGACGCAATAAATAATCAAGATGATTGAATGAATAAGCATCCTACTGTTACTGTCTTCTTTCCTTTAACCACTAGGTCACCATGCTCAGAACACAGAGCAGCCTTATTCTTTTGTGGAGTAGAGTCAAAGCTCACCTTGAACAGGAGATTGAATGGATTCTAATCTGAGCAATTTGCCCTAGGTGTGCCTATAAATAGCTCCATCAGCTATAAAAGATGTGACCAGTCTTTAAAGTCATTGAACAATTAAATCAAATTAGTTCATTCAGTCTATTAATTCAATAGCATAATGGAAAGAAGGTGTCTTTGGATAATCAGTAATCTTAGATTAAAATTCAGACTCTTCCTTTTGCTTTACAGTCTGGGCTGAATGGCTAAAAGTCTCTGAGCTATAGTTTCATTATGTATAAAATGGAAATTATAATACTTAGCAGCTGTGTTAGAAGGGCAAAACGAGATAAAATATGTGAGAATGGTTTCTAACAATACTGGAGTACTGAGCAGATGTTAACCTCCCCTTTTTATTACACTAGGTCCCATCCCTGTATGTGAGTGACAACGTAGTTACTGAAATTATTTAACTTTATTTTATTTAATAGATTTATTGGTTAAGTTAAAATGGTCAAGCTATTTCTGTATGTGCACAAGTTCAATAATTTGCTTCTGTGTAAGACTTTAATTTACTGGACTAATACCAAATGCTCAATATTATTAATGTAAGATTACTTGCTGATAGCAAATAAATTTATATTATACACTGCCCTGCTAAATTTTATACCTCTACAAAGGTCAACTTTTAAAATAATCTTTACCAGTTTAATTCAGAAATAATCCTTCTGTAAAGAGGTTTAGGAAGGACTATTATAGTTATAGTAACTTTAAAAAATCCTAGCTAATAGTAATTTAAATCAACAGTTTTGACTTTTCACATCCCATGCACTGCTTTTGTCAATTCAATATTATTTTCTGAAAGTTTATGCCCATCTGAAAACATAGACATTTTATTGGAAGTATGTTTTTATAGATACAATGAAATTAAGGATGGATGTCAGACAATAATGGTTTAGCATGCACCTTAAGTTCAGTGAGTGTCATTAGAGAGAGGTATACAAAGGGACATGCATTGGTATAAAATTGTGGCAGAGGCAGAGATGTCAGTAACTTTGCTGTAAGTTAAGTAGGCTCCTGGGTCAGCAGAAACTGAGAGAGATTTCAGAGAGACCTGCTGAGGTTCAGTCCTTTGCTATGTACTGTAATGCTAAATACTGGCCCCCAAGATCTGGTTACCCCCCCCCCCCAAGGGATGAAGAAATCTTTAGATACACCAAGTGATGCTATATAACTTTACTCCTTAACTTAAAACTATTGGTTGAGTAATGATGCCTACGACTTATAGCTTGGCAGAAGAGACGTAGGCAGAGTTTTGGTTTCCATGCTTGGGGTCTGAGACAAAGACTGCAATGGGGAGAGAGGGAAGGTGGAAAAAGGAGTAGACACCATGGGGTAGTTGAATCATGAAAACATGGCCATAAAGGTTGACCAATTAGAGTAAGAGCTGCTCATGGGGAACATGGCAAGTTATTACTTGGGGTTATTAACAGAGAAGTAGATACTAATAGCTTAGAGGGTTGATATCTAGTGCTATTAAGGCTTATTATAAATACAAAGTTTTGTATCTTTATCTGGGAATTTAATGGCCAAAGGCAATGTAGAACACTGCGATTGATATTAAATATTTACCACAGCAGACTTGCAGGCATCCTTGCTCTTGGAATCCATAAGAGAGTAATCTTCACATGACAAGGCATGAGCTTGCAGTTTATTAACAATGGTCTTAGAGAAACAAATGTGTCCTTGATCCTCTTCAGCATCACGTGGAGGCTAAGACTGTGACACAGCAGCATGTGGGAGGTTCCTGAAGGTATTTACAGAGGTGCTTTCTCTCCAACACCCAAAGAAGTCTGCATGCTTATCCTCAAATCAGAGGAGCGAAGAAACAAATTCCCACTGGATGTTGGAGGAAAGATGCTAAAAGAGAACATACAGGATTTTATAAAAGGCCTGATTAGGAGGTTGGAGATATGGCTCTGGTGTCTTAAGTTTTGCTTAATAATTGATACACTAAACATTAACAAATTCACTCACGTGCAAAACAACTGTGCAACAAGTGGTCCATTCTACCAGACAGAAGAATTGGTAAGGTTAAGCTAGCCTAAACCCTGGGAGATCTCAGAATTGAGAATGGTAGGCATAGAGCCAGCTTTCTGATGAATTACCTGATCTGGAACACATAACCATGACACCCTACTGAGAGGACCATAATGATCAGACACATACCATAAAGACCTGGAGTTCCCCATGCTAAAGAGGTATAGGTAATAGGCCCTGAGTGTTTAGCCAATGAGTTTCTCTTTCTGGACATTCTTTCCTGTAAAAATATTTAATCCCTGTGTCACCCTATGTAAGATGTATGCATTTACCATAAAATAAAGCAGTTTGGACAAGCAAGGACCATGTCCTTCATTAAGGATAGCTGCAGGGTGCGGGTCGGGCTATGTGTGGAGACTTTATAGTAAAGATCTAAGTGTAAATCTCCCAGAGAAGGCCTTCTCTCTTCCAGCCCCTCCATACTCTTGGCACTCACTTGGAACCAAACTGGATTCTGCCTCTTGTCCTGGGCTCAGCCAGCCCCGTCCTGCATGTCACTTAGAAGTCCTAAGGGGAAGTATAAACCCAAGTTCCCAACTCCCTGAGGTCTGGGTACACAGGAGATCTGGAAACCACAGCAGCCATACTAGATCCTGCTGTTTCTCATCTGGAGAAACCTAGGCTGGGGGACCCCTAGTATAGACTGTGTTCTGCCTCCCCTGAGCAGCTTCCTGGCAGTGCTCAAGCACCCCAGGGGCAAGGCAGACACACAACCTACAAACAACTTTCTAGATGCTTCTCAAAAGTCCTGTGAAATTGATAACATGACCATCTCCATTTTACAAATGAAGCATTAAAAAGAGTTAAAACTTAGTAGCTTCCGGATTTGAGGAGAGTTGAACCCAGAGATTGATCATTAACTGTTGTGCTTATTGGAAACAGTATTATAGATTGTATCTTCAAACATTCTAATTTGAATCATTTATTTGTCTTTAGAGCTCTCACTCTGCAGCATCACGGATTAAATCCATGGCTGTGTGTGTCAGGCAGGAGCACTAGCTATCTGTTATGTCTTCAGCACTTGATATTACTGTGTCACTAGAGTGGATTTTATATTTTATTAACATTGAATGGTACAGCTATCTTCCTCTTCCCATTTGGGTCATACATAATAATCTAATATTTCATATTTTAAATTAGATGCTATCTGGCATGTTATATTTCAATAATGAAGGACTGGCTTGTATTATTCACTCTTAGAGCCCAAGTCAGCCAGTGAGTCTTGCAGTAGCTGCCGTGTGTTTGTGTCTGTGTGTATGTATACATATATGCATATATATTCATGTAATTCATGCATATGAATTATTAAATGAGTCTATATGACTACTTTATCTCATGTTTGACATATTTTAAGCATCATTTCCTCTTCTTCTTTCTCCTCCCCATATACTACTCTCTTTCAAATTTATTGCCTTTTTTCTTTAACTTTTTTGAGTGTGTGTGTGTGTGTGTGTGTATGTGTGTATTCCCAACATATGAATACAACATGCTCAGTCTGTATAGTGTTACTTGTGTGTATATGATCTCAGGGCTGACCATTTGGTATTAGATAATTCCCCATTCTTTTTCTCCAACTAAATTAGAGGGCACACTGACTTTATTCTAACTCCTTCTGGTTAATCTTACCTCATGAATTACATTCTCGTTTCATTAATATGTCTGTTGATATAAAAATGAGCAGAAGTGAACTGTGTGGACTCTGAGTTGTGGCACTTGATGCTATTAATTATGGTGATGATGGTAAATATGGTGCTGTAGGTGGGTTTTGCCTGGGATACCCTTGTTTCGGTGATGCGAGCTGGGGGAATTTTCAGCTACACTGCTCTGGCAGAGTCTGTAGCTCACTTCAGTCTGCATGGCTCCTGTCCTCTAGGTATTCCCCCTTTCAGATTACAAGCTACTTCAGTGTCATGGAAAACATTTGGGAGTATTCAAATATTTTCATCTTAAGAGGCAAATTGTTTTTATTCTATCTCTTGTTTTGGATAGTTAGCAACCAACATTTTATTTGTAGATTTCATCCCTTTAAATATGATTTTTTCCCATCTGTTTTTAGTAGTCCCTTGTTAAATTCTGTCACCTCAATTTCCCTGTATTATTGTATCACTTCAGTTAAACTCTTTACCCACATTTTCTCTAGCATGCAACTCATTCGATGTGAGTTCTTTAAAACGATACTTATCTTTACATTTAGACCAATTTGTATTGGCATATCCCACAACTGCACAATTGTTTCCTGTACATGTTTTTTTCTTCATTCTAAAAGTCTTCATATAGAGAAATTTTCTCATTTGATTAGTCTACTGTAGTTTGTGCAAGCCCCTTACCTATACCATAGTATGTTATATTTTAGAATTTGACAATAATATTAAACTTCAGGGGCTAGTGCTGTAGCCCCTGTATGTATGTCTGTGGGCAAGATGCAGGTGTGTTGCCTACAGAGGCTACAAGAACACATGAGATTCTCTGGACTTGGAGTTAGAAATGTTTGTGAACAGCCACATGGATGCAGAGGTAAGCGCTGTTAACTGCCAAGCCTCCTCCCCAGTCCCATGCTAAGAAATTACAAAAAGAATATTATAGATAGCATGTTGGCATTTATATATCAACATAATTCAAACCAAATCAGATAGGGCCAGTCTTTACCAGACCATACTGGTCCAGATAGGACCAGGTCCCATCCCAACAGGACCTGCTGTGGTGAGCCTGTGCACAGAGTAAGGAGTCATCACTGAACTTTCATGCAGTGCCATATAAAAAATTCTCAGCTGCCTCCCACGGCTTTCATGAGAGTTAGAATACGATTTATTTACTACATTTTAATTTTTTTCTTGATTTTATGAAAAAATGTTACATAAAAAAATATACATGTGAATTAAGTATAAAATTATTTAATAAAACATTAACTATAATGTTGCAAAAATACTCCCGACTTTACTGTTTCAAAACTCAAACAGCATAAACATGCTGAAAATTTACAACTAAATCTTTTGAAAAACCCCACATAAGGAAAGGCACACTATGTTCATGGATTGATGAATGCATAGAAAAGGAATCTCTTCTACTAAAACTTAATGACATAATAAAAGCAAGCAAACAATCTTTGCCAAAATTCTCATAATAATTTTGTTAGACATGGGTAGGAGTTTTCTAAAAGTTAAAGGAAGATAGAGATTGTGAAATAATAATAATAATAATAATAATAATAATAATAATAATAATATCAAATAATAATCTAATAATAATAATATTATTATTATTATTTGATTAATTTTGGGAGAACTGGTAATTTTTCAATTTACTTATGCTTGTTCAATTGAAATGTGAAATACATAAGAAGTGCTTATACTGAATCTATGTCTTTATCTAAGTTAAATCTTATCTTCTGTATTTATTTTATCTGAAAACTTTAATTAAAAAGAGTAGGTAACATAGAACCACAGTTTTCTATGTGTAGCTGTATTCTAATTAAGAAAAAGAACAACTATTTTAAAGGTGCTATACTGGATAACAATAAAATTATAGAAAAAATAAAATGGTGTAAAATGTAAAAATGTATTTTTATATGGATTGACTGTAATCCCAACACAAAGATGAAACAACAATAATACCCAACTTGTGAGCAAGGTGATTGGAAGAGTAAGGTATGAGGTAGATTCAATAAGGAGCAGAGGAGAATGTGTGTGACATGGTTCAGGATGACAAACATGGAGGAGATAAACAAGAAGAATGGGAGGGAAAGGAGAAAAGTTCTGACAGGGATATTGTAGTTGGGTAGTGTGCACAGGGTGTGTGGGGGCAGGGACAGGGTAGTGGGGTAGTGTGGGCAGGATGTGTGGGGGCAGAGACAATGTGGTGGGGTAGAGTGGGCAGGGTGTGGGAGGGCATAAACAAGATAAACTAGGGCATTTAATTCTGTAAGGACTTTGAATTTTGCAATTAGTAGGAGTTGAATATCTAATTGATTTTAAAGAAAGGAATAGCATGCATAGTCACAACACTGTTTTACTTCTATGAAAACACTGATTTCTTCATATTAAAGTCACAGTACAACACTTTGATTTGACTTTAGCAGTGGAAGTTTCTTCAGTTCAGACAGCTTCTGGCTATTAGCCTCTATGCTGTGTAATCTTACAACATCTTCCAGTCTCATTAACTGTTTCCTTTACATCTAAATTCTGTATAAATCTCTTGATTTTCTTTTTTAAATAAATAAATTGAAATAATGTCTTCAGATGCTATGGAGACATAATTATCAACCCGCAACATTTTGCATAGAAGTTAAGGTATGAGCAACCATGCACAGTCCACTAGACTGAGTTTTTTTATTGTACTTTTTATCCTTTGCCACAAAAATAAATAGTTGTATTTCAGCCTTCACTAAAGATTACCTGTATGTTATTGACTGAATCTCTTAAATTTCTGATTTTTAGTTAGCGCTTTTATAGAGATCTAAAATATGCCTTCTTCAAAGTCTTTTTTCTGGGTAACTTTTAAAAAAATTCTATGATGAAAATATACAATCTGGCGGCCCCTGTAAACACAGTGCTCTAACTTCATCTCTCTCATAATCCTGCTGGTTTATTGCTGGTTCAATATCAGAAAATCACTTTTAGAAGAAAATAAATATACTCTTAGTGTATAAAATAAAGTTTAGGATAGTCTAAGAAACCTTTAGAACTGATTTCTCTCTTTTTAAAAATCAAAAGTCAGTCTATATCAGCAGGCTTGGATGGAGATAGTCAGCCCATATGCATTTGGTAAGATCACCAACTCAGAGTTTCATCTTAGGGTGAGGCTGTGCAGCCCCAGGAACCATTATGTGCAGTGAGTGTGTTGCTGTGGGAAGTGAAACTTGTTTTAATATTAAAGCAGCTTCAGTATTTCAGATGCCATTAAATAACTAGACAGAAATCTTACTACAGTGTCATTAAAATCACAAGTATATCCAGTGCAATGAAATCAAAGAAAGTGTTTGGATAGCTAAAGAATAAATTCTCTTGCTGACCTTAGTGAGACATAGATATGTCAAGAACATAGAGGTTGGTGTCCTTCACGCGCCTTCAGTTTGGAGGCTGCGATACAGCTATTTACTTCTATGGCAAAAAGATAGAAACTAGAATGAAAGACATACTGTCTAGTAGACTCTGCATAGTGGCTCATATATTTAGCCTCAACACTTGGAGGCAGAGGCAGGGAGATCTATGTGAATTTGAGTCCAGCCTGGTCTGCATAGTAGTTCCAGGACATTCAGGACATAAGACTGTCTCAAAATCAACCGACCAAACAACCAACCAACCAACCAAACAAACAAACAAACCAACAAACAGAAAATGAAACTGTCTATTTTCTTCATGTTTGTGGGGTGTTAGATCTCTCCATGCCCAGGCAGAGCCCTGCAGTGTGGAATGAATTCAGTCTGAAGTCTCGTGGGGGTCAGGGCTCCTGAGTGGTAGTCTCCAGGCCAGCCAAGGCAGCTGACCTGGGAGGCTGGTGGTCTACCCTTGGGCTCCCAGATGCCACTGGAAGAACAGAGACTGGGGGCATATGGGCTGGGCTGGACTGGACCGCAGAGGAACGAGGGGGAGGGAAGCCCTGGCAGTGCTCAGCAAGTAGAGACTCTTGGTACTGCACTGGCTTGGCTGGATCAAGGCTTGCTTGGCTAGCTTGCTTGGATTGGCAGCCTCAGTGGCAGAATGTAGAGAAGTCCTCAGCGGGAGATTAGGTGGCAGCGGCTTATTAGTTAAAGGCTTTCTCCATGGTTCCACAAGGCGGGGGTCCAAAGACATGAGGAAGTCCATGGTTTTAAAGGTTTATTGTCATGGCAGAAAGTGGATGAATCTGGTTGTACTCCCCCTACCCCTCTTTTCAGGGCAGAACTGAGTTAAATAGGGAGGGAGAAGGGTCTGGGAAAGAATACTTAATTGGCTATGCCCTCTGGCCTTCAGGTATCTCATTAATATGAAAATCTCTTGAGGCTGAGGCCTATAGTCATGCCCTCTACCTGTGGAGGGGCTGGTAGGGGCGTTGCCCTATGTCACTGAAAGGCACTGATCAATGGAGGTCTTAGACCGCATGTCATGAGTCTGGAGTCTGGGAGCATGGAGAAATGTATGCTGTTCCTCTCAGGGTCTCCCACCATTTCTAGCCTTTGCTCTACCAGAAACCAAGCTATCCTTTTCACAGTCCCACACATGTTTCCCAAGAAGACTGTGTGATACAGCCTATCTTTGAAGGAGGAAAGAAATGAATCATGCTAGTGAATCAGCTCTGAGAGTCTTTTCTGTTTCCACCCAGACCAATGGACTGACTCGCTTTTTTCCTGATTCTCCAACTGGAACAATAAACCATCGAGGCTGAGCTGAGCTTCCTAAGTATTTTCTTTTCTTATTTTTAATTTAATTTCATTATATTATATTTCAGATTTGTCTTAACTGTCATTGTTAACAGGATAAATTATCTTAAGTATTGTTTTTAGAGAATAGTATTTAAATTAAATAGATTTTATCCCTTTTTAAAAGTAAAAGGTCATCTTCCAATAGGCTAATATTTAATCATGTTATTATATATGATTTTTGAATTCATGAAAGGACACACTTTCTTTTAATATAATGATTACTAAAGACTGGCTAAATGAGGCTTTATTCTTGGTAAATTTTTAATGATTGATTTTCAAAATATCTTACTCTCTTGTATCATTACACTAAATATTGCACTATGTACTATTGCTTTGCTATATATTTGCTAACTGACTAATGAGGCTTAAAGTGACTTTGTTCTTCTCAGCACAAGCAGTACCAGAGCAGCCTTTTCTGGATCAGGGATTGAGGTCTAAAGGGTTTGCTGTGTGCCACAGGCAATCACTACATGGAAGGAGCTGAAAGCTGTAAGTCTCAACAGATGTCAGGGAATTTTTGTTTGTCTTTCTACTTTCTGAAAAAAGAGTATGAAGCCATAAAAATCAAAATTATATTTTGAATCAAAATATATTATAATGCATGTTTAGTTTCTGTCCAGTTTATTAAATGTATCTTTCTTAGTTATGTAGTCAGATACATAACTGGGAATCTATAGGATTGAAACCTGAACTGTGTCTAATCCACAAACATATATATAAGCATAATCCTAGGAGGTAGTAGGCTATAATTTTAGGGATGAGATATCCTAAGAGGACCCTATTTTTCTTATTTAGAAATTATCAATCTTTTTCCTATGTATGAAAATGCATGATTGTGTGAGATCTGTGTGTAAGCATTCATGTGTGAGTTTAAATGTATATTTGTGCTTCTGAATGAAGAAGCAAGAGGCGAACACCTGGTAACATCTTCCTTAGTTTCTCTTCATTTAACTTTTGAGATAGTCTATCTGTAAACCTAGAGCTCACTAAATTGGATAAATTATCTGGCCATCAACAAGTACCCAATGACTCTGCCTCTCCAGTGCTAGCACAGACAGGTTTGCATTACCTTGCCCAGGATTTCTGTGGGTGTCATGGATAGGTCTCTTGTCTCCTCTGTTGGTATAGAAAGCAATTAACTGACTGTGCTACTTTTATATCCCCTGTAGTCCTCAAAATTTCAGGTGTCACACCCATTATGTTCTTAAACTTTTGAAGATTTTAAAGACTTTTATTTATGTAGGTCACATGTATTTGTATTGAGCATATTTAAAAACTGGAACTGATGATAGTTACAAAACATTTCATGCAATTTATATAACACAATACTAACCATTAACACATTCACCTCAAAAATTTTATACTACTAGAAATAAATTAACTGCTTTCTAAAAAGAAAATAACAAGAAAATAATGGGTTTTTATTTTTCACCTTTGCTTCTCATGTACTCTCTCGGATAAGTTACTCTATCTGTTCTGTATCTAATCTACTGATATAACCTGTCTTAGTGGAAATATATGAGGTAAAGTGTTCTCATATACACAAAACATTGAGAAAGATAAGAAAAATTTAGTGATCTATCAGATAATTTTGGATAATTTTAATGAATATAGATTCTGAAACTATTTATTAATATACTTAGCTACATAAATATATCTTGGAATTTGAAACGATATTTTACTTATCCATGATTTTGAAAACATTTGCTCTAGTCACTGGGAAAACATTGCTTTACAGAATTCTATAGATTTCTATGTAGAGAAATGTTTCTTTTGCAATGTGGAAGAAACACATTTATTACTATGTCATCCATGGAGGAGTAATAGAAGTCAAGATATACCTTCCCAAATGCAACAATAAAAGGTGAAATAAAATATGTCAAACAATTATAAAGATCACAGGTATTGGGTATCAGTAAGGGAAGGGTTGTAATCTCCAGCAGATGGAGCATCTAAATAGTCTACTTGCTTTTTCTAGAGAGTTTCCAGAATTCTCTACAGAAGAATTACAAATAGCCAAGGAACACTTAAAGCAATGGTCAGCATATTAGTTCTCATGGAAATGCAAATCAAAACAACCCTGTGATACCATCTTGCACCTGTTAGAATGGCTAAAATCAAAAAACACAGGTGACAACTCATGCTGGTGAGGATGTGGACCAAGGGGAACACTCCTCTATTGCTGGTGGGAGTGTAAATTAGTACAACTACTCTGGATATCAATTTGACAGCTTCTTGGAAAATTAGAAATTGATTTACCTCAAGACTCAACTATATTATACTTGGGTATATAACCAAAGGATGTGCCATCCTACTACAAGGACACTTGCTCAACTATGTTCATATTAGTCAGAAACTGAAATAAACCCAGATGTCCTTCTATTGAAGATCAGATAAAGAAAATATGGTAGATTTACACAATGGAGTATTACTTAGCTGTTAAAAAAATCATCAAATTTTCAGGCAAATGGACAGAGTTAGGAAAAAATTATTCTTAGTAGGGTAACCCAGATCCAGAATGATAAATATGGTATATACTCACTCATAAGTACAGACTAGCTGTAAAGCAAATGATACTTATGCTACAATCCACAGACCCAGAAGGGCTATGTAAAAAGAAGGGTTCAAGGGTGGTTGATCTCCATGGGAACTGGAAATAACATAGGTTTTGTGGGTGGACTAGTGGCAGGTTGGAGTGGGAACAAAAGATATCAGGCATGGGGGAGATGGAGGGAGAGAGTACTGTGAGAGATAACTGGAACTGAGGTGCATTTCAGGAGGGAGGTAGAAACCTAGTACAATGAAAGCTTCCTGAAGTCTTTGAGGGTGACCTTAGGGATGACTCCTAGTAATGGGGTATAAGGAACCTAAGCCAGTTATCTCCTGTGACCAGACAATACTTCTAGCTGTGGGACTGCGACACCAACCCATTCACCAAAACCTTTGTCCTACAATTTGTCCTACCTGCAAGATGTGCTGGGATAAAGGTGTCACAGAACTTGTGGGATTGAGCAACCAATGACTGGTCCATGCCTGGCACTGCCTGCAGGTCCAGGAACTTAAAGGTGGATAGAACAAAAACTTAGGGTAGAACCAAATCGGACTAGAAAAAAAGTCAGTGATAGGAGTCCAATTATATTCTGCTATACTCATAGACCTGAGCCTAGCATAATCATCATCAGAAAAGCTTCATCTAGCAAGTGAGTGCATCTAGTAGCAAGATGCAGAGACTCACAGCCAAATTTTAGGCAAAGCTCAAGAAAGAGTCGGAGAAAGGATTGTAGAAGCTGTAGAAGCCAGAGTGGTCAATAATATAAGAATACAATTCATAGAATCAACTAAGCTGGGCTCATAAGGGCTCACAGAGACTAAAGCAACAGTCAGAGAGCTTGTATGGATCTGATGTAGGTCCTCTGTATATTTGTTATGGTTGTGTAGCTTGGTCTTCTTATGAGATTCCTAACAGTAGGAGTAGGGGTTATCTTTGATGTGTTTGCCTACTTTTGAGAGCCTTTCTTTCTACTGGATCGCCTTAGTCTGTCTTGATATGATGTATGTAGTACCCTAGTCTTATTGTAACTTGTTATGCTACATTTGGTTGATATCCTCGGGAGGTCTGTTCTTTGCTTAAAGTAAACAGAGGAAGAATGGCTCTGTGGAAGAGAGAAGGTAGGCAGCTGGAGGAAAAGAGGGAGGAAAAACTGCAGTAGGGATGTAGTATATGAGCAAAGAATAAATAAACAAAAATATCATAGATGAAAATTGCATTAGGTTAAATTAAAAGCTGATAAAACAGGAGAAAAGACAGAATTATGGAATATAAAGGCATAAGTATTAAAAGAAACTAAAATCACAGAAAAGAAAAACATACTGGAAAATATGAACCAAGCTATAAGCAATGCTTGTTTAGTGCGTTTACTGTTGGAAGCCTGGAACAGAGAAGCTGGTGTCAGAAGATTACTTATAGAAGCAATGACTCAAAAATTTCCAAATTTAGTAAAAGTTTGAATCCAAGGATACAAGAAACCGCATAATCCACGAGCACACAAGTACCACAGGAAGAGTCTTGTAGATTGTTCTTGAAGGTAGTATGAAGAGCAAATGGTGAAAGCAGACACAGATGGAAATGAAGAACTTACTGAGATATAGTGATAAATGTGACAATGCGCATCCTCCCTGAATCATGGAAGGCCATCAGGTGTAGATGTAGAATCTCACAAGTACTGAGAAGGAGAAAAGGCCAACACTCACTTCTAAATTCTAAAAAAATCTCTTTCCGGGAGGAGTTCTGAAGGAGGAACATTTGACAGAATTTTCCACTTTCCCTAAAAAAAAAAAAAAAAAAAAAAAAACCCAAAAAACAAACAAACAAACAAACAAAAAAACTATTAGAAATCTTCTGATCCAAAGGAAAAGCCTATGTAGACCTGAATCCAGACTCTCCAAACCCCATGAGAAAAAGTTAGGTATTGGAAGACAGAGAGGTAATTTTTCAGTGGGAAATATTTATTTATTTATCTATCTATTTAATTATTTATTCATTCTCGTCCCAAATGCTCCTCTCCCTCCTGGTCCTCCCCTCACAGAGTGCCTAGCCTCATCCTCTCTCCCATTTGCCGTTGAGAGGGTGGGACCCCGTGGGTATCACTCTTCCCTGGCACATCAAAACTGCAGGATTCCATGCATCCTCTCCTGCTGGGTCCAGACAAAGCAGCCCTGTGTTAGTGCTGGGGACCAAGGCTCACCCAGTGTCTGCTCTTTGGTTTATGGCTCAGTCTCTGAGCGCTCCCAGGGGTCCAGGTTAGTTGTTAGTCTTCCTGTGGAGTTCCCCTCTCCTTCTGGCCCTTCAATCCTTACCCCTTATCTCTTCCACAAGGGTCTCAGACCTCAGTTCAATGTTTGGCTGTAGGTATCTGTATTTGTTTCAGTCCACTGTTGGAGGGCAGTTATGCCGTCTGCAAGCCTAACAAAGTATCGATAACATCTGGGATATGGGATGAATCTCAAATTCGTTGGCCATTCCTTCAGTCTCTTCTCCATCTTTGTCCCTGAATTTCTTTTAGACAGAAAAAATTTAGGGTTGAATGCTTTGTGAGTGTGTTGTTGTCCTGATCCCTCCACTGGTGGTCCTGCCTGGCTATAGGAGGTAGCCTGTTCAAGTTCCATGTTCCCCACTGTTAGGTATCTCAGCTAAGCTACCCTCCTTGGAGCCTACCCCATTCCTGGTCTCAGGGACTGCCTAGAGATTGCCACCCCCTCCAGGCAGCTACAGATTTCCATTAATTTTCCTGGTCCTCTGGGCCTCTTTCCTGTCTCTTCCCACACCCAATCCTAGCTCCTTCTTCTTCCCCTCTCCATCCACATCCCTCCCTTCCTCTGCCTCTCATAATTTTCCAGAAACCAACAAACGCAAAATGTAGTGACTCTATGTATGCAAAGATTGGCAGGTGTTGTAATAACTTGGATTAAGCTATTCTCTTTTTTTTTGAATTTATAGTTTTTGTTTTGTGTTTTGAGTCTTTTCAAGCTATGGTATTACTGAGAGATACATTGTTGCCTAGATTCATCCCTAAATTCCCCCAACGCATTTGGGAGCTAGCTATCTTTCAAACAGGTTTAACTCTTAGAACAAAATAGTTCTTAAATTGCGGTAACTAAATACAATTTAAAACTTAAAGAAGTTGGTAGCACAGGGAGAGGAGGAGGAGGTGACTGTGAACGCTACCCTCTGCTTCCAGGCATGGTGTGCTCTGCAGTGCTGTGATGGGTGTGATGCAAAGCTGCTTCCTGGAAATTCTCAAGAGTCTACCTGATCACCTCTCAGACTGCAGATATTGTCACTAATTTGTGTGTATTGTTGAAGTACAGAACTGACAACATTTACTTAATAAAACTGAAAACAAAACAATGGCAACCCCCTCAAGAAAATATCTACCAGTATCATATCGAAGTTACTTAAATCTACTTTCAACTCCCCCCCTACCCCCGCCAGACTCATACTTAGTTAATGGACCAAAAGACAGAAATAGAAGAACCCTCTGGAGGGTGAGCTGATTATTGATGCTGAATGGGGTGCCTGTCTAGCCGAGGGATAGTTTTTAATGAGTAGTCACCCACACTGTAACTCTTACTCTGATGAGTCCCAGTGACAGTGACAGGAGCACAGATGTGCCCTGGGATGGGAATGCACATTTTTTAAAACCTGAAGGCTGCCTAAAGTACTTGCACCCATGTGTTCAGCTTCCCCTGCCTTTCCATTCTGAGTACATTTTAGGGGCATGGGGATATAATCTAAAGTTTAGCACTCAGTCTTCCAGAATCTGTTGTTTGGCTCTCACAGACAGATTCCTCTGCTCTCTAGGGTTTTCCAGTATATAAATGTTTTCCACTGTATAAGCGGAAAACCCCTTTCATTTATTTGGAGAACTTTTAATTGTTAAGCAATTTACTTTATCTCTTATTTTCTTACATAGCTCATATTTACACCAAATCTTTGCCGGTCATTTATTCCCTTATCGGCATTCGTGGGCTCTTAGAAGTACAGGTAGGAACTTGTGCTATTCCTTCTTAGAACTCTTCCGCCTTCCCTACATTTGTTATACTGACATCTCACTTCTGAGATCCCATGTGCACTTCCTTTCCAATGATACCTATTCAGGGTCAGGTCATCTGGTCCACCACACACAATGTTACCATGTCTTCTTTACAGGACATGTGACAATGTATCTGTTTCTTGTTGTTTTCTACTGTGTCGTCACTTGATTGTCAGCTCTACAGAGGGAGGAGCTGTACCACAAGCACAGCAAAAGTCCAACTACTATTTGAATATTTGTTGAAAAAATAAAGGAAGGAAACAGCATCTACACAGCCCAACTTCCTCACACAATTTGCAGTGCAATGTGAATCACAAGTTGCCTGCATAAAAAATGTTATCCAATGTGATGTATCTTCTTTTGAATACCTCTTGATGCCTACTGAGGTCCAGCCTCAGCATGAGGATGGTTCTGAGAAAGGCAGAAATGGGAATGACACTAAGCAAATAATGGCTTGAAGCCAGTAGTAGATACAAGCTGTCAGTTGAGGAAGTCTCTGTTCCTTGAAGATTCTCATCATTCTTTATTCTTCTCCTTAATGACCAGATAGCCTGGATCCAGTCTTTTATTTACTAAAGCTACACCCTTAAGGCTTTGATTGTTGTTAATAACTACCAAAAAATCTTAAATTTACATAAATTCTGAGTCCCAGATTAATATTCCCAACCCCTGTTTCCTTAGAGCAGAAACTAAACACAAAGCAAAAGCACATTTCCTTATAGGTTTGCAGAGCCTGCTTTTCATGAGTAGCTGGGCACTGCTCCTGTGGTTTCCTGGTACAGCAGACAGCAGTCTTTAGTAACTATTTTCATGCAAGAACAGAAAAATGACAGACTATTATAATTAAAAAGATTCCTTACAAGGTTTTGAATTTTATGTAAGTAAAGCAGTTAGCTCTCTCTAATAGCTTTCCAGGCATTGTCATCTTTAATACTTCAAATAGCTAGGAGAATGAGATACTAACTTTATATGCTTATGCATCATTTTTTAATTCTCTAATCTTCATTTTTTTTCATCCTAGAAATTCCATAGCCTCATGTATTCTCCTGCTAATAATATTCCTAAATCATTTAAAATTCTTACTTTTCTATTTATATTTTTTCTTCTTGAGACCACTCTAACTTTCTATCCTCGATGATGTCCCAATGCTCACCCTGGCTAATTAATGCAGCAGTCATTGGACTAGAGGGTCCATGTGTCTCCTCATGATTCCAAATTCAAGCTCATCTTTGGCAATGCATTATTTCTACAAAATACCATGTACGCTTTTTTCGGCCTGGTGATTATGTTGTCTAGATCCTTTCCATGGCCTGGAAGGCCAAGCAGAAAACCTGTTCCTCATCCTCCACAGTCTTGACTGTCTCCATTTCTCATTCCTGAAAACTGCATCATTTTCAATTATTATGGCGTGATTAACTCTGAGTAATGGGGGAAGTATATTCCCCAGAAAGAAAGGTAGAAAGTAGAGTAGGAAAGACCGAAGATCAGCTTCAGAGCAACAGCGACCAACAGCACACATGGCCATCGTGGGGATCAACATCCTGGAGATATTCCAGGGGCAAGAACTGCATCACACCTCCCCTTACACAGCCATGCGGGACCGGCAGATACCCTAACCATTTTTATCTTTCAGGTGAGTTTGTAATGTTTTGCTATCCAAAATAATAGGATACACACTTTTGTCTATTCCATACTTTGTTACCTGCAACGGCTTTTGAAACAACCACTTTGTTCAGTGTCAATTTCAACTTCCATTTTGACAGTTTCAAGTTTAGTCTTGGTGGTCAAAATGTGCATCTGAAAAGCACCAGAGTTCTGTTAATTTCCGTCCCCCCCCACCATGTCCTAGAAATAGCATTTCCAGAAAAAAGGTCTTGAGAGCTTCTTGTGTTGTTCCAGGTAGTCCCAACGATGCTTTATAACACATATATTTTGGGGTTTGAATAAATAGATTTACTACATATATAACTAGCCAAAGTAAAAGAAAGAACGCCAAGTAGTATCTAGTTAGATGGTTTATAAAAACAACACATTATATACTCAAAATTTCCAGCAGAAGGTGATTTAGGAAGCTCCTTTAAGCAGCTACCTAGCGTTCTTAACAGAGCCCAGGGCAAGGCAGAATCCACTTTCCTTGGTGAGGAAGTGAAAAAACATATAGCAACAGATAGAGATAACGTTATCAAACTGCACTCACAGCATTCAGCAGAGACACCTGAGAAATCGAGGCAGGCCGCTAGAGTTGCTATGGGAGCTCTCTGTCTATGGTTTGGGCTTCAGGTATCTGAATTCCCAAGGCCAAACTCTCACTGCATGTACTTTCTACCAGGAAGCAAACACTAATGGTCACTGAGAGAAATGGCTCCACCTCTGGCTGACTTGAAGACACTATATTTTCTGCTGTCTTCTTTTCCTGTCACAGACGTAGATGACATTGTATTCCCAGACTTTGGAGAACACTTTGGAATGAACATACTTTGAACAAGAAAGGGGTGGCGGGGGGAGTGGGGGGAGCAACACTACTTCCAGAGCCAGGATGTGAGTAAATACAAAGTACATGGGACAGTAATGTACATTGCTGTTGAATGACAGCATGCTGTCAGATAGCTGGTCATGACCATCCATCCATCCATCCATCCATCCATCCATCCATCCATCCATCCATCCATCCATCCATCCATCCATCGTGTGTGTGTGTGTGTGTGTTCTGTAAGTAGAGGCCAAAGGATGGCATTAGGTATCATTTACAAATTTCACTTGCTGTAGGATTCCTTACTGAACCTGAGTTTCATCGGTTCACTAGATAGATAGTACCACAGAATACTAGAATTTGGCTGTTTCTGTCTGACTGCAGTGCTGGTGTTTTGAGCTTTTGTGTGTCTGGAGAATGCAAATTAGGTTTCCTGTTTCCATGGTAAGTTTTGTATTGATTGAGTCACTTTTCCCAGCCTATTCTTACCATTCTTTAATCACATGTACATACAAGGATTTATGAATGTAGACATGATTGTAAACATATCCTATGTTATTATGTTTACTAAAACATAATATTTTTTTTTAAAAAGAAAGAAAGATAATTTCCATCAATACAAACTCAACTATTCTTCAAATGTAACACAATGATGTCAGGATGCATTTATGAATTTGTGTGTATGTGGCCCCCAAATGCTTATTCTACAGATAGAGGTCTAACAATGAAACAATAAATCAAGGAAGGGTTAATTCTGGATTTTACCACTGTTCAAAGAAAGCAGAAAACATGTAACAATTTCAAAATGGGATAGAAATTTTAAAACAGAAATCAAGAAGACAAGATAAACAAGGAGCTAAATGGGGTACAAGATTCACACATTAGAGGAACTATGGGAAAATCTCTTTAAGAATTGAAGATTACATGTTTCTTGTATGCAGTGGAGGAGTTAATTGTGTGACTCCCCTAATCTGCAGTGGGGCCTTCTGTGTGGTCCACTTCCCTTCAGTGGCCACAGCCTCTTTTGAATTACAGAGCTTATCACTGAACTTCTTTCAACCCTGCAAATGGCTTTCTTGTAGAAAGTTCTGTCACCTTAGTATGGTGTGTATGGATGGGTCTCTTCTGTCACCCTTTAAACTCTACTGCTGGTAGATTCAATCTCTTCATAACTCCTCAAATTCTAATACTAAGTAAATGTCACCAGAAACCTTCATATCAGCAGTTTTTCTTACTTCTGAAGCTTCTGTGTTCACAGACCTTTGCTTCGGCTCAGTTTATTTGTCCATTCTTGGTGTTTATGGCATTAATCTTTTTGTTTTAAGTTCTGTCAAACAGGTCAGTCAAGATTTTATTAGATTTTTAAGTTTTATTTTTAGTTCATACTTATCTTGAGAATTTTATGTATGCATGAAATGTACCTTGTGTGTATTTCTCACTCCAACTCTTCCCATATCCTTCTGAATTCCCTCTCAAACTACTGACCTCTTTCTTTAATAACATATTTGTTATGTCCAGCCTACTTGCTGTTTTTCTACAGTGGGAGTGTGATGAGGATTGCTAGGAAATATATATATATATATATATATATATATATATATATATATATATATTTGTTAGAAATATAAACCCACTGTACTTAGGGGAGAATTTACTTTTCTGTGGCATTCTATTTGTAAGATGTTTACCTCAGAATTCACTTCCCTCAACATATAGAGGATAATGTATATAAATATTTCCTTCTAAATTTACTTTATTTCATTTTAAATTATGTGTGTATCTTCATATGAATATGTATATAGAAGTTTATATGTCCTCAGAGGTCAAGAGGGTATTGGAGCCCTAGAGACTGATGTTACAGGATGTTGGGTACTGGGGACTATAACTTTCCTCTGGAAAGTCGGCAAGCCCTCT
The DNA here is from genome assembly GCF_011762505.2 of Arvicanthis niloticus. Lineage (NCBI taxonomy): Eukaryota > Metazoa > Chordata > Mammalia > Rodentia > Muridae > Arvicanthis > Arvicanthis niloticus. Next base: position 6,161,082 of record NC_133435.1, read on the forward strand.
TACCTACTGAGCCATCTATTTCCCAATTATTTCTTATTAAAGCTATGTTTGCTGGTTACCAGTTTTGAGGAACATAAATATTTTAATAAGTTTTCAGCTCAATATTGACTTCAATTTTGTGATTTATGGCATTACTAGGAAGCAAGGGCTTTATTACTTTTGAGGGTGGCAATGTTTTACTCGGTCTTGTTTTAGCAAGTTTTTGTTTTTATTGTAGCTTGTAACTCTAAGTAGATGCTTAAGTACTTTTTATAAATAAAAATAATCAAATGAGCCACCAATGTGTAATAATAAGGAAGTGTAATATGATTTCCCTGGTCCTTCTGGTTTTAAGGAAGTAGTAAAAGATATTTAAAATCATAATTCTCTTCATGCAACAGAAGGCTTTTTAAAAGCAGCACTGTTCTTAATTCATCTATTTTTGTTTCTTCCATGTACAATAATGATTTTTATTTTTTTGATTTGGTCTAACTAGCCACAGACAAATAGGCCCTATATCTTTCCATAAAGCAAATATCAATTACAAAAATAATGCTATCCACTATTCCCACATTATTGATAGAAGTATTACAGCTTTGCAGAACACAGAGTTTACTTCTTGTCAAATACCATACCCAACACTCTTCAGTTACATCCAATCAAAAGTAAAATTAATTTAATTATTTCTGTAAAGTGAGGGCTGTAAAAAAATTGAAGGAGAATAATCATATGTTCTTAATCTTTTCATACCTGGTTTTAACAGTCCATGCCATAGATTTAGTGCTCGGTAATAAAATATATTTAAATAAATAACTGGAAAGAGAAAAAATTCAGGTTTCTCTATACTTGTTCCTTGGGAAATTTGGGATCAAGAAATAATCTATGTGTATAATTTAGTGGCTGGTATTAATCTAGTCTCAATACTATTACATCTCTTAAAAGACACCAAAGCCTACAGGCCATTATGTGTTTCAAAAATAAATATATTTTATTCATATGAAATCTAGCATTTATCAAATTGCAACTGTTTAGGAAACTGCCCTCAAACAAGACTATGTATCACAAACACATGTAAGATGATAATTCTCACAAGAGACCAGGTTTTGTAATTAAGGCAAAACACTGCATGGACATTCACTGTTATGTCTTACTAGGCAATCAGGGGGTATGCCTGTCTTAAAGCTCTTAAATTTTCCTGTGCAATATGTCAGATAAAAGTGTCACTTAAAGTTCCTAAAGTCTTTGGGACTGGAGACCACTTGCTTCTGTTTCAGCAGACCTAAGTTTAATTCTCAGCATCAACACTGTGTGGGTCAAAATGACCTACACCTCCAGCCCCAGTGAAATGACCCCCCCCTTTTGTTCTCAGTGGCACATGCACGTACCTGGAAGGCATACATAGACACACACACAAGTAAAAATAAAAATGTAAAATTGCCAAATTTTTTATAAATGCAATTCTATTATATGTATTTTTGGGTTTGTTTTTGTTTAAAGAAACAGTAAGGGCAAACCTTAGGAGTTTTCTTTAAAACTTGGTGAAAACTTAGGAGTGCCTTAAGAATAACTACCTGTGCTTTTTTGAGAATGCAAAGAGACAATTTCATGATCAAAGGACAAAGTTACCTCCTACCTTTGAAAGGAAATAAGGCTGAAGCTGTTGTGTTGTTAGTTTTCTGAAAGATCCAAAGATTCTAAACTCTCTCATTTTACACAATGTCATCAAAACACGGATTTAATTGGCCACAATGTAGTTCAATTGAGCCAATAAAAAGTATCATTGATTATAATCTTTTTAGAGCCATAATGACAGCCATTTTTTACCATATTGGCAGGCAAAATTGCATTTTCTTCGTCTCAGGTCACTTACCACCCAAATGAGCAATTGTTAATGGAATCAGATCATTAGTTTCTACTATACTGATTTCTGTGTCACCACATGAGTGCACATTTCAGTGGCAAGAGACTATTCTAGATGGCTTTCTCTTGTGCCCAAGGAAGACATTTGGTTAGTTTTGATAAATGACTCCATTTATAGCATGAAGAATTATCTAAGTGAAATTGCTGACTGCCAAGTTGAGAAGGCTAACGACAGAGACAGACTGGCTCATACCTGCTGGAGAATGAGGACAAAATCTAAATTATTCACAATAAGGCAAAGTGGTAATCGTATTACTGATAAAATAGAAATAAAGTCTGCATAAACATGTGAATGATTATCGAGAAACTACCCTGTTCACCATAGTGCACTAAGTGACTTAACACACATTCATTTAAAATAACTCCAAAGAAGATATTATTATGTCATGATTAAAATGGAAAACTGTGTCCTAGAGAGGACAACAGAGTAAGAAGGGTTACAAATATATATTTCAAAACCTTATTCCAGCCTGCCTGCTTAACAGGCCACATCGCTTGACTCACTTGACTTTTAATGCCCAGGCAAGTTTCTGTTACCATGCAGGTCTTTTGTTTGTTAGCTGTTTTTATTTCTAGAAGTAATAATTGTATTAACTCTTAGTGTCTCTTCCTTGTACTCTAAGATAATTTAAACATGACTTAAGGTATATTAGGAACTCATGTTCTAAGGGAATGGTTGAATAAATGATTGCTTTCTTGTGGTTTTCAGCAAAATATAAATATGGATGATATGAGCAAAAATATCAGAGTCAATGAAAAATTTTGCAAGTTTTTATTCTTTTCTCTCATAATATCGATATGGTTGTCATTACTATGACAAAATACCAAGGCTATGTAATCTGCAGAGAAAAAAAATGTTTTATCTATTGGCAATCTCATTGGTTTGGTACATGGTTTCAGGATAGTAGATGTGCTTGTGAGAAAGATCACAGATTATGCAGAAAGCCAGATGGTGAGAGAGTCAGTCTAGGTCCTTTATAACTCCTTTATCTCATAACTAAAAAGGTCTCAGGAAACTACCTGAATCCCTTCTAAAGCATGACCTAGTAGACTACCTATTGAAAGGCAACACCTCTTAACATCTTCACACAAACCAAACTTCTACCTACATAGGGCTATAGTGGGCCAGTCGAAACTCATCTAAAACATAGGCCCTCTTATCCTGGGTTTTGAGATACAATTGTGCTGTTATAAATAATCTGTGAAGAACATGTTATAGTTTCAAGCTTTCTTGCCATGGCTGAATAGATTGGTGTCAGTTAATATTTGAAAAATACAAATCTTCTGGTCAACTATTTTGTAGAGTAAAATCATCCATGAATTAATGTTATGATCTTTAGGTCATATCTTTGTTCTCAGTAAACTAAAGTTACTTTTTAAATATGCACAATTCCTCTTGGTTTGTGATAGGATAAAAAACAAGTAATGCAAACTTCTTGCTGATTGTATTTTCTGAGCATATATAGTCTATGTCATAGTCAAAGCATGGGCAATAAGTGATTAAAATAAAATAATCCCAAATACACATATACATATAGGTCAAGAGTTGTGGATTAATGCACATGCATACTAAGTGAGGAATTATTTGGTCAGTGCATTTTAATACCCCAGGGTTAATCAATGTACTATTTTAGAATCCTCTTGTTTGGAGATAACCTCCCATGCTTGTAAAGTATATGCTTCTGTGTCAAAAGAGAAGGGGTTACTAGATCAAACAGTATTTTAATAATTCATTAGAATTATATGTATTTTTAAAAATCATGCAATACCTGTATAGTAATACAATTGTATGAAAATATTGCTAGCCCTCAAAGAGACTAAACTTTTGCAGCACTTTCTAAAAACTTAATAATACTTTTCTAGATCATTTAAGACAATGTAATTAACTTCTCGTCCTAGTGTGCACACATTCTGTTGAAGTTTAACCTGTTTTTTAAGAGACCAATGTAACCAATCTTACTTCTGTTTCTCATGCAATCAGTTTTAGCAATGTAAGCAAATGCATAATTCTAATCTTAAATTCTGTATCCTTCTTTGTGCTTCACTGAGAGTAAAGTACTCATATGTGTTGTGGTTATCATTTGCCAAAAGCAGCCAACAGGTTGAAAGCAATCTTACTCAGTGCATATCTCATAAACGTTGGGAACAACCTCAGGTGTGGCTTGTTGATATAAGTTTGTAGTACTGTTTGCTCTACTAGGTGCTTCAGGGTCACTTGGCGTCTGAAGAGTTTACTCCCCTTTAAAAGTGATGTTAAGTATTTGTAAAGAATCCCTCATCTCTTTCCTGTGCTTTTGGTGCTGTTCAGTAAATACAGAGCTAAGTCCTGTGATAGGGGCACACAACAGCAGAGTCACACACACAACAAGCAGGTTATAGGTTCGCCATGAACTATATACTACAGACAGATGGAAGACAGGAAAAGAAGTGAAGAATTCGAATTTGGAGTTGCTGTTTTCAAGTTGCTCTAAGGGGCAGTATATTGTCTTCATTCCTTAATGTGTTCCCGATACATTCTGGTCCCTCTCAAGTTATCTTTAATGTGCTAACTGATGCACGCCTAACTGAACCTAACATGTTCCAACATGTTAAGAATGCATAATTTTGGATACTGGACTTACTAAAACACGTCTATGCTATGCATACACACTCAGAAACATGCATTCAAAGACCGCAGAACAAGATATACATTCAGAATAGTTAATTGAAATTTTGAAATGTATACTTGATGTGGATATGTTTAACTTTCTGTTTTTTTAAAGCATCTATTCCAATGTTCAAGCTACTTGAGTGGGTTTCCTCAGGCATAGTCATCCTCTCTGAGCACAGCCTCCTTCCCTTCCCCTCATTGTCTTTGCACTAGTTAATAATCTGCATAAAAATCCCTTCATGCTTCTCACCTGTTTCCACTAATGACAACATCCTCTGATTACAAATATGCCTGTATCTAAATAGGCATAAGTCCTTGGGTCAGAAGGAAGCACTGAAGTCTCACAGGCAAAATAATGCATGCCCATGCATTAAACTTATTATCACATATGAACTGACATGGCTTAGAAGTAAAGCAAAGTTATACTAAACACAGACAGAAGCCCCCAAAGTAACAAAGCCTTTACTCCACTATGGAAAGGAAATCCATGCATAATGAGGCACTGAGTTTTTCAGAAAAAACTAAAGTTAAGAGGACAGCTGCCAAGAGGTAGTTTTTGTTGAGCTCCCACAGTGGAAGCCAGGACCCCTGTGGAGTACCAGCCTTTGTCCCTGCCCCTCAAGAGTCCATGGGAAATGAAAGCTACAGTCTAATGTCAGTTCAATGTTTCCCAGAGCAAATGTTTATTGCACATGAACATGTCTCCAGTAAATTATAAAACAGCAAAAGTTAAAGTGATTGAAATGCTGTCAGCAACTCAGTTAACAGACAAGCTGAATCTGCATCCAAAGCCCTTTGCTTGTGATAGCAGACATGAGATTAGACCACATGATATCCCAGTACCTGGGTGAGGTGATAGGTATGGTTAGGTTTCAGGGAAGAGACAATCTACTACTTACTTAGAACCAGATTGATTCTAGTGTCTCTTGGAGGTGGTTTCTGAATCTCTCAGTTACCCCAAGTAGTAACACCAGGTTGAAGTTTAAAGGTTAAAAATATTTAAATTTAGAATACATAGGGTGAATTTGCCTTTTGATTTTTTTAATTATGGGGAGCTTAACAGAAAGTAATTTGGGAACAAAGCCTCAGGTGAGAATTAGACTAGCCAGTTTATCACAGGGAGGGTAAATTTCCAGTACAAGTCATGCAGTTAACACTAATGCCCCAAACAAAAGACTATTTGGAGAATATATATATATATATATATATATATATATATATATATATATATATTCATAGCTTAACTCTCATAGTAAAAATTTTACTCCTTGAATATTCATTGTATTTCTATCTTTCTCACTTGTAAATGTTTAATAGATTCATAGAATCCAGTGCCTACATATCTTTATATGGGTTTTGTGCACTTGACCTGTCCACTTAAAGAAGTGTTAGTGCTATTATATAAAGAAGTGGTGAGGTAACTATCACAGTGTAGTGATGTTGACATGAAGTGAATAGTTATCACATCAGAAGAGATATGAGATTGATTATTCTTGAGCTAAGTGTGAGTGAACGTGCCCAGAAGCACAGATTCTATTCCATGTTCCAACATGGTAATCCTTTATGTCATTTGTATAGGAACAGAACACAGACAATCATAAGTGAAGATACTTTTCAGACTCACAGGTAAGAAGTTAAGGTAGGTGGGTTAGGGCAAAGTAAAGGGAATTTCAGCTACAGGTTTAAACTACAGCTATAGGTAGTTTTTTGGTTGGTAGAAGCAGGATATCTATTAGTGAACACCAAAGAATGTACCTAATAGTCACATTAGGAGGTATAACCTAATTTCCTCCCTCCTGAGGACCCCCTTAGCATCATAATCTATCAATATGACAGCTCAAAATAGACACAATCACATTTTACCTAGAATCCCCAATGGCCATATCTATCAGTGTCCTAAAAGAATTCTCACTTATCAAAAATTAAATGCAAATAAGATCATTAATTTAAACAGACCAATAAACCCTAGTGAAGTAGAAATGATCATTAAAATTCTCCCCCCACACCCCCGAAAAAAGCCTAGGGCCAGATGGTTTTAATGCAGAATTGTACCAGATACTTAAATAAAAGTTAATGATAATATTTCTCAAATTATTCCACAAAATATAAACCGAAAGACTATTGTTCAATTCATTATACAAGGGCACAGTTACCTTGATACTCAAACTACATAAACCCTCGACAAACAGAATTACTGACCTTTTTTTTCTTTATAAATATAGCTGGAAAAATTCCAATAAAATACTTGCAAACTAAATTCAAAAACACACAAAATAGATCATTCAAAATTACCAAGTAGGTTTTATTTCAGAGATACAGGAATAGTTCAACATAGGTAAGTCAATAAATATAATCTACCACAAAACAAATGGAAACATAAAAACAACATAGTCGTGGTGGTTTGAATAGATATGGTCCAGACAGACTCATATATTTCAATGCTTGGCCCATATGAAATGGCACTATTAGGAGGTGTGGCATTGTTGGAGTAAGTATAGACTTGTTGGACTAAGTGTGTCACTGTGGTAGAGGGCTTTGAGTTCTCCTATGCTTAAGCTATTCCCAGTGTGGAATATAGTCTCCTGCTGCTGTCTGAGGATCAAGATATAAAAGCATAAGATCCTTCTCCAGCACCATGTCTGCCTACATGCCACTATGTTTTCCTTCATATGATAATGGACTAAACCTCTGAAATTGTTAAGTCAGCCCTAATTAAAGGTCTTCTTTACATGAGGTGCCATAGTACTTGTAACTCTTCACAGCAATAAAACCCAAACAAAAACAAAAGAACCAGAGACTAGGGTATTGCTGTGCTGGGCCTGACCATGTTTTTATCTAGAAGAATGTGGTTTTGGAGACTTTGGATTAGGAAAGCAATGGAATGCTTTAAAGGGGCTTAATGGCTTCTTGCTGGGGCAGACTCATAGCTGGTCTGATCATGGGAGAAACCATATTCAGTCCCATTGCAGAGGATCTGCTGGACTCATAGCAGTTGGTGCACTGAGCAGACCTTGGGCATTACCTCTGTAACCAATCTCACAATACCCAGAGGAAGCTGGACTCATAGGAAATCTACCACACCCAAGATCATAGAGGAAATTGGACTCCCAGCTCTAACACTCTTAGGATCATAGAGAAGGCTGATTCGCAGGAGCTCTAACACACCCAGGATAATAGAATTCAGGATCCCAGAGGCAACCTGACTCCAAGGAGCTCTGACATCTAGGATCACTGGATCACAGAGACAGGTGGTCTCTGAGGAGCTCTGACACAACCAAGATAAGGAGACAGGCTCCAGTCAGAGACAGTGAGTGCAGGCAGCACTAAAGATAACCAGATAGCAAAAGGCAAGCACAAGATCGAAGGCAACACCAAGGTTACTTGGCATCATCACAACCCAATTCTCTCACCATAGCAAGTCCTGGATAACCCATCACACTGGAAAGACAAGATTCAGTTTTAAAATCACTTTTCAGCAATGATAATAGAAGATATTAAGAAGGACATAAATAAATCCCTTAAAGAAATACAGGAAAACAGGTGAAGGAATTGAACAAAAACATCCAGGATATAAAACTGGAAGTATAACAAATAAAGAAATCACAGAGGAAGACTACCCTGGAGATAGAAAACCTAGGAAAACAATCAGGAGTCAGAGATGCAAGCATCACCAACATAATACAAGAGATAAAAGAGAAAATCTCAGGTGCAGAAGATATCATAGAAAACATTGACACAACTGTCAAAGAAAATGCAAAATGCAAAAATCTCCTAATCCAAAACATCCAAGAAATCCAGGACACAATGAAAAGACCAAACCTAAGGATAATAGGTATAGAAGAGACTAATGATTCCCAAATTAAAGGGCCATTAAATATCTTCAACAAAATTATAGAAGAAAACTTCCCTAACCTAAAGAAAGAGATGCTCATAAACATACAAGAAGCCTACAGAACTTCAAACAGACTAGACCAGAAAAGAAATTCCTCTTGTCACATATTAATCAAAACATCAAATGCACAAAACAAAGAAAAAATATTAAAAGCAGTAAGGGGAAAAGGTCAAGTAATTTATAAAGGCAGACCTATAAGAATTACACCAGACTTCTCGCCAGAGACTATGAAAGCCAGAAGATCCTGGACAGACATCAAACAGACCCTAAGGGAACACAAATGCCAGCCCAGGCTACTATATACAGCAAAACTCTCAATTACCATGGATGGAGAAACCAAGATATTCCATGACAAAACCAAATTTACACAATATCTCCCCACAAATCCAGCCCTACAAATGATAGTAGAGGGAAATCTCCAGCACAAGGACAGAAACTACACCCTAGATAAGGCAAGGAAGTAATCTTCTGCCAACAAACCCAAAAGAAGATAGTTATACCAACATAATTCCACCTCTAATAACAAAAATTACAGAAAGCAACATTCACTTTTTCTTAATATTTCTTAACATCAATGGACACAATTCGCCCAACAAAAAGACATAGACTAACAAACTGGATACTTAAACAGAACCCAGCATTTTGCTGTGTACAGGAAACATACCTTAGTGTCAAAGACAGAAACTACCTCAGAGTAAAAAGCTGGAAAACAATTTTCCAAGCACATAGTCCCAAAGAAACAAGGTGAAGTAGCCATTCTAACATCGAATAAAATCGACTTTCAACCAAAAGTTATCAAAAAAAGATAAGGAAGGACACTTCATACTTGCCAAAGGAAAAATTTACCAAGATGAACTTTCAATTCTTAATATCTATGCTCCAAATGCAAGGGCATCCACATTCATAAGAGAAAATTTATTAAAGCTCAAAGCATACATTGCACCTAACGCAATAATAGTGGGAGACTTCAATACTCCACTCTCAGCAATGGACAGATCATGGAAACTGACACTAAGCAGAAATACAGTGAAAATTAAAGAAGTTATGAACCAAATGGATTTAACAGATATCTATAGAATATTTCATGCTAAAACAAAAGAATATAACTTTTTCTCAGCCCCTCATGGTACCTTCAACAAAATTGACCATATAATTGGTCACAAAACAGGCCTCAACAGATAAAAGAAGATTGAAATAATGCCATGAATCCTATCAGATCACCACGGACCAAGGCTGGTCTTTAATAACAACAAAAACAACAGAAATCCTACATACAAGTGGGAACTGAAGAACACTCTACTCGATAACTTGGTCAAGGAAAAAATAAAGAAATTAAAGTCATTTTAGAATTTAATGAAAATGAAGTTACATCATACCAAAGTTTATGGGACACAATGAAAGCAGTGCTAAGAGAAAAACTCATAGCTCTAAGTGCCTACAAAAAGAAACTGGAAAGAACATACACTAGCAGCTTGAGAGCACACCTGAAAGCTCTAGAACCAAAAGAAGTGAATGTACCCAAGAGGATTACATGGCAGGAAATAATCAAAATCCAGGCTGAAATCAACCAAGTAGAAACAAAAAGAACTATACAAGAATCAACAAAACCAGAAGCTGGTTCTTTGAGAAAATCAACAAGATAGCTAAACCCTTACCCAGACTAACCAGAGGGCACAGAGACAGTATATAAATAAAAAAAAAATCAGAACTGAAAATGGAGACATCACAACAGAAATTGAGGAAATTAAAAAACTCAACAGATCCTACTACAAAAGCCTATACTCAACAAAAGTGGAACATCTGGATGAAATGGATGATTTTCTAGACAGATACCAGGTACCAAAGTTAAACCAAAATCAGATAAACAACCTAAACAATCCCATAACCCCTCAAAAAATAGCTGCTGTCATTAAACGTCTTCCCACAAAAAACAAAACAAAAACAAACAAACAAACAAACAAACAAAACAAAAAAACAAAAAAAGCCCAGGACCAGATGGTTTTAGTGCAGAATTGTATTAGACTTCCAAGAGACCTAATATCAATTCTCTTTACACTATTTCACACAATAGAAACAGAATGAGTACTACCTAGTTCATTCTATGAAGCCACAATTATGCCCATACTTAAACCACACAAAGACCCAACAAAGATAGAGAATTTAGACCAATAATTTTATTGAATATAAAAATATTCAATAAAATTCTCACAAATTGAATTCAAGACCATATCAAAGCAATCATCCATAATGATCAAGTAGGCTTTATCCCTGGAATGCAGGGATGGTTCAATATACAGAAATCCATCAATGCAATCCACTATATACAAACTCAAAAAAAAAAAAAAAACCCACAAACACACACACACATGATCATTTCACAAGATGCTGAGAAAGCATTTGACAAAATTCAACACCTCTTCATAATAAAAGTCTTGGATAGATCAGGAATTCAAGGCCTATACCTCAACATAGTAAAAGCAATATACAACAAACCAGTAGCCACCATCAAACTAAATGGAGAGAAACTTGTAGTAATCCCATTAAAATCAGGGACTGGACAAGAGGTTCCCCACTCTCTCCCTACCTATTCAATGTAGTACTTGAAGTCTTAACCAGAGCAATTAGACAACAAAAGGAGGTCAATGGGATACAAATTGGAAAGGAAGAATTCAAAATATCACTATTTGCAGATGATATGATAGTATACTTAAGTGACCTCAAAACTTCTACTGGAGAACTTCTAAACCTGATAAACAACTTCAGTAAAGTGACTGGATATAAAATTAACTGAAACAAATCAGTATCCTTCCTCTACTCAAAGGAATAACAGGCTGAGAAAGAAATTAGGGAACTGACACTCTTCACAATATTCAGAAATAATATAAAATACCTTTTTTGGGTGTAAATATAACTAAGCAAGTGTGAGATCTGTATGACAAATACTTCAAGTCTCTGAAGAAAGAAATTTAAGATCTCAGAAAATAGAAGATCTCCCATGCTCATGGACTGGCAGGATTAATATAGTAAAAATGGCTATCTTGCCAAAAGCAACCTACAGATTCAATGCAATTCCCATCAAAATCCCAACTCAATTATTCACAGAGTTAGAAAGCAATTCTCAAATTCATCTGGAATGTAAAAAAAAAAAAAAAAAAAAAAAAAAAAAAAAAAACCTCACAAAACTCAGGATAGGGAAAACTCTTCTCAACAAAAAAAGATCTTCGGGGGGTTGGGGGGGTGGTCAGCATCCCTGACCTCAAATTGTACTACAGAGCAATAGTGATAAAAACTTCATCATATTGGTACAGAGATAGGCAAGAAGATCAATGGAATAAAATTGAAGACCCAGAAATGAACCTACACACCTATGGTCACTTGATTTTTGACAAAGGTGCTAAAACCATCCAGTGGAAAAAAGAACATTTTCAACAAATGGTGCTCATTCAACTGGAAGTCAACATGTAGAAGAATGCAAATTGATCTATTCTTATCTTCTTGTACAAAGCTCAAATCCAAGTGGATCAAGGACCTTCACATAAAATCAGATATACTAAAACTAATATAATGGAAAGTGGAGAAGAGCCTTGATCACGTGAGCATAGGGGCAAAGTTCCTGAACAGAACATTAATGGCTTATGCTCTAAGATCAAGAATTGACAAATGGGACCTCATAAAATTGCAAAGTTTCTGTAAGGCAAAGGACACTGTCATTAAGAGAAAACAGCAACCAACAGATTGGGAAAAGATCTTTACCAATCCTATATCTGATAGAGAGCTAATATCTAATATTTGCAAAGACCTCAAGAAGTTAGACACTAGACAACCAAATAACCATATCAAAATATGGGCTACAAAGCTCAACAGAGAATTCTCAACTGAGGAAACTTGAATGGCCAGAAGCAACTAAAGAAAATTTCAACATCCTTAGTCATCAGGGAAATGCAAATCAAAACAACCCTGAGATTCCACCTCACACCAGTCAGAATGGCTAAGAACAAAAGTGCTGGTGATAGCAGATGCTGGCATGGATGTGGAGAAAGAGGAACACTCCTCCATTGTTGATAGGATTGTAAGCTGGTACACCTACTTTGGAAATCAGTCTGGCAGTTCCTCAGAAAATTGGACATAACATTGCCTGAGGACCCAACTTTGCCACTCCTGGGCATATATCCAAAAGATGCTCCAACATATAACAAGGACATATGCTTCTCTATGTTCATAGCAGCCTTATTTATAATAGCCAGAAGCTGGAAAGAACCCAAATGTCCTTCAACAGAGGAATGGATACAGAAAATGTGGTAAATTTACACAATGGAGTACTACTCAACTATTAAAAACAATGAATTAATGAAATTTTTAGGCAAAAGGATGGAACTAGAAAATATCATCCTGAGTGAGTGTAACTCAGTCACAAAAGAACACATATGGTATGCCCTCACTGATAAGTGGATATTAGTCCAAAAGCTCACAATACCTAAGTTTCTATTCACAGACTACATGAAGCTCAAGAAGAAGAAAGACCAAAGTGTGGGTGCTTAGGTCCATTTTAGAAGGAGAAACAAAATACTCATGGGAGCAAGTAAGGAGCAAAAGTGTGGAGCAGAGACTGGAGGAGGGGCTGTCTTGAGACTGCCCAACTTGGGGACCCAGTCCATCTGCAGTCACTGTACACAGTTATGGTTGTGGATATCAGGAAGTGCATGCTGACAGGAGCCTGATATACCTGATTCCTGAGAGACTCTGCTGGAGGAGGATGCTCACAGATATCCATTGAACTGATCATGTGGTCCCCAGTGGAGGAGTTAGAGAGAAGATTGAAGGGACTAAACGGGACTGAAGTGACTTGCAGCTTCGTTAGAAGAACGACAATACCAACCAACCAGAGCTTTCAGGGTCTAAACTGTCAGCCTGGGAACATGCTTGGATGGGCCCATGGCTCCAGATGTATATGTAGTGGAGGATGGCCTTGTCAGGTATTGGTAGGAAGGGAAGTCCTTGGTCCTGTGAAGGCTGGATGCCGTAGTGTTGGGGAATTCGAGGGCAGGGAGGGGGAGTGGGTAGATGTGTGGGGAAAACATCCTCAAAGAAGTAGCAGGAGAGGAGATGAGATAAAGGATTTCTGGGAGGGAATGGGAAAAGGGGATAACATAGAAAATGTAAATAAATAAAATATACAATAAAAGAAAAAAAGGGAGGCTTAATGGGTGATACCAGTAAGAACATGAAAGACAATGATGCTGAGGGTGATTTGAATTATGTGCTTGAAGCTCAGGAGGTTTCAGAGAAGAGTGTTAGTTTGCAGCCTAGATATTATACATTCATATTTATACTTAGATTTATTGCATTGGCAAGGGAAATCTCAATACAGTCTAGTATCGACTATGTTGTGTTATTAGTATTGTTTACTCTTAGGAAGTGAGTTTTGATGACAATAAGCAAGCTGAGCAAGGAATAATATAAAATATATTATTCAAGGAGAAAAGGGGCACTAGGAAGTGTAAGGTAGCTAATTCTGTGTTTCAGGAGATAAAGAGATTAAAGATATTAAATGGAATACAGGAAGTGGTGACCTCAGGGTAAGATCCTACCAAGCTAAATTTTCATCTTGTGAAAACAAATTAAAGAACAGTTTAAGTACAGACTGTGTTTTAGGTTAGCCAAGTACATCAGTGAAGGAAAACATGGAAGGCAGAAAACTAGTGAAGATATAATTGATGCAGAAAGCAGTAGAACTTGACAGCTTTTGCCACATGGCTCTGGCATTATAATCAAGGACAAAGGAAAGTAATTATGGAATCTCCCTTTATGACTAAGAAAAGACATTGCAGCCAGTAACGTTTTAGGAGTGTCCCTGCATGGAGTCCCAGAGAAGTCATTGTATGAAGCTGTGAAAGTGAGTCTTGGATTGTGTTGGAGTCCACAAGATGTTGGAAATGCCCAAGTCCTAGGATACCTGCTGAAGAAAGCTGCTAAGAGGAGGTGACACCAGACCAAGTGAAAGAAATATGTTGTCGTCAACAAAGCTAAAAGGAGTGTGAGCTCTGAAGAGCATTTTGACATTAGATATGGAGATGAAGAATTTGAATTTGCCCAGATGGTTTTTGGTCTTGCTTTGCTCCAGTATCTCATTACTATGCTCCCTTCCCTACATTTAAGAACAGCAATGTATATCCTGTGCCTTTATATGTTGTAAGTATGTGATCAGGTTTTTTTTATTATTTTTATAACAGAATTAGAGTTAAGGCATTAAATCTCAAAAAATTTTTTGACTGTGATAGACTATGGGGACTGTTTGAAGTTGGGCTAAATACGTTTTACATTATGTTATTGCTATAAGTTTATGGGTAAGGATGTGGAATGTGGTGGTTTGAATAGGTATGGCCCATATAGACTCATATGTTTGAGAGCTTGGCCCATAAGAAGTGGCACTATTAGGAGGTGGGGCCTTGTTAGAGCAGATGTGACCCTGTTTAAAGAAGAGTGTATTTGTGGAGGTGGGTTTTGAGGTCTTCTGTGCTCAAGCTATTCTCACTGTGGCCCACAGTGTCCTTCTGCTCCCTGAATATCAAGATGTAAAAACCTAATCTCCTCCTCCAGCTCCATATCTGCCTGAATACCACTATATTTCCCTCCATGATGAAGTGGATTAAACCACTTAAACTATAAGTCAGCCTCAAATTAAGTATTTTCTTTTATAAGAGTTGCCATGGTCCTTATATCTCTTAATAGCAACACAACCCAGTCATAATCACAATATATGCAGAAAGGCCTGTGACAAAATCTAGCATACTTCAAGATAAAGGCCATGGAAAGATTAGGGGTACAAAAAACCTACCTAGGCATATTAAAGGCAATTTACAGTAAGCCGATAGCCAGCATCAACTTAAATGAAGAAAAATTCAAAGAAGTTTCACAAAAATTAGGAACAAGACATTTTTGCAATAGCAAAAATAGCTATGCAAGCTAAAGCAATAAACAGATTCAATGGAATCCCTATCAAAATTCCAATACAGACCTTGAAGGGACAATCTTTAGCTTCATATGAAACACAAAATCCCAGGATAGCTAATACAAACCTGGATAATAAAAGAACTGTGGGAGGTATCATTATCTTTGATTTTAAATCACACTTGAGAGCTATAGTATCAAAATGGCATGTTACTGATCAATGGAACTGAATTGAAGACCAAGAAATATGTCCACACACCCATGAACACCTGATTTTGATTAAAAACAAATTACAGGAAAAAGTACTGGAATGGTTTCAGCACTTTTAACAAATGGTGTTGGTGAAATTAGATAACTCTATGTAGGAGAATCCAAATAGATCCATCCTTATCATCTGCATTAAACTCAACTCTAAGAACACACCATAAGCCATACACAATGAAGAGAACTTGGAGAATAGTCTTGAACTCATTGGCACAAGAGAAAACTTGCTGAACAGATTACCCTTAGCACAGGCATCAAGAACAACAATTAATAAATGAGACCTTATGAAAAGAAAACCATGCCTAAGGATACTGTCATTTGGACAAAGCAACAGACTGGAGAATGATTTTACCAACTACTAATGTGATAGAGCATTATTAATATCTAAAATATTAAAATTACTAAAAAAGGTAAATATAAAGAAAATAAGTCAATTAAAAATGAGGCACAGATGCTAGTAGAAAATTCTTTAAAAATAAGATTCAAATGTCTGAGAAACACATGTTCAACATCCTTTGCCATCAAGGAAATGCAAATCAAAAGTACTCTGAGATTTCATCTGACACCTGTCAGAATGGCAGAGATCGATAAAACAAGTGCCAGCTCATGGTGGCAATGATGAGAAATAAATGGAACACTCATCCACTGCTGGTGGGAAATGAAATCATATACAGTTACTATGGAAATCAGTGTGCCACTTCTTCAGGAAGATGGGAATCGATAGTTCTCAAGATGCAATCTTATCACCTTCTGTATACCCAAAGGCAGGCTTTACCCTACCACAAAAATACTTACTGAAATATGCATATTGTTGCTATATTCACAATAACAGAAAATGGATATGACCTAGATGTCCCTAAATATAAGAATGGATAAAGAAAATATGCTGCATTCACACAATGGAGAATTACTCAACTATGAAAAATAATAAAATCATGAGTTTTTTTTTTTTCAGGTAAATGGATGGAATTAGAAGAAAAATACTATCCTGAATGAGGTAAAGCAAACTCAGAGTGACAAATATGATATGCATTCACCTATATGTGGATATAAGCTATTATATCAATGAAAGCAAACTACAATCTTTAGAACTGCAAAGGTTAAGGATAGGGTAAGGGATAGAGAGGTAGAGATATCTTATTAGAGAAGGGAATGGACGAATAGTTACGGATGGAAGGTGAGTGGCTGGGATGGAAGCCTCAAATGGGAAAGAGAGTTTAGGAGCGGACAAAGGAGAGAATATGGGGAAAGATTGTAGGATCATGAAAGGCAGCCCAGATCCTGGGTGATCCTGAAGGGATGGAGACATTTTGCCTTGCTCCTGTCATGTAGCTATAGCCCCCCACAGCTCTCCATAGATTTGTAGTCATCAGTCACATAAGGACAACACCCTAAGCCCCTTCACAAGTAGAGGACATGACTTGTCAAGACAGATAGATATTCATTTTAATGAGGTACCTAAAGCCCCGGGGGACTTAGCCAATAAACTCTCCTTCCCAGGCACTTCTCCCTGCAAAAGGTATTTAACCCCAGGCCTGACCTGGGAAGTGGGGTATGGTTCTAATCATCTACTTTCTGCATGACAATAAATGTTTTAAAAAACCATAGACTGCCTCTTTTCACCGGGATCCACCGTGGAAGGTTGTGGTGGTGTTTGCCTATAGAGCCTCTGTCTAATCTGTAGAAGGTCCCTCTGAGCTCCCAGCCACAGCCACGACCAAAAACCAACTCAAGCCAAACCCAAGCCAGCTGCCCCACCTACAAGACAAGAACTATCTCCCTGGGGGACCAGCCTGAGCTTCCTCTCTTTTCCCCTCTCAGCCCTGAGCTAGATACAGCCCTGGGGCCCCCACGACATTCTAACTCTTCCAGGGCTCTCAGCGGTGTCTGGGTGCCCAAGAGCTTGAGAACCAGATGGCCCTAGCCTTATTACAGGCCCAGAAACTGCTCCTGCTGCCCTGAGCCAGCGCCTGTTGCCCTGCACCTCAGACTGCACTCCCCCACCCCCAGAGCAATGTTCCACAGGTTCCCCATAGCCCAACAACGGCCAGACTATGGGGTAAGCACAGTCAAAATTCCAGTGTCCTGCCCTCGAGTGCAGGAGCCCTGTGGCAGAGCAGATGTGGGACACCGTTAACCTTACAAAAGATAACCAAAATAAAGGCCATGGAAGGGGTAGTATGTATATACACACATGAAGAGAATCTATGTGAAATTGCTCAATAATGGGGAGACAGAGAACCAGCTAACCATCTCTTATCACCAAATAAAGATTCTAGTCTCAGGATTGACCTAGATATAATTGATTTGTTACCAAAGAGTTTCCATGGAAGCCCTCAAACAACCCAAGCTGTTGCCAATACTACAGGCCACTCTCCTCAAATTCATGACAGGTCCCCACCGTTGAAGGCATTTTCTACACAACTAACGGAACCTGGAAAAACTGAGGTGGTTCCCATAAAGACTGTCACTCTCACATATTAGAATCTTCGGCACAGTGTTGCAGCAATTTACCTGCGACATTGTATTTGCAGTGACGCTTGGTTATTGGGCAGTAGAAGAGGAGCTGGAGCTGGGAAAAGAAAAGGGGAAAGAGAGGAGAGGAGGAGAGGGGGAAGAGAGACTAGCAACCATGGAAGAAGACAGATAGGTCGAAAGCAGTCCTGGGTAGCAATTTCTATCAAAAGGTTAGATATTGGGTAACTATTCTAATTGTGTGGGCATCTTGTTAATTGAGCATTTCCAAATATATAAATCCATTGGATAATCTTTAAGCATAAAGAGTCTTCATTCTACTGGGTAACCTGGGCATAGTGGGAATGGTCTGGGCTCAGCCGAGCTTTGTGGGGGCAGCGTGGTGGATTGGCAGAGCCAGCTGCCATGCTGGCTTCTCGTGGATCTGTAAAGCGCTCGGCCTCTGGCTGCCTCTAGTGCGAAATATGGTGGCAGTGGGAGCTAAGCAGAGCTGCCCCTGGCAATTAGATAGCCAGCCTGCGCCATGGCCTTTTCTAAATATCTCCTATTTCAGTACAGTAAGATACTCTGTATAATACCTAAAGAGAAACAAACACAGAGCCAGCCACACATTTTTAAATATACAATAGTGGGTGTCACATCTGCATGATACTCTAGAGTAACCATGGCACAAGCTAGTGGGAATAACCAAGCAATATCTGCTTTGACTTAAGATCCACTCAATGACATAAAACTCAAACCATACACTGCTTGGGTAGTCTAGAACCAAAGACTAGATAGCCCAGAGGCTTAGGGTAAAACCAAATTCTACCATTTCTAGAAAAAGTAGCAATAAAATGAATCCTAATGACATTTTTTTCTGTACCCATAGAAAAGTGCCACAATCAAAGAAACTTCCTCCTATAGCTATTGAGATCACATACAAAGACTTGAAGCCAAAAAATTTAGAGAGAGAGAGAGAGAGAGAGAGAGAGAGAGAGAGAGAGAGAGAGAGAGAGATATCTTGGAACACTAAGACCTAAATGGCATTTGTTTATACCATTCTCACATCAGGGCTTATAGAACCCTGTGGAAGAGGAGGTGAAGGAATATGAGAGCCAGAAGGGATAGAGAAAACTAAGAAAACAAGGTCTCCTAAATCAACATGACCAAAGCATATTTGAACTTACAGAGACTGAGACAGCATGCATGGACCCTACAGTAATCTGCACCACGTCTTTAAATATGTATTATGGCTTCCAATCTAGTGTTTTAATGAGATTCTTAAGTGTGTGAATATATGCATGTCTGTTCCTTGTGTCTTCTCTTGGGCTCGATTTCTTCTTTCGTTTAATTTGTGAAATTCCTTTGTGTTAGTGTTTGCTGCATCATATCATATTATTATTTTATGTCTCAGAAGCCTGTTTATTTTCTAATGAAAAATAGAGCAGGAATAGGCCTACATGGCAGGGAAGTTGGTCAGAAATTAGAAAGAGTAAACAGAGGAAAAATATAATCAGTATATAGTGTGTAAAAAATACCCTATTTTTAATAAAAGAAAAAATTAAAGTGTAAGAAAATAATTTTTAAAATTATGAGGAAAATGTTGAGAAAATATGAGTCATAAGAGACAAAAGTTGAAAATTGACATAAATAGCAAAATAGTCTCTTGGTAATGGGAAAATCATATATTATATAAATCTGTAAAACTAAACTTTAATGCTATTTTTCATCATGCTAAGTTAAGCATAGTAAAGAAAATATGCAAGTGGTTCTATAAAGATAGGAATTATATGAGATTAAACAACACCTACTGCCTAAGAAATAATTGTATCGGGATATGAAATTCAGTTTGAACTCCAGTTAGCCTTTCTCTTCTATAGAAATCTCAAGTTGAACTCTAACCCACCACATATCCATCTCCTTGGCATATTGCTATCCAGTGCTGTGAAAAGATAGACACTTCAAGAGAAAGCACATTAGTTAAGCATCAATTGCAACTTAATGGGCCAAGGTATTTGAATGATATTCTACAATGGCATTATAAATCTATTCTTTAGAGTGCTGAGGGAATATGCTGTACCTCATTGAAAATCTCTGATGTGACTTTGATATCAATAATCCTTTCTGTAGAAAGCCAATTGAATAGATAGGTATATTTTGAGAACAAATAGTCCAGAGTGAAATAAAAAATACAATAAGATAATGGGCGCGATATTAGAGCAAACATCATTTATGGTGAGAAAGGTGTGACTGAGAGAGGTAGAAGAGGGCAGAAGAGAGAATAAAAATTAATATGAACGCATGAATCACAATTGCTGTGTTATTTTTCTGCCGCCTTTACTAGATGCTCACATCAGTCTATCTTCAGTCAAGTGAGTCGCAGGTGGCATTTTTATGTGTCTGAATGAGAAGTCTAAAGCAGCAGAGTGAGTAATAGCTAGCTGTAATCCAGGCCCCGGATATCCTTCCGTGGGAAAACTGCCTGGGCAGAACTTGCTTTACAGATCATGCACCCACCCCAGTTTCCTTTCAGTTACTCCACACAAGAGGTCATTTTGTCACAGAAGGACAAAATAAGATGAAACTTAGGGACAAAGAGAAAATGTGTTAATATTCTTCTCTCATATATATTTGTAAGATGACATGCTTAAAACCTGTAGGTAACCCTAAGCATTTAAGATAAAGTACCGTGGCAACAGAGATGTAGTAATTAAAATTCAAAATTAGACATTAAGGCTTAGAAGACATACTGTACAATAAAGAATTCTGAGAAGGTATAGAGAGCATCTTTTCCTATCCATAGGAGGGAAGCATGCTTTATCCCTTAATAGCTCTCTTGCTTTGTATTCATCTATTTGATATATGTCAGCTGATTATACAGTTAATGCCAGGTATCTTAGTCTTGATTTTGCTACTCTATAAATGTACCTAAATTATAAAGAGAAGAAACTTTTTTCATAGTTCTGATGGCTGAGTTGTTTAAACACAGCATGCCAGCTTGTGACTGGCATTTGCTGAAGACCTTACATCTCCCGGTGAAAGACAAGATATCAGATGAATACATCTGAGGGAGAAAACATCGGAGGCTCGACTTGCTTTACAACAGTCCCCATTTTCAGTTACCTTTCTGGTGACTGTAGACTTAATTCAGTTCTGAGAGTTGAGCCATCATGACCTATCAGTTAATAAAGGCTTTGGGCTTTCTATTTCCCAAATTTTTTTTAGAGGGAATAAATTATACCATGATATAAAGCTCCAGACTCTTGGAAATTTTTAGGGGGCAGCATATAGTGAAGCCTGCAGCCTCAAAGTGCTTAGGTTTAGGTAGGTTGTCTGAGAAGTAGAAAAGAGAATTACTTGGGAATAAAATTATCTACTGAAGTAAATAGCTATTCTTAACTTGTTGTATGGTTAAAACAAAACCCTATAGAGAAAACAATATGGAAAGGTGATATAATACTATAAATAGGCCCACAGTTTAAAAATTGGCATCTGGATGTTATTTACAGAAAGGGGATGTGTGAGAAAATACCAAGAATAGGTAAGCAGAGGTGTCATCAGCATGTGTGATAAAGAAGGCATTTAGGTTTAGGGAAAAACATGAAGCCTCAAGGCAGGGTGGGCCTGGGGCACCTGAGGAGCACTGTGACCAACAGGGCAGTACTAAATATTTAAGGAAAGAAATTATTCTTGAGAACTGTAAGCAGAATAAGAGAAATATCTATGAGTCAGTTACATAGGAAAAACCATAGGAGAGTAACAATATTTAGACAATGGAGAGAGTGAGACAGTGATGGCTTTGTAACAGTCCCCATTTTTCAAAAACCTTTTCTGAAGACTATAGGGTTAATTCATTGAAAACAAGTTGTTATGGATACATATTTAGCAATTAAATGAGGACAATGAAAAATGGCTGACCACCATGAGGAGTTAAGCTTCTGAAAGGATACAAGAAGGAAAACTTTAACTAGCATGAGATTTAAGACACAGGACTGTAAACGTGGATGAAAATAAGTATACAGATACATTTTAAATGTGTTTGTTAGGAGTTAGTTTCCTGATTTTCCAGCCATCTCAGGAACAAAGTCCATCTTGATGTCAGGAACAAAGCTGAGTTGACATTCCCAGACCTTGGGAAACAACTTCTGTCTGGTTCTTTAGATGTATCATGTTTGTCTGTTAACCATCGAAGGATGAAAAGAGGGAAGTTGCCATTATCCTGTTATTTACTAAGGCACAGAGTCATAAAGGTGCTGCCTGTCTCAACTTAACTGGCTTTGTGCAGCTTGCTCACTCCTTTGTTCCCTTGTCATTCTGAATTCTGAATCTCCTGGTTCAATTGAATGTGTGCAGCTTGCCCATTCCTTTGTCTTGTACCACCGATAACTTACTTGTTTAACCCCTCATGCCAAGACATGATTGGTTAATGCAACAGCCCACCTCACCTCGCTTTTTATTCCCATCCTTAAAAAAATGTTGTATGATCTCCCTTTGAGGATGTGAGTCAGATCCCCAACTGGCTGCCTTCCTGCATGCACTGAAAATAAAGTTTTCATTTCCAGTCTCTCTGTCTGAAGTGAGTTTTCTCAGCTTCTTCCCTGAACCCAGGATGTTGTTGGATGAGATCATAAAAATACATTACTAAACGGAGAGGAACTGAAATCAGAAGTGGGGGTTGCTGGGTAAAGGAACAGGAATTATAATGAGCTATATGATAGTGGAAATTACTCATTTCAGAGGACAGGGGTCAGTAAGGAAGGAAAGTTAGGGGAAGTGTGTTGTGTGTTGTGTGTTCGTGTGTGTGCCTTTAACAAGTGTAGAGGATAAATACAACTCATAATTGGATTTGGTTTATTGCTTATATAATGTTAATTTGTTTCCAAATTACATGGGAATTCACATGCCTGCATTAAGAAGTCATACTCCCTGCCCCCAGTTGCCTCTAATTGGTAAATAAAGTTGCCTGTGGCCAGTGACTGGGCAGAAATACAGAGGTGGGGCTTTAGATTTCCTGGACCAGGAAACCCAGGGAAGAAGAAGGTTCTTTAGAATCACCATGCCAGGAAAGGAATAGGATTCAGGCTTGAGAGCTGTAAAAGATAGAAAACCATCCATGTAAGATCTGAGGAAGAGTGGCCTCAGGGGCCCCTCCTCCATTCTGGTCTGGGGTAGCAAAGATGGAATATAGATTTTAGTAAATAATAATTCAGGACTATTGGAGGGGAGGCCCTAGCAATGTGGAAGTTTGTGAGTAGCCAAGCCATTGAGCTACTTAGGGCATATTAAAAATAAAGCTCTTGTGTGTGTCTTTCATTTGAGAATCCAGAACACTGGGCAGTAGTGAGAAGTGCTGGTGGGAAGTTTAATCAGATTACTGTATTACTGTATCACATGCGTGACAATAGTGGCTTTATGGAAGGATCTGGTTTATTTGGAACATTATAAGGGAAAGTAGAGAACACAGTGTCAAGCATGCAGAAGGTTAAGTCATAAATAGACATGGAACTAAGAAATATTAGAAACAAACTTGCAAACAAAATGGTCATCTAACAATGAATGACAATGGGGAAAATTTGGAAAGATTTTAATTAGAGAAGAGTATGAAATGTGTGATTAGGCAGTGCAGTAATAGTTAAGAGTTGTGCAGACACACTGTGGAATATTCCTAGAGTGATGTTTTCTAGAATAAGACTGTTAATTGTAAAGGATACTAGCACTTTCATGTACTTTCCACCACATTCAGAGGATGATCAGAATTGGTGTCTGTGGATGGATAGATTTATTATGGGCTGAAGTTTTGTTGAGCAACTGAATGATTCAAAAGATTTAATGGAATTAAGGAAAGCAAAAAATAAAATAAACCCATTGTAATAATGTACAGTGCAATGAACTAGTTAAGGAATACATTGAATATAGAATGGAACTGACCAACCAACAGTGATAAGACAACAAAATCTATGGTTAAGTATGTCTAGACAGCAGGCTTAATCGAAGTATAACTGAGAATATAGAGGATGACAATAAGAGAATTGAGATTTTAGAGATGTCATGAGCACTGTGTACAAAACATTTTGCCTTAGCATATAACCATGGCTGTGAGGGTCTAAGTCGAAAACAAACTGTGGATTAGAAATGGCTCAACACCATCTAAAAATATCTGTGTAAAAATATCCACAGAAGTTAAGATTGCAGCAGCAGAAGAGAGAAAGAATGTGGCTGAATCCCCTTTATTCCAATCAGTTACTGGCTGAATCTTCCAAAAACCTTCAATATCAATCAGACTCAGTCCAAGAAGGGGATAATGGGGCATGAGAAATTGAAGACTTTTGGTCCTGAGTGTCGACCGACCATCAAATCCATTCAGCAGGACTTATTCACATGGACCTCTCGCAGTACAATAGGCTGGGAAGGGCTTTAATAGAGTGTCTTAAAGATAAGCTAGCCATTCTTCTTTAATGGAAGGAACACCAGGCTAGGACAATGGAGTAATCTTCTACAGAGTTCATGAGTTGTTTTTGTTTTCTGTTTCATGATGCTTGGTGATTCTAGGAACCATGCAAATCTAGAGACACTCTAGTCTCAGAAAGATAGTTAATTCTTTGATAAAACAAGTAATGTGTATATGAAGATGGCTTTGGTATGACATGCATGGAGATCTCAGCCTTAGCCACCACCTTCATCAAACTCTCACATAGTAAGCCAGTAGTTTCTTTACTATAAATCAACTATTGGTTAAGAACTGGACATCTAGGGGATGTTACAGTGTTTCCAAAGCCCAGAGGTAAATTATTTGTTGAAACTAAATAACTCAAACCATCTACCTCACAGTTCATTATGTATACCAGCTGATAAGAACCATATTTGCCCATATAAACCTTCTTTGTCATTTCAACCTTCTGAAATCTAACTGACCCAAATACATACATTTCCATGTTGTTTGGTACATAGTAGTATGCCTCTTTCACTTGGAATTGAAAGTAATATGTTATGTCAAGTGCCAAACTTCTCCTGATCTGTTAGTTTTACTGTGCCTGAATAGAACCAAAGATACAATATATTAGCTATTATTTTTTTTAGCTTTCATATACCTTCTATATGAACAAATACCCAGCAATAAACAACTTGGGAGAGCAAAGGTTTGTGGGGAGCAAACAGAAGGTGGCTATCATCCTTGCAGCCATCTTGAGCCATATACCCTGACAAGAGACTTGATTACAATAGTGCTGGCTCTAACAGTTTAGCCCCTAAGGCTTTGGACAGTGTGGGTCCCAACATTGATAGAGTGGTCCCCAACATTTTGGCCCCCAAACGTGGGCTAGTGCAGTCTTGACATTTTTGGCGCCCAACGTGGGGCAGCTCAGGCTGCAACAAGGGTTTATGTTGCATAACTGTTTAAGGTGATACAGTCCATTGTGGTTCATAAGCATAAAGAGAACAATTGAATCAGAGGTTCCTGGTGAGCCACCTCATTTCATTATTTCATCACTTCTAAAGCTTCCAAATCTCCAAAGATGATGCTGTCAGCATCATCTAAGACCCTGTAAGGGATATTTCATATACAAATCACAGTATTCCAAACTTTACCCAGGTTGGCTCATCTGTTAATGGAAAATACATCTAGTCTTACTTCCAGATCCTTATGGTCATTCTACCCATAGCCTGGAACTCATGATATCAGATGAAGCTATCCCCTGTGACCTGTTGCATACATGCTCTCTCTCTCTCTCTCTCTCTCTCTCTCTCTCTCTCTCTCTCTCTCTCTCTCCCTCTCTCTCTCTCTCTCGCTCTCTCTCTCTCTCTCTGTGTGTATGCATGTGTGTTACTTTTTTGGAGTAGGATCTCAAAGGAGGGGACTAATAGGCAGCCTATATTTTAAAGGAGCAGAAGTTAGAATCACTTCTGAGTAACATCAAATTACCCATAACTAACCTACATTACGACAAGGGCAGAAGATGTGGGGCATTAGTGACTATCTTCCTTGAATAGTGCTTTAATAGAGTCCCAGAGGTGTTTAAAACTAGAGGGGGTGGTGGTGATGGTGGTGATATTCAAGCAATATAGAAGAAATGAAGTCTTTGTGCTCACCAACAAACACAAGAGAAAGCAGGGAAGTTAAACATACTACCTTGTCTCTTTAAAGGAAAGGATGCATTGACCTGTTTTCCAGCAGAAAACTAGAAGTAGATGTTGATAACCTGGAGATCTTTTAATATCTGTAGATTTAGGCTTCCCCCAAAGCACCCAGAATCCTGAGAATTG
Source organism: Arvicanthis niloticus (assembly GCF_011762505.2). Lineage (NCBI taxonomy): Eukaryota > Metazoa > Chordata > Mammalia > Rodentia > Muridae > Arvicanthis > Arvicanthis niloticus. Next base: position 6,187,451 of record NC_133435.1, read on the forward strand.
TTCTCAGTCAATGGAACCCATGCTTATGGAAGAGGTCTGTGTAGTTTGCAACAGAATCTGCTATTATACTTATTCCTGTCCCTTTCTCTCTAGACCATTAGCCTGAGCATTGTTTTTGAGTCAGTGGAAACAAGTTTTATGAAAGACGTCACAAGGATTTTGCAAAGGACATGTACTTTGGAAAGAAGCTTCAGTGTAGTCATGCCTTAAGTTTTATTGTAATAATTATCACCAGGAAACTTTTCTCCAAATTTGAACTATGCTTACGTATGTCAAAATAAACTGCCCAGGGTCAGATTCTAGAAGTTTGAAACAGCCGAGGTAACTAAGTTGTTTTGTACCAATTTCTTCCTTGCCTTTTCAGATTGTCAGGAACCCCTGTAATGTAGGTGCTATTTAAACTTGTCCACCTTTATGTTAACCTTCTAAGATTCTAATATTAAATATACTAGGTATGTGACATTTCTACTAAATATTCAATGGAAAAATGATGTTGGGATATGTCTTGCTGTCAGTTTCAAAGTGGTGGGCTCAAGGTTAATAGCTAGCTCAAGGTGTGTACAGAGACATTTTTGTGTTCTTCTTGGCCATTTATGACACATGAGCCATACAAGGGGCTTCTGAACCAAGGATTTGCTGCTGGCTACCACATATGGCATGCTCTTTTCAGTTTGAGAAAGCTATTATTTGGAGATAAAGAGCAAATAAAAAGCAGATGTCAGAAAGAGGGGGAAAAAGAGCTATTAAGGTAGAGGTGAATTCTGACATTTTAGCCAAAAGAAGGCACATCTCCCACCTGGAAAGGCAAGCTGGGAGAGAGGATATTTCAAACACAGCTGAAGGCTGCTTTATCCTTTTGGAGCCTTGCTCCCTTTTGGACTTTGAGAATCCTGTGGCTTTAAACATTCATTTTATCTTCCACATTAATCAGTGGGGAGGAATAAGACATGCTGACAGATCATGTCTCTCTGACACATTCTATCAAAACTTGAAACTTGGTGCTTGGCAACAAAGCCATGTCACAAAGTAGGAGCAGGATAAAGAACTCTACTCTCACACAAACTCTCTGAACTTAATGACTACCATGTCCACAGTCTTAAAGTGACTTCTCTTATGAAAGAAACTTTTTATAGGGAAGCAGAAAATTTATATGCTTTTAATTATTAAATTCTTTTAAAAATATTTATTTAAATTTCATTTATGTATGTGCCTGGGTGAATATGTGTATGTGCATGCAGATGCTCACTGAGGATAGAAGCAGGTGCTATGTTCCTGGAGCTGCAGTGGCAGAATGCTAAGAGTCATCAGATATTAGAGATGGAAACCGAATTCTGGGTCTCTGAAAGAACACCAAGCACTCTTAAGTGTTGATCACTAAAAGAAACAACAGCAGCAGCAACAACAAAATAGTGATCATGATAATAAGGCTTTACAATTATCTGAGTGGAGCTAGAAATAACTCCAAGGTACTATTTACCCATATTGCAATAGAAATCATACCCCCTGACATCATGAAAATTGGTACATCTATACTTAATGATCAAACCAATCACGTATCCTCTGAAAACCACAAGTCTCTTATGTGTGCTAGGTATGTGCTATGAACTTCACATAGAACATCTGCTCCTTTTCTAAGGCTTTGGAACACTGACTTGTCAGTATTCCCAGGTGGTTGAGTAATAGTGGCCACTCAGTTGCAAGGTTTCAGAACTCAGACTATATATAGCAGGTTTAAAAATCTAGAGATTCCTCTAAAGTGACATGCACTGCTGTGAGGACCATGATGATTACAGTGCTGTGCATTGTTTGTTTGGGGGTATTAACTGGTTTGGGGAGATCTATGTTGTAACAGAGACACCATATAAACAACTGAAGAAGAATGCAAATAGGGTTTTGCAAAAGCTGTCCGGGCTCAGAAAGGAAGGTAGGCCTACGGGGAGGGTCACATCACCACACTAGTACATTCTAAGGAGAGGTACCACATTTGCTTTTGAATGATATAGTGGAGTGCAGAAATTGTAGTTGTAACAGATCTCCATGCCAGATAAGCAGTTTGAGCAGAGTAGAGTGCCAAAGAGAAGAAGGCGGCATCAGAATAAAAAACCTGGGGAGGACAATTTCACAGACATTTTCATGTGTACTGTATGACTTTTAGCTTGGTTTTATTTAGACAGAGATGCAATCAAATCTTTAACTTTCCTGGGAACTTTACAACTTCATGGTAGCTGTACTATCAACAATTCTTACTTAGTATTTACCCATATTGCAATATAAAATCATACTCTCTTAAGGATTAATTGAGCAATAGTATTAATGGCACTCTTCTTTACTGAAGAAGGTGAAGCAATCAGTTTGCAAGGATGATAATCTTTAAATAATAAAGGGAGGAGTAAATAAAATAATGCTTATGGTATTTGGGGCAGGAATGATGGTTCAGTTATTAGGAGCACTTGCAACACACACATGCAGAGAGAGAGAGAGAGAGAGAGAGAGAGAGAGAGAGAGAGAGAGAGAGAGAGAGAGAGAGAGAGAGAGAGGCATATATAGACAAAGAGGCACATACACACAGATAAAGGTAAAGATAAATAAATGACTCCTTTTTCTGTGGTAATAACTGCTGCAGTATGCATCTTTCCAGTTCCCAGTGAAGACATGGCTGGCTGCAGTTTTTCTCATGGACATATTTCATAGAGATACAAACTAGAAAATATTGCATGTGCTTCACACTATTTTGATGGATTAATCAACCGTGTGTCTAACTGCATCTGAAGTTATATTCCTTGAGTAATTGTAAAGAATTAATCACTTGTGAGATTTATGAATAAGAATCTTGTCTGCCTTTTGAAATGAAGAAACAGAATGAAATTAGAAAAAAAACTTTCTTACTCCAACTCCATTTGCCAAAGCTCTGCTTTTAGAATTTTAGATCTTTCTTATAAATGTATAATGGAGGCTTTCCTTTGAGTTCTTGAGTTTCTTTAGTATTATAATTTAAGCTAATGATAGCTAACACCCTCTTTGAGTTTCCATAGCAGCTATTACAATGTATCTAATGTTATTAATACTTAAGAAGGAACCACTCAGATTTCAAATATGAGACAAATTGAAATTTTAAGTATTAATTGAGCACCACTGTTAATGTCACCTTTGTTAAACTATGGTGAAGGCAATATGCAATGCTTCATTAGAGACAGAGAAAGACCTTAAAGTGTAATGGTGAAGTGATCTCAGTTTGTAGCAGTTTGCCATGTATAGTGATATAACAAATGACATTTCACTCAAAGCTCCAAAATTTAAAATATTCAGACAAGTAAAAGTAAAAATTATCTATTTAGCTGTTTGAGAGGTAGATAAGAACACTTCATTTATCAATGTAGCTACTTTTCCCACGACTGAGACTTTAGTTAGCATGAAGAAAGGACCAGATATGCTGGTACATTTGTGCCTTAAAATAAAACCTACATATGTCTGCTTTTGTAGAATCATGTGCTATAAGTCTTGTGCAGCATGTGTCTCAAGAGTTTAGAATATCTGTCTGCTTCTGTCAATATGTTGGTTTCTTATATAATGTTTACTTTTGGTTTTGCCATGATGGGTTGATACTAATGTTGTCAACTTTATAAATTCTCCATATGCAAAAAGTGATGTGTGTATTTGTGTGTGTGTCCCTGAACTTTCCACAGTTTTTCTTACAGCATGTGTGAGTAACAGTTTTACTCTATTACTCAATTTCTGAAATAAAACTAGAAATTCTTATAAAATTTATGTAAATTTTATTTTCTATAAAATATAATCTCTATGCACATGGCCATGTTAGGACTGCAGGAAGAGGTGTCAGGAAGAAAGGACTGATACTTTCATCCAAGCCATAGTGATTTCTGTGATCTCTTCACATAGTACAAGCTGTCCTACAACACTAAGAAGTAAATATTTTATTCTGTTTGGTATTAATCCTTGTTATTTTCCATTCAATTCCTGTATGTTTTACACAAAGCCAGAAGTGGTCTCTTCTGTTTTTTTTTTCTGTAGTTTTATTCTGTTTTCTTGCTTTAGCACATATTCAATTCCATGACCAACTAAAATACAAGATGTACAAGCTGGTAAACTGAGGAATAAATAATAGAAAATAATATTTGTAAGGTATGAGTATCTTTTTCACCCACACAGTCTGAGTCAAATGACATTAGACATTTTTCATGTTGTGTACATGGGTCCACTTGGCCACAGCATAGATTGTGTTATGGTTTTTATTAAGTATCGTTAAAGTTGAGTATGATAGAGGCAAGAGTTAACCCATTCATCACCAATTAGACTGTAAGTAATCACATAAGTATTTCGGATAATTAGAACTAGCTCATAGCAAAACTTCAAACATGTTTGCAAGTTTGCAAAATGGGAAAAATCTATAATGTTTATAAACCAAAACAAAGTTTTAAAAGACAAAGGAAAAGGTGATTGGAAAAATAACCCATTGATTTTTTCCCCCTAGGATATTTTTAAATAAAAATACTGAAAATAAATGCATATGGTAGCACCTAACATGAGTGATCAAGGTTAAGCATTAAAGTCATTGTGTTTTAATAAAGGGAGGTACTGAAAACTCTCATGTATCTGATTACTTTTGTGGATTCTTGTGAACTCTATTTAAAAACAAATTAACCAAGTAAATAACATCATTCAATTACTGTTCGTTGTGCATCTTTATCTTCTGGTGTACTCAGATACAATGTCACAGATCTTAAGTTCACACAACTGCAGGCCAAGGCTTAAAGCCCTTTTCATTTGTTCTTGTCTAAGAATTAGGTATTTGGACAAATGCATATTATTTAAATTATCGCTGCACTGGTCTTTCATATATAACTATGACAAACATATAGAAATATTTTTCATAAGAACTTTGCATAAAGTTGAACCAAGCCGTTTCCTATTGCACTTGACAGTTCTTTCAAAGAACGTCAAGTTTAAGCAAATACAAATGCGCTAAACTCAAATTTGGCCTAGAAATGAAAAGTGACAGCTCAACCCTGAAATGTTTTCATTACTTTAAATCTAAAGATCAGTTGGCTGAAAAAAAAAAGGTAGGAATGGAAAAGACAGGGTAGTTGCTAGGGTAGTTTTGTACAATCAACAGGTCATGAATCACTCATCTGATGTCTTAGATTATCATATATTAACTAAAAGTTAAATAATGGTTCAATGAAACATTATAATCACTGCTTTGTCAGTATTGTAAAAATTAAGATGATGCAAAGGGGCCAAGTGATGTAGTCAAAAGTCTACTTGATTTCATCAAAACCAGATTTGGAATTGAAATTAAATATTGGGAAGGGACACATCTGTAATCTCAGCATTCTAAATATAAAGTCAGGAGTCTCAGGAATTCAAGGATATCCTTGGCTACAGAGGTGATCAGGGTTAGCCTAGGATACATGAGATAGTCTTAAAATGACTTGAACTCCTACTCTATCAACCAAAGGCAAAGGCCAACAAAACTAAATCAAAATATATATTTATTTCTGCGTGACTGGAATTTTTTAATAATAAATGTCTTACTTATAAAGTTCAAACTTGTATCTCATTGTGTGTTACAGATAATAGATTATACATAGAATACACAGGATAATAGTATGGTTTAAAATGTTCCTGAATATAATGCAGAATGTTGTAAAAATATTAATGGCTTTTCAATTATCTTAACTTATTAAATAGCCTTTTATTTGGAAGTTAGTCTAATGTAGTAAATGAAAAGACAAAATTTGACAGAAGTATTTAGTTATTTGTGAAGATACAGATTACATTTCTGTTGTTCTTTTAATTTCATGGAAAATCCATTCACAGTGAACATTAGGGAAAAAATCTAATAAATTTATGACTCAATTCCAAGACAGGTCAAAAATATTATCACAGAGTTATGTTCAAAATGCAAACTAATACAATTTGGTGTGTTTTGCCACATAATAAATTGATTTACATGATATTTAACAAACATTTTAATCAAATATAGGATATAAGTTATCTGTTTAAAAATTTACAATATAAATTATATATTTTAAAGTTTTGGAAAAATTATTCTAACAAAGATATATTGGATTATATATTTTTAACTTGTTATTGGTCCTTTATGAAAGATTGTATCATATGCCATTATCTTACTCATTTTTCTGCCTCCTCATTCCCATCCTTCACTATTCCAACTTCCATCCTGAAATAAAATAAATCTTATTGTGGAAGCTGTAGTGTGTTACAGTGTGTCAAACAGTATACCCTTTTGTCCACACTTTTTTTTTTCTTGCTTGCAAATGTTCTTTGCAACAGTCATTGGTCTGGTTCAAGACCTTTGGCTTATGCTAGACTATCAATAGGAAATCTCATTGGGAATTCTTGTTGATATTCTGTTGTTGCCTTCTGCCCTGGAGATGCAGCTTTGGATCTGCCATACCAGCCTCTTCACTTGTTCATTAGTGGGGTAGATGTTGGGGTTGGTCAACTCAAACCACTGGATCTGGGTCTGAGAGGTATCTGTACTGGTTAGCCCACAAGCTTTCCCACATCCACACCACTGGGGTGTGGCAGCTCATCCATGTTCTTGCCCATGCCCTTAGGGACTGCTCTATTTTGCTGCCAAGGATAGGTGTGTAAGGTCTGTTCTCCAAAGTGTTGCATCCAGTGAAGGGCAGGGCTAGCTCTGTCACTCTCATCACCCTGGGGCCGGCTCTCTCACCATAGATGGCAAGGGATGAGGGTGGGGAAGGGCATCTCTCCCTCAGACATACTACTGCACTGAGACAAGTTTTAGAGCCAGCTCTCCCATGTTCATGCCCTAGAGGCAGGTTCATCCCTTCTGCACAGCCCCCTCCCCCCGCCCCCATGACCCAATACTATCTCTACTGCCACCAGGGACAGCTTTCCATCTCTCATGCCCTCAGATCAAGCTCTTTCCTGATGCCCAGCTGAAGTTCTGTACAGCCATCAGTCAGAAACATGGTCCAGGGGACAGCACAGCCCAGTAATGTCTCTTTGGCAATGATAAGAAATAAACTCATAATAATGAGGAAAGTAATCCCAGACATGGACAGACCAACTTCCTACCTAACATGGATTGGATATATCTAAGGAAAAAAATTCTTCTCCAACCTTACGAAACCAAACCCTAGTGAGTTATTTGTTTGTTCTTGCTTTGTTTTCTCCCCTGCTTATGTTATTCTAGAAATGAGAGGTTTCATGCTCAATAAATTTCAAATGAGCTTGGTTAGTGAGTTCTCGTCTTCCCTGCTTAACTACAGATCAGCTAGGTGGTATCATGGCATCACTACTATTCTGGGCATTGCATCAAGAGAGTCTGCAGATGGCTCACAGCTCTGACCATTGGACAATTATTTTCTAAAAGTCGGAGTCAGCATGCTCATCTTGTCATGACATTGAAAGGCATAAAACACCACATGTTATCAGTATCTTAAATATATTGTCCATTTACCTTTGTTTAATTTCTCATATTTCTTAATTCAGGTCAGAAGTTAGGAATAGCAGGCAGTAAAGACATGTTGATGAAGCTAAATCCACCATGAGCAGCTTTGTGACTTTTTTTTTTCTTAGTAGAAAATAGCTATGTTGTGATATTTGATTTATCTTGGTCATCTGATAATTATCTGTCTACTACCTATGGACTGGGAAGCTTATATATTTATTTCCCTTTCATAGTATAGTATCATACAGTATAGACAGGTTGCCAAAGGATGTCTAAAACAGAGTGAAATGTCCAATTATTTCACCTAAGTTTAAGCTATGTTTTCTGTTTGTGTCAAAAAGGACCAAGAATAAGCTTTAATTTATGTAAAATCATCTAATATAGAACAAGCTCTATTTAAAGCCCTTTAGATATAATCAATTATTTACATCAAAATATTGTATGCCTTTGCTAGACCTGTACAGGTCATAAGAGGTGGGTGACATTGGCCTACTGCTGTGGCCTCTAAATCTTGGTGATTTTCACCATGTCACTGCTTCAGTAATTTCTTCCCTCCAGTACTAGCATAACAAAAACCATTTGATATTTACATACAAATCCATATGATGCTCTTCACTAATTTTAAAATGAGATACTTTTCACTATATTTATGGAAAGGAATGAATTACCTTGGAGGCCCAGGTGCCTCATTATTGCAAGCAGAGCCATTGGAATAAAGAATATGAGAGCCAGAGTTGGCACTGGAGAATTGCTGATGTTTAAACACACAGAAAATGTCATTTCCAGCTTTTCTGGTTTTAAAGTGCAATATGAAGAGAAGATGCCAGATTGTCTCCAGGGTGCAGCAGTGAGCCAACCTGATTAACCTTGAGCAGCCAGTGGCATTCATTGCATTTTTTTTTATTTGATAGGAAATAGTGAAAAGTTTTTATGTCTGAATACAGCCACATATGTTACGTTCACCATGTGTGATTTCTTTTTTTAACTCATAGTTCCACAATGCTCTTACTTAGCACATTCCTCAGTGGAATTTGCTGTGATTCCATTAGTTTATTTTTGGTTTTTTTTTCTGACATATACTAGTTACTCTTAGGCATTTGGGACATAAATTGGTAAATTTTATATCAACTGCAGAGGATTTTAACAGCATCCTTATCAAGCAGAACTGAAAATGACTTACACAATTGTTAAGCAAGTATATAGAAGGAGGCAACACATTCTGAATGGACAAAGAGAAAGTTTGTATTGGACCTTAGATATGTTGGGCAGAATAAAATAGCTATGCCATTTAGGACTGGGAGAAGTGATGTCATTATTGTGGCAGTGTTTTTCTGCAGACAAAGAATAGGTGAAAAAAAATGTAAATGCAATTTGAGTAAACATCCTGGATGCTACTCCAAGATGTCTAACTATTTCATAAGATATGTTCAAGAGGAAAATAGGTTCCCACTCTCTTTAATATTTAACTATTAATGATTAGATGGGGAGAGACTTCAGTAGGTTCTGAATGAGTTGAATTTTATTCCTTTCCCTTAACTTACCCACCCAAGCTGAAATGATTTTCTGTCACAAGTTAAGCCTGATAGTCAACTTGATGGAATCTGAAGTCAACTAAAAAAAATGACCTCTGAATGGGTGGGAAGGGGACTTCTAGAAACGAATACCTAGAGGGGGAAGATTCTCCCCAAAATTAGGTGGCTCTGTCCGTGGCAGAGAAGTTAGAAGAGGTCTAAGGGAAATCTTGCTTTGTCTTCCCTCCTTCACAGTTGGCTGTTCGTTCTGTTGTTGCAATTTCTTTCCCGACGTTAAAAGTAGCTTATTGGGAGGAAAAGTAAACTAAACGGTAAGGGCTCTCTAGGAATCTTTCAGGCATCCAATACCTGATGGTGATTAGGAAGGCACCTATCCTTGTCACATGAACACATCTGGGTTCTCAGCCTCTCCAGCAAGCAGATGAACACTGTTGGCTTACTTAGCCCTGTCATGTAAGCCACAAAAATAAGTCTTTTTAATACTATATGTACATTTTGTCTGTTCTGTTTCTTTAGTTGACCCTGACTAATGTGCTTTGAGTCCAGTTCTATTCGGATGCTGTTATAATCTCTATATTCAACATCATAAGGGACAGAATGAGAGAGAGAGAGAGAGAGAGAGAGAGAGAGAGAGAGAGAGAGAGAGAGAGAGAGAAGAGAAGAGAAGAGAAGAGAAGAGAAGAGAAGAGAAGAGAAGAGAAGAGAAGAGAAGAGAAGGCAGCAAGAAGACAGGAAGACAGGCAGGAAAAAAAAGAATGTTTTAAAAAGGTTGGGCTCACCACAACTGTACTTAAAAATAAAAATAATAGAATGGTAATAACCTCTGGTCAAGGTATCTATTGCTCTCTACTAAAACATTTACAATATAGCTTTTTAGGTTATACTTATACCAAGTTACATCTATAACAGCTTAGAAGTGTATATTCAGTGGGTTTGACGCATTTTCTCCCTGTGGCTACAGTGTAGAATTAAGATGGGCATCCTCTCCAGGCAGGCTTATACCCTGTCTAAGAAGCAAGTGTCCCCTATCCATGTAGTTTCTAGGCACACAAGCTGTATGGTGTATGGGGTACTTAGTGGTCTCACATGGGGTACTTAGTGGTCTTATGACTTTCTGGAAAACTCATTTATTCTTGAAGAATCATTTTGTACATAACTGTCTTCAGGATAGCACACATTAAATTTGGAAGAGACACATAAGACAAAAGAGACATTAAGCAAGCAGTATTGAAAAGGGGTGTGACATGATGACACTATCCTGCAGAATCTATGACGTTTTTTTGTGTATGTGTATGCTTGTGAATGTACATGTATGTGTATGCATGTATTCCCATGTATTTGGAGGCTCAAGAACAATGTCTAGTGTTCTTCTTCTGGTGTTGTACAAATTTTTTTTTTTTTTTTTTTTTGTGAGTTAAGCTTTCGTATAGGCCTGGAGCTTACTGACTGGGTTATCCTAACTGGCCAGCAAATCTAAGAATTATCTATATCCATCCAAATAGTAGTATCACAAGTGCTTGCCACTATATATGGCTTCCTCACATGCTTCTTGAGCATTAACACAAGTTCTTAGACTTGCATGTCAAGCACTTCAGTAACTGAGATATCTATCCTGGCCCTGCTTCACACTTAGCTATACAAAACTGTCAAGCATCAGTGTCCCGATGAGGAGTATAAGACTCTAGATACACTACTGTGTACCCAGATTCTGTTTCCTTTACTGTTTTCCTTCATAGTCTTTACTCATTATGGCAGGGGACACAGTTAAGAAATCTACCACATTTAAAGGCCTCTTCATATTGCTATAATTTTGTAAATGTAATGATAGATATCATGACATAGCGATTAAAGTCTCTACTTTCATTCTGTAATTTTCTACAGGTAGTAGGTGGCTAACTCTTCAAAGCCTGATGCATAGAGCTGTCTATGTATCTTATGGAGGAGGGAACACCATTACTGCCTTACTTTCCAAGCTTCTGTCATTTAATGGCCAGCTGCAGGGCTCTCCTCAGTCCCTCATTCTAAGATGATGAAGCATAACGAATCCTAAATGAGGGAGGAAATTGATTCTGTTGGGCAATAAAGTATCTGAGAACTGCCTGGCAGGTCAGGCACATATTGCTGTGCCTCCCCATTTCTGTTTCACTCTGTTGTATGTCTCCTCCTTTTTTCATGCGAAGAAGCAAATAATTTTGACTTTGCAGTTCTGCCGAATTTATGATGATTAGATGATCAGTATTCCTGGCTTTCTAGCTATAGGCAAGAAGTGGTTTATTAAAGTTCTATTTTTCCTACATGAAATTGGGTTAGTGATTTGCCTTTTTCTCATGGGATTATTGGCTTCTGTAGGGAGTAGCTCCATATGATGGGTGGCCATTGCATGTACTATCAGCAAATGTAAAAGCTGCTGTTTTCTGGGTATGTATACTCTGGTCTTATCGTAAGGACTATAGTCCTTGATTTTTGTGTTGTTAAGGTTGTTGCCTGACATACTTTTCCTGAAGAAATACAAAACACATTTCCTCTTACTCAAGAAAGGGAGCCTTTGACAGACAATAGTTTAGGTACACCAAAGTCCAACTCAGTAAATTAATGACTTTTGTGGGGTTACTTAAGGGAATATGGGTAAAAGCAATTAGGTATTTGCAACTACTTGACCCAGAGACTCAGCCACAGCAGGATACATTATCATAGCTACCAAGGTGCAGCACATTCCCACTGTCACCATGAGTCACACATCCTCTACCTGCACATGCACTACATCTTGTCGTAAAAGGCCAGTCCTTCCCTTCTTCACTTTTTTTCCATTAACCCTCACCCAGAGGCAGTTTCTGTATACCTAATTTTCAATAAACCTCCCACCTGAGATGTGTCACAAGGTGTGACTTTGTGGTCTTCATTGCTTAGATTATAACACAGGTTGAAGTGTCTTCTTTACATGTAGATCACTTTTGTTTTTAACTTATTCCAGACAGCCTAGCTGTCTCTGCTTCTTCCAGGCAGTTTAGCTTGTTTGAGCATGTCTCTTAGCAACTCTCTCTCTCTCTCTCTCTCTCTCTCTCTCTCTCTCTCTCTCTCTCTCTCTCATAATGTGGTATATCTTTTGGGTCTATCTGTGGTTGCATGTCCTTTGCTTCTTTCCTCTCAGAGTGTCTAGATGCCACAGCACACCAGGCAAGAAGAACGAAGCACAGATGGGCGTATGTGGATTTCTGCAGGATCCAGGTCAGGCTGGGAGTGAGTACTGATGTGGAGAGGAGGGGTGGGGGGAGTTTTTCTGTGGTTCATAGTGTTACAGCTCTTTTAGATCTTTAATGATTTTCAATAAAAAAGCTTCTGAGATTATCGTGGCTTAGAATAAAGGATATGGATACCTTTACTCAGGGTGGATTTGAATGCGTATACTTCATTTGGGGTGAACCAGAGGTATCAATGGACCTTGGAGAATGGGAAAGTGTTTTCAGGGTAAATGAAAATCATTGGTTAGAATGCAAAGTTATCTAAATACCTCATTTGCATGAAGAGGCATTCCAGGAATCCCAGGTACTTTCTGGGTTGTTTCTTATGGAGTTGGGTAAGAAGAAGCTCACCAAGGCTAAGTGATATTACACAGGTATAGGGTGGGGGTTTTGAGCTCCCCAGACAAGGTCAGAGAAGAAGAGCCTGGCTGGTAAAAGGAGTCCACCATTTTTCACTGAGCTCAGTGCTTTGTGGTAATGTTAGACTTTTATCTTAGTTATCAGGGCTCAACAGCTGGGAGTCACAGAAGCCTAGCATATATGATTAGTTTCAGGAACTTTTTGAGGCTACTGAGTTGTTCACTTCCTGAATTTAAGAAGCTTTCCAGCTGGATGGAATGTTTCTTTGCTTAGAATCCCTGATGTTTTATCTCCCCATTAACATCCTCTTTTCAATTTTTAAAAAAGTTGGATTTCTTACAAGATGAAAAGTTTTATCTCAGAAGACACTGCTATAAAACAATGTCTACAATAGAAACTTTGTCTCTGGTCAATGATTTTCAGAAAATATTGTTGAGGATACACTTTGAAAAGGCCATCACCCTCTTTATTCATCCCTTACTTAATGATCCATGATCCACGTTTTTTGCTCTGTCCTTTCTTCATATTTTTAAACTTTTTTGGTGGTAAGTGCTCAGAAAACAGAAATTCCTTTCATCAAATGACATTTTTAATATAACACAGGCATGTAAGATGAGTAAAAGTTTAAAACAAATTTACTTTTAATATCTGATTATTTCTTAGATATTATACAACTAAATAGAAGTTGATATATTTGAAAAGGTGATATATGATTAAATAATTGTAACTAGACATTATTTAAATTCAGGTTGTGGAAGCTGATCCTGCCTTATAGTTTCCAATGTTTTAAAAAGTAGCAACTGTTGGAATGATTGATTCTAAGATCCAAACCAGGCACTGTCCCCCACCCGCCCCCCCAGAATCACATATGGACAGAGGATTTACTGCAACAACATGAGGTTTAATGATACCAGTGCATCAGGTCTCTTTTGCATGCAGGCAAGAGAATCCCGAACAAAAGCTGGGAGCAGTTCTTATACAGAGCTCACAAGGGCAACCACAAAGGACCACAAAGGCTGACCTTCTCAGATCCTGTCTCTAGGTGACTAAGATTCACACATTACTTTTATGACAATGAGTGTCTTCCATTTGCCCAGGTTTACCACATTAAGGGCTCAGCTTCCTGACTGTCTCCCATCCTGGAATGTGTCTAGGTGCTCTGGGCCTTCCTCACCCACGGTGGGTTCCCTTCCTTGTGGTCTGAGGAATGTTAATCAGCCTCTCCCTTCTTCCTCTGGATATTAATCCAGCAAGTGTCCTCTGACTAAGGAATGTGCTCCTTCTGGAATGTGTCCTGGGGCAGTGAATTCTAAGTTCAAACCTAGACCTAAATTTCTCATACAACAAGTGCTGAAATCAATGTACAAATGAGGGACCCAGACAGAATAAATGAATTTTATTTATAGAAAAATTTATTTACTATTAGCTGTATTAATTACTTTTTACTTCTCTTTTGAAATAAAAGCTAGGGATTGTGACTTATTAGAATCAAGCATTCTGGAATTTTGGTGGAAAGTGTGTGTGTGTGTGTGTGTGTGTGTCTGTGTGTGAACTATCATGATAAAAAGAAACTGAAAGTATCATGGGTGATTATTTTCAGAAACTTTCTGGGATATTATGAAGATAGTATCTGTAGAAAGAGGCTGGAAAATATATATTAATTTTGCTATATAGATTGTGGTAGAAATCAAAATATCCTTGCAAACGTTAAGGATATATAGATGACGGCTTCTCTTCAGAGTTTCATGCAACAAAAACCTAAGTATCTAATTGAGGCTACATGTGACAGTGTATCTGGTTATGTGTAGGGTGCCCATAGAATGAGAGGAGTTGGTCTATGCTAAATATGTGTGTGTTTAATATAATTTCATAAAAGTCCTGCATATCAATTAATAAAACTTGTAAGATGGCAAATACGCATAGTCCATGTGATTAAAGTGGGTGAGTCAAAGAACCATACGCTGCCTTGGACTTCGTAGCACTGGGAGTTTGTTATTTTAACTGACACACACAGCAGCTGCAAAGATCATTTTTATGTTCATTATATTTACTGTGTTACTGAGAAGATTAGAAGCCCCTAAAGTATATCTTAAAAGACTTTATTGCTTTGTAACAGGTACTGACTCCATTAGTGGAGCCCCTTGGATTAGTAATGATGTTCTTAGGAAGAGACAAAAGAAGGAAAGAAGTGGAATTGAGTCTCCATCCAGCCCTGGACAACCAGTGGTGAGTGCCAGCCTGTCCTCAGGGAAAAAGGTTGTCATTCTGAAGATCAATGGGGTAGTTAGACAGGACTAGTGGAGCCCTCTCTTCGGACCCATGTGGTACATATCTTCAATTCACAACATTTTTAGTATTCTAATTTTTTATAGTTTAGATCAAGAGAGATGTCTCTGGGGGAAAATATGTTTGTAGTCAAGCCTCATGACCAGAGTGGGACCCTGGGATCCATATGCTACTTCACCACTTTTAGCAATCTTACATATTTTTCTCTGATAAAAATATAACATTTTATGTGCTGTAGAACAATATATATATTTGAAATAAAAGAATCAATTTATATAAATTTGAGGCTCAATTTGATATCCAACATATTTTTATATAATTTAGGTCTATGCATCTTCACTACATGTTATTGAGAATTTTAAAGACTTTTCTGTACCATACCTAATTACATTTAAGTAAAGAGAATACTTAAAGGAAAAAACCCTGTAATTTTGTATAATTGAAACATTTTCATGTTATAAAATAAGAAAGGTAAACTACAACTTTCTTAGTACTGTTGAGTTTAAAAGACTTCACACATCACAGGGTCTATAAAGGTGCATGCAAGGAAAAGATATTTAATTCCACATAAAGACTGGCACAAAATTTATGTTCTCCTGCCAAGTATTGTAGTGCAGTCTTTAACACAAGGCAGAAGCAGGCTGGTCTTTGTGAGGTCAAGGCCAGTCTGGTCTATTTATTGATTGTTGGTTTATCCTCTACTTATTAGTGAGAAACTCTCTCTCTCTCTCTCTCTCTCTCTCTCTCTCTCTCTCTCTCTCTCTCTCACACACACACACACACACACACACACACACATTGTGTAATTGAACTATTTCCTAGTAATGAAATAAGTATAAAATATGACATAATAAAGGATAAAGGTGTGTGTGCATGTGCGTGTGCATGTGTGTGTGTGCGTGTGTGCGTGTGCGTGTGTGCGTGTGTGCGTGTGTGCGTGTGTGTGTGTGTGTGTGTGTGTGTGTGGACTGTATGAAATCGGCATTAATAGAGTTTAAATTTGATAGTTTGAACAAAACCCTGAAAAACATTCTATGTGTTGCTTTTTAGAAAATAATTCTCACCCCCTCCCCCAATATTAGAAAAGAAAGCAGGGAATACTATTTATCTCAAAGGAAAAATAATCTCCATTGGTAAAATGGAAGAGTCTTTTAACTTAACAAGATCGTTTCCACATTACTTTTTTAAACTCTGTGCTTATCTATATACATATTTCTCCCTTTTGCCTTAACAATTCCACACATGTGTCCAATGCATTTGGTTGGGCTTTCTCCTGTTACTCTTTTATCTGCCCCCATACCCTCTTGTTGACCTTTCTCTTCTTCCTAGACACTCTTACTCCTAGTTCCATTGTCCTTCTGTGTTCATGTCTTTTTCAGGTATTCACAGCTGCTGTGTCTTTGTGAATATAACAGTCACTCAATCTAGAAGACAGTATTTCATAGCACCCTTTATTGTCTGGCTCTGGCCATCCCCCTCCGTCTTCTGTGTTGTTCCCTAGACCTTGCCAGTATTAAAAAAATGACATGCTTTGTTATGACAGTATGTCATGGAAAAGTCTTGTTTCCTAGGAAATGGGTGTGATTGGTTGGTAACTTTTCAGTGAAAATGATACCTCTTCCTTCTGCCATAAACCAAACAATACTGAAAATTTGCTGAACTAAATACACACTTCAAAACCTAATATAGATAATTTTTATTATATATTTTGCCTTCAGATATTTGTACTTAAACTGGAATTGAAAATGGTATTTATGGGCTTTAGTCCATAAAATTCATCAAAGGATTTTATGAAACAAAGTAGGGTTTTCTCTTCTCAAGAAGTATAAATTCATATAAAATAAGGAATGTGCTTTCAGGGGACTTAAAGCTCTCAAAATCATCAACAATGATCCTTCAGTATTGTGATCACTATCATCCCTCCCTCTCATCATGCTTAATTACTTTCCCCCCTACCTTCTCTCATGTTGCTATGTTCTTATACCAAGAACATAGCTGTTACATGATGTTCAGGTAACAGTAAGTTTGGAGGAGACTTCAGATCTGTTTAGTTCTTTCCATTAAGTCAAATTACATATTAGTTTCTCACATCTATTATCTATGATAACATAATATGATATAATATAATATATTCATTGAAACAGTGCACACATTACCTGAAATGCATAAATTTGGATCTATAGAGAATGAACTGTTTCTAACTGCTTTAATATTTGCTTGTGCAGTTATAAAACAAAAAGATAAGATAAGCGCACTATGTGAATCTATGTGTGTATTGTGGGGAGAGAACTTTACAAAGGCTCTGCTCATTGCCTGATCCCATGTGTTTCTAAAGAACTGTATATAATGTGTTTTCTGTTTAGTGAAACCTAAAACCTTCATAAAGAAAGGAAATTTTCTAACAAAAATTTATTTTTTTTACTAAGCCTGTCTCATTGTTAAGTGGAAAGACCTGGCTCTAGAAAGTAACACAGAAATATGTTTTTTCCATTTGAACATATTAGGTATATACCTAGATTTCACAAGAAAAGAAACATGTTTTCATTGTGGCTTTAGCCAGTACATTTCTGGTTCCTAGAGTAAAGCTGTAACATGGACAGTCCCCAGTGTGGAGATTCTTGCCAAAATAAACAGCCAAGGGAGGTCACAGGAAAGCCTTAAGCATGTCAATCTCACAAACGCGAAGGCAGAGCCCCCAAAATGCATGTTTGTTTTGAACATATGCAACATGGGAATAGAGGAACTAGACAAAGTCAGCTAGCAAGAAGCAAGGTTTCAACCCAAGGACAAGAAGGAGTAAAATCTTCCATAAGCAACACTACTCTATCAGAAAAGAAGGACATGTTGGCTTCCACAGGAAACTGCACCTGCTGTGGCAGAAATCCCTGACATAGAAGTTAGGTTATGAGGAAGCATGAGAGAAGAGTCCAACTAAGAAATATTGTAAACATAGGCATAGCTTGAGAAACTCTGACCAGTTAGAAGAAAGGATTTTGCAGCGAAGTACAGTTTACTCAGATAACACGTCTTCACTTACCACACTGACAGTTAGTTAAGTGCTTGCAATTTCTTTCTTTCTTTTAAATATGCTGCATTGAATGATTATGACGGGAAAGAGTAAAAATATTTTTTTAGACTCTAGGTTGGGAATTATTAGGAAACAGAATGGTGTGTCTGGTGATGATGTCAGGTCTAAAGCAGAATCAAGAGCGATGATGCAAAAAAAAAAGGCCAATTTATCATCTGGATTATGAGATGGATCCCTTTGAAGTGGTAAGGGCTGATTTTAAGTGATATGTTCATTAATGCCATTTTGTAACATGTATAAGGATCAAAACTAACATTGCCTGCCATGCTAGTAGTCATGATGTTACATGTATGATTGAGACCAATGAGAAAAGGTGCAGATAAAATTACTTCAAGAAGAAATGTGGTCCCAGAACACCATGCACAGATGGTTGATGCATATAACCATGCATAGAAGGTTGATGCAGATAAGCATGCATGGAAGGTTGATACATGAGAAAACCATCAAGAATGAGAGACAGGTTTTAGCTGCTTTAGCAAAAAAATTTTTTTTACCACTAAAGCATCAAAATTCATACAACAGTGTTAGGTAAGTCATGGTTTGAAGCATGTAAATCATAAATTTATAATTTTAGGAGAATAGATGAGGGAAACTCTGGAAAAGTGTAATTTTGTGATGAGCAACTGTTTCTGTGTGAGTATACCTATTGTTCACTTGACACAGGTGGCTAGGAGTAACCTGACAGTTTAACAGAAAGACACTGAGAGTAGTAGTCTGTGAAAAGCCAACCCCATCTAATCCACAGCAATAGAATCTGCAAGAACCCAAGTCTCCTCATGACTTCTTATACTTATATATTCATAATCACATGTTCATCCAGGGGCTTTGTGAATTTCCATTTTGTAGGAAGGAAGATCCCCTGGGATAAATAAAAAAGAAAGATAGAAAGGAAGAAAGAATGAAAGAAAGAATAAAGAAAGAAAGGAAGAAAGAAATGGGAAGCAGCCTTAGTCCAAGATTCTGTGCCTTTTACAGGGTGTAAGATTTCCCTTTGAAAAGTCCTCAGTGAGAAAAGTCACTATGGGATGGTGCTCTCTGGTAACACCAGAGTTCTTTAAAGAATGAGGATGTTGGTAGCATTTCCATGGAAAGCGGGTTTTTCCCCTCTGTTTCCATGGCTCACTAGATTCTCGTGTTCAGCAGTAAACAAGAACAAGAGTAGGAAGCAGCATCCATCTCAGGAAAGATGGAACTGCATTTTCCATGTCTTCCTTTTATTTTAATTAACTTTTACAGATAGTATACAAAGAAATGGGATTTACTCTGCACCCTCATGTATTTATGCTTTATTATGCTCTCTTATTGATCCTCATCACCCAGTTCCTCTACCCCCTCGTTACCCATGTTTTGTTTGTTCCGTCCCCAGAATGTCCTCCTTTCTTCTTTCATGTTGTACATATTTCATTTCCTTCTCTGATTTCCCTCCCCTCTCTCTTAATTTATATCCCTCCTCTTATAATCTCCTTTATAATTTCATGTTCTACATATTTACACAAATATGTATCTAAGTATAAATATAGACTCTACGCAATGTTTATCTTCCTGGAATATGGTTTATTTCATTTATTGATCTCTAATTTCTTTTATTTTTCTGCCACGGTCACAAGTGGATTTTTCTTTATGGCTAAAAACAGGTCTGTTGTGTATCTTTAGCATTTTGGTTCATCTTTGTTTTGTGCTGTTGATCTCCTGGAATGTTTCCAAATCGTGGCTCTCATGAGTAGCATAGCAATAAACCCTGATGAACAAGCTTTTCTTTTACACTTGACAATTCATTTTTTCAGAGTCATGGTCACACAGTGAGATTCCCAACACACTTCAGAAGAAGGAAGTAGATATTGTAGTTCCAGTTTGTTTTCATTAAAATGTGGAAAACTCTTAAGTCCCCATTCAATGTTCGATTTGAATGAATGGTAGCCACCATAATATCCTGAGGGCAGATGATGGTTCAGAGGAGGAAAGGCATGATTTAAGCAGCTGTACATTTGTCTTCTAGAAAGAAACCAAGGAAAGCATATCAGATATTTCACTTTGTGTGAGTAATCCATTAGATGTGAATACTCAAGGCAAGGTTGTTGAAAACAATCGTAAGTGCCGGGCAGCCTAGAAGGCACGTCAGAAAAGTTGGCGCCCAAAGCTCTGAAGATTGTAGAAAGCCAGTCAAATGCTAAGATAACAAATATTATCTTCAGTTCTGATAGGGAAGGTAAAACAGGGTTATGTCCATCATAAGCATAGGCGCCAGCAGGGGAAATGCAGTCTTTTGTTAACATATCTGGGACCCTCCTGGGTAGCAATGGTCATAAGATGATTCTGAGGATAACAGGAAGAAGTGAACATGAAACTCAGATTGAGGAGCAGCTGGAGAGAAGCTTCTGGGGATCTGGCCATGTTTTGACATTGATGACAGGTTTTACATGGACCGTAGATTCCTTTAAATCTACATCATAGACAACCATGGGGCCAAAGGCAAAGAAAGCTGGGGAAGTAGAACTGGCTGTAGGAGGGCACGTGAGCTCTGCATTGAGTCCATGGGGGTTTTGTATGTCTACTTTAGCAATTCTACAAGCAAAGGCTTGGTAACTGCTGAGAAACGTCAGGGCTTCATACTATAAGATCTAATGTAGTATGAACATTAAAGGCAAGAGCAACCCAAAGAAAGTGACACAAAAGAACAGAATTGAAGGATCCAAGAAGTCACCTGAAGTGTGTACTGAAATATCTTATAACATTTCTATGCATTTGAAAATAAAGTGTTGAAATGTGGGAAGTAAATCTCTGGAGGAATTCTAAAGAAACTTGACAACCCACTGTTCTGTAGAATAAACCTTGGATTGGCTAGCCAATAAGTCTGTCTGTCTGTCTGTCTGTCTGTCTGTCTGTCTGTCTCTCTCTCTCTCTCTTTCTCTCTCCCTCCATTCCCTGATTTCTTCATCGAGACCATAAAGGCACAAGAGGAACTGAATTACAGAGTTCAAATGGGAAGACTTTCAAATGTTGTCCAACAAGGAAACTTCTGTTTTCAGAGAGCAGTTTAAAAGAGTAACATGTTGCAAAAGGTTTTTTCACAAAAAACTCAGCCTGGGGGGCCAGAAACATTAGATTTTACTTCTAGTCTAGGAATAATGAAAGACTCCACAGAGGTTCTGACCTATTTTGGAAATAAATGGGAAAAATATTACCAGGATTTCTTAGAAAGCTAGACCAAAGAGCCCGAATAAGGACTGTCTGAAGAAATACAAAGATGCTGAAAGAAAATAAAACCCAAGTAATAATGCCAGAATTTGTTTCTCTTCCATATGTGAGAAAACTTCCTAAAAGTACATTGACCCAGAAAAGAGGCTTAGCTAATAAGAAACTTCAGAGTGAAAAAATTTTCCTACTAGGAGTACTCTTATTGTTGCTATCATTTTTCCCTACATTTCCTTCTAAATAATAAATTCAAACAATGACACTAGAGATAGATGGCTTAGTGGTTAAAAGGTCTTGTTGTTCCTCCAGAGGATCCAAATTCAGTTCCCTGCATCTATGACAGACACGTCAGACAGCAAAAAGCTATAACTACATCTCCTAGAGATCTGATAACTTTTTCTTGTGTCTACAGGTCTCTCTCTCTCTCTCTCTCTCTCTCTCTCTCTCTCTCTCTCTCTCTCTGTGTGTGTGCGTGTGTGTGTCTGTTTCTGTCTGCCTCTCTCTCTCTCTCTCTCTCTCTTTTTCTCTCTCTCATTCTCTGTCTTTGTCTTTGTCTTTATCTCTCTGTCTCTGCCTCTCTCTCTCTAATCTTTTAATATGTGTCTATTTATGGGTTGGTGCTTGTGGATCACACATATATAAATACAAATATAACCAACATTTTAAACAAGGAAGGACAATCTGATGTTAAATAGGCAATCATAGAAAGAGTGTGCCTATGTTACAAGTCTTATTATTTTCTTCTGACACAATATGAAGTTAATCTGTTAAATACCCATTATCTTTGTCAGGGTCAGTTGAGAAGCAATATTGAGGTATGATAGCTAAGATAATAGCAAAGATATATACTTAATATCTAAAAATAAAAATTTAAACAATGTATCTTCAATGTATTCATAAAATGATTTCATGAAAAAAACTGAAGCCAGATTAAGCCATCCTCATGTTGACTAAAAATCTAGTTAATATTTTACCTGAGCTAGTCAAATCAGAATTAACCACGAAGCCAGTGAGATAGTTTCCTAAATTCCCTGGTATAATTGTGGGAATGATAGTCTATACTCTGTACTCCAAGAAACCCAGGGAAAATGTTGAGAAGAGTGAGTCATGGAGGGACAGAAGACATGCCTGCTTATTTTCATTTTCTAAACCCATATTGTGAAGATTCTGAGAACCACCAAAGTTGGTGACTAGAATCCCTTTGCAAGAAAACATGAAGTGAAGGGGAAGTGATGGGTAATCCACAGAATATTGTCCTTCAAACATGCTTGCATCCAATCTTAGGGGGAAGTGGGTGTCTTCTGTTACTTGGCAAAAGGGAGTAAGTATTGAGATGGAGTTCTGTCTATGCCTGTTCCTGAGACAACGTGTGAAAACCTGCACCATCTACCCATGGCCTTAGGAAGAGAGAGCATCACCAAGAAATGTGTGCAGCCTTATATGTTTAAAAACCAAGCATGTGAACTTTCCTCTAGGACTTTTGGAGGGGAATGAATCCTGTGGATGCCTTGGTTTCAGGGACAGTGAGGTACATTTGGACAGATCTCATTCATAACTAGAATGTCATCAATATCTGCTTGCTATTTAATAGTGACGAGTAAAAGTGAAAGCAATAGTAAAATTTTTCATTTTTACTTATCTATCAGTTTGTAGTTGTTGTACATGGTAATGGGCTTCATAAAGACATATTTTTATTCAAGTAGATATTGTGTCACATCTACCCCTCCTTTCCCCTTCTTTCTATGGTTTTTTTTTTTAAAAACAAGATTCAAAAAATTGCACAAAAATGTTGGAAGAATGAGAAGAATTACACAAAGAAATGTCACCAGACTTAATTTTCAATTCACTAAGTACTTCTGCCTTTGAAGATATACTTTCAATCTCATACTTAGGAGACAAAAGTCTTGACACAAATTTCCTGAGAGAGAATGGAATTATTTTGGCTCCTTTTAAGGGGGTGCCATCAATGTCATGGCAGGAAAAGCATGGTTTTCAGAGTAGTCTGTTATGGAGTGATAGGACCTTGCTGATAATATGGCTGAGACTAGAAGTACGTGCAACTTCCCAAGCCAACACCCCAAAGTTTCCAGACTCTCTCCAATATTCTTATCACCTGGGGACCCAGAAGTGTTCACTTTGGATATTATATCAGAGTTTTCAGACTGATGTCTACCATGAAGGTTGTTTCTATGAGTTTATTTTCTTTATGCTTTTTCCCATTCTTTAGTAATAATTACACACACACACACACACACACACACACACATATTTACATATATATACACACAATAATTTTGCTCATCAGATTTATATAATCTGATACAGTCAATGCAATGGAGCAATAGCATAGTGACAGATCCAGAGTTTTGAAGGTCATTTAGGAAGAAGGTTAGAGTTAAAATCATTGTGTTTTCCTTACTGCTGATGTGAAAATAAGATACAACTGCTTATTAAGATAGAGAGATGAAAAAAAAAAAACATTGCACATTAAAAAGTGCTTACCACTTTTCAGAGGAATGTAAAGTAGCTGGCATTAAGAAATTGCAGGAGAAGCAAGAGCCCTGGCTACATATAATCATTGGATCAAGTCTAAAATAATTCACTGTCATTTCGTAAGACTCATCTATCTTCTCTCAACACTAATCTACCTTCTGCTACTTAAATGGAGACAGGCTAGAGATCATCACCCTAACATCCATCAAGCCTTCTGGGAGAATTAATTGTTCTGGTTCACTGGGGATATAATATTGGATTTGACTTTTGGCCTAGACCTGAAATGCAAAATAGAATACCTTCTATGGAAGTTCAGTTTCTTTAGGAAACTGAAGTAGGGAATTTGTCAGCTGCCAGTGTTTGTTCCTTTGTTTTCAATCAACACAGCTGGAGAGATAGCTCAGTGGATAAAACACTCACCATACCAGGATCAAGTATGGGAGGAGATGAGAATAATAAACAGAGGGTCAAGAAATTGAACAGGGGTGTGTAGCAATGGTGGATGGGAAACTGTGGGAAGCCACTAGAAAGTCCCAGATACCAGGAAATCAAGAGCTTCCCAGGACCTAACCAGAATGACATTAGCTGAAATATCCAACAAAGGAGAGAAAGAACCTGTAGAGACCATATCCAGAGGTTAGTCAAGGCACCCAGTTGAGGGATGGGACCACCCACTCACCTCCAAATTTTTAACCCAGAATTGTTCCTGTCTAAAGGAAATACACAAACAAAATGTGAAGCAGATACTGAAGGAAGGACTATCCAGAGATTGCCCCATCTGGGGATCCATCCCATATACAGACATCAAACCCAGACACTACTGCTGATGCCAAGAAGTGCTTGGTGACAGGAGCCTGGTATAGCTGTCTTCTGAGAGGCTCTGCCAGAGCCTGACAAATACAGAAGTGGATGCACTCAGCCAACCATCGGAGGGAGCATGGGGACACCAATAGAGAAGTTAGAGAAAGGACTGAAGAAGCTGAAGAGGTTTGCAACCTCATAGGAAGAACAACAATATCAACCAACCAACCAGACCCCCTAAAGCTCCCAGGGACTAAACCACCAGCCAGAGCACATATGGAGGGACCCATGGCTCCAGCTGCATATGTATCAGAGGATGGTCCTATCTGTCATCAATGGGAAGAGAGGGCCTTGGTCCTGTGAAGTCTCCATGCCCCAGTGTAGGGGATTGCCATAGTAATGAGGCAGGGGTGGATGAGTGGGTGGGTGAGTACCCTATAGAAGCAGGGGGAGGGGAGAAGGGATAGTGGAGTTGCCGAGGGGAAACCAGAAAATATAAATAATTAAATATCCCAAAAAGCAACCAAAATCAAACAGACAACAGCAACAACAACAACAACAATAAAACAATCACCATACTAGCATGACAACCTGGGTTTGGATTCCTAGAACCATTGTAGAGTAAAAAATTCAGGCTCAGTCTGTAATCTCAACATTCCTAAGATGAGAGCTTAGGTAAAGAGAGATGAAAGAATTCCCAGAATTGAGGTGGGTGAGCCGAGTATCCTAGTGTACACAGTGGTGACAAATAAATGACCTTATTTTACGTAAAGGTGGAAGCCAGGACAGGCACTTGAGGATAAGTGAATATACTTCAGGATTCCTGTTTGCTCAAGTTTTTTGTTTCTTCCATTATCTATAATGGATTGCTAATGCATTAATTTGATTTATTTTAGGTGGCTGCTGAATCCAAATTTCAGTTCAAGTCTCAAACAATTCATGCTGCTTTAAGCTGTCTAAATATTTTATTGTTGTATTGACATAATTATTATTTTCTGGATCTTTCTGCTTTCTGTGTGTATATAATTTTAATATATAATTACATATGTTGAATTTTCATTATAATCATACATAGTCAATATAATTATTATCTTCATTGTGCACATGAGTTACTGCTTAGACAAGAAAACAACATTTGGAAGCTTAGGAAACATCCATCAGAGCAACTTCCCCAGGTATTTCTATTAACTTACTAATAGGTTATCTCCTATTCAACACACTGATTTCCCAGGAAGAGGTACGGCAAGGTCAGGAATTTGATTGGCTATAAATCTGTACCTTCTGTGTCTGATTTACTGATATCTCAGTCAGTAGCTATGAAAGACTAAAGATCTTAAAGAATTCAGGAAGACTAAATCTATTGATGTAAGTAAACTGATAAAGCATGTTGAAGAACAAATACTATTTAAGGTTTTGAGATATAATTCTTTTTTGTTAATGCTGTGATGTTCCATCAGTCAGCTCCATCCCAGTCTCTGTATCATGAGTACTATTGTAGCATCCTTTAGTACAGGCCACCTGAACATGAACACCCAACAGAGTGGGATGTTTTGATAAACTATTCTAAAAGCATCCTAGGAGGAAAGAGTTTATTTCTTCTTCTAGTTCCCAGGTCACAGTCCATCATTGTGGCAAGCCAAGGCAAGGACTCAAGGCAGAAATCTGGAGGGAGAGAATAGCCCAGAGGCCATAGAGGAATGTTGCTTAGTAGTTTGCTCTCTGGATTACTTGGCTGTTTTCTTGTATAGGCCAGGCTCATTTGTCTAGGGATGTCACTGCCAACAGTAGTCTGGGCCCACCAACACGATCAATTAGCCAGTTGAAAAAGTGACCCACAACCATGGCCACGGGACAATATGACGTCAGCAATTCTTCAGTTGATGTTTCCTATTCTAGATGACTCTAGGTTTGTGGCAAGTTGACAACTCAACTATGACACATTTCATTATGAGAGATAAATATTGGTCGCAGTTTTTAAGTTTACTATGAAGATTAATGAATCATTTTAGACAGCAAAAAAAAGGCCACTAACAAAATGAGGTAACTATTTATATAAGCTGTTCATATGCACTTTCATATATAGTTAAGTTTGATGGGCTTATTGCTGTTGTTGGTGTTGTTTTGTTTTATTTGGTTTAAGACAGAGTATCATTATAAAGCCATGGGTGGCATGCAAGTATCTATGTAGACCAAACTGGTGTCCTCAGAGAAAAGGTAGGGAAAAAAAGCAAAGGTGAGTCTTACGAGTGCTTCTAAATTTCAGTTTTTCTGCACAGCCATCTTACATTGATTTCTAAACTAGGGCCCAGGAAAGGCTGCAATCCTGTATGATAAAGGTCACATGTCTTAACACTAGCATGATGATGATAGATTAATTAGTATGCACATGTTCTGTTCACGAAGGAAAAGGCCAGACTAATGATCTAAAGATTACAGCTCACTGGGGAGATAAGGGAAACTCAAACATATTCTTAGGAAGAACCACAGATTCACTGATACTGACAGATCTAAGCTTTGACAATGGATACATGGATTTATGTATACTATGCATAAATTTTATGGCCATCAATATAAAGATTGAGAGAATTCTTCATCCATTAGGATCTGAAATATCTCAGGTGGCATTAAGTTAGGGACTGAAAATCAATGAGACCTATCTGCTTAAACATCTGTGAAGACAGAAGAATTAGTGATGCCATATGAGAAGACAAAACTTTTTTTTTTTCTCCTTCTACCATTATCTGCCTCAATTACCCGCCAAGGAGTCGATTACACCCTACACTCTGCTCATGATGAACTCATTTAGTGGGAGGCATGCGGGTAGAAAAATTAAATATGAAGCTTTCAAAGTTTGTAAAAAAAAAATATCATAAGTCATTTAAGAAAGCCTAAAACACAAACAAACAAATAAAATCATGGGCTGGAGAGACGGTAGAATAGCTAATAATGCTTTATATTCTCAAAGAAGAACAGATTCTGGTTCCTAGAAACAACCTGGGGAAGTTGACAGTTGCTGTTACTTTATTTCCAACAAGATCTCTTCTGGGGACACCTGTATATGTGTACACATACATGCAAGCATACATATAGCCATGCATTCATATATATTTACACATAATGAAAAATAGACCAAATTTTAAAAAATGTTACCTGATAATTTTGAAGTTAAAGGCTTTTCATTTATACTTCATTATAACTCAGGAAGCAAGAGCCAAAAACTATCTTTAGATTAGTTATAACCAAATAATAATGATGATGATAATAAAAAGTACGATTTCCTGTTTATC
Organism: Arvicanthis niloticus; assembly: GCF_011762505.2. Taxonomy (NCBI): domain Eukaryota; kingdom Metazoa; phylum Chordata; class Mammalia; order Rodentia; family Muridae; genus Arvicanthis; species Arvicanthis niloticus. The sequence continues at coordinate 6,215,194 of NC_133435.1, forward strand.
TAAATCTCATTGTGTCCAAATATGTAAACATGGTGTGGCATTTTTCACGTTTGACTGTTCATCAAGAAATTTGTTGCCATCACAAACTACACTCATAATAAGAAGACAATGGTTCTAAAAAGAGGACAATAAAAGTTCCAAACTCATGTAATGGCCATAAGTAGACCTTAAACTGTGTTAAAATATACATCTTCAACAATAGCTATGAATATTCAACCCAAGGAATGTAACCCAAGTTGATGTAATCATGTACTTAGTGAGAGGAATTGACAAAGTCATTCCCCCGCACCCCCCACTATGCAATGTTCCAGAGTATTCTCTGAGGCTGCTTTTCATTGTCTCCCCCACTCCTATTGTAGCTCTGCACAGCCTTCAGCTTTGCTTTCTTTGTCTTTGCTCTTTTTTGGGTCTTAAAATAGACTTTGGTGAAGCCAGCTGTTCATGAACCAGGACATAGAGGGAGAAAGAAAAGAAAAAGCTAGCTCAGGAAAGCACAGCGTCTGGCTTAGGCTCTGCATAGTTGCTATACTAATCAATATCGCAGTAATTAAAATCGCCTGTGATTAATGGGCTGGTGTTTGCTTAGAGCTCTGTTGTCTGCAAAACCATTCCACAATCTATTTTGTCTAACTGCCCAGCAGGATCAAGCTTCAAATCACCAGGCTACCTTTTCTCCTTAATTTCCATTTGAACTACTCTTGCCTAGAGAAATACTTTGCCCTAGGATGCAATTGTAGGGTTTCCCATTTCTTTCCTATATGAGGAAAAGGTCCATTTTTCTCAAAAGCAGACTGAAACGGAAATTTAAAAATTACCATTACTCTGCCAACAGTTCGTTGACTAGGTCTTCTTTGTAGCAGAGAGTCCTCTGGGATATCAGAACTCTGACAGGCTACATCCATAATGTTTGTGACCTGTAGGTGGCACCTATTTGCATTATTTTTCTCCAGGAGACACAATAATCAATGATATTATTCTCCTTTTGTCTAACCAACCATGAATAGAAGTCTAAATCTTGAGTTTCAACTCTGATCCTGATTAGTTCAGTAATGGAGCTTTTATATTTACACACACACACACACACACACACACACACACACACACACACACGCACGCACGCACGCACGCACGCACGCACGCACGCACGCACACACGCACACACGCACGCGCACACGCGCGCACGCGCACACGCGCGCACGCGCGCACACACGCACACACGCACACACGCGCACACGCACACACGCACACACATATATACAAATGCCTTACATTTAAGAAAGGTAATGCCTTAAAGAAGGCAGCTGGATAACCATTACTTGTAGTTGCTTAAGTAGTTCCAAAACTTAAACATTACCTGCCTATTATGTTATGTGTCTGATACTTCATTTTACTCGCATCAACTCAACAAGTGATACTTTTATAGCATTTAAAGCTGATGATGCTCCCAAAAAAGTTTAAACCTCTTTTGAAGATGACTTCCTCAGAAAACACTTTATAGAATCTAAATTTGAAGATTTACTCACAGAGCATCAGTGACTAGTCAGGTATTTAAGTCAGGATTTTAATTAAATTCTTTGCAAGTGATTTGATTTGAACATTTATTTCTCAGCCATACATTCTTCTCCCTTTATGGTTCTTTGAAATATTCTTTAAGAAGACAATGACTATCGGGTGGAAGTAGCAGCGCATTAAGAGCTTTATTAATAGAATTCTTACTAACTTAATAATACTTTTTATAATTTTTAAAGACAATACTGTAAAATGTGACTTACTCAGAAGCCCCAAAGAACCTGCAAATCATTCTTCTACTCACTTAGCAAGAACATACAGTCACCATGTTAGAATAGAGTGATTAAACTCATGACTTCTCTGTGCATGCTCTATAGCAGTGGTAGTTTGAACAAGAGTGGTCCCCATAGGCACATCTGTTTGAATGCTAGGTCTCCAGTTCATATATTGTTTGGGAAGGGTTAGGAGGTATAGCCTTGTAGAAGGAGGTGAGTCCTTGAGGTTTCAAAAGTCCACACCATTCCCTGTATATCTCCCTCTCTCCCTATCTCTCTCCATTTCCCTCCCCTCTTATTGTTCCACTCACTCTCCATCTCACTCTTCATCTCCCTCCTCATTTCATTCCTCTTCCTCTTTTTGTTCCTCTCGTTTTCCTGCTTTCTCACTTTCTCACTCTCTTGCTTTCTGAGATGTAAGCTCAATGCAATTCTAGCTGTGATGCCCTCACTCCACCATCATGGACTCTAAACCTTTGACTATCTGAAACTGTAAAATCTAAGTTAAAGAACTCATTTCATAAGTTGCATTGGTCATAGTGTTTCATCATAGAAATGTAACTATGACAATAGTCTTCTACCAAAAAGATCTCTTTAGGGAAACCTGACAAGTGAGGCTGCTACCTTGATGGCACCTTCACTACCTTTCCATCTGGGAAAGAAAACATCACATGTGAATGTTATGGACCCCAGCTCTAGAAATGGACCTGTGAAATCAGGGCTTGCTCAGGCCTTGTTCAGGCTGTCATGGTCCATGGACACATAACATAAGATGGGACTTTCAATGTTGAAGAATAAGTATCTTTAGAACCCTTGAGAGGAAACACTTCTTTGATCTGTCAACAATTTCATCAATTTGATGCCATGGAATGGCAATTATTTGCAGCATTTGTTTCTTTGAGCAACAGCACACCAGGAACAGAAAAGACATATTAATAAAATTGGTTCAGTTGTTAATTTCTGTCACTGATGACTTTAAACTATATGATTAGATACTAAAACATGAAACAAGAATTAAGAAAGTACGATATGTAATATTAAATATAAATTTTATCCCAAGAAGTGGCTATTTACACCAATCATCGGACTAGTGTAAAATTGTTTTTGATTTTTGTTTTTTATTTGTGCAGAATTTTAAAGCATTTCTACCCAGTTATACGTTTTTATTCTTCTAGAATGAAGGTAGAAGGAAAACATATTCCATGTACTGTCATTCTGCATTTTGAAGTTGGTCTGCATGGCAGTGGCAGACACTTAAACATCATGTTCATGTCAATTTCTTAGCCTCTTGGCCCCAAGTCTACCTATAAATCTAAACTGTGAGAAGTAATATGGGGAATGACACCCAGTGTAAAATAGGATCCCAGAGGATAAAAGAGAGAGAGAAAATTTCACTCTGGAAATAAATAATCTGTCTTCCAGCCTCCAGACTCATATGTATGGGAGCATACTCTGATTATTAAGTGCCATGTGACACTGGATGAGAAGTCCCTAAAATGACCAGGGATAGTGGCCAAAAAACATTTATTGTATGAACAAAACCCTTTGTGTGCTGCTTTATTTCCACTAAGTCTAGTTCCAGAATCAATGCCTGGAATTCTCTCCACTTCTGCTGCTTTGTAATTATTTATTCTAGTGCAGCATCCTGAGTTACAATGGATAATTTGGAGGTGAGCATTTTGTCTGTCTTGGCTCATGGTATTCCCAGAATCTTCTTTTAAGCTTTGTCTTGTATGACCTTGATAATCTGTGGGATTGTATGCAAGATCTTCCACAGTGATTATATATGTTATTTACTTGAGGAAAATTTCGGATTAAAATTAAATTTCTGGAGTGAAGACACTGGCTTACCACAGAGTGAATAGAGCATCACTAATATGGAAAGATGGAACGAAATTAGACCAGAAGCAAATTATCTTGGTCTGGTTTTAGCATCATTATCAGCCATTTATTGCCTTCCATGGTTGATAGATTCATTTCCACCCAGAAATAAAGGGATGTCTGATGCTTTCATTTTCAGACTGCTAATGGATGAAAGTTAACTGGTGACCTGTGCAGAGGCAGCTGTTGAACACTTCCCAGTGCTTTCCTCCAACTCTAGGTATCAGTATCGGAGTGGACCCGCCAGGAACACTCAGAGTGTTTTAGCATCCTCCTAACACTAGATTTCCCACTCTTGATGCATTGAGCATCCATGTTTCACTTGCGATGTTGCATTTTATAGCTTTTGCACAGCAGTGGGCATAAGTGAAATATAGATACACAAAGGCAATCTGCTTCTCAGACTACTTCAGTTTACTCTGTAATAAAAAAAATGCAGGGAATAGCCATCATACTGCAACTTGGAAGCAGTATGGTGTTTTTATTTAACAAGAGATCACACTTGTGCACATGATCAAGAATATTCTTTACCTTTGTTTGAAATGACCATATTAGGATGCACTCAACACAAATATTTGAGCAAAAACTGATGTGAAAAATAAAACAAAATTGTTGCGTAGAACACATTTTAAAAATTTGGTAGCCACACAGATGGTTAAAATTGGTTGTGGTATATATTTTATGTCTTTTTTTCTCCCATAATAACTTACAAAGTAACATTTTTAGCCTTTCTAATACCAACCTGAAAAGAATATAAAGAAAATATACAGAACTGGACAGAAGTTAGGTTGTTGTAGGACACTGAATAAAACCTGGATGCTGTATTCCAGATGCCAGGAATGCTGAAGTTTGCAGCATAGGAAAAGGAGCTGGCTTCAGGGGAAGGTAACTTCTCTGCATAGCAATCATTCTAATTATTAGTATCAATTATTGCCCCATAAATTTTGCTTTCTGTGGATAGTGCTGCCTACTGAGAATGTTCTGGTTACATATTGCTTCTTACCAAGGAAAAAATAATTTATACAGCAGCTAAAAGCCCTGTTCAGAATATACAGGTCATAAGGCAAGCTTGAGTGATGTGGGTAGGCAGTTATGCTTCATAGACACATTGTGATGCACTTTTCTTCAGTCATCTGCCTAATGAGATGGCCGCCTGATTTCCTTCTCTTTCCATCCTATGTGCTTTGTTGCCTTTCAGGACAAGCTCAAGGGTAGTGAATATTGTGGATATGTTCAAATTCTGTTCCACAAAACATGGATATCAACGTGCATACATCAAAATGGTAAATCTAGAGTACTCTGTTGTCTGAGAACCAGAGAGATTTCATGGACCCATTTTTAAATATGTGGAGTGCACAGTATAAAAACAATTTACACTTTTGTTAGAATCCCTATGTAAAAGACCAGCCCAGAAGTCTGCAGTTGTGGGCCCAAGGGAAGCCACTTATTAAGACTCAGGTTGAAAATATGGTTTATAAAGAAAAGCATTTATTTCTCTAAATTGATTTTCACCTTTTCTTTGTCAATTATTGTAATTTTTGCATTCTTGATGAAAGGATTAGAAGGTCATTAGGTCCCAGTGGGCACTCTTTTCTAAGATAATGTTACATGGAAATGTAGATCTTCAAATTCCACTCTTCTTTAACTAATGTGTGTATAAAACTATACATGTTTGAGCAGTTAAATGGAGTTTTATATCACATTTTACCCTGAAAAACTAGGTAACACACATTTATTAGTGAAATGTAGTATTTTGATAGCTTTGATAATATCATGGTAGCTTTCTAGGTTTCCTAATGATCATCTCCTGTCAGTGTGTGTGTGTGTGTGTGTGTGTGTGTATGTATGCATATATAATTGAAATTGAGCTGGAAAGAATGGAACATGCTATTTGGGAATTATAGAACTTCCTTACTTCTCATGTCTAAAGTAAATTTCTTTACCTAATAGTTATTAGCAGAACTGACTGTTGGTTTGGAATTTTCATCCTGGAATATTTTTTTTTTTTTGTCTGAGCAATAAGACATGAGTGTGCAAGCACGAGAGCAGGAAGACAGGAAGGTAGGTATGGATGTTTCTACAAAACATAAAATTGAGATGCTAGTGTTCATCACAGTTTTTGTTTGTCTATTTTGTTTAAATTTTTAGTTTTGGTTAGTTTGAGATGGAGTCTAAACGCCTGTTCCCAAATTCACTATGTAGACCATGATGGCCTCAAATTCACAGAAATATGTGTGTTTCTTGCCTTATAATTGTTGGGATTGAAGTCAACTAAACTCCTGGACCTGGCTGATAAGTAATTTTGAAGCAGATGTATATACACTGGATATTTTAACTTATAATTATCCCATTTGGATTAAATGTTTTAAATATTTACTGTTTTAAAATTATTAGTTGAAAATATTATACATGTGTATAATGTATTTGGGTCATATTTCCTCCCCATTTCTCTACCTAACTCCTTCAGGTGCCCCCAGCACATCCCCTGTCCATCTCCTAACTTCATGTCTTTTTGTTTGGTTGACACAGTGTCTCTCTGTGTAGTTCTGACTAGTCTCTCCTTGACTCTGTCATAATCTTTCTTCCTAAATCTCCCCAGTGCAGAGTTGCAGTTTCATACTACTCTGCCTTCTTAAAAGTAGTCTTTAAAAATTCTAATGTGCAATTTCCAGTGTTTACTTATATTTTCCAAAATAATGGCATTAAAGGTAGTAATGCACTGTTTGAATTTCTATCCATTCTACTTGAGTATTCTTAAATCTTACATTTATAAATGTTCTACAAATGGATGTAAACATTTAGACATTCCATATTCTTTTCAGTTTTCCTTGTCCATGAGCCTTTCCATATGGATCAATTCATTTTTGTGTACATTTCTTTCCATAGTGAGTGTATTCTTCCTCTCTTCTCTCTACCTAGCCAGTACTCCCAAGTCTACACACTGTAATAGGTGGATTCTCACTCTTCAAGGGTGTTCATGCAGAGAACTGACTTAGTCTGAAATGGGAGGTTAGCAAGAAAGCCAATGACTGACTTTTAGCCACCAGATTCTTGGTGGCTTAATGTGACCAGTCATGTAGTATTCTGTCTAATAATGCTGTTTCCCATGACTACCATGAGCCAAAGGGGGTATGTTTAAATAATTAAAAGAAAAATTCCACTTCCTTAATATAAATAGTGACTTTGGGTCTGGGAAGTTCCAGGATCTCATGAGAAAGATACTACCAAAAGAGACCATTCTGGTATATTATATTTCCATCATCACACAAAACCCTATCCTAGAGAAATAATCTAGTGCAGAAAAATCTTCCAGCACACCACTGTCATAAAAATGAAATATAATGGAAATTTCATGGTAGCTTCCAGAAATGGCTTTTAAAGGGGGGACACTGATAAATTTCATTTCAATAATACATTATATTATACTCTGTATCCAAATTCGAATTTATTTGTGTATTTGTGGTGTTAGAATAGAACACAGGGTAACAACATTTGAAAGAGAAAATTTATATTATTTAACTGTAAGTCTTCAAACTCAAGTCTATACTCTAAACTTAGAGAATTTTTCGATTGGGTACCAGTCTTTAACTGAGAAAACATGATTGGACTTAGGTTTTAGAAAAGTAAGAGATGAAACAGTGAAATCACAGGTTTAAATTGTAGACTTCCCCAAAACAGAGGGACACCAATCTTGAAATATAACTGAATTAAAATCAACATAAAATTAAGTGATTTCATTTCTGAATTGTCTTATCCACATTCAGCCATCCAGCATCTTGGATGCTGCACTTGTACCCAGTAGTGACTACAGTGGACATGGGACTTTGAAGCTCTTCAGTCTGCAATTGAAGGTGGGATCCAGCAGTGAATAACATTATCCTTTTGTAGCTCCATTTCTGCCTAAGCCCACACATCTTTTTCTCCTTTCCTGTTAACACTCCCTTAATAAGGTACATATGCCCTAATTTCTCAGTCTTAACTCTGTATTTAGGACACTTGAAATAAAATAGTAATTTTCGTCCATCTCTTTTATAAAAGTTAATATATTACATGTATTATGTAAAGCCCTTTTGTAGAATGTAATACATTACACTTAAATATGGGACAGGGAAATTTATTGTTATTTCTTTCCCCTTTTCATCCTATATAATCAGGTTACTGCTCCCCCTCTGTCATGTCCTCCCAGTTCCGCCCTATCTCCCCAGCCATGCAATGCCACTCATTCTGTACCTCTTTAGAAAATAAACATACAAACAATAAAACAGAATTAATAACAACAGTAAAAGGAAAAAAAAAACCTCCAGAAACATGCACACACACACCATAAATCCATAAAATTGGAAACAATGATATATAAGCGAATGGCATATTAAGGTAAAAATGCCAAAACAAAGCAATGTGAGACAAAACTTCTCCAAAACTACCATTAATTTCATACTGTGTTGGCCATCTACTGCTGGGCATGGGGACGCTCCGGAAAGGTGGTTTGAATATCCAGTGAGACTGTGTCTTACTTATGGTTTAACTGCTGTGAACAGACACCATAATCAAGGTAAGTCTTCTTAGAACAACATTTAACTGGTGTTGGCTTACAGGTTTAGTGAGTGGTTCAGTCCATTATCATCAAGGCAGTAGTATGCCAGTGTCCAGGCAGTCATAGTGCAGGAGAAGCTGAGAGATCAACCAACATCTTAATCTGAAGGCAAACAGGAGAAGACTGACATCCTCAGGATGGTAGGAAGAAGTGCTCAAATTCTAGCCCCACCATGACACAGGTCCTCCAGCAAGGCCACACCTACTCCAGTAAGGCCACACCTTTAAATAGTGCCACTCTCTGGACCAAATATATTCAAACCATCACAGACTCTAATGGATAAAAGTAGTCTTTCTTTAGCAAATAGTTTTCAATTGGAGACAGTTTCTTAGTTAGAGATAGGAGCTTGTGGCCATTTCTCCTTATTATCCCTGAAACTCTGTCTGGCTTGGATTGCTGCAGGTCCTGTGTATGTTGCCACAGTCTCTGACTATTTTGACTTTCATAAGAGAATTTGTTATGTGTGAAGGCTTGACAGTAATGTAAATCAAAACACTTATGGGTATTTATATTTGTTGCACCTTTGTTTTTGGGCATTTTATTTTTAAAATACTACATCAATCATGGTGGTTTAGTTAAAATATGAATATTATTACCATACAAAAGATACAATTGCCAGCCAAAATATTTTGTAACTGCTAGAAATATTAAGTGGATCATGCTACTTTTAACCATGGTTTTGAGCAGTTGGAAAAAGTAATACTATGAAAAAAATAGTCCAGGTTTTCTTTAATCTCCTTCCAGTAACAAGATCCAAGAGCCAAACTGCAGTTATATTGAATGTATCATTCAATAAGCAGAGTATAATAATAACTACACAAGGCATGATTTTCATTATTGTTAATTATACCTAGTAAAAAATACTCATGCACACGTGAAGAAAAAATGGTCCAAACTAACTGGAGCAGGACATAAAAATAACAAAAATCTAGGCCACAGGAGGCTGTGGGGTCACTGTGAGTGTACACAGTGGCCTATTTCCAGCACAGGGGCCACTTCTGACCTCTTGAATGCTTATCAGTACATTCATAAGCATTGTATTTCTTTCATTTGTATGTTTTAGAAGGGAAACTTATGGACACAGGAAAGTGAATATAAGTTTTGAAATCAACTTTCATCTTAATCTCATTGAATATCAGTCTTACATAAGAAAAGAGATACCTAGTTTAAAGGGAGAGGTAGATGATAGATAAGTAGATAGATAGATAGATAGAGAGATAGATAGATAGATAGATAGATGATAGATGATAGATAGATGATAGATGGATGGATGGTAGATAGGTGATGGATAATAAATAATAGATAAATGATAGATGATGATACATGGACAGATAGATGATTTATATATAGATAAATACAGATGGTAGATGATTGTAATGATAGATGATAGGATAGATAGATAATAGACTGATTGACAGATACACAGATATATAGATATATAGAGATATAGAGATATAGATAGATAGATAGATGATAGATAGATTATATAGATGCATAGATATATAGATATATAAATATATAGATATATGGATAAAATACAAATGGAAAGACAGACCAACAGACAAACAGATATACACAGAGAGGCTGATGGGTAGCTAAATAATAAAGATAGAAAGATACATAGATGTGCAGACAATAGATAGATATATAGATAATAGATACATAGGTATATAGACAGATTGAAAGTCAGATCAACACAGAAAAATAGAAAGAGACACACAGTCAGATGAATAGAGAAATAATAAAGTTAGATAGATGGTGACAGATACATAGATAGATCATTACATAGATTAAAGAGTGCTTAACATAATTATGCTGTTTTGTGTTTATTGTTGTCTAGAGATTCACAGAGGATGAACGTAGGTAAAGTGAGCATACAGCTCTGAGGCTTCTTTCTCGAAGGTAACGGCAGCAACTGTAATGAACTGACAAGATTCCTGATATACTCAGAACTGTGAATATGAAGGAGTAAAATAGATTTATGTGACTCTGGAAAAGGAACACAAGGGAAAAGAACATGTTGAAGTGCTGCGTGGTGTGCTTGTGGTATGCTTGCTCATGGTCCCAGGTAAGGAGGGAGATAGCTTCATGGAGGGTGGGCGGACTTATTTCTCAGTGTTGTTTATGGTGAATCGGGAACAGAAAGAATTGTAGCTGCATTTGAATTTCATAGGGTCAATAAGATCAGACATTGGCCTGGAAGTGTTTACTCAGAAATAGTCAATTTGTGAACACTGTAATCTGTCTTCTTTTTACTCTGTTGACAAGGTAAAACAAGCAAGTCAAAGGTGCAAGGATTTACTTTGCCTTACAGTTAAAGAGTCCAGTCTACTAGGCTGAGGGGATGAGGACAGCAGGAGTAAGGAGCAGCTAGTCACATTGCATCTACTTTCTGAGGTTGAGAGTGAAGGATGCTTGCTGCCTGGCCCTCTTTCTCCTAAGTAGCCCTGGAAACCAGCTAGGGAATGAACCTGCCACAGTGCCGTTTCTCTGAGCCTCAATGAATGCAGTCAGATCACCCTTCACAATCAGGACTTGAGACCTATTTCCCAGGTGATGCTAGCTTCTGTCGGGTTGACAAAATTAACCGTCATAGTCTACATTGCCTCTTGCACCTTTCTGGAACAAAAATTATTTGAACTAGTCTGCTCTGGAGTCAACCCATCATCGTCAATGACTGTCTGGCATTCATGGTAGTGTGAATTTAGGAGGAAGCATTTGGCCACTGGTAGAAGAGGTCATGCCAGTTGAACATTTTGTAACTGATGGGGTGTTGTGAATTGAGTTATGAAGTGCAGGGCAGCAGGCATTCTCATCAGCATGGTACATCTGCCACTTGGCTCTGGAACAGTTGTGCATACTAATGACATGTGCAGGTCCAACACATGTAAATTCTACAAATAAAGAGGGTTTTTATGATTTAGAATTTATTTATATTTAACTAAGTATTTCATGGTAAGAACACAGTTGTCAACTGAGAATAAATGAAAAAAATATTCTATGGAAGGCTGTGGAGGGAACTGAAGATGAAGATCAGACATTGATCTCTCTTCAGTGGCTCCTTCTCAGTTAAATACTAAAGTCTCAAATCAAATTATTATTATTTTGTCAAAATTTTCAGCATGCATTTTAACAACCACTTTGGTTGGTTACTATTAAGTCACAACTTTGTGTCTATATTCTATTTCTAAAGCCAAAGTTGTCACTACTAAATAATTGGAAAGTAAAATATGTGCATTTGCTTTGTTCTGTGTGAGCATCAGTAAGAATTCTGTAATAGTTATGAAAGTAGCATGATTCATGCCTTTTCTATGTTGTTTTAATTATTCTTCAAGGCATGGACAAAACTGATCAAAACCAGACCCTTTATCATATCTTTTCTTCACAGTAACTTACAAAGGAGTGAGCAAATCTGATAAGAAATTCATCCTCCATAATCTGACAATTCAACCTTGAGGTTCTTGACAATCTCGAGGTGTCCAGGACTTGATCTGTTCCATCTTTAGGTTATCAGCCAAGTATCATTCTTTCAGAGTGAGCTTCTTTGATTGACATGCACAAAATTATAGCCCCAAGATGCCTCCCACCAACTTCAGGTTTTACTCATTGGACTTGTAACCACTTAATTTTTGTTTCTGTATTTGACCATGCCTATCTCCTTATATGACACCAGAAATTCTGTAAGGCCAAGGACATTGTTTCAATACCTGCAGTGTCTCTGGTACCTGAAATTGTTTGGCTCAGAGTAAATAAAACTTATCAAAAATGTACTCAGTTTCTATGAAACTGCTATTCCTTCTATAATAAAAATTTAAATTGTTTTCTTTCAGTTGAAACCCTGCACATTTTCAATTTGGTAAAAATAAAAGAACCTTTTATAGATGAAAAACATTTGTTTCTGAGCACTTGAGTCATCTGCCTGCACCGAAGAGGTGTCATTATTGTCCACCTCTCCCTGTCTGCTTTTGCTTGGAAGTGAGTAGATAAATGTTGTGTGCTCAGGTCAGCCTTTTGTTTATTTTGTTGTTGTTGTCTTGTGTTCAGATCTTAATTGTAGTGACTTTGCTAAGTGATTATTTTAATAGAAAGTCTCCCTGCCCCATCCACAGGCCCCGGCTGATTATCCAGCTGCAGGTGTGCCTGTGTCTATTATTCTCCCAGTCCTCTTACTGAACAATGTATTTACTTTCTTCCCTTTTAACTTTGAACCTCTGTGAACCCTATTATACAGCTACACAATCAGCTCTTCTTGAGTATCTTCTGTGTGTTATTCAGAGTCATGTACTCTTATCTTCAATAAGCCAACATTGTAAGCGCTATATAGAATGTCTGCATGAATAGGAGGAAGCATGGGGGAAGAAGATGGTACAAGACTCACTATGAGGTTTCCATATCTTTTGTAAGACTATTATCACTGCATCTTGGAAGGAAAGTTCAAATCACTGTCTGAAGAGAGTGTTAATACAAGGTTTCAGGACATACAGACTTATAAAATTACTAGAGATTGTGACATTCGATGTGCATTGAATATATGTGTGAAGGGGAAAGTGGGAGCCATAATGCCTGAAGGAGATAACGTGAACAGAGCCTCTTTCCAGAGTAAGATGATATTTACAAAGAACACACTGAAGTCTGGAACATGGTCAAACTGAAAATGTTTGTTATTGAGTGTATGTCTTGCCTTTCTTCTAATGGGTTTGAAATTCTTTCCCTCAGAACAGTTCAAGCTATGGCATGACTTTGGCATCTGTGGTTTTACAACTCATGCCTTGTTATCTCCTTCCTCCACACTTATTACTGACATCATTTTTGTACTCTCATATCAGTGTATTTGTCAGGATTGTAGCTGAAACTAGTCATGATGTCCTTGCATACAATAGTCTAAGATATTAGCATAGGATGCTATTATAAGCCAGGATCTAGGGAAGATGGTTGATTGCTATCCTTGGCATACAGTTTACACAGCACACCTCTTAAGAAAGGCTTGTCCTCTAATTTGGCATTTCTTGTGCTTTTCTTATTTAGCATGATGACATATGAGAAAGAACATCTTGGTCTCTTCTGTCAGGAAGGAGGCCTTTCTTGCAGTCTCCCTGGGAATGACACCACTTCCATGTGCTTTCAGTGACTTGTAAGCAAGCCAGGGACGTTCAGCATGTCTCCTGTTGTATTTTAACAGCTGTACAGGTCTGGGAAGGTGTCTTAAACTGATTACCCTTTTGTGTCTAAGGATAGTCATCATAAATACAATCTTTTCTCAGAGAACTAAATCATTTATATAAGAGGGAAAAGCCTGATTCTGTTGGAGCCATAGGACACCACAGGTTGCAGGTGGAATTTTTGTCTTTTGGGATAAATGAAATTGGGGTACAATGATTTTCACAGGAGTTACTGTCACAAGAAATTAACTTCATAAAATGTGTTTTTCCTAGGTGACATAAAGTCTTCCTCAGGTGCTTGATTGGCTCGTAATTGCTCTGTCTCTGCAGCTGTGTGGTTACTGGGATACAGACTCACTAAAGTGGCACTGGCTAGATGTGGTTTGCTTCCATCTCTTCACACAGGAGTTTTCAAGTTTGTGATCTATTGAATGTCTTTCTTCTTGTTCCTTCCCTTCCTTGACCACAGGAACTCCAAAATCAAAGCAAAAGTTTTATTAACATAAGCAAGAAAGTAGCTCTGAGAAAGTGAAAAAAAAGAATAATGCTTTACTTTTAAAATTCAAGATAGAGAAGTTTATTATTCTATTTATTCAGATAATTTTGTGGCCATCTAACTATAGTATGCATATATTAATTTATTTTCTATTAAAATATGGGCACAGCTTAACACACACATGAGAGAGAGAGAGAGAGAGAGAGAGAGAGAGAGAGAGAGAGAGAGAGAAAGAGAGAAAGAAAGAGAGAAAGAAAGAGAGAGAGAGAGAGAGAGAGAGAGAGAGGCAAGTAGATAACAGATAGTTAAGTAGACAGACAGCCTAATAGATGAGAGATTGTGTTTCACCCTGTAGTACAGGCTGAACTGGAAATTGTGTTCCTCTTGCCTCAGATCCAAAGTGCTAAGAATACAGGCAGACACTACTGCACCCAAGAAATAAAGTAAAATATTCCTAGTCTGTTTTATTACATTGACTTTTTCCTTTCTTCTCACTGACTTAGAGGAGTTCTGAGGTCAAGTTACAAAGAGGAAAACTAACAATGATCTTGGGAAAGTAGTGAGGCAATGCTCCCGGCAAATGAGGAGTTCTGGTGGCAGTGAGAAGAGCAGAGAGCATCATCTTCATCCTCTGTGCTCTTTATGCTCTTGCATTGTTTTTAATTACTTTATTCAGATCTTTTCTTCAGTTGTTCTACTACTGCTTTCATTTCTGTGAAATAATAACATGTATGTAGATCCATTTCTGATCAGCATCATCAACTGTGTTTCAAAGATAATCGTAGACAGGTATTATTTGCAAACATAATAGCATGTTAAAAAGAAAATGTGAATTTTTAAAATAAACTTGATTATATACAACTAAATTTATTATAAACAGAAATAAAATTCAAAAAATAATAAAAAAGGATTATACAAAAAAGAATCAAGTGATTCAAATAAACTTTGGAATATATTACAAAACCATTCTCCATGACTTGAAACCAGACATAATTTTCTATTGCAAAAGACAAGCAGGGTCTATAGAAATACAGTGTCAACCAAATAAATGCTTTTATTTTGTGTAAAGTACTTGGATTTTGTGTGGCATGCTATATCATATACTGTGCACGTGGTACCTCATGGAAGATAGTTATCTTCAATGTATATCTCAAAATCAACAATCAGGCCACAGAAATGTTCATGTGAGCACCATAGGAATGTTTATAGTGGCCAAAATAAAAGACCTTTTTGCAAAAATAAGGGCATATTTCAATTCTATTCACAAACTGATTGAGTCAAATTCAGTTATTGGATTTTTACAGTCAGGATATGAAGGCTGAAGGCTGGCTTGAGAATCTGTCACTATTTTTCTTTTGTTTTCATCTTTTCTACTTATTAATAATAAAAAAGTTTGATGTGGAAGCTACTAAGACTAATTGCTCAGAAATTTAAGGCAGATTTTTTTGGTTTGATTCCTGAAACAGCTTCTCTTTATGTAGTCATAATGCATTCATTTACACACTGACCACCTCCGGGTCCTTGACTTCTTTCTGGTAATTGTAGCTAGTGATAATAATAATTCTATATTGTCAGTGTTTTCAGAAATAGAGTACAATGATGATATTTAGTACCTTTACAGAACTTTCTACCTGCTGTTACTCCCTGATGTCAAACCACAAATTATGTTTTCAGGCTGCTTCAGAAAGAGAGGTAGAGGTTGAGGGGAAAGTTTTAATTTCCAGTTGGCTGAATGAATATAAATGTACCAGAAATATCTATCTATCTATCTATCTATCTATCTATCTATCTATCTATCTATCATCTATCTTTTAATCTATCTGCCATAAGCAGAGCTTGTACAAAAGCCATATGGAGAAATTCATGAGTCTTCATATTTATGAAGCAAACTCTGGAAATCTTTGTCTGAGATTAAAGAGCCACCTTGAAGAACAGGAAAGAGGGCAATGTTGTAGTTCTTGAGAATATCTGTCCCTGCTATAGTCTCCTGGAAGTTTATTTGTCACTAAGCTTAATATGGTTAGAAGGCAGATTGTCTCCTATGGTAAGCAGAACAATGCCTCTCCAAAACTACATCCTCATTTTAGGATTGTTTTACTATTCTAACATACACATCAAAGAAAAATCAAGATAACACATTGTCAATCACCTAGCCTTACAATAGTAGTATTAACCTGAGTTACAGGGTGGGTCCATACAATATGGATAATGGAAAGAGGATATAAAGGAAGAGACTAAGTAGTAAGCATTGTTTATCCAGACATGGGTTAGGAGATTCTTGGCATAAGCACTACAATTCTGTGTTTGGATTGGAAAAAAATGAGGACAGAGAAATCAGCATTTGAATAACACAAGGATAACCTTTACACACTTCACAAAAATATTATGGCTGTATTACAGCCTCTGTGAAGAGTCCACATGTTGCCAGTGCAGGGTAAGTCCAGTGGGAGAGACATCAAGAACTGTGTGGTTTCAAGGTATGTGTTTGAAGAACTGACCACATGTATGTGGAATCTGATAGTGGGCCTGCAGAATAAAAGAGAAAAAGGATAAGAGACTTTTCAGCAGAGTCTGTGTTTCAGCTTAGTGAAAACAGGAGAGACTTAAAAGTTTGTCAGGGAAAATTAGCAGTGACTCCTTTATGGTGTACTCTTAAGAAGTATTTGCTACAAGGGACAACTTGTATTAAAGACTCTCTGGAACTCAACTGCTGTTTATTTGGATTATGTGAAGATCTGGGGTGGTGAAGCAGGACTACCTGCATTTACATCCATCCTTGGAAGAGGTATCATTCATTCAACTATCACAAACTTCTGAATAGTTGGAAAGCAAGAAGACACAGAATAAAACTTTGTAGAATAAGTGAATACTATAAAATACAACTGGCAAAATAAGTTTTATATATAATCCAATGGAAACAAAACACCATTAGAAACTTGCTCTAGATATTTTAAGTCATTAGTTCATACACTATAGAATAAAAAACATCACAGAAAAATAAAAACATAAAAGCCCCAAAATACTGAAAGATGTACAAAACAAATTTCTAACCAAAAGAATAGAAATCTAAGTGTCACTGGGAACAGCTGATGGCCTGGTCTGTGTAGAGACTTGTAAATAAATCAAAAAGCACATTAATTTCTTTGCTTGTTACTGCTTACATGTGATGATAATGCATGGGAACCAAACACATTGAGCATTTGTTTTCCAGGGCCCTCAATCCTAAGACTGCACTCAAAGTCTGATTCTTAAAATCATGCACACAATGAATATTTGTTTATACACAATTCATATTTGTTTATCTCATTATTTTATAACAGACTCAGAGAAAACTATGATAATGGTCATTATTTTGTCAAAAATATGTCAGTAAGACAAATTGGGAGACGTGATTTTCAATTAATTACTATAGTATGGAAACAATTTGTTGAACATGTGCCTGTTACAAGAAACCTGTGATCCAACACTTCCAGTCTGCACCTGTGCCCAGAGCAGTCCTAGGGCACCAGCTCTGCAACCAATACCCCAAAACTCAAGGGAAGCTGGACTCCCAGGAGCTCTAACATGCCCAGGATCTTGAGTGAGTAGGCCGCAACACAACACCCCACCAAAACACAGTAATTGGTATCCACGGGGAACTAGAAACTCCCTTATGTCCAGTGGAGCTGGATCCTTCCAGACTGTGCTATTGACCAGAATAGTGATAGGATGCCAACTCTGCACCCAAACCCCAAAACCCAGAGTAGGCTGGACTCCCAGGAGCTCTAACATGCTCAGGAACATAGGATAATAGAATCACAGGATCTATTTCAGGATCCCAGAAGCAGCTTGACTCCCAGGGGCTATCAAACTAAGGATTTCAGGAACCCAGGATCACAGAGACAGCTGGACTCTGAGGAGTTATAACAATCAAGGTAACAGGACAGACAGGCTCCAGTCAGAGACAGTTTGTGAAGGTAGCACTAGAGATAACAAGGTGGCAAATAGCAAGCATAAGAACATAAGCAACAGAAACCAAAGTTAGCTGCCATCATCAGAATCCAGTTCTCCCACCATAGCAAGTCCTGGGCACCCCATCACACCAGAGAAGCAGGATTCAGAATTAAAATCACTTCTTATGATGATGATAGAAGACTTTAAGAAGAACATAAAAACTCCCTCAAAGAAATACAAGAGACCAAAGATAAACAGGAAGCACAAAAATCCATTAAAGAATTACAAGAAAAGACAAACAAACAGGTGACAAAAATGAACAAAACAATCTAGGACATAAAAATGGAAGTAGATACAATAAGTAAGTCACAAAGGGAGACTATCCAGGAGATAGAAAACCTAGGAAAGTGATCAGGAGTCATGGATGCAAGCATCACCAACAGATTACAAGAGATAGAAGAGAGAATCTCAGGTGCCATAGAAAACATTGACACAACTGTCAAAGAAAATACAAAATGCAAAAAACTTCTAATGTAAAACATGCAAGAAATCCAGGACACAATGAGAAGACAAAACCTAAGGATAATAGGTAGGGAGAGAGTGGGCAGCCTTGTCTAGTTCCTGATTTTAGTGGGATTGCTTTAAGTTTCTCTCTATTTAGTTTGATGTTGGCTACAGGCTTGCTGTATACTGCTTTTACTATGTTTAGGTATGAGCCTTGAATTCCTGATCTTTCCAAGACTTTTACCATGAAGAGATGTTTCATTTTGTCAAATGTTTCTCAACATCTAGTGAGATGATAATGTGGATTCTTTTCTTTGAGCTTGTTTATATAGTGGATTACATTGATGGATTTCTGAATATTGAACCATCCCTGCATTCCTGGGATAGAGCCCACTTGATCATGGTGGATAATTGTTTTGATATATTCTTGGATTCAATTTGTGAGAATTTTATTATTTTGCATCAATATTCATAAGGGAGATTGTTCTAAAATTCTCTTTCATTATTGGGTCTTTGTGTGATTTAGGTATGAGCGTAATTGTGGCTTCATAGAACCAATACGGTAGTTTTCCTTCCGTTTCTATTTTGTGAAATAGTCTATAGATTTGGTATTAGGTCTTCTTGGAATGTCTGATAGAATTCTGCAGTAAAAATATCTGGTCCTGGGCTTTTTTGGAGGGGAGACTTTTAATGACTGCTGCTATTTTTTAGGGGTTATAGGACTATTTAGATGATTTATCTGATCCTGATTTAATTTTGGTACCTGGTATCTGTCTAGAAAATTGTCCATTTCATCCAGATTTTCCAATTTTATTGAGAATAGGTTTTTGTAGTAGGATCTGATGAGTTTTGGTGCAATCACCAAATGCAAATCCTTTTTTTTTGTGGATGTCAGGAATGGCATGCTGACAGGAGCCTGATATACCTGTATCCTGAGAGGCTCTGCCAGAGCCTCACATATACAGAGGCAGATGCTAGCAGCTAACCATTGAACTGATTATGGGGTCCCTAATGGAGGAGTTAAAGAGAAGACTGAAGGAGTTGAAATAGCTTGTGGCCCCATGGTGAGAGCATCAATACTAACCAACCAGAGCTTCCAGGGTCTAAACAGCTAGCCTGGGGACACAAATGAAGAGACCCATGGCTCCAGCTGTATAGGTAGTGGAGAATGTCCTTGTCAAACATCAGTGGGAGAGGAGGTCCTTGGTCCTGTGAAGGTGGGATGCCACAGTGAGGGGGAATTTGAGGGCGGGGAGGTGGGAGTTGGTAGATGGAAGGGGGAACATCCTCATAAAAATAGGAGGAGGAAAAATGGGATAAGGGGTTTCTGGGGATGGTGGAATGGGGAAATGGGATAATATCTGAAATGTAGATTAGTAAGTTATCCAATTAAAACAAAACAAAACAAAAAACCCCAAAAGCAACAATAAAAAAAACCCAGGTAATAGAACAGGCCATTGGAGTTGAGCATTTGAGTCATTTTGGCAGCAATTTAATATATTTTGCATATAACTGGGATTCTTTATAATTGTCAACAATAATGGACTGTGGAAGGGGCCCGTGGAACTTTAAAACAGTATCTTCATAAAATAAAAAAGGGGAAGTACATTCCTATACACCAAACATTTATTTAAATCATGTTATTTTATTTTAATTTTTTAAAAATTGGATACTAAGGAACTTTCTGCTGAGAGTCTATGGTACTGTACAACTAGGCATACTTATGCATAGGTGAAAGGGAAAGATCCACTTTTTGTCTTGTTGCATGATCTCAATCAGGTATTTAATATGGCAAAGAGGGCATGTTTGTGTTTTTTCTGCAGGATGCTGAAGGAGCATGGAGGCTTTCAGAGCAATGGGTAAGACATGCTGATGCCAGGACAAAGAATGATGCTGACCTCTGAGCTTGCTGAATGCCCTGACAATGGTGACTAGAAAACTGTATTGGACATGAGTTCTCAACCCACCTTTGCTTACCTATACCCCTAATGGGACAAGTACCTTGCCTTAAGTTTTTAGACATCATGGAACAGAGAATCAAAAAGAAAAGTTATAATAACTCTTGTGTTTTTCTTAAATGTGAAAAATTATTTGGATTCAATTATGTACTGGTTTAGAAATCACTCCAATATTGGAAATAACAATCTTCATTTGGAAGGATGGTTCTGGACATTTTCAGAGACATATCTGGAAGTAAGCTGCAATTCTGTATGATGTTATGTTAACAAGAGATAAAGTTGGGACAGGACCTGGATTTCAAACAAGTGTTAGTACATGTGTTAAGGCTCTTTTAATTGTCAAGTTAAAACACTTTTGTTTCTTCTACAATGTTTAATGTAAGTTGTATTGATTGTACACTTTCTAATTATGTTAGTGTGTTAAAATCTGGCATGTCAGTTACAGAGGTCTATCAAACAGCTATTGTTTTATTGCCCTGAGTATCACAGAACCTTGGTCTTCTGAATAAAGCTTGCAAATATTGGAAGAAGTGAGTCAGGCTTTAAGCAGAAGCAAAAGGATTGTGGGCTTGATTATTGCTGGTATAACAGCTTTAATTACATTAATCACTAGCACCACTGCTTCTGAAATTGTTTTTATACAAGAAGTTAAGACAGCTACTTTTGTTAATCATTTAGCAAAAAAAATGTTATTAATGTGTTGAATATACAAGAGAATTTAATAGGCATTTGCAACAATGAATTGATGCTCTTTATCCTATTCAAATTATTGAAAGGTTCAGAGTTTAAGAGTAAGGAGCCATCTTACGTGTCATGTCAAATACTATGTTAGTTCTAAAATTTACAGTGGTAGTCATTATGATTAGGAAAAAGTTTAAAAATACTTGCACTGTATTTGGCATAATTCTAACACCTCTCTAGATGTTTTAACTTTGCATGGTGATATTATGAATTTCAAGAATACTGCTCTGCTGAGCATTGATGTGGCAGATACAGCTGATAAAATTACCCATGTACTGAGGTCAGTATTTCTATTTTGGTTAAGCTTCAAGAATGACATATATAGCTTGATCATGCTAGCCCTTTTTGTCCTGGAAATACTTTTGTTCTTTCCCATTGTGTTAAAACTTGTCTTTAACAGCATCAACATGTTGGCAGCCAAAGTACATGGCTTGAACATGAAAATGGACCTCCAGAAAGAGTTAGTAATTTAGCAGGCTGGCAAGCCAAGGATGGGTAAGGTTCTGCACAGAGCCTTACTAACCTAAGACAGAAGTGCATTGCTTTTGATAATGCATATTCCATGACGGATAAAGAAGGCATTCTTGTCAGAATGGCCTAAGACAGGCTCAGTCTTCTTTATAAAATAAAAAAGGGGGAGAGGCAGAGAGCTTCTGGGACTGCTCTGCCAGAATCTGACATGGGCCAATGACAAGGAAATTGGGTTCTTGGAAGGAATCTGACATTGACCAAGGACAAGAAAGTGGGCTTCAGGAAGGAATTTGACTTTAGTTTAGAAGAAATCAGTAACTTCAGGCAGGAATCTAAATCTTGGGCTAGAACAAAGAAGTAATTTCAGGCAGGAATCTAAATATTAGGCTAGAACAAAGAAATTATTTCAGGCAGGAATCTAAATTTTAGGCTAAAACAAGGAAGTAGGCTTCAGACATGAAAATGACTTTGGGCTAGGACAGGGAAGTAGGCTCAGATATTTTGGGCATCCTGATAATCCTTTAGAAACAGTGATCATCAGAGTTTTCACAGAACTTTGTTTATTGCCTTGCTTATTCTTTGACTGTTTATGTTTATTGCCTTGCTTGTTCCTTGACTATTCGTATCTATTGTATTGCTAGTTCCTCAACCTAGAACTGACCTTAACACTTGCATGTAATTAAAATGGTATAAAAGCAAAACGAAGGAGGGGGGTGGTATAGGGATTTTCTAGGGTGGGGAAATGGGGAAAAGGGATGGCATCTGAAATATAAATAAATTAAAAATATAAAAATAATAAAGACAAAAACCTGTGACACATATTCATCTTTAGCCACATAGTTATTTCCTGAAGGCAATTTCTAGTTAACTGGAACTGTGTTACTCAATGATAAAACTGTAAATGATTTGAGGCTTGTTATTAGCTCATAGAATGAATGATATTCTAAAAACATATTTTGTTCTTGTTATTTATGCATTGTTAAATAACTATTTCCTTGCATCTCAAAGAAAACCCCCTTAAAACACTTTTTTCTTCTGAAATAATTCATTCCCACACAAGCATTGTTTGGTACTAAATGTGTGAAGTTACAAAGCAGAGAGACAATGGTAGTTGTCAGCCATAGATTCTGCAATAGTTCTGTGAGGAGACAGTTGGAGACATCGATGACTGAAACTTTTTCCTAGGAGTCAGTGTCTTACTAGTGTCTTGAAAGACTCCTTATAAATTTTTGTCCACAAACTTATAAAAATACTAGAGATGGGAAATTTAGAAAAGGAATATCCTTGCTTATAGCTGCAGTGAAATATGTAATTCACAGTGAGGTCCTCGAAGGAAAATACAAAAAATGAAGCAAAGAATTATAGTTGTTGATGCTTCAGAGTCTTTTGATTCAGAACTGTAGATTATAGGTAATAATTTTTAAAGGGTACAAAAAAGATGCACAGGTTTGTAGAGAGGGTATGTGTGTGTGTGTGTGTGTGTGTATGTGTGTGATTGAATGTGTGTTTATATATGTCTTTGTATGTATCTTCCTGAAACAAATGGTCTGAAGATTTGAATGATATAGTTTAAGAGATCATAATTTTAATTAGTCATCTGTAAACAAATTCTGTTCTATTTAAGTGTTCATATTTGTCAATTATTTTTCCCTCAATCCTGCATAAGGAGAAATTCTTTCCTTTGTAGAAATAAGAAGCACAAGGCCCTAAGAGAGCCATTATGGTAAGTAATTAAAACAATATTGTTTAAGTAGTTACTATGTTATATACCAGATACTTAATGCAAATACTTTGGGATTTAGCATAATTATGATTTTGTTATAATCAAATGTAACTTGAAGAAATTTCAGTATTACAGGGAATGTAAGAAGGAGGATCATGCTGAGAACATCCCTGTACACACACTTACCCATTATCAGCTTTGGCCTCATTTGAATTGTTTAAGGAGGGCCATTTAGTACAACATATTTCTTTGAATTTTCTAATAATGTTATATTATTTTTATATAAGAATAGCACAGTAATTAACTTTAAGAGATTTAATAGGTTCCCATGATCTTTAACTTACCTATGAGCTGTATTTCAGTGTTCCCTTGAATAAATACTTTTCAGCATTTATTTTTGCCTCAGGACATTATATAGGTAATTTACCAAATGATTTTTTTCTTTTTTATGATTGATTTTACTTTTTAAGTATGTCTATAAATATGTCTATGTTTTAGTGTGTGCATGTGAACATAAGTGCCTTGGGATCCTAGAAGGGTGCATCTGATATGTAAGTGTTGGAATTCCAGGAGATTGTGATCCACAAATCATGAGTGCTAAGAACCAAATTCATGTTCTCTTCAAAAACATGGTTTATTCTTAATGAGCCATGTCTTTAGCCATTAAATTCTGGAACATTATTACTATGGATTTAGGTCTACATTTTGATATTTATATTTTAAAATATACAGTTAATTTTTAAAATTACTGATGTTTCTGAAATCTCTGATGTTTCCTGAACATTATTATATTTGCATTATTTTTTTCTGGCTAAAATAATACTGGGGTAGTGTTGCTTATTTTTTCTTTTTGTTTATTCGTTTAGTTTTTTATTTACTTATTTTATATGTGTGAGATCACTGTCACTTTCTCCAGACACACCAGACAAAACATCAGATCCCGTTACAGACGGTTGTGAGCCACAGTGTAGTTGCTGGAAATTGAACTCAGGACCTTTGGAGCAGTTAGTGCTCTTAGCTGCTGAGTCATTTCTCCAGGCCTGATTATGTCATAGAAAATCACATTGGAGTTCACACTTGTGCCCACTGGTAATAATTTTGATATGTGCTTTGCTCACTGTAAATTTACTATTTTTCTTTCACAACTAATGACTTTAGAGACATTCTAAAGTCATTCAAGCATTTTGTGTTAATTGAGCCTACTTCAAACTTATCACCCACTGTTGACAAATTTTATTATGAACAAATTCAAGAAAAGACAATCTTCCTTCCTTCCTTCCTTCCTTCCTTCCTTCCTTCCTTCCTTTCTTTTCTTTTCCCTTCCTTCCTTCATTGTGAACCAATAATGATACTTTAGCATTACTACAAAAGAAGTATTCTCAAAGGAAACAATAGTAAAGGCTAGATTATATACAGCTCCACTTCAGAACCTCAAGTTTGTATGTTCATAATCTTTCATGCCAGAAATACTATCTACTACACAATGTATGTCAGTACTAACAATAAACTCCAAACCTAAACTTTTGATGTAATTTATATTTTTTGTATGTATTTTGCTGTCTCATAAAAATATTGTCCAAGAAAACAATCTCGTCCTTCTATTTATAATTAACAAAGCATTACAACTTTGGCCCCTATGTCTCTCCTGAGTTTAATCAGTTCCATGAAAGATTGTATCAGAAGAAAAAATTCAGTGATTATTAAAAGATTATTATTATTAATATTATTCTGTCATACAGAACCTACTTTGTATTTATAATAACAGTTTTTAAGGAGTTGTAATAGGAAATTTTTACAAGCTACAGATATTCTGAGATAATTTAGGGCAACATAATGCTTTTCCACTAACCTAAATAAATTATCTGGAAAAAAATCTAATTATGTGTTCATTTATGGACATTATGGAACAATTTTGGTATGTCAAATTTCTTTTGAAAAAATCGAGAGACATTGACTGAATTTAAAATTGTGAAGAAGTTAGTAGTGACCTGGAAAAACCTTCAGAACTAGATGAACCCAATTTTGAGAGAGTAAAAGTTCTCAAATTAGTTGGGAGAAAATACACATTGACCATGTACTTTGGAATATTTTATAATATAAAGTTTTAATAACGAGCTGTGGATATACATGTGTGTGTTTATGTGTGTGGGGGTTGGTAATATGTAAGCATGTGTGTTTGATTGTAGGTACATATGTGCACATGTGTAAGTGCATGCCTGTCTCTGTGTGTATGGTATCTATGCATGTGTGTGCACATGTGTGTATGCATGTCTATTTCTGTCATATATGCCACTGGTGCCATATATATACATGCCACTGGTGCCATAGTGGCACAAATATCATGGAAGTCGCCAGTCAGTTTCTGATTGGTTTATGTAAAGCCTTTCCACATAATAAAATGTATGAGAGGTACCATTACTGAGTCCAAGTATCTGTGATTTCTGTGATTAGAGTGGTTTTCTTACTCTCCAGCAAGGCATACACAAAATTCCCATAACTAATGCCATACATTAGTTATTGGAAATTCTGCCATTGATAAGAACATGATGATGGATATAAGAACCTCTATTCCATTTGATATTAGCATGCCTAGCAGGTGGCAGAAGTCGTTACCTCTCTCTCACAGCCCAGGCCAACCTTACAAGCCTCAGAAACAGCATAGTGATACATGAGCGGCAGTCTTTCTGCCCAGTCACTATGTGTTCAGATTGCTAGGTCTGTAAACTTTTTCAGGCAAATTTGTTTTCTTGATGTCTTAAATTTTTCTTTCACGAAATTTGTAAATTTGCATTTTGTATAGGTTTCTCTGGCTGTGAATGAAAAAGATACAGAATATAAATTTTCAGCTAGTACATAAAAAGATACTGTATGTCATTAGCTTTCATACATTGCTATTTATACAAATTAATGGGTAGTTTATGAGTGTCTCTCTTTCTTTCTCTCAATGTGTGTGTGTGTGTGTGAGTGTGTGTGTGTTTAGATCAGAATTCCATCAAGTATGTTCCTCCTTAGGAGCCATCTCCTTTGGTATTTGAGACAAGTCATCTCACTTGTACCTAGGCTGCCCATGTAGGGTGGCCTGAATGTATGCAGAGTCCTAAGGAGACATCTGTCTGTCCCTCCCCAGCCTTGGGATTGCAAGTATGTGTCATCTACCCTGTTTTTTACCTACATGCTAGGATCCAGCTTGAGTTTTCATGCTTGTGAAGCATGCACTACTGCCCCACGAGGGCAGATTTTAAATTTGAATTCTGTTGTTTAGGAAAGATTCAGACTCTTCATGTCTAACAGACTCTGCAGAAAGACACTGCTGTGATGGGACCTACTTACATAAGCCTAACTCAGCATCAGTAGTCATCACACAAATCAAAGACATGTAAATTAAAACTGAAGTGGCTCCACTATAAGGCTGCCTCTGGTTAAGCCGATGAAAATCAATTTTCTCATATATTTGCAAAGATCCCTTGGAACAGAAACTTTCTTCCACTGAAGAGCAACATAGGTAAACTCAATCTAGCAATTTTAAGCTTCCATACATACCACAAAACATACACACACACACACACACACACACACACACACTCACATGCACACACACACACATAAATAACAAATGAGCATTATTAATCAGGACAAGTATTTACAAAAGATGCTGGTGAAGATGAGGCATCATCTGTCTGAATCACTCTTAAACTAGAAGAAGCTAAATGTCCTTTAGCAAAACAAAGCAAATATTAATTATTGAACACACATGTAATGAAATAACAACAGTCATGAAACTAAGTACAACTAAAAAGGAAATGGCAACCTTCAGGGAGAGTGTTATCTCTGTTGGAGTTCCTGTTCATACTACGTCATGTGATCAGCAGCATTAGAAATAAGGACCTCAACTGAATAGTCAAGTATAAGTCTGTAGAAATAAAAGATCTTCATGTCAGTTCTTTTGTTTGAGAAAGTCCTCTTTGTTTGCTGGCTAAGGCTCCATACCTGTGAGGGGTGTCTAAAGAAGGCTCTTCTGACCTGGTCCAGTTGAGGTTCCCATTCAAAGAGCTGGACTGAAGAAACTTTCTGAAGTTTCTCCCATCTTCAGTGCTTGAAATTTAGATACTTGTTTCAATTTCTCTGAGTGTTATAACAGATAGAGTTTGAAACATCACAGAGACAAGGTTAGAAAAGTAACCATGTTCCTAACTGCAGGATAGTGTTTATACATTCAAAAATGTACCTGTAACATTTTAAAGTGCCACATAGAAATTATTAAAAATTCTTCCATAGGTGAGATCATGATGTTGGGCATAAGAATTTGATATTGAAGTATCTAACAGGTGGTAGAAGTTATTACCCCGGGACTCATAGCTTCAGGCCAACACCACAAGCATCAGCAACAATAGAGTAATACATGAACCATGCATCTGGGATCTGATTTCACCTGCCCAGATAACTGTGCAGTCACATCTCTCTGGTGGGGCTCCTATCAGCAGTCCATAGTTCAGGATGGTTCTCTACAGTTCTAACAGACCACATGAATCTCATGAAGAAGAAAGATCAAAGTGTGTGTGCTTCGGTCCTTCACTGAAGGAGTAACAAAATACCCAAGGGAGCAAATCTGGAAACAAAGTGAAAAAATGTGAGACAGAACCTGAAGGAGGGGTCATCTGGAGACTGTTCCACCTAGGTATCTATCCCATATGCAGTCACCAAAGATAGATGCTGATGTGGATGTCAGAAAATGCATGCTGACAGGAGCCTGATATAGCTGTTTTCTTAGAGTTCTTCCAGAGCCTGATATATACAGAGGCAGATGCTCACAGCTAACCATTGAACTGATCATGAGGTTCCCAATGGAGGAGTTAGAGAGAAGACTAAAGGAGCTGAAAGGGTTTGTGGCCCCATGGGGAGAGCAATAATACCAACCAACCAGAGCTCCCAGGGTCTAAACCACTAGCCTGGGAGCATATAGGGAGGGACCCATGGCTCCAGCTGTATATATAGGGGAGGATGGCCTTGTTGGGCATAAGTGGGAGAGGAGGTCCTTGGTCCCATGAAGGCTGAATGCCCCAGTGTGGGGAAATTCGAGGGCAGGGAGGTGGGAGTGCTTGGGTGGGTGGGTGAAGGTACCCCCCACCATAGAAGCAGGAGAAGGGGAGATAGGATAGGGGGTTCCTTGGGTGGGGTGGGGAAGGGAGATAGTATCTGAAATATAAATACAATATCCAATAAAATGATATACTTTCTTCCTCTTCCTCTCCCTCTTCCCACTCCCCCTCTGCCTAACTCACCAGCTACGCTTCTCATTTTCTTTTTCTCTCCATCCTTCCTCTATGATCTTCCTTCCAATCAACTGAAGCAGCTCAATCTTCAGAATACTTGAGTGTTTTTTCCTGTTGGGAATGCCCTTACTGTACAGGTTACTCAGTTATGTCTCTTTCTTCAGTCAGTTCTTCAGTAGAGGACTCTCCATTTTATGTATTAATTGGAGACCCAGCAGAGTACCTGAGTCATAGAAAATGTTTAATTAACATCTCTAAGTGAATGAGAGTAATGGCTCATTTTCTCCTCATTTTCAAGTTTCTAGAATATTCTTTGCCTACAATTTTAGTAATTGCATATAATTTGGGTTAACAGAAAATAACGCATCATTAGAAAGTCAAACTTGACAAGAAATGGAAAGAAATATTAAATCATTTACCAATAAAGGAAGCTCTGGGATGAACAAAATAAGTAAAATTGTATTCTGACTTCTTATCTGATGAACAGCCCTTGGGAAGTGTCCTATCTATAACAACCCCTAACAGTTCCATGATATGAAAAGCAAGAAATCATAGAAAGCGATTCATTCAACTTCATTGTCTGATAATTTTAGAGTTACTAAAGAAGGGTGAAGAAGTTTCTGTGGATTTAGCTTTGTAGGTGTTTCTTACACCAAGCCTAGAAGTTTGTAAGGACATGTTTTCTTCCATAAGAAAAAATTAGAAAAATGAAGTGTGGAGGGGTTCACTGGGACACGATTCGTAGGCTCATTGAACAGCTAATGTTATTAACACTCTTACATTTTTTATTGGAAATATAATTTTATAAATATAATGTAAATCATCACTATCACCACCAGGTGATTTGTAAATGTTTATACCTAGCTGAATAGCAATTTGAAGTCCATTAGCTTCTTAAACTGTCAGGCAGAAGGTTCCTAAGGAGTTTCCAAGAGCATGCTCAAAATAGAAACATAAACTTATTAATAAAGTAGTTTGAAAATGGTTGACTTCATCTCAGTTGATGGTCATGTAGAAAACACAGAGATCCCAGTATGTCATCCTTGAGTCATTTTCATTCACTATTAGTCGTTTTTCTATTTTAATGCTGCTATTTTCTTTATTTTTGCAACATTTCTATTGTATGCACATATACAAATTAAGCTACTTGCTGGTATTTTAAAATATGTGGCTTCTGGATTCTTCTGTTGGTCCTCTGGGTCAGTGTTACTGTTTTTCAAACATACTGATCACTTTGATGTTACATTCTATATCTTTGTAGGTGTCATAGAACTAACAATGCCCTGATTGTTTTAGAGCTTGCTTGATAATATTTAAGTATCACTGTTCCCCTAATTGTTGACATAAAATGGTAGAGATTACCTTTTCAGAGTCTATGTAAGAAGCTACCTGAGCTCATGAGACCTAACTTTGTTATCCGTCCTAGAACATCTAGGATAGCCTTGCTTTAAAGTTTAATCTATCTGTAAGTATGTTGATGAGATGATGATCTCATAAACCATTTCTTGATTCATACCAGTGCTATGCAACAGTGTGAGGACACTTGACAAAATGTAATGTATATCCATATTCCCCAAAATATATCCTGAGCTTATATTATGAGGTTTAAAGTTCTACTGTTGAGCATTTAGATAATGAGAGGACACAACCTAATTCTAAATAAACTATACAATATTCTGTGCAGGTTGTGGCATTAATTTATAAATATTTAAATGGACCCACTATAGGAGGACATGAAGAGCCTATAAAGGGAGAGACACAAGCTGAGCACACTTCACTGAAGTGTGTACTGCATTTTTTGCACCCATGGTGACATATATTAGGAATAGAATATAAAAACATATATCTCACGAGAGCCTAAAGTTTGTTTTACATGCTATTTTCAATATGCTAATGTTTTGGCTGACATCATGTATAGAAGTTTTCACCTATGAAAACATGCTGATGTTTGAAAAAATATGGAAATATACTATTATATGCTTCTTAAACATATATAACATAGTATGTAGATATAGCTATATTTTCATGTAAAAGAATTCAGTTGGAGTAACTACACACAGGGGAAAATAATCCTCTCAGATGCCACAGGTTTCCAAATAAAATGTTCAGTGCTAGGTGTTGACGAGAAGTGCCCTAGTGAGCCACTAAACAATATAGTTTGTTATATGGCATTGCTCTCGGTTACTTACCAGAACTTGATAGTAAGGCTCTATTGCTGAAAACGCCAGACACCTTGGTCTGAAAATTATGAAGAATTTAAATTGGCACTGGCTATGAAGCATCTTCTTAGCTGATATAGTGTTCATAGTACCAGAAAGTGCTATGAAGGCTGCTTAGAAAGAAAAGTTATCAACACTTTCAGCCACTTGCGAACTCTATGAGTAACAATAATGGTTGTTGCAAGAAAATATGCCTGTGCACACAACAATGGCACAAACGTTATGGTTGTAACCACTTGCTTTGTGATAAGACTTAAGGTTCACCCTATAAAATAGGAAAGGCATGCCTGGTACCATAGATCTGACCAAAAACCCATTATTGAGAAGATCATAGGTCCCAGGAATAAGTTTACTTCAGTTATTTTGATGAACAGATATAGTATCAAACTTCCATCTAAACTCATATCTCTTTATCCACAGATTATCACAGTACTCAGACATCATGAGAGAATTGTTCTCTGTACCTTGCATGATACTTAACATAGACATTTACAGTTGATTAAAGTACAAAGAATAAATGCCAGGAGAGTGCTCAGCCACAACCAGGACATCTTCATCTCACCCCCTATCCCTGTCTCAAGAAGCAGCATAGAAAGGGAGGCAGAAACATTTAAGAAACAAAGTGTGTGGATACTAGTATAAAAAAGAAGTTTGTTGAAATTAAAGGACCACTACACTCATGGATGTACAGTATAGAATTGCTAGCCGAAGACCAGTGTGTAAGATCAAGCCAATCAACATTTTAGCACAGAAGTGGGAGTGGCTTATAGCTTCTGGTTAAAGGAGAGTCATTTTCTTTAAGACTATGATCCCTAGCTGGCTTGCCGTGCTGCACTGGATGTCCCCATACCTTTGCACAGGTTGGAATCCATTGGCTATAACCAAACCAAACCAAACCAAACCAAACCAAAAACAAACACAAAAGTATAAAGAACAAAAACAAATGACATGAAGATAAAATGGTAGATGGAAGTTCATGTAGACCTAGAAGTAGTTATGGGAAGAAATACAATCAAAATACACTGTGTGGTTGTATAAAATTTTAAAAAAGCAATATAATTAAATTTATTAAAGTTTAAAAAATAAGAAATACAAATTTCAGTTTACTAAATGACCTAATTAATTAATAAACCTAAATTTATATTTACATACATACATATCTACCAATATATAATATAAAAGGCAGATGTGTGTCAGTAATGCTAAGTGAATTATAAGCAATATTTATTTTCTATTTTTAAATTTTCTAAATTTTAAGAGCTAGAGGAAAGATGGCTTCCATATACCTCATACATTATTTTCAAAATATTACACTGTATTTATTTAATTTTTCTTATTTTATAGATGATGGGAGTGAACAAACCTGTAGATTTTGTCAAGATTTTATATTACCTTGAGATCACAGGAATATCAATTAATTTTTTTCCAACTTAAGAACTTTTCAGTTACTGCTCAATTTTCTATTTTTTTTTTTTACTGATTGTTTTGTATCTTAGAGATTTTATGTTTCTATCTTTGACATGAACTTTTATTAATATTTTGGAAGCCACTTGAAATTAGAGCATTAAAAGGTCTGATCATGAATTTGTGGATGTATCATTAGAGCCTTCACAGAATAACAAGATATCTCTGATAGGGAGAGCTGAGTGTGGGCAGTCTGTGGAGGAATTTCCAAGGCCTAGGAGGGTAAGGGATATGGAACAAAGAGACAGATTTAAATAATGGCTTCACAATAGACAACAGATGGGAATCTTGAGGGTACTGATTCAAGCTGGAAAATTGATAGACTAGAAGTAATGGATTTAATTTGGGGTAACATTAAAATCACTTTAAATAGCAGCAGGGTGTGAGATATTTTTAAGAGAAGCTGACTTTGAAACCCTGAGGGAACAGAGTAACCCAGAATGCTCCAGGAATGAGCAAAACACCACGGCTCTTGGTCAAATCAAAGATAAACAAATATGATTTTAAAATAATTTGAGTGTATATAAATTTTTTAAAACTCCATTGAAAATAGAATGAAAGAACCAAATGTAGATGATGTGAATCACAAGATCATTTAAGTCAATATTGATTCATATATTCATGGGTATGAAGTTACTTTCGTAAATGAATTGTCGTTCTTTTAAAATATAATCATAAATTTTAAACAGAGAAGAAATAGAAACCTGAATATGTCCACTAACTAGATTTAGAATTAAAAGTGTAAAGGTATAAATTTTAGGTTTATAATTCTGTGGAACTGTGAGAGGAGTCTTGGTTTTTGGTAGAAGCACTGGCTGGAAGTAGCCCGGAGACCCTGCAAGAGATGGGCATCTATTCCTCTGCTCTCCCACAATTCAGGCTCCTAACATGTGGTGTGAAACTCCATTAACCTGCATGGTTCAGTCACATAGGACATTGCAGTCCCTCCCAGAGAGGTTTATGTCACCCTACACAGGTAGAGAGTGTGACTACAGGCTTCAGCCTCAGGAGATTTCCATATTAATGAGTTACCTAAAGGCCAGAGGGTGTAGCTAATTAAGTTACCCTTCTTCCCCTCTTCCTCCTTATTTAAATCAGGTTCCCCCTGGCTTAAGTAGGGGTTGCACAACCAGATTCAACTATCATCTGTCATGTCAATAAAGCTCTTGGAATCCCAGACTTTCTCATGTTATTGGGCCAAGGGAGTAGAACAAGCAAGCACTTGTGGTGGTGCTTTGCCAGAGCCCTCTTCCTCCCTCTTCATCTCTCTCAGATGTGCCCACGTGTCCCCTGTCTCTGTTCTGCTGTTCTGCTGAGGCTTCCTAGAGCCCCAGAACAGAATTAGACTGAGTTCACTCCCTGCCTGGGCACCCCAGCAGCCTCTCATGGCCCAGCACCCTCCTGGTGTTGCATAGAATGAATTCAGTCAAGGTTCCCGAGCTTCAGTCTTGTTGGAGCAGTGGGAACCACCAACTGCCCAATGCAACAGAGATCCACGTTCAGCAGGCAGATCCAAGTTCGGCAGGCACAGGCACCGGTGTAGGTGCGAGCGTGGGCACAGGAGCGGGCTCACAGGCCGTTCAGCTTTTTCCTACATAATTCTACATTTAAAAATATAAACATACATTCCAAATTTGGAAACAAACCTAGCAGCGGATGTTAACATGCTATGGGCCTAATTTCCCAGGCTATAAATTCTGTAACAAATTGTCTAGGGCAGTGTAAAAACCTTCTTGGCCTGAAATAACTAGTGGTGGTTTTAATAACTTTGGCCTACAGTGCATGGTCCTGTTAGGAGGTGTGGCCTTGTTAGAGGAAGTGTTTCACTGTGGGAGGTGGGCTTTGGAGGTCTCTTTCTATACCCAGGCCCCACTTATTGCAGAAGAGAGCATCCTCCTAGATGACTAAGGATACCAGGCTTTCCTGCTGGTTTTAGATGAAGATGTAGAACCCTCACATTCTCCAGCACCATGGTGTTCTGCATGTTGCCATGCTTCCTGCCATGATGATAATGAACTAAACTTCTGAAAGTATAATCCAGCCCCAATGAAATGTTGTCCTATAATTGGTCATGGTGACTCTTCACAACATTGGAAGCCCTATTAATACTCAAGGTCCTGATTGGTATAGTGACCTCTCAAGGTTCCAGGCTTACCACAGATCCTCTGGAAACTGAAGCACAACTCTCATGTGTTTGACATGGCACAGGAGAAGCACTTGACAAGCATGAGTCTCTGTAGTCACTCTGAGGGAAAGTAAATTTTTTGAGTTTGATCAGGGTGGAAAGTTCCAACACATTGCCAATACTTCATTCCAGCTCTCATGAGTGGCAGATACATCTTTGCTTTGTCAACTTTCTTTGTTGTTTCCTGATTGTTGAAGATTTTTTTCTTCTTAATTCTAAAGCTTATTGTAGGCTTGTTTTCTAAATGATATCCTACAACAAATCACTTCTTGCAGGTTTCCAAGATAGACGTTTAATTCAACATATAGGTCTTGGAGCGTGTAATGATGACTAGGCAAGGTACATTGCCTATAAATCCGTCTGTATCTTAAAATCCCTGCCATTGTCTTTTCTTCTATTTTTTAATCCTCTTTCCCTTTTTAAAAAATTATTTTCTAGTTTATATGAAAATCTTAAATGTATAGAAGTCTGAAATTGTATTGTTATGAACAAGCACAGAACTTATAAAAGGTTCTGGCGCATTCTATGTTTCCACTTGCTTTCCCCTTCATACATGTGCATATATGTATGAATTGATAAAGCTTATTGATCTGATAGGATTTCATGATTGCCTACATAGCTAAGATGCATTACTACCAACATGCTGGACCCCAGAGCAGAAGCATTTCTACTCATTCAGAAAAGCATACAACAATGAGTATAGTTGAAATGGTTCAATTCTCAATGCTTCTGGGTACTTTACAGAGATAAAAATCCTATCTTATTTCCCTTTTATCCACGTTGTAGGTCAGTTCAGCTCAGCCAGTTTAGCAGGTAACTGATAATCGGGATATGATATGTGGATCACTAATAGCTTTTGAATATCTACTGACTTATCTCTGCCTCTTTCTGTGGTGGAGTTCCTGTCTCCTTAGGGTCATGAGGCTCATGAGAATAGGCATATCAATATTTTCATCAGCTTTTTATTTTAGGAGTATATGTGAATATTTAGACTTTCTCCCAGGTGCTATTCTTCTGTAAAAGAATAAAAGAATAATCTTACTCTTATGTTCATGGATAAGGTGGAGTACCCAAGAACATGAGAGAAGGCAGTGGGATCAGCTAAAATCAAGCAAGAATTGACCTTAAACATACATTTGGAACTGTAGAAAAGCTCCAACTGGATTAAAATCCTGACAATAGCTTGTAGACAAGAGAAGGGGAAGGCAGTAGAGAAGAAGCAGAGGAGAGGACCAAAGAGGCTGGAAAATATATGCATAGTAAGAAGGTTTTTAATGAGAGATGAGAAAGTTAAAGATTGTCCTAAAATGTCTTACTTGTGCATAGCCTGTACCTGTCAGAACTTACCGTCAAATTGAGCAGAGAAAAAAGTTTGGAGTATGTCTTCAAATGAAGAATATGTAATAAAGATATGTAATAAAGGTATGTAGTAAAGTCTTCCTCAGCCTCCATTAAAACTTCTAGGGGCTCTAAATCTTTGGCTGCCCCTTAAGTTGTACTTCATAAAATACTGACAATTATTTTGAAGTGCTGTTATAAGAGGTGATTTTGGGAATTACAGGACTCGCAACTTTCTTTACTTGCTTTTGTTTCTAACTTAGCATTATCTTGGAAAACTTTACATTTTGTTCTTTTCTAATCTATTTCTCACCTGGTTGATGAAGGATGCAATCCTCTCTCTGTTGTATTCATCATCTTACATCATGTTCATATCTTAATTAAGATCAAAAATATTCATCCAGAAGCCATATTCCTGCCTCTCCCTCCTGCACTGCAGTCATCAGCTTTCATGTCTACTTTAGGACATAGCAAAGAGCACTTAACTTTGTCCTCATCATTTGCTTCAAAACCAGGTTAGATATTACTCTTTAGAATTTACCCTTTAGACTTTCCTGTTCTGTAGATGACTGTAAAGATGGTGACTGATCTTAGCATCAGCACTTTACTTTAAAACCTTGGGACTTTCCACTTTATTTTTCCATTAATTAGTTTATTTATTCACTTTACATCCCATTTTCCAACTCCCTTTCCTCCCAGTCTCCCTGCTCTTTTAGTGCCCCCCCCCCCCATTCCCAGCCTTTACTTTGCTGAGTACCAACCCACCCTGGCACAACAAATCACTGCAGGGCTGGGTACATCCTCACCCACTGAGGACAGAAAAAGCAGCCCAGTTAGGAGAACAAAATTGACAGGCAGGCAAGAAAGTCAAGGACAACCCCTGTTTCAGTTGTTGGTAGACCTGCATGAAGACCAAGCTACACATCTGCTACATATGTGTGGGGTCACCTGGATCCAGCCCCTGTATTATACACTCTTCAGTTGGTAGTTCAATCTCTGAGATGGCCCCCAGAGTCCAGGTTAGTTGACATTGTTGGTCTTCTTGTGGAGTCCCTATCCCCTTCTGGTCCCTCAATCCTTCCCCCAACTCTTCCAGAAGATTCCATGCACTTCATTTGATGTTTAGCTGTGGGTCTCTGAATGTGTTTTGGTCAGCTTCTGGGTGGAGCTAGACCACTGTTTACAAGCCTAGGTAACAAAGTATCATTAATAGTCTAAGGAATTAGTTCTTGCTCATGAGATAGGTCTGAAGTTTGGCCACTCCTTTAATTATCATCAATCATGTCCCAGGGTTACTGAGGTACCAATAAGAAAACTGAATACATTCTGGATGAGTATATGCATTGGCTATGAAGTGATTGCTAGCACCATGCTATAATGCAGACATCAGCTCACAAAGTTGCAGGTTTTTTCCTTTGATGCCCATGAGAGCACTTGAGATTCAGTCTTGAAACCTGTTTCAAGCATGTAATACACTATTAACTATGACTAACATTCTGTACATTGAATCCCCCAAATTTAATCACCTTGTAGGAGAGATTTCAACCTTTGAAAAGCATGTCCCTGATTCTCATACTTCAGAGCATCTACTGCCTTTTGCTCTGCTCTCTGCTATTAATAATTCTTGTTGTCTGGAGTATAATTTCTTGAGTTCTTTGTATATCTTGGAAATTAGCCCTCTATCAGATGTAGGATTGGTAAAGATCTTTTCCCAATCTGTTGATGGCTGTTTTGTCTTATTGACAATGTCCTTTGCCTTACAGAAGCTTTGCAATTTTATGAGGGCCCATTTGTCAATTCTTGATCTTAGATCATACGCCATTGGTGTTTTGTTCAGGAACTTTTCCCCTGTGCCTAGGTATTTGAGGGTCTTCCCCACCTTCTCTTCTATTAGTTTCAGTGTATCTGGTTTTATGTGAAGGTCTTTTATCCATTTGGATTTGAGCTTTGTACAAGGAGATAAGAATGGATTGATTTGCATCCTTCTACATGATGACCTACAGTTGAAACAGCACCATTTGCTAAAAAGGCTGAACTTTTTCCACTGGATGGTTTAAGCTCCTTTGTCAAAGATCAAGTGACCATAGGTGTGTGGGTTCATTTCTGGATCTTCAATTCTGTTCCATTGATCATCCTGCCTGTCTCTGTACCAATGCCATGCAGTTTTTATTACTATTGTTCTGTAGTACAGTTTGAGGTCAGGGACGGTGATTTCCCCCAGAAGTTCTTTTATTGTTGAGAATAGTTCTTGCTATCTTGGTTTTTTTTGTTATTCCAAAGGAATTTGCAAATTACTCTTTCTATCTCTATGAAGAATTAATTTGGGTGCTCCAACGTATAACAAGCACATATGCTCTACTATGTTCATAGCAGCCTTATTTATAATAGCCAGAAGCTGGAAAGAACCAAGCTGTCCCTCATTGGAGGAATGGATACAAAAAAATGTGGTACATTTACACAATGGAGTATTATTCAGCTATTAAAAATAATGAATTCAAGAAATTCTTAGGTAAATGGATGGAACTAGAAATTATCATCCTGAGTGAGTTAACCCAATCACAAAAGAACACACATGGTATTTACTTACTGATAAGAGGACATTCGCCCAAAAGCTTGGAATAGCGAAGACTGAACTCACAGACCACATGAACCTCACGAAGAAGGAAGACCAAATGGGGATGCCTCAGTCCTACTTAGAATGAATAACAAAAATACTCAAGGGAGCAAATATGGAAACAAAATGTGGGACAGAAACTGAAGGAGGGGCCATCCAGAGACCATTCCACCTGGGTATCCATCCCATGCACAGTCACCTAAGCTAGACACTGATGTGGATGGCTGGAAGTGCATGCTAACAAGAACATGATATAGCTGTCTCCTTAGAGGTCTGCCAGAAACTGACACATCCAGAGGACGATGCTCACAGCTAACCACTGATATGATCAAGGTTTTCCCAATGGAGAAGTTAGATAGAAGACTGAAGGAGCAGAAAGGGTTTATGACCCCATGAGGAGAGCAACAATACCAACCAACCAGAGCTCTTCAGGGTCTAAACCACCAGCCTGGGAGCACATAGGGAGGGACCCATGATGCCAGCTGTATATGTAGGAGTGGATGGTCTTTTTGGGCATAGGTGGTAGGAGATTCTTGGTCTCATGAAGGATGAACACAGAGTGGGGGGGAATGTGAGGGTGGGGAGGAGGCAGTGGGGGTGGGGGGTAGGTGAGGGCACAGCCTCATAGAAGCATGAGGAGGGGGCTGGGATAGGAGCTTTCTGGGTGGTGGGGGAAAGTGGGGTAAGGGGATAAAATCTGAAATGTAAATATAATACCCAATTTAAAAAAAATCACTGATGGCTTCTTGGATTTAGCAATCTATATAATTTACCATATTTATATGCTCATTAATATACAAATGTATGTAAATTACATGCTATATTTTTGTTCTAACTTTTCTCAATATTGTTATCTTATATGCAATGCTTCTAATCTGTAAAACATGTATTGTTTTATTTAATTGTTCTATTATATAATACAGTAAGAACTGTGTTATTATCTTAACATGTGAACTGAAATTATAACAAATGATAATTAGATGTAGCTAGACCTGGTACAAAATCAAACCAAAAAAAATGATAATTCTTGTTGATATTTGTCCTTTGACTGTTTGCTCCAATTTGTATATATTTATAAAATAAATTCAAATTAACAAATGTCATATGAAGAAATGTTAATGGTGAGACTTGATGGATAATTATTATGCCTTTCAAGGTGTATGTTTTCATTTATGCTGCCCTTGTG
The DNA here is from genome assembly GCF_011762505.2 of Arvicanthis niloticus. NCBI lineage: Eukaryota > Metazoa > Chordata > Mammalia > Rodentia > Muridae > Arvicanthis > Arvicanthis niloticus. The sequence goes on from NC_133435.1 coordinate 6,254,714, forward strand.
GAAAACTAATGAATATTGAGTTGTTTGATGGAAATTAGACGGAGACTAGGCAGATTTCAGCATTGCATCATCCATAATTGATACCCCTGTGGATTGTCACCTAAAAATATATCATAATATTTTCTTGAATATTTTTAAACCTCAATTCTCATTTCTTAATTCATGGACTTTCTGCTGGCAATGATACCATAAAATCAATTAATTGTTATGACAAAATGTTCAGATTGCTCACATGTTGAATTCAAAATGTTCATCAAACAATTAATAAGGAGTGTAACACCTCCGTAAAAAGATGGATTAAAAATTTATTTCCTTGCTCCTAAGGCCCTGATTTTTAAATTTTGATCTACTTTATTGTAAGTTAAAGAGGTAGAGATTTGCTTTTTTTTAATTTAAAAGAAACACATGGTTATATTAGATATTTACTCGTGAAGAAGGAAAATAAGATTTGTCTATAGGAACAATTAGAATAGTAATAGTTTATGTACTGATTTTGTATATGACTATGTTCCTATTTGCATTTTTATATAAAGCACATGAAAATAAAATGCTGATGGAGAAATATTAATGACAAAACTGATAAGATATCTATAACACCTTTCAACACATTTTGTGCTACTGTTTAAACAAAGAAACTGAAATTAGGATTTAGGTGGTTGTAGTCACATTTGTTTGTTTAAAACCTGTGAAGAGACTATTTGCAGCCTGATTGCCTCAGGGGTACCACCTATCAATTGCATGGAGTTGGAGCAAGTTCTTTGTTCTTATCTTCTGAGAGCACTGTCCTTTCTCCAGTACCTTAAACTCATGAAGATGATTAATTACTATTTACTACTCGGTCTGATCTCCCTAATGAAGCACTTAGTCTCAACGAAACAGACTCCTATTGTCCAAACCAGGATTTTTGAGACATTATCCTTTTGGAGTACGTGTCATAATAACTTTGTTTTTTTACCTTGTCATTAGAATGCTGAGGACAGGAGGTCAGTATGCAGTTTCAGAAACCCCATGCAGGTTTTTGAGTTTGAATATTGGCCTTTAGAAAATTAGTAATATATCTTTGACAACATTTTCCTTTTTAAAAAGACATTATATGAACATTACCTTCCTCATAAATATTTCATTAGGATTAAATAAACCAATGCACAGAAAGCATTTGAAATGAAGCTAATTAACTGTGAACATTAGAGATATGAAGAATTATGTGGCCATCAGTTTAGACCACTGTGTGGACTTAATTATAAGTTATTCTTTTCAATTTATGTTAAGCCTCTAGCTCTAATATAACTGCATTTCTAGGCAGTGCACTTAAGAAGTATTGGATATAAAATGAGGTAAAAGGGTGGGACCTTCATTCAACAGACCTAGTGTCTTTCTCTGATAGTGAGAGACAGCAGGAACATTTCCGTCTGTGTTTTTAGCGATCACTTCAGGTGAGGACAAAGAAAAACAGAATTATGGTGTCACTCTGATAACACCTCTGTTTTGGCTTTTAGAGTTCTTAAGTGTCTAGTCTGTAATGCTGTTTATGCCAACATAAGCTGTATAGCACAGAATTCTTAGAGCATTTCTCCATGAGTGATGATACAGATGTGTGTCCACTCTGCCTTAACTAATGCCTGACACAGTCAACACTTGCTGGTAATCTCTGCTTAGAAACTTCTCTTTGCTTCTTGCATTTGCTTCTTACCTGGTGTGCTAAGAAAGACTCTCTGGGGATAAGAATCGTGTGACTCATACACAACATTTTCAAATTTCCTTTTTCTTGTCTGAGGAACAAATGTCTTCCAGGCTGATTCTTTTATAGTTTGGATGTGTGGTGCCAATTTCAACATTTCAATAAATTTTAGAAATTTTCTTCAATTGCAAAATAGAACAAATTGTGTGTTTTACTGCAGTACTTTTATAATTAGGAAGCTGTAAGTTCTTCTGTCACTGGCAGATGGCAGCTCTGTGCTAAAAAGATGAAAGAAGAAAAGTTAGGTTTGAATCCAAAGTTGCAGAACCTGTACTTTGTATTCATCACTGAGCAGATTCATGTAACCAAAAGTTTATTATGTAACTTTTGTCATAGCTCAACAACACTTACTGTTCTTAAGTAAAATAGACAACCCATACTGCTACTGCCTAACCCACAAACTCTACAATGATAATGATGCAGAATATGAAGATTAAAACTCATGACTTTGGTATTTTGCCTGGTACCTAGGAATCTCTGAGGGCAGTCAGTCTGAACATAATAGTTACCTAAATTGAAAAATAAGAAATAGAAATTTTTGTATGAAACTTCATAGCAGGCCAACTTAATTAATGCTGGGAACATAGTTTTTTAAACTTTCCCATACTTATTTTAAAGACAGGGTTGGTTCTTACTTTTCAAAGCATTCTCTTTATAGAGAATGCCAAGTAGAGCAATGTTTATTCATGTGCCGTTAACCAAGAAGCTCCTTTACTCCAAAGTTAATCACACTTGTGCAAATGTAAAAGTAAAGTTTTCCATTTCCTTTTAAGGCACTGTATGTATCCTTTATCTGGTAACATAAATTTCTAAGTAATATCTTGTTATAATACCTCTTAATTGTATGAGTAAGCATCAAATTACCAGGATTTAAAATTTTTTATGATGCAAGGTCATATGATTGCTTCTTTACAATACTTATTTGAGATTGTATTTAATTTTTAAGTCCTACTTAAGAAAAATAATCAATACAGATAAATAACTTGCCTGTGTCTGATAATCTGCAAATAGAAGGATCAGATTTTGAACTTGTACTTTCTATGGCAAAAGGAGTTAGCCTATTATGGAAATGTCTTAAGGCGTTGAGCCTTAGGTGAGTAAAATTATGCTACTTAAATAAAATGCTTGTATTGCCCACTACGTAACTGTACCATAGGATGCTTTGGAGGTAGGCCATTACTATATGTTGATGCTAAGTCTTTTGTTGACTGTAATTCAATATAAATGAAAGGCCACACATATGGTACTATTCGACAAGGGTTTGTAGCTGCTCCTTGGCTTGGAAACTGGCAAGCTGCACTTTCAACTCCCTACTAGCATCTTGGCACTTTCATTTCTACAGATGGAATAATCCAGAACAGTGGCTCAAAAGCACAAAGAAAGGTCTTCAAACTGTGTGCCTCTTTCTCAAGCCATGGGATAGCTTTTAGATGCAGGTTGTGTACTTAACCTGAGCTACACACACACACACACACACACACACACACACATGTTCCCTGGGTGCATACATGTTTTGCTTAGGAACACATGGGTTTGCAGGCAAAGTTCTTTGCAGATTTTCATGTATTCATGAAATATTTCATGAATATACATGTATAATTTCATGTATACAAAGCACATTGTAAACATACTGGAGGGCATTGCTCAACATCTTTGTTTATTACTAAAGAGAACTGGAATTGGAGCTCGCTAGAGAAGTTGTAAGAAGTTGAAGTTAGAAGCTGGCTACCATATTGTAGCAGAGCATATAGTGTTAGAGATTTCAAAGTAAAGACTTAGCTCTCGAGAATGTTGGAGACATTCAGTTACTATCTTCCTTTTCAGAGAAGAGTGTCATGATTCAGCTGAAGACCACCTTGACCGCAGTACAGGGAGGACGCTTCCAGGTGGAAGAGAGGAAATGAAACAAGAGAAGGTAGTGCATGAAAACTGTGGGTGGATCTGGGATATAATCATTCAATATCTTTTCCTTTTTTCAGCTTTTCTAGTATTTTTTAAGGATTTAGATGAAAGTAATTATGTCTTTGAGGAAGAAAATTGTAACAGATTTGACTAGGTTGTGGAAGGAAAAAAGGACTATGAGTTCTTACTCATTAAAATCTAGTGATTGCATATCCAGACTAATGTTTTTCACGGTTCTGGTGACACCGTGGCCCTTCAGAGAGCCAGCCCATCCACCACTTTCAAAGGCTAGATAAAATTATAAGAAGATTACAATTTTATTCAAGTAGAACATATTGAATGAACAAATAAAAGAATTTCAAGCAAACATTTCAAACTTTTATTGTAAAACTGAACAGTGATACTAATCCAGTGGTTTTGAATACAAACTTTGTGCTATTGGTTTTTGTATATCTTTTATATGATGTTAGACACATGATAATATTCAGATAGAAAAATTAAGTATTGTTTAACACTTTCCAATTGAAGTCTGAAGCCTACCCCTTATCCATCAGTTTCATTTCATAGTAGAGGCCAGTTTCAAAACTATATAAACAATAAGGAGGTAACGGACAATCTCAAGAATTAACTTTCATTACAAAACTGTGTGAAAAGAACTAAAAAAAGATGAGAGATCATTAATTTTTGATGCTATTATGAAGTTACCTATGTAAGAGGTCTTGGACCAGACAGAAAGTGAGAGATCTGGGAGCTTCCCATTTATATGTGTTAATGCAGAAATTGATGGAATGAGGAACCAAACTTCATCCATCATTGATTGCCTCCATATTATGGGGTTCTGTAGAGAAGAAAGCATGTACCCTTTAGTTAACACATCGAGCCCTTGAAGAAATTAAGGCATGCCTTGCCTTCTCCAGCTAGGAAATGAAATAGGAAATGGAATAGTGTGGAGAGGAGAGAGAGAGAGAGAGAGAGAGAGAGAGAGAGAGAGAGAGAGAGAGAGAGAGAGAGAGATTGTGAGAGATAGAGATACACAGACTGATGAAGAAAGAGACAAACAGGAAAGAGAGATAGAGAAAGAGAGAAAGACAGAGACAGAGATAGAAAGGGACAGAGAGACATAGAGAGACAGAGAAACAGAGAGAGACAGAAACACAGAGAGAAAGAGACAGAGACAAAGGGTGTCAGACACAGGGATTAGCTATGCTTCTTAGCTTCATACCAATTTATAGCAGGTAGTTTAGTCTACACCTCTTGTGTTCCCTGATGGTCACATGCATACACCTGCCCAAGAGCTACCTCAGATCTGCCTATAGAAAACACACACACACACACACACACACACACACACACACACACACACACACATGTGCGCGTGCGCACGCAAGCACACAAACACACACATCAGTTATTCTTCAAATGTTTTGGCTAACTCAGTTATTCTTCAAATGTTTTGGCTAACTCCATGACTGGGCACTCTTAAATCTTCCCCTCATACCCCAGGCCCAATCTGATAAGTGACCAGAGGTCATTTACCTGAAAACCCACGTGGCTGGTTGGCCTTATTCCTGTTACTACTTTGTCCCCTTTTTCTCTCCCAAGTCCTCCCTCATCCATCCTACCCACACAACTGTTAGTGCCCCACCCCTTGCTCAGCCATTGGCTACTGGCCAATTGGTAGATCAAAAGCCAATTGGAGGCAAGGATCTTCAGCTTCAGTTAACATAGATTCCTGATCAAAGCATCAGAGCCACCTTCTACACCCATTGCTTGGGAAATTTATAGAAAATTTATTACCTCTACAATAGTAGATTTAGAATATTGTTTTGAATACTAAGTAAGATGTTAACTATAATCTGCTTGGCATGTTGAATAAATGCTTGCTGCCACAATCATTACTGAGATTCATCAATACTGAGATGAAAATTCTACTTCTCTATTTTCTAATTAAGAATATGAAATCTCTCAATTTAAGAAAGGAAAATTATTTCTCAGACATAACATATGTGGTTGCTATTTTCGCTTTAGTTTGTATATCCAACCCAGTGGTCATCAAACACTGATACATCATTACATAAAATGATTGGAGGTAGGTCTTAGAAGGTATCGATTTCTGGAATTTCATCTCATTAAAATTATTTAAGAGTTTCTTATTCAATCCTTAGGGTTTGTTTTGTTCATATTTGAAATCTCTATTACAGCAGAAAGACATTTTCTTTTTTTTTCTTTTTTTCTTTTTTTATTAGATATTTTATTTACACTTCAGATGGCATCCCCTATCCCCATTCCCCCCCTTAGAAAACCCCTATCTCATGCCCCCTTTTCCTTTTTGCATTTATACATTTTTTAAAAAAAAATGTTAATCATAGGCTTTATAAGTTTGGAATTGTTCAATCAGAGGTGTAACCTACTAACCAACCTAGATATAACAACTATCTTTGACTGGTGGAGATACATGAACATCTGCCTCCCTGTCTCCCCCCTCTTTCATCACCTAGCTTCTTCTCTCCTTCTTCTTCTCCTCTTCTTACTCCAGAAAGACATTTTCTATGAACAGATAGTTTTATAAAAGGTTTTATAATATGAAAATGCCACAGTAATTTCTGGTTATTTTTGGGCTTGACCCTTTTGACCTTAAAAATCATAATATATATACTTATCGTTCTCAAGGTTTAATCATAAAAGTAGGAAAACATGCTGTCATAGGCCGTTGTAAACTTTGCTTAGGATCAATCATCTTGCTTCAGTGAAGAAATCTTCTTGGAGAAGATCAGGTTAAATCTCATTCATTCATCTTAATGAATAAATGCAAAACCAAAAAAAATAAAACCACATAAAAGTGAAGCAAACTACAAAAAGCAAAAAGAAAAAATCATCGTGACAGAGTCATGGCCTTTTATGTCACAGCATCCATAATTTAGTGACATGAACAGATAGCTCAGAAAAAATAAGACGAGCTAAAAACAATCATAGACAGGACGATCAGTGTAAAATATATTTTTTAAAAACGAGAAGCAGTGTTTTAGATGCTTAATTGAGCTTTTAAGGTTTTATTATATATATATCTGAGTGTCAGTACCCATGAAAACCATGAGAGGGAGTCAATTTTTTTAGGGCTTGAACAATCCAACATGGGTGCTGGGTACTGAGTCCAGATCATCTAGAAAAGCAGCAAGAACTCTTAACCACCAAACCATCTTTCCTGACCTCAATTCTAAGGGATGAGTCTATGAGTTATAATGTTTACTCTTGGAATAATGGGAAGAATAAACCTTGTAAGAGATTATTTATAGTAGTTCATACAACATACAATGCACATCACACTAAGCTAAGGAATATTAGAAGTTGATGTAATTGACATTCAAATGGAAACAAAGGGTTTTTGTTTGTTTATTTGTTTATTTTTTATTTTTATTCATATTATTCATATTATTATTATTATTATTATTATTATTTTGCTTTTTAACATCTTAATCTGATGGCCAAGTAAGAATGTAGAAGATGTTATGGTTTTGTTGGGGACTTCAATTTTCATCTTGTATGCCATAATTGACAACAACAAAATATCTTGTCAGAAGCTAGATTGTTAAGCTAGGTGGTTGTGGCACATGTCTTTAATTATAGTACTTGTGATTCAGAAATGGGTGCATCTCTATGAGTTTGAGGCTGGCCTCATTGACAGAGTGAGTTTCAGGACAGCCAAGGCTACATAGAGAAACCTTGTCTCAAAGAAAACATTTAAAAAATACAAGCTAGACTGGGTTGCCTGTGAAACAATAATGAGGTGATATTGGATTTTAGTTATTGTATACAGAGGGAAATGTATGCTCCATGTAAGCAATGTGGATTTTTAAGACTTATTTCTTGTTAGATAAATAATACTTATAAAATACTCACCTTGCATTAAACGTTTAGTGTCCTGTATCCTGCATTTAACACCAGCCATGATAGTCAAAGAAGTATTTTTTATTTAGATAGAATAAAATATAGAACATGCCATACATTAAAAATATATAAATTACTGGGGATGAAAAACACATCTTATGGACAGGCCATGTGCCCAGCGCTGTGTGACCAACACAAAATAAACTCAGTGGTAATGTTGGAGGTTCTTTGTCTCATAATGTTTTCTCAGAATTTTCCCACTTAAAGGTACTTTACATATATGGTTTGGTATACAGTTTTGTGTTTTAATGGGATCTCTCTCTCTCTCTCTCTCTCTCTCTCTCTCTCTGTGTGTGTGTGTGTGTTTGTGTGTGCATATATTTGTGTGTCCACAGTAGTATATTTCTTGTGCTTTTTTGTTTTTTTTTTTTCTTGTTTGTTTCTGTTGTCCTATTTCTGGTTTGCTCCTTCTTATTTGATTTTATTTTATTATTTCTGTTATTTTAGATGTCTACATTTTAATGAAAGAGAGAGAGAGAGAGAGAGAGAGAGAGAGAGAGAGAGAGAGAGAGAGAGAGAGAGAGAGAGAGAGAGAGGATGCAGATTTGGTTAAGAGAAGTGTGGAGGAAAACCAATATTCACTATACATTGTATGAGAAATGTCTGTTTTCAGTTAAAGACATAAATGAACTGGGGACTTGAACAATTTGAATTATATTCAGATACAGTATAATATTAGTATAAAACATGGAGTGCTTAAGTTACAAGTAATCTTCATGCCTATCATGATGAATGAAGAGGATGAAGGCTGCTGTTCCATCTTCATTGATGTTTCAGCTATGAAATTAATCTTTGGATTTTAGTGTGATGCTTGATGTAAATTATCAACTCAACAGGATCTAAAATCACTTAGAAGACAGGTACATTCATCCCTTTGAAGTACTATGTAGCCTACAAGTGTTTCTGATAGAGAGTTTTATTGGCTTAATTGATGTAGAAAGACCTATATTCACTCTGTCCAGGACAGTTCCTGAGCCAGGGTATTGGAATGTCTAAATGAAGACATCAGGGTGGGTACCAGCATGCACTGCTCTTACTCTTGGATGTGAATGCCATGGATTGCCCTTGCAGCTTTGACTTCTTCACTATATTGGAGTGCACCATTGAAATGTGAGCTAATAAGTCCCTTCTCTACTGAAGTGCTTTCCCAGGTTATTTTATCACAGTATCAGGAATATAAACTAAGATTGTGTGGTGGCTTGAATGAGAGATGTTCCCCCAAAACTCCAGAATTTGAATACCTGGTCCCCAGCTCATGGTGCTGTTTGGCCAGGTGGGAGAGCATTTCTGGAGAAAGTATATGACTGGGGTGTGTTTTGAGTGTTCATAGTCTCACCCCTTCCAGTTCACTCTGTGCTTGGTGTTTGTGAGTGAAGATGTTAGCTTTCTGCTCCAGCCCCCTGATGCAATCTCTCTTTTGCCATTATGGACTCTCTCTCTCTGAAACTATACGGACAATAAACTCTTCCTCCTACAAGTTGCCTTTGGTCATGATAATTTATCACAGTAACAGAAAAGTAACTAATACACTCAGCTCTTTTTCCAGAATAAGATTGAATTTTATTCCCCTCAAATAGCACAATGGATGAAAGAGAGTTATTTCTTTCCCTTAAGGGTGTTTCTCATTTGGGGCCTAAATTCAATGTACTGTGTGGTTGGTTAGTAGAAGAAGCAGACCCTCTGAGAATCCTAGCAGAGCATGGGAACTTTTCATTAGCTTACTTATTGGCCTGATATTCTGTTCTTCATCTATTCCAGGTAGCACTTTGGGACCAAAATTCTATTACTGTGGTACAAGTCTCAATAGAAGCATTAAAGTTCTATAGCATCTCTCTGCATGACAGAATAAAGAAGTATGCTCACGTTTCTTGCCTGCTATCTTTTTACAAGGGCAATTTAGTAAGTAGAATTAGTTTTCTTTTATCCATAAATAATTATTATGCTCCATATGTGTATTGCTATATGAATCATGTATATGAATGCACTTATATTTAATTATATAAAATAAATAGTGTGGTTGACTCTATATTGCTCATACATGTTGATCATATATTATCAACATATATAATGTGTATAAAACAGATTTAATATTAAATATTATATATAAGTATGATATTTATTGCTATACAACCAGAGATTTTCTTTAAGTTAGTAAAACACTATCCATAATTTGATTGCAGCAAAATTTTAGATGTATCTGTACATTAAAAAAAATAGGTAAAGTAAAAACAGCAACAGAAAAAATCCTTCATGGGTTAGTTGCCTATTCTCTGGAATAATGAGGAATACAAAATTTCTTTAAATATACAGAGATTTCTTTAAAAAATAAATAAAAATAACAAGACAACAAATTTTAGAAGTTTCACTGATAGAGATGATATTTCAATAAGTTGATTTTGGGTACTTTAGTTTAAAAATGGGTGGGAGAAATGGCTCAGAGGGTACAACGTGTACATGAGGTCCTGGTTTCAAATTAGCAAATCTACGTAAAAAGCCGAGTCAGGTTTCACACACCCAGAATTTCAGTGCTATTTGGAGAAGTAATAGGAGGATTCCCAAAATTTGTTGATTTCTAGGCTAATCAAAATGTCAGGAACTCCAGGTTCACAAAAGACCCTGCCTCAGAGAAATAAGATAAAGAGTGACAGAGTAGAACACCTGATGTTCTATATTCTTTGACCTTAATATACATGTGCAGGTACGCCCACCCACACTCACATGTGTCCATATATATTGTATATATGCCACATAAATGCTCATACCCACTAGTAATTTCTAAAGGATTTTTAAAAATGTAAGTGACTTTGTTGTCTTACAGTCTAGAATGTTTCAACTGTGGGTATCTTTGTCAGATAAAAATTTTAGTAATATTCTCTCCCGCCCACAGTATTTTTTTTTTTTTGAGCCTGGGTCCATATATGAGTACAAAGCAAAGCAGAAAGTAGGTTGAAAAACCCTTTATGGAGACTGAGAATGAGCCCATTCAGGGATGCTTGTATTGATTTGTAAAAGTAATGCATTGTCCTCAGAAACAATTTTGCTTGTGGACTGAGAGATATGAGCAATCATAGGACCAGGGCTAGGGGATTTTCTAGCTTCTCCATGCAGATATATGTTCTTACCTGGGGTTCTTAGTGGGATTTAAAAGTCAATAGCCTAAAAATTCATCAGCCAAGCTTTCTTTTGTAGTTATTCTACCCTGATTTTTCCAAATCTGATCTTATTTCCAGACGACTTGACTGGCTACATTATATATTCCTTAAAGCTTTAGTTTATAAATATTCTAGTTTGTTAATATAGGTGAATGATTATATTCAATATATATCAATTTACCACTTTTAAGATAAAGATAACCATATTTCTTAGTATACTAATTCATCTGTGTAAGTTGTTGTTCAGGATAAAATTCAATTTTTCCACACAGATGATTTTTCTCATATAACATAAAGATGAATTATGATATCCTATTGAAAATTTACAACATTCTTACTAAGTGCAAAGAATAACATTTTCATACTAAATTACATTTGGTTTTCCAATACATGGGATGTTATGATTGATTTCTTTTTATTAAACACCAAATCAAGAAAAATATAAGAAATTATAGAGTACATCATCTGTAATCCAATTGGAAACATTTTATTGATAATTTATAGATGCTGCTAGGATGACTGGCTGTTTCATGCAGTTTGTCTGATATATCTTTGATGAAGCAAGTCATGGTCATAATTTATTAATTCTTGATAATTTTCCATCAAATTGGAAATGATAGCCCCATTTCACAACCTACATCTGTTACTTAGAAATGTAAGTCATATAGGAAATATAGGCAGCATACTATTTTCACAGAAATTTAAGTGAGCTTTCATGTAGCATAGTCATACGGGTAGATAAGCAAAATTTCTGGAATGAATATACCATTTTAACACCACTCTAAATAGCAGCAACAAGGAGAACAGGGGGAAGATTTTTGACTTTGTATCAAAATAAAGTTGTGATCAGGGCTTTCCACTGGTTTTTAAATTATTAAATACCAACCTTTCTGTGCCTATGTTACTTATACCTCTTCACTAGATTATGGACTCAGGGGTATATCACATATGACCATGGATTTATTATTTGTTAGATTTTTTAAAATCTTATTGTCTTGCATTGATTTTTGTGGTGCCAGTGTTGGAACACAAAACCTTCTACATGGCAGAAAAACACTATCAGTGAACTATAGCCCCATTTGCTATTCTTTCTATTTTTAAATATTTTGTGTATTCTTTGAAATTTTCAAACCTGTCTATAAGGTATCCTGATCAAACTCACCCCTACTGCCTCCCTTCAATTTCCATGGACTCACCCATATAGGTCCCTCTCTACTTCTTGTCTTAGTTTTGTCTTATAGCCCACTAATTTCAATTAGTGCTCTGTATGCATGTATTTAATAGAGTAAAACAGGTTGCTATCTTCATGTAGCATCATCACATTAGTTTTTCAGCACCATGAGAAATGGGTAGAATTTTTAGTTTGAAGTTTTCCCCTAGAGCTCCACAGGTGCATTATTCTTATAAGGAAATGTGGAGAAATAATTTTCAATCAGAAGGCACTAGCCCTTAAACATTTAGCCCTGACAATGCTGTATGGGATTCAAGCAATTAGTCAGAATTTTAATATTTGTAAAATGTTGACATTATTTTAAGTGTCTATTATAAGGTACTTTTTTCTTTCTATCTTTGAGATCCTCACTATTTCAGTACATTCTATGTTATTCTCAAAATCCACACACATTTGAGAATAGCTGTATACTGAAGAGAATTGCAAGGCTACCAAATTTCACTCAGTCTTTCTTTAACGTAGGTTAAGAAGATTGCTTCAGTTGTATGTAAATATTATAGTCGATGACAATTTCACAAAAATATTTGCAAGTAAAATTTACATAAGAATAAGCTCACTTTCTATTTATAGAAAAAAAACTAAGCATGAGATCTATCCCAGCACAGTGACAGATAGATCTTTGTCCCTTCTCCAATATCCCAAAGAAAACACAGTCTGACAATATGTAACTTCTGAGCATAGTGTTTGTCAAACCTATTTGTGTGTAATTGTGAAGGTTCATGCTGTTGTTATATTATAGTAAGTAATATTTCATCATAAAAGTTAAAAAGATGCATGCAAGGCATTCCATATACTCTCTGACATAAACTAAATGAACAACTGCTGGGTAATGTGTTCACATTTCATTTAATGTCAGACCATATGGAGTTATCTTCAATGGCAGGGTACTCCCTAAGAGTAAGTTATTAGAGTAGTGATATTAGAGTGCTTACCTTCTATGCTCATTTCAGAATGTTGTGTGCACATTGCTTATCATGGCTAAGCAAACAGGAGCATAGAAAGACAAAGCAACTTGACTTCATGTCAGTGAATAGCAGAACCATGCCGACCTGAGAACCCACATAATTTTTCTAGGAATTTTTCTAGCTCATTAGCAAATAATGCAGTATTTAGTGATAAATACCATATGGCTTCTTTTATAATCTATTAAATTGATCTATGATGCCAAATCAATAATGGATGAATTGTAAGCAAATGATGTTGTGTGTGTTGTAATAAAACTTTACTTACAGAGATTAGACTTGATTTGGCTTGTGGGGTAGGATTATTCATAGTCTAACTCTATATTTCACAGAGTATGAGAGTATCTTTAGCTACTTGCCACACAATGGGAAAGATATTCATTGAAGAATTTAAGAAGTTCCAGAATATATACACCTCCTAAGATTTCTGTCATAAAATTGGTCCATGACCTTTCTAATTCTATGTGTACAAATGCATGAACTGAAAAAATAAAATGGATTTTCATCCAATAAACAAATAATAATAATTTACAACTTTATACTACACTGAGTTCCAGATAGAAGAATAATTCTCCTGACTAACATTTCTCAGATGCTGCAGGTTAAAGTATAATAAAACTAAGTTCAGTGACATGTGGATGTTGGACATTGCTATAGAGTCAAGTCTTACACATGAAGATTTTCATACACTGTCTCTTCACATACCAATACTGTGGTACTGAATCAAACTGAGGATGTTTAATTTAGAAAAGAAAAGAAAAATGTAAGATGCCTAACTGCTATGTTTCTGGAATTACCAGACTTAGCAGATGATTTAAAGATATTATGCGTAAAAGGATTGTTGATCTAGAACAATTATAAAAATAACCAAAAGCTAGTGAGAGAACAACCACAGCAAGGGACAACAGATATCAAAGAATAATAAATTCTGAAAAAAATTGTCTTGGTCTGGCTAGTAAAAGGCAGCAGCAGGAATTATGAATGGCAGTGATGATGCTATACCTGCAGCCATGTTCTAAGAGATTCAGTCTGAATATGGCTGTGCATCTCTGCAATGCTTAAATTTTATCTTAAAGGATAATTTATTATTTTGTAAATATGTGTAATTTATGTGTAAACATTCACATAAGATACAATCCTCACAATTGTTCCATTCCACCTTTCATGATGGAAACATGGAAGTTTTTCAACAGTTATGGTTTTTCAAGCTTAAGCTTTCCTTAGCTACTCTCTCCTCACTAATTCAAACCCTTACAACTGTTGAGGAAATACCTCATGTGAAAATTGACTATTATAATATATACCTAATGGTCTAATTTTAGAGTTTTGAGACAAAAGGGCATTTCATTACACTCTCCATATTTTCACCTTTGAGCCGATCATCTTCAGGGTGTTGCAGTAAATCTCAGAAGAAAGGTCAGGAAATTCCTGAGAACTTAAAAGTGACAGCTGCAATAGATATTGGATATCGACTAGAATCTTCAAGAAACATTGGCCTTGTCTCTGAATCTTACCCATTTGGAGGTAAAATAAGTGTGATTTCTCTTTCTTTCTGAAAAAAATTGTACAAGAGCAATAGCTTAGAACAACACTATTTATTATTCCATATTTATGTAAGTCCAAAGCAAAGATATATTTACCTGAGTTTTCTGTTTAGGACTAATAAGGTCAAAATCAAAATACTGGCCAGTCTATGACCTGGAGATTCTGGGGAAGAATGTATTTCTGGGTACACCTATATTTCTGGCTCTCCCAAATCTCTGTTATAATATTTCTCCATCAGAGGAATAGAAAGGTGCCCATGTATTATGTTTCTTCTCATGGGTTATGTTTGGTTGACTTTCTCTTTTCTTGACTGTAGTCAACCTAATTTTAAATGTTCATCTCTCCGTTACGCCCCGTAAGGGACATACAGAAAATTAGGATATAACATACTTGTATAGAAGGTTTAACTTGCCAATGTTCAGAGGGTATGGCTTATAAATAAGTGAGGACAGTTAATTATCATCTTTAGAATCATGCCTAGAATATACAAGAATTCATTAAATCAAGAGTAAGAATATATTTGTCTGTACAATTCCAAAGAACTCTACATATTACTGTACAGACACTTTCTCTAACCATGTTCATTGCTGCCCTATTCATAATAGTCAGAAATTTGAACAGTCTAGATGCCAAACTGTGGTTGAATGGGTAAAAAATACCTGTGGAATATCAGCTTTTAAAAACAAAACTAAAACCATTAAAGAAATGGCAAAAATTGAAATTCTTAAATGGAAAGGCAAATGGATAGAGCTAGGGAAACATCATGTGAGTTAGGTAACCCAGAGGCAAAAAGACAAATATGGTATAAATAGTCACTTATAGGTGAATGCTAGCTGTTGAGTCTCCAATAAGCAAGCTACAGTCCATGGAGTGACAGGGTTAGGTATAGAGTAAATGAATATAGGGGAAGGAAGGATCTCGGCAGATAGTTATGAATAAACAGGGATGTGTGTGACTGGAATGGGGGAATCAAATGGGAAAGGGAAGGGAAGACACAGAAGTAAGAGAGAAAAAACTGGAAGAGGTAGTTAAAACTAAAGACCATTTGATGGAATCACAGGGGAACCTAATATAGTATAAAGCTTCTTAAAATACATACATATATGAAAGAAATCTAAAATGAAATCAATAAATAATGAGGAGAAAAAGCACAACTAGAATTTTCTCACCACCAGATGACACTTCTAGTCCTGGGAATGAGCTACCATTAATGAAGTTCTTGGCCAACAGGTTCCCATGAGAACCCCCAAACCCAGGCTATTGCCAAGCTTATTGGTCACTCCACACAAGTTATTAGTAAGGCCTTAGTGCTGAAAACAGCACCTACATAGTTCAATGAACACAGAGAAGTTGAGCTGGAACCTATCCAGAGCCTCTACCCCTACTGATAGGTGTTCATGGGAATAGAGAGGATTAGCTAGGGTTTATTGCATAGCCATAACCTATTAGTAGAAATCTGTATAATTAGTATCAAGATGAAGATATAAATTCTTAAATGGCACCAATTTACTTTGATTACAAATTTTAAGGTTTTCATTGGTATGAGCCTCTTATTGATATAAGAGTGAGATGAATATTGTTACCATCATAGGCATTGTACCAGTATAACACACTTAGGAATACAAGGCTTAGACCCAGTCCTTCTTTAACTTTTTTTTAACTGATTTGAAATGGTCAGCCTGTGAGTTAAGGGACTACAGCAAGTTCATGGGTTGGAGTTTATTGTTAGGGTGTTTTCTATGTTTTATTTAGAAATAGCTGAGTGGAGTTAACAGGCAACAGTCCAGATTACCTTACATGGATAGTTGGTTTTCAAAACATCAGAAATCCACAGAATTGATATGACATACATTTCTGTATTAATGTTCATTTTGATTAGAGACCTGTCTGCTCCTGACAGCTTCCTATATTGAATTCTAAGAAGAAATTGAGCATCTTTGGAGTAACTCCAGTTGTGGTGAGACAGCCACTAGACAAGAATTGCCTCTTTCCATCTGCAGAAAAATTACTGTCCAGAAAAGGACATACTTGCAGAACAGTCGACTGATTATATCTGCCTAGACAGAGTAATCAGCCCTTAATAATTCTGCAGCACTAAGGTCTGTCAGATGATCCTGGGCCAGAAGGCAGAAGAACAGATGATCCAATGTTTTGTAGTAGAGGGAGTGTCCAGGTGTTCAGAGGTCTCTATAAATTGGCTAAGTTTTAGAAGCTATGCTTTGTGCTTCCCACAATTATAGTTATCTCAGTCATTCTGGATTTCTGACAGGGTTGAAAACTTATAGCCTCATAGCCAATCCTGACTATTTACCTTGAGAGAAAAGATTTGAGTGGATGGTCATCAGCCGACATTCATCCTAAATCCAGGTTCAGAACTAAATGTTTTAGTTAGGATAGACAACAGAGGTTCTTGTTAGTCAACAAAATGATGGACTGGGTATTAGGACTATCGTGTACCTCACAGGTACAAATTGGCATAATTAAGCTCTAATTGTATTTTGAGAGAAAAGTTTCATTTTAACAGGAAGGGTGATATGTAGGAGGAGCTAAGGTGGGAGGAGTACTGAGAGGAAGAGAAGGAGTAAGAAGAGGAGGAGAAGGAGAGGAGAAGCTAGGTGATGAAAGAGAGAAAGAGGGGGGAGACAGGGAGGCAGATGTTCATGTATCTCCACCAGTCAAAGATAGTTGATATATCTAGGTTGGGTAGTGGGTTACACCTCTGATTGAGCAATAACAAACATATAAAGCCTATGATTAACATTTTAAAAAAATGTATATGTGCAAAAAGAAAAAAGGGGCATGGGATAGGGGTTTTCTAAGGGGGGGAATGGGGAAAGGGGATGGCATCTGAAATATATATCCTCACTATGGCTTCTCTCAATATTTCCTTGCTATAAAAATGTACTGTAGAGTGAAAAATTATAAAGTCCATTTTATGAAATATGTAGACTTTTTCTTTGCCCTTAGACCTGGGCAGAAAAAGTGCAGGTTCCAGAACTCGGAACTGAAAATAAGATTTCAGACCTTCACTTCCCCAGGACACATTCTGGGTGGAGGACATTATTCCTGAATTAGAGGACAGTTACTGGATTACATTCCTCAAGCCTCAGGGAATAGTCCCCACCTGTGAGTGGAAAAAGCCCAAGGCAGGAAGACAGATTCCTGACCACAGAGAAAGATGCAAGCCATCTAGGTGGGGCTATAGCCAGAAAGAAGTGAAAAATAGTTTACCTGAAATAGTTGGTAATGATCGTTTAGGGTAGGTTCCTCTGAAATGTTCCACTGTTCTGGGTTACCCCCCCGCCCCCGCCTTGGTCTTTCCAGTGTTACAACCTGTTGGTGTTCAAACTTTGTAAAGCAACCTATCATGTGTAACCACTCAAAAATTCCTCCCTTTCCCTATAAAAGAAACCCCTCAGCTTGCTGGCCTTTTGTCAAAATTCCGTTCCTGTGTGGACGAGCAGTTTTGACCTTGGTTAGCCAACTCCCCAGTAAACCTCTGCTGATTGCAAAAACACAAAACAAAACAAAACAAAAACAAAATAAAACAAAAACAATAACAAAAAAGAAATTCAAATGACTTTGCTCCACTAAACCTAAAATACTCTTAATCTTCATTATGGAAAGTTTGCTAATCTTTCTAAACTATTATACCTGTTGTACAGGAACTTATCCATATCTTACATTTTGCATACTGACAACATTTAGTAAGCAGGCGTATCCCTAGATCACTAACCAAACTCTCCCTTTCCCTCTTCATTATCTCATATTTGAGTACATTCTCTTTGGTTCTCTACATAGTCTTATTTATTTCCCTGAAAATGAATTAAATATCCTAGGAATCCAGACAGATATGTGCCAGAACTATGGTATAAGAATCAAAAACACAACTCTCCCATAAATCCCAAAAATGTTAAAGAAATATTTTCATATTTCTCCAAGATACTATACTAATACCCCAGAAAGAAAAACTGAACATTTAACATTTGCTTATGTATTGACATATACATATACATATACATATATATACAGCAGCAGAATAATGGCACTAGAAAACACAACCAGACTTACATTACATCTAGAAAGATCTATGTTACACATATCTATGATAATATTTTAAGTTTTGATGAAAATTATAGAAGTAGGAAATAAATTTATTATCCATTTCATCATATAACAAACTAGTAGATTTCAGTCTTTTACATTAATATAACTGTGATTAATGATTTAAAAAAGAACTGAATGCTAAAGTCTACCATATTATATTGAGCATAATGTCAGGTAGAAGTGTAATGTCATAAGAATAGTAAGAATGTATATGGATAACTAACCCCAAAAATGTCAAGTTAGAGTGCTCAAAGAACAATGGGCAGTACACATGCTCACATGTCCTGTGACTATGACTTCTCTATGAGAATTTCAGCTGTAATAAATACATCTGGAGATTTACTCTAGATTTTAGCATTAGCAGGTTTTTTTTTTTTTTTTTTTTTTTTTTTTTTTTTTTTTTTTTTTTTTTTTTTTTTTTTTTTTTTTTGCAGTTTTATGTTGTAGTGTTGAGTAGTTGTCCAGGGTCTCCCAACAATTAGAGTCCTACAGTAGGACATCTTTAACCCAACATACCTGTGAATAAGGCTGCATCAATTAGAGTCCTACAGTAGGACATCTTTAACCCAACATACCTGTGAATAAGGCTGCATCCTAATGTCCTAAAGACACTTCATAACCTAGACACTATAGACACTGTAGTGAAGGATGTTCTGAAGAGTGTGGGCCTTGACATGGACAATGACTGAGCTGGGGTTTGTTTTTTTAGCATTTACATGTAAAAAAATTCATGTCTTAAGCCTAAAACAACCAAAGGATTTTCTTCTTAAAATGAAATAGCAGAATGTGCTCTTCAGATATTCTTACCCTCAAGCAATATTACTCTGAAATCTAATTTCTAATTCAGTAGAACATCTGCTTACATTCACTGCCACATTTCTATTTTCTTACCCTTTTATGGCAACCAACATCTAAGGATCTGCCAATTCCTACAAGCGCACTGGCCTCACTTTCATATTGACATCTTTGGGTTTTTTACCACTGTGTCTGTTGATTATATCTAGGACTCCTGGGACTTCATATGAACTATTTTACTACCTAGAATTGCAGAATCCTTTATGGCATATGTTTTGATATCACCTTCTGGGTTTAGTATTTTACATAATCATGAGTGCTAAAACTTCATACTAATTCATGATTTATTTTAGTATTATATACTTATACTCCCTCCAAATTTTTGGTTTGTGCATTGGATGTTCTAAGTAAAGGGTACAAAATTTTATGAATATCTCCCTCTCACTAACTACAGTGTCAAGGATAAGGCTGACTTTAATAAACCAGATATTTTTAAGATTTAAAATAAAGTTATTTTATACTTCTAAATACATGTGTGTTTTTCTGAGTGTATCTGGATACTGTGTGCATAACGTTCCTGTGGATGCCAGAGAATGCCACATCCCAGGCAATTAGAGATCAATGTAAAATAATTTCAACTAGAAGGGTAATTTTTATTTAAATAAGCAGGTGGATATGATCTACCATGTCGGCACTAAAATAAAGTCTTATTTTTCTGGAAGAGTATCATGTGCTCTTAACCATCAACCTATCTCTGTAGCCCCTTAAGATTTGTTTTTATTTTGATTGGTGCATACACGTATGTTTCTTTATGTGTATATACTATGTGTATGTAGGTACACCCAAAAGCTAGAAGAGGGTGTCAAGCTCTCTGTATCTGGAGTTACAGGCAGTTGTGTGTCACCCAATATGGGTGTTGGGAATTGAACTCAGGAAAACTGACTGAGCCATGCACTAAGGCATATCTTTAGTCCCATAACTAATTTTAGCTATACTTTAAAACAGAACTGAATTCACATGATTTTATCTCTGTCCTGAAACCCAAATATATATGAAGTAAGGTCTTCTCCAAGTTCCCTAATTTCCTTTGATAGGTAGTATCAGCCATAAGAGGAAGAACCTTTCTCAAACATCAGTTAGATCATTGCTAACAATGTGAGTGTGCTGAACTCAGCTGGCAGAGTGGCTGGCATGTAGCAAAGTCTGAGCATCTGATTTGTATTAATGATAATATTAAACACAATAAAATCAAATCACAAAAATCTAAGAAGTTTTCACAGTCTGCCTAACTTTACTTTTTATTTCACCTCTTTTATATTGCCTGAACTAATTATATATGGATGGTTAATCATTATATTCTATATGATCTGAGTAGCTCTTAATGATGCTAGAGGCTTTACTAGTATTCTTTGCTTTAATGTTAAGTTACAAATCTAGATATGTAACTAGCATGTACAAGACCAGGGATCAACATTCCAATCACATTTGGTCACTTTATGTGCATCAATTCCTATCTCGTGCATTTCCTTTATTAATGAGAGATTATGGTGCTTAATATAATTTATTTACTTGTAAAGCATATTATCAATTGCCAGAGATAAAGTTTTACCTGTCTGATAAAAAGTGGAAGATTGATTTGAAGATCTTTCTGGAATTTCTCTGCCAAAGACGCATACCTGCCAATTGAGTCATAGGACTCAGAGTTGACTCAAAGCCAAATAAATAAAGGTAAACATTAGGGCATACTTCAAAACCCTGCAGATTCTGTAGACCATTTCCTGTGTGGTAAGAGGTGAAAAGCTATCAGCTGTTACTAATATTATGTTTGTATTTGATGATTCTTCTGGCCATTTCAATTCTCTTGGAGTGTGGAGAAAAACTGTTATTAAATTTCCAAACCCTCTGGCAATAGATTCTACTTGCAGCCATGCGTAGAGATGTGCATTAGGCGTAATATAGACATACAGATATATAACCTAAATGTTATAAAGACAGGTAAAAGATAAGTCTTTCCACCATGGCTTCAAGTCTTTCATAGGTGCTTAGGAGGGCAGAGGATTTATTCAAGTTGGGGTAATATTCTGTATAGATCATTGCTGATCATTGCTGCTTCAAAGTGAAATATGACTCTCCATTAATAGTGATGCTTCCCTTTAGATCTCATTTGTAACTCCCTATTTGTTCCCTAGAATTTCAATATCCATGAAATATGCTGCTACAAAGTGGTGTGACTTTAAAATAGATTTGTTGGCTAAAGTTTTCTTTTTTCCCCTTTAATGGGAGTTTTAAAATATTTAGGAGGAGCAATGCATATAATATACTATTTTAAGGGCACACCAGCTGTTCCTCACACAAACTTCTTATAAATGCGTATTTTTAGTTTGGATTGAAGCACATTATTATGTCTGGTAAAAATTAAGAAGATAATTTTGGAAGTTATATATAGCGGGGGGAGGTGGACAGAGTGTGGTCTTCAGTTCCTAATACAGCATTCAGAATTCTCTAAAATGTCTTCTCACAACAAGAAGCAATAGTGTCAGACATAAAAATTATGTGTAGCTTCATGGTTAAGTGTATTGTTTATGGAAACAACACGGTTTCTCAGAACTCATATGATGCCATGGTGAACTGGGAAGTAATTAGGCCAAATATGCCTCTGAGTGTGGCTGAATCAAGACAGAGGCATCTGTTTACCCTTTGAACCAGGTTTCCAAGTCCCTCACTCCAAGACTGTAACATTGATTTATATATTTGCATTACTGTACATAGAATATTAAACTGTATATATAAGATAAATTTACAATGAGATGATTTATTTTAAAGGAACTACTTGTAAATTTGAAAAACATGTAGAATCTATGTTCAAAATGCCACTAATTAAGGAAACTGAAATCTAAATAAATAGAACAATATTATATTAAATATATATTAAAAATAAACATTGGGGAGAGTTCAATTCCTAGGCAGTAAAATTCTAGCAATTGGGAAATGCAACTGAAAGATCAGATGTTTGAGGCTAGTATGAACTACCTAGTGAGACACTGTCTTGTAATACTAAGGGTTGGTCATTTCACAGTAGTGAAACATTGACCTAATAGCATTCATGATGCCTGTGGTTGATTTACAGCACTAAAGCAATCAATCAATCAAGCAACCAACCAATTCACCAATCAATGAATGTTTAATTATTTTAATTTAATATAGACATTTAATTTAGTTACAGTTAACATTATCTATGTACATATAAAATTATATTTAAAACAAACTGACTTTTGAAGTTAATATGGAAAAAAGGTTTGAATAATTGATATAGTACGGAAAGAGAAGAAAAAAGTTAGAATATTCAAACTAACTGATTGCATGACTTACCATACCGTTATAGCAATCAAAATATATTAATGAAATTAATATAGATTAATGGAGCAAAGCAAAAAATCCAGAAACACATACACAGTAAGATTTTCCATGTAGAATCATTTCAGGTAACATATGAAAATATACTCATGCAATTAGAAAAATTATCCCCTCTTAGTCATGGGTACAGTTATAATTCCATTCTAAACATTAAATTATAAATTGTAAATCAGGAGAAGGATAATTTCACATTACAGAAATCTGAGTAGCATTATATCATCCAAAATATCAAGGTTAATATTGATTATTGATGTTTAAAAGTCCTTACTGTTTATGCAAGCTTGAAGACAGAAGGGCCTGTCATAGTTAGGGTTTTAATACTATGAACAGAAATCATGACCAAGACACTCTTATAACGACATTTCATTGAGGTTGGCTTACAGGTGCAGAGGTTCAGTCCATTATCATCAAGCATGGCAGAGTCTAGGCATGGTGTAGGAGGAGCTGAGAGATCTACATCTTCATCTGATGGCTCCTAGAAGACTGGCTCACACCTGATTAGGAGGAGGGTCTCATTGCCCATGCCCACAGTGACACACTTTTTTCCAACAAGGTCATATCTAATATTGACTCCCTGGGCCAAGCTTATTCAAGCAACTGCATTCAATTCTCTGATCCACATAGGTTGTTTATGAGTCTATGAGGTCCACACTTAGCCATAGCATAATTTAAAATACATTTATTCCAAGTTCCAAAGTCCCCATACCCTATAGCAGCCTCAACAATGTTAAAAGTCCAAAACTCAATGTCTTCTGACATTCATCCAATCACTTAATTGTAATCTCCAATACAAAACAGGAAACGAGCCGTACAAACTCCAAACTGCATCTTCATGTCTGATGTCAAAATGGTCTTCAGATCTCCAAGTTCTACTCTCTGTTATCAGCTTTCCTCCACAGGTATCCCATGGCTCTGGAATCTTTAACATCTTTGGTTATCACAGGCATCTTAAACTCACATCTTCTTCTTTCAATGTGTGGGATCCATGCACAATGTGTGATCTTATTTTCTCCTTCACAGGGCTTAAGTCAGACTTCCAGCTCAGTCCTCGGTAGCACTGCAGGGTCTAGGTTGATTCCACTCCACTGTTGCTGCTGTTCCTGGTGGTCATTCCATGGTACTGCCATCTCCAATATGCTGGGATCTTCCATGCAATTAAATTTCACCAATAGCCTCTCATAGGCTCCCTTCATGATGTCAAGCCTCAACTTCTTTGCATAACTCTTTCTGTCATGGGCCCTCAATAGCAACTGAGGCTGCAACTTCTCTCTTCTCTCCATGACCTCTTCATGCCTTCAAAACCAGTGCAACATAGGTAATCATTATACATTACCATCTCCAGCTGCAACATGAAGTAAACCTTTACTATCTCTGGAAAATGGCTTTTTATACTCTCGGAAAACACTTCAGAGAAGACTTCACCTCAGTGATGTTGGTCTCTTCTTTTTTAATTAATTAATTAATTAATTAATCATTTTATTCATTTACACAGTCTCTTCTTAATCACTGCTAAATTCTTATTTTCAGTCAACCAGCAACAACTGTCCCACTAGTCCCTTCTATTCTTAATTCTAAAGCCAGACCTACAAGGCTGAAGCTGCTGAGTTCTGCTGCTCTCTAGGGCTGGAAAATACCCCCTTGTTCTCTTGCATTATCACCAGTTTTCTCTTTTCTAATTCCTTCACACTACCTAAGCTTAGCTGTCCTGGAACTTGCTCTGCATATTTACCTTGAACTCAGAGATATTCATAGCTGTGTGTGTTGAACGCTGGGATTAAAAGTGTGTACCACCATGCCTAGACTTAAGCTGTTCTTCACCTAGAACTTGTTCTGTTCCGGGCTAGTCTGGAACTCAAAGATCTGCTTGCCTTTGTCTCTTGGGATGAAAGGTATGTGCCACCATGCCTGGACCTAAGCTTTTACTAACACTTAATACGATATAACTTTCCCTCCTACAACTATAATTTTATAAACAATAAATTTAGCTGGGTGAGATCTTGCTCTTAGGTCACCATTCCCTTAATTCCATTTAATATTCTTGAATACAGGAGTTAGCTTTACTCTTCTTCCTTGTGTCCCTTTAATCTTTGAACCATACGTTTTGTATTTTTCCTTTCTCAGGTTACTCCTGGGATTAAAAGTGTGTACCACCATGCCTAGAGTTAAGCTTTTCTTCACCTAGAACTTGTTCTGTCCCAGTCCAGTCTGGAACTCAAAGATCTGCTTTATTCACTAAAATGCTTTTCATCAGAATTAACTTTAGTAACCACAGAACAAAATTTATACCAGGCTGTTCTGAGACTTCCTTTGTCAAATCTCTTCACCTTAGCCTCAGGCAGACTCTTTGTCCAATAGCAAAAAGCAGCTGCATTCTTCACGAAAATAGTCTCTAGGCCACATACTAAAAGTTTTCTCCTCTGAAGCTTCTTTAGCTAGGTCCCTAAAATTCAAAACACACTCAAGAACACTGTCTTTCATGCTTCTGGTAACTAGTATGGCCTATTGACACCCCCACTTAAAGCATTCTTCTGCTTTATAAAATACCCAAGTCCACATTCCTCCAACAAAAGAATATTTAGGCCTATGATAGCAATAGCCCAGGCCC
Source organism: Arvicanthis niloticus (assembly GCF_011762505.2). Taxonomy (NCBI): domain Eukaryota; kingdom Metazoa; phylum Chordata; class Mammalia; order Rodentia; family Muridae; genus Arvicanthis; species Arvicanthis niloticus. The sequence continues at coordinate 6,280,110 of NC_133435.1, forward strand.
TGGTACCAACTTGTGGTTTTAGACTTTACTGCTGTCAACAGACACCGCGACCAAAGCAACTCCTATAAAGACAACATTTTTTAAGTTAATTGTTTTGCTTATTCACGTTACATCCTACTCAATGTTCCACTCGTGTCACTCCTCCCACAATCCTTCTCCCATCCATACTCCCCTTCTCCTCTGAGCAAGTGTCCCTTCCCTCCTCCAGGACTCCCCTTATGCTTGTACTCCAAGTGTCTAGGAGGTTAGATGCTTCCTCTCCCACTGAGGCCAGACAAAGCAGTACAGCAAGAAAAACTTATCCCACATACAGGCAGCAACTTTTAGGATAGTCCCCATTCCAGTTGTTCAGGACCCACATCAAGGCCAAGCTGCTATATATGTGGGGGGAAGCCTAAGTCAACCATAAGGACAACATTTAATTGCAGCTGTCTTACAGGTTCAAAGGTTTATTCTATTATCATCAAGGTGAGAGCATAGCAGCATCTAGACATGGATGGTGCATGAAGAACTGAGAGTTCTATGTCTTCATCTGAAGTCCACTAGGGGAAGACTAGCTCCCAGGTGGTTAGGAAGTGGGTCTCATTGCTCACCCCCACACCCTCACAGTGATATACTTCCTCCAACCAGGCCACAACTACTAATAGTGCTAGTCCCTGGACCAAGCATATTCAGGTCCTAATGCATCTGGTCAGCTCCAAGGACTTTCTGAAGCTTTTGAATTATTTACTTTCTGCAACTTATGGAGAACATGTGCGTTAATGGACTTCCCTCAGATAGAATGTTTTATGTGGGTGATGATTGCTGCAGAACACACATTACAGTAAAGGGAAGATAGTACAGGCCCTTAGGCTCAAGCATAGATAGTGGCTTTGGGAAGAAGTACAATGAAAATAAAGGGAGACATAGGCATAAAGTCAGGGTGGAAGTCAAAGGTCACAGCGGCTAGGTCGGGGGAGCATGGATATTATTGAAATCAATATTATTGAATCCAGTTGAATATTATTGTAAAGGTCTGAATTTTATTAATTATAAAGTAGACATGGCTGAGAGTTGATAAGTGCTTGGAAAGGGCTAAAGCACAGAAAGAACAATAAAGATGCTGCTAGAGGAATGTCTAGAAAATTCAGGTGGGAGGCAACAGTGGCCTGGAGAATGAGGAAAACATGACAATAGAGGGTGGGAATGACCCAAGAGTCACTATGACTCTCTACTGATCTTGGATGTGGGTACAGGGTGAAGGGTGTTGTCCATATTGTGCATGTCCCTGGAAAAGAAGGTTGAATTAATTTAGTCTGAGAAGTCTTCAGGATCAAAAGCTGGGAGAAAGAAAGAAAGAAAGAAAGAAAGAAAGAAAGAAAGAAAGAAGAAAGAAGAAAGAAAGAAAGAAAGAAAGAAAGAAAGAAAGAAAGAAAGAAAGAAAGAGAACAGGAGTTTATATTTAGACATGATAAATTTGTGGTGACTTTTATAAACCAATATTAATGTTGAATGTGTAGATGAATTTATTAGTATTTAGGGGGTGATGGAAGTTTGAAGTAGAACTTTTGGTATTTGTAGATTCGGAAGCATTTTACTTTGTAAGAGTGAATGAGATTCTTTCAAAGGCAAGTGAAGGCAGAAAGAGGAGGGGCAGTTAGCTTTCAGCTGCATCTTTAGTAGTCAGAGTTAGTAGGAGGTACTGACACAGAATCTAAGAAGAAACATCATGAAGGCTGTGGTCAGAACAAGTAAGTGTTTGAAAATTAAGAAATGGCCAATTATGAGAAGTGCAAATAAATCAATGGTGGAAAAAATCTTATTCTGTGAAGATCAACAATAGTGAACATCATAGTGAAATTTTTTCTTTTTCTACTTTGTTATGAAGGAGAAACCAGATATGAATCTGCTCAATATTTAAAGCTGGATATAAGCTTTATATTCAGAGACATTGCTATAGAAGGAAAGTATGTTTGTATAGAACTGAACTCAGTTCTAAGTAGCATGGGATGCTCAGAAACTATAGTTATGGAGTTAGGTGGGAATCAGTGTGTGGAAAATCATTCAGATGGGCTATCAGAGGTGATATGTGCAGGTATTTCCTCCATACTAAAACATTCTCTCATGGTGAAAAGTAGAGGCATTCTTCCAAGAAAGTTACAAGAATTTACAAGTTACCAGGCTAACTATAGACCACAAAATTACACAAGCAGTGGTAATAGCTTTGGGATAGGGGAATGATACCTGAAAATTGTATAAGCAACTTCAGAGAACCTGCTTCTGTGGGCAAGCTTTCAGTTATATCAGTATTTCCTTTTTCTTCTTCTTCTTCTTCTTCTTCTTCTTCTTCTTCTTCTTCTTCTTCTTCTTCTTCTTCTTCTTCTTCTTCTTCTTCTTCTTCTTCTTCTTCTCCTTCTCCTTCTCCTTCTCCTTCTCCTTCTCCTTCTCCTTCTCCTTCTCCTTCTCCTTCTCCTTCTCCTTCTCCTTCTCCTTCTCCTTCTCCTTCTCCTTCTCCTTCTCCTTCTCCTTCTCCTTCTCCTTCCTTCTCCTTCTCCTTCTCCTTCTCCTTCTCCTTCTCCTTCTCCTTCTCCTTCTCCTTCTCCTTCTCCTTCTCCTTCTCCTTCTCCTTCTCCTTCTTTCTTCTTTTTCTTCTTCTTCTAAAGCAGCTGCACAACTTACTTCTGCTCTTATAAGTAACCCATGGCCTATATTTTCATAAGCAATCTGTCACCAATGTTGCTACAAATAACCCCAATAAACTCATTGATGCACTAATCTAGGCTTGTGCAGAATCAATGCTTCCATTTGTCATTGATATATTGTTGCATGTAGCTTTTGCTATCCTGCTTTAAGCTGCCAGAACAGGACATACTGCCAGCCCCTGCCCAGAGAATATTGGATCTGTACATGAAACACACACACACACACACACACACACACACACACACACAAATTGTTCAATTTCAATTTCAATCTGACTTCTTGAACCAACTTCTGGGTGCCTCCAAACTATTGCAGCTAGAGTGGCCTTCCCAGTAGTAAGTAGTACTACTTCAGCACCCTAAATCTGTACTCAACTTGAGTTGCTCAGTCACCTTCAGTCCCAAATGAACACTCCAGCCTCCTGTCTGGAGAAGCAGCCTATGACCGCTGCTCCACCTGAGATTTCACATGGCTGGGTGGCTTTTCTCCCTCCAAACATGGCAGAATCTCCTTTCCTCTCTCTTCTACATCTGCTCACTTGACTGTGAAGATGTAGAAGTTCTGCCTATTCCTCCTGCTTCATTGGATATAGTTTCTTCATTGATGGATCAAGAACCAACTTGAGAACAAGACCTTAGCATTAAAACCTACAATGTACTATATAAGGTAAATACTATTTCTTTATTTTGCCTGGAAAAATCACAGTAGAAGAAAAGGGAGAGGGGTTACTCAACAAGACTGTTGATAAAGAGAAGCCTAGAGGATCATCCATCATCGGTAGTGGTGAATATTTTAAATACAATAGAGGATAGTAATGATAGGGCATTATTAGCATTTATGGAAGATGGCAGTGAGTGGGTATTTCAAGCATATATGGAGGCTCTTGCAAAGGGGGACTTTGCAGTGTATTTTGGCAGAAGGAAACAAATAGGCCTAGGCAAAGTTTTAAGGTCCAGACAAAAGTTTTGTCACAAAACACTTTCTCAGTACATTACAGAACAAAAAATCCTTTAAAAATAAACTTTTCTGAGTTTATTTTCATAAAAAAATGGGTGAACCTTTTTATTTTTCTGTTGAGAAAACTGACAGAAAAGTGTGCTTTCAAATGACACGGTCCAACTAGACATGTTTATATTACTTAAATACGGTAAGATGGTATCCTTTCGCAGGTATTTTATGACACATGCTAGAATTCAATAACATGTATTTCTTTTTATTTTAATTTGAAGTGTATGATTCTAGAAATATTTTGCATTAAAACAGTTACATTAAAACAGAAACAAGTGTCTACAGAGATGACTTGGCAGTTACGAGTGTATACTGCACTTCCAAAGGACTGGGGGTTGGTTCCCAGCATCCACAAATGAGGTGGTTTTTAACAATCTTTAACCAAGCTCCAGGGTCCTCAATTTACTCTTTTTTTGCTCTTCATTGTGGTGATTTCAAGACTTGCCGCTGTATCTGCATGTATTTCAATTCTTATTCACCAAGGAACAGAAATATTTGAAAGAATTAGAAGAATTAGGATTATGGCCTTGTTGGAGGAAGAGTGTTACTGGAGGTAGGCTTTGAGGTTTCAAAATCCCATTTCACAGTCACTGTCTTTGTCTTGACCTGCAGATCAGGACATAATTTTCAATCATTTCTTCAACTCCATACCTGAGATGGACTAAGCTTCTTAAATTATAAGCTATCCCATGGTTAAATGCTTTCTTTTATAAGAATTGTCTTAGCTGTAGTGTCCAATAGCAATAGAGTAGTAAATGAGATACCCAGTTACTACATGTTTGCATTCTCACACACAGCTCAAGTCATGTATACGCAAGTAAAAATAATAAAAAATCTTCAAAGAAGGCAGAGAGGAAAGTATTTAACCACCTACAATGATTTATAAGTTATCTATATCCCTATGGTAGTTATAAGGTTAGGTGAAGAGACGTAAAACTGCATAACGCATTCTGAAGAAATCACTCAGGGAGGCAAAGGAAGACAAGCCACTGCAACAAATGATACCAAGAACAACACCAGACATAGCTGGAAAGGACTTCAGGGGCATAAACAAGAAATAGCAAACTCAGCTTGAGTGTTGGGACAGAAGTGGCATGTTGTGGGAGAAAGTCAAGATGATTGAAAGCTGAACGATAAATATACTACTCTCACTGGGAGCACTTCAGGCTGCTGTAGCCCGGAGTGGTGAGGACTGTTCTCAGATCCATCACAGCCTATATCTGAGCATCTGACACACCAAGGTCAGGACAAGAAGAAACCTTAAGCATCCCAGCCAGCATCAGCATTGATAGATGGCTTAATTATCTTGGGCTCCTGATGAATGAATAGTGTAACCATTCCCAGGAGATATTTTGTAGTCTTCATGTTGACAATGACTTAGTTAAATGGGTTATTACAGCCATGATCTGATAAGATAAAAACATTTTTAAGCTACAAAGCATCATTGTTTTATCCTGAGCTTGCTATACAATTTTCTTGGGGCATAACAAGATGGTCTACTTAGAAATAGATGGATGCCACTGGTATCTGTCTGGAAGTGTACTTGAAGAAGGACATAGTTGTCATTTGCTGCAATAAAAAGGTATTAGAAGACAGGTTTAGGATTGTGAACTGACTAACATCTAGTTTGAAATATACAAATACTCAAATATACATGCATTATTTTAGGAAGCAAAAAGGAGAAAGTAACAAAAATATCTGAGGATATTCAAAATACAGACGTATCAGTTAACATTCAAAAAGGTAGTAATTAAGTGTCTGGAAATTAACAAGTGTTCAATGATCCGGGTTATAACATGTCTTTAGTTTATAGATAAGCTATTTACATAAATTTAAATCATATCTTATGTCTCTGTATTTTTACAAATAGTTTTCTCCTTTTGTATGGAGGGAACAAAAATGGAAATAGGAAAATAGAAATATTAAATTTCAAAGTAAGTGTCAGTAAATATGTATCATCGTTCTGCTGTCCATTGTGGATATTTATTCAGAACAGGAGTGTGGGGGAACACAAACTTCGAAGTCACATTCTGAGGTGAAAATCAATTTTCTTTATATTGATCTGATGCTCTTGCGAATGTGCAGTCTCCCTTCCATTGAACGTTGGCCATCAGTCTGTGTACCAGTACATAAATTAAACTTCTTAACATAGGTTTATATTATGTAGCCTGTTTTGGTATGTCTTACTACAAATTATAATTCTATAGTCAATGATCAAGATCAACTCTGGCTATTCAAGGTCAAGCCAACCTAATCTGTAGTTGATCTTGTTTCAAGATAAAAATTTTGCACAACAGGATATATTGTTGCAGTAAATTCATATTTGAAAATATACGTTTGTATACTGTAATATGAAGAGGTCTGGAATCTCCTCACAAGTTACTACAAGAAGGCTATTAGAGCTTCGCAATGCTTTCTCATTATAATTACATAATAAAGTAGTGTAAGATGCACATATTATGTGGAAGATAAAACCATATGATTATATCACTAGGTACAGAAAATCAACACCCATTTATCATTAAAAACATGTTGACAAATTCAGAGTAGAAAAATAAATTTCTTTATATAACAGAAACAATGGAGAAAAAAATCTGAGATTAAATTTATTCTCAGAGGTAAAAATTTTCTTTTGAATTCAGAACCACTCAAAGACAACCATTCTTTTCAATGCTTCTCAGAAATGTTTGTGAAAGTTCCTGCTAGATTAAGTAGGTAAGAAAGGAAATAAAAAGAGCAAAAATTCCAAGAAACAAATTACATTTTATCCATTTAAAATTGTATTTCTTTGTATGTAAGCATGGAATACATTAGGGATGACGTAAGTGCATGCATAGGTAGGCACTGAAACTAATTTTTGCCCTTTTATGAAAGAGCACAAAACTAAAACCAGCAAGTCCAAAACTGAAGTTAATAGTAGACAGAACCCTGTGTCTTTGTAGCATATGAGATTTGTGGGAATCAAAAAGGAAAAATATTGATCTGGGCTTTAGAGGAAGATGCATAAGGATAGTTCAGAAATGAGTTGGCATTTGAAAAGGTTTACAAGAGGTTAAGATTGAGAACTCAAAAGAATCTTCAAGAAAAGTGGTCCCTAGGTGAGAAAAATTTTGAACATAAAGAAATGTTTTCTATTTTTGAGTAGTCTAATACATGACCAGAGGTCAGAGAGATTACAGGGAAAAAACAAGGAACAATGGATAGGAGGAAGGGAAAGAGAAACAAGTCATTGAGGGCTGGTATGCCATGCATGTAATTATTAGGAATTTGTTAACATATATGATAGGAAGAGAACAGGGCAGTCCTGGATCCAAAAAAGAATATGAGACCATGTCAAAATAATTTTCTGAAGTGTGCACTGAGGTATGTGGCTGACATTCTCAACACATTGAAGAAACAGTGAAGAAATTGTTGCTAATGTTTAAGTAGGTTCTGCTCTTCTCTGTATGCTTGTGTATGAGGATATAAGAATTGTGATGTACTTGTGTATGTGTTTGTATGATTTATAGAAAATGGGCACACAGTAGATAGATAAATAGATGTATAATAGCTGACAATAAATATATAGTTAGTAGATAGATGGATCAATGGATAGTTCTATCTAGCTGATAGATACAAGATATGGAGAGAGATATAAGAATAAACATAATGATATATACACAAGAGTATACACATATAAACATGTAAGGCGGGGAAAAGGAGAAAGAGATAGAGAGAGAGAATAAGAGAGAAAGAGAGAGAGAGAGAGAGAGAGAGAGAGAGAGAGAGAGAGAATAAGAGAGAGAGAGAGAGAGAATCACAAGTGTCACAGAACCAGAGAGCTAGGAAAGGGTAATGTTCATTAATAAAATGCAGTTTAACACTTGCTCAAACAGACTACAGACTGTGGGTCACAGTAGTATTATCATAGTGAAAACAAACAGAAGTTATGAACCAAGACTAACCAAAAAAAAATGCATTACTAAAACTGAATGATGTCTTCTTAATGTTTTAAATATCTTCCTTTTAAAATAACAGTAAACTAACTGATAAATGTAGCTACCCTCCTTATTTTAAATTGATTGCTCATATTTCTCTCTAGGGACAAGTTAAAAATACAGTTAGCTCCTTCTCAATTGCTTCTCGTGGCAGCTAATCTTGGTTATTAACTTGACTGCATTTGTAATTAAGTAAAACACAAGCTGCTGGGCATCCCTTTGAGGAATTCTCTTGATCAACATAGTTGAAGAAGGAAGACACACCCCCTCCCATAAACATGGGTGATATTTTGTGGTAGGAACCCAGATAAAAGGACATGGAAGAAGGTAGCTTTGACTTTTGCCTCACTGTCTTTATTCTCAGTCAAGGTCACCTGTCCTGTTTCTTTACTAATATTAAAGCCAATTTATTTGGGTTTCCAATGTAGATCTAGACAATCAGACCTCTAAGAATCACCCAAGGTTTGATTGTCAGATTTTGACTTCTGAGGCATCCAGCCCTGGGACAGGGATGACTACTAGATTCTTAGTGCCTATAATGTGAGCTGGCCACTGTTAGTCTAGCAGGGTAGCATCTTGTAAGCCAATCTAATAAATGTCCTTATGTGCATGTGACTATTCTCTAAGTGTTGTTTGTTTAAGGAAACTTGACTAATAATTATATAACTAATTATATTAGTTATATAATTATATATATAATTATATATATAATTATATTATATATACTATATAATTATATAATTATATAGTATATAATTATATAATTATATACTATATAATTATATAATTAGTTATATAAGTGGTCATCTCTGCTGAGCTTATGGGCTTTGGTAGAAATTGAGTTCTGTACAATTGTATTTTCTTGAGATAACTTCCTTAGTTCCTTGGGATGACACTATAAACACTGGAAATTTCTGGATTGTTTAGGTATCTCACAGGGAGTACCTGGAATTCATACTATTCTCTTAATCTTCCTCATACATGGGAATATTTCCACTCCCTTTGTTTTGATTTTCCTTATCTCAGAAGCACCAGTTCACCTAAATATATTAGCAGAGATTTAACCTTTCTTTTTACAGTCTCTAATTAAAGCTCTCTCCATGTATTCTTTCCTATTGCTACTGTAACCAATTATCCTGTACTTGGTAAGTTAAGCACTAACTTCATTATGCTCCAGGTCTCTAGACTGAAATACTCAAGTCTCACTGGTCTAATTAAGTCAAGATGTTGATATGTCTTCCCTTTCTAGAGACTCTAGAGGAGAACCAAATGTTCTACCATATTAAGCGTCTAAAGACCGACAGTATAGGATAGCTTACTTTTTTCTTCATCTACCTTCAAAGCCAACAGTGGAAGATTAATTTCTCATGTTGCATCTCCTTGATGACCTTTCCACATATAAAGAATCCTATGGTTGTCTTGAGTTGGATTGGAAATCTCAATCCAATCTCCCAGTAATAAGGTCCACATGCTGATCTTCAATCTTTCTCACCATGTAAACGGTTGTGCAAAGAATATTTCTATAAAGTATAATTCTGGCATGGCTTCTTTGAGAGCTGTTATTGCTTACGAAGCTTATTTTAAATAAGTGTTTGATTTTATGAGTAGACATGTAGCCAAACTTTAAATAAATGAATGATTTATACACAAGGATGCTCTGTTTCTCTGTAGGGAGGAAGTCCTGAGTAGGTGTGTGCTTTGACATGGGCACAGCCATGTCAAAGACTGAGACAATCAGAGAAATGGCAAAGCAAGGATGTCCTCAGGATGGTGAGGATCACAGGAAATTGTCAAAGCCTTCCATTGAAAACTGAGTGGCACTGGTAACAGTGTGCAGAGAAATTGTTCACTATGGCTGCACCTACCCATGTCTCTGGCATGAGTACTGCTCTTACAGGGCTGGATCCTAGCAAGATTAGCTAAATCTGGCCCCTTGAGCTGGCTGTGTATAACAATCCTGCTTCCTTGTCTATCCGTTTGTAATAGCGCAGCCTCTCTATTCAGGTGTGTGCACTAACCCTACCTCTCTGTTCTGCGCTATAAAATAAATACACTGAGTTTCTGGATGCTTCAGTTTTTCCTGTCACCAGCTCAGAACACCTGATCCCAGATTTTATGTCTATGTCCATGTGTCTGATTTTCATTTCTTCATCCCCTCCTTATTCCTAGTCAAGTTGGTACTTGGAGCTGTGCATGGATGTGGCAGTCTCTCATTTAAATCACTGATCAAAAACACCACTTTGTTTGGTTAAGTAAATAAATCTTAAAATAGACTATCATATGGACAAATTGCATAAACTTTATCTAACTATAAATCCTGTGAACTGTGATGTTTAGACATGAGTTTTGGCTCATTCTTGCTTAAGTATCCTCAACTTTAAGCGTATTACTGATAAGAATGGAACATTCCTGTAATTTCTGCACTTGGGAAGCTGAAGTAGGAATGAATGAAGAGTAAATGCCAGATTCAGGTGTATACTGAAACTTGCCTAGAGGGATCTAGGGGGTGACATATATGAAAGAAAATGCCAAAATTAAAATAGAGAGTTAAAAGTAGTAAAATTTGTAGCCACTGTTTGCCATTTCAACTTATAAAAAATTCCATGGTCAGCTGTTTGGTTGCTATTTTTGAGCTGATTAAAATTATAGAAAATGATTAAAAATACTAAATATTCATAGCATTATCTAAATTTAGTTGTATTTGTTAGAATAACAACAGCTGAGATGACTTATGTGTAGATATATAATAAAAAGCAAAGGTTAGGGTTTTGGTATTGATTAGTTTAATTAAAGTTTTCTGTATTAAACAACACGCATTAGTTAACGTTTATAAATCAAAGTGGGTTGGACACCAGGATGCTGACTAAGGGGGTAAAGTTTTAGCTGCGTGCATATGAGGCTGAGCCTCCAGAATTTCCATAATGCACGACACAGTAGCATCTGTTTAATTCCTGCAATGAAAAGGGAGGCAGAAGCAGGAGTATTTCTAATCACCAGCTAGCCTGGGAGATCAAAGGTACTCAGTCACCAGCAAGGTAGAAGGCTAGGGCAGACTCCCTAGGTAGGTGTCCTAAGATGTTTACACACACACACACACACACACAGAGAGAGAGAGAGAGAGAGAGAGAGAGAGAGAGAGAGAGAGAGAGAGAGAGAGAGAGGCATACACATATACACATATAAAATGATTAAACTAAAAATCAAAACTATTATTAACTTTTAAAGAGAACCAGCATCTATGAGGCAGGAAGGCTTTAAACACACACACACACACACACACACACACACACACACACACACAACCTCAGTTATACTGACTAAGCTGCTTCCTTCCTAGTTCTCAGGATTGGTGGTGGGCAATCATGCTCTCTTATGTGTCTTTGCCCATAATTCCATCTCCAAGTGAAAAAAATAGGTACCCATATGAGAAAAGCCTCAGACTGTTGAGGCTTGTTTATATGAGTACCTTTATCCTTGTAGAGTGTTAAATGCTCACACTCGGATTACATTAGATACATTTGCAAATATCATTACTATTTAAAGTAATAACAGGAAACATTGGATCACCTAAGACCTTTGAAAGTGTTCATTATCTTTATAGCCAACGTGTAAATATACGTAGAAATGCATTTGTATTAAGGATTAATATAGCAAATAAAAGATAAGAAAAGGCTGGAGAAGGGAAATAAATTAATTTCACACATCTTTTATTAAATTTAAAAAGGTTCTCTGGATTGTATTAATTTGATTTTTCAAAGTGTAACAAAATGTTTAATGTTTTTAACATAATTCATGAATTGAAAGCCCTAAAATGGGGCTTTTGATAAGTTTTGAACTGATGTGTGAATGCTAAGCTGTAAAATAAGATAGTGGTAGTTGATGGTCACAATATATGGTGATGCTCTATTGCCTAAGCAAAGAGTGAGGACGGGTCTTTCATGGTTTCTTCTCTTTCTCCATATTGTTTAAGTCCAGAAGGTCTGATACATCCTTGAGTATAATAATGTCAACCTACAGAATGACAAGACACATTCCCCTCATATTAAAACCATAAGAAAGACTTCAGTGATTTCATTCATTTAATTTAATATATTTTGATGGTCATTTCTTTTGAAGGCACTCCATTGATGAGCTATGAATCTAGGCTTCAGTATTGTCTGTTTTCCTTAAAGACCATGGCATGTTTTGTGTCACTCCTTGTTGCTTTACATTGAGTGCTCCTTATATTTCCTTAAATGATGACTGTGACCTGATTCTATAATATGACATCAGTATAGAATTATAGAGAAGTGTTGGAATGGCTATTGCCCCCACTGTGTATGACCGTTCATTCAATGAGAGATTGAACATTTAATACATATGATAAACATATATTCTCCTTCTATATATTACATCTTATATAGTCTTCATACAACTTCTGGACGGAATCACTATAGTTTTTACTTGTGTTTTATCCAATTATAAAACTAAACACAAAGAAAGAAATTATCTGTAGAAAAACAAGCAGAACTCAGGATTCAATTTGTAGACCTGGAAGCTATAGCACAGTGGGTAACAGAATGATTAGCTATTAAGGTGACCGTGTACAAATGTCCTCTGGAAAGTTTATAATGCCTCTACATTAACCTGAAATATTCAGGGTAATTGAAGGAAAATGCAATCAGGACTTCAGAGTCAAAAGTTTAGTAAATGTAGCACAGCTGGCTCTCTGTATCCACTCATAGGAATATGGTGTCTGTCAACAAATAATACTTGAATAGAATGTGCTATTTTTTAAAGCCTTGTTTGTTGATTCTTGTGAATTAATGAGGGCAATGTATAAAAATGAACATTTTCTTCCTAAATGTGGTTGGATGGAGTAGGCCAAAAAATACCCCACTGACTTTTTATGTAAACAAAGGTAGCTCTTGACAGTCTGTCTTCTCATGTCTTAGAGCTTTAAGGGGGTAGGAATCCGACAGAAATAACTGGACAGAGTTTAACAAAAACACACCTTTGGGTGCCAGAGGCATGAAACAGATAAATCTTCCAAGTCTCAAGCCAATTATTCTCAACATCCCAAAAATGTCAGTGTGTAAAAACCAGGCATTGCCCTGGATTGCCGCCAACATATCTGAGGAAAGCACACTTCCTGTGGAAATGCAGATGATGGGAGCCTGAACCTATTCATGATGTGCTTGGCAATACAGAGAACTTAAGGTCACTCTGTACTTTCTAAAAATGAAAAGCAGAGACACGGGTTTCCCTCCATCTGTCGTCTATAAACCATTCTCGAAGAGGGGTGAAAAGACCTTAATACTGAGAGAGAATGTTCAGTTATACTCTGTATAGAGTGGAATCAGCCTTCAAACTGCCACACTCAGTCAGTGTGGTGTGCCAAACACATGCAGAATTCTAATTTACGTGGCAAAGGTATTTTGCGTGGAAAATGAATTTTATGTTATAATGAAGTTTCCATAGAAGCATACAGATTATTTTAAATCTCCCCAAATTCGAGTAGGTCTGAGTAGTTGCAGGCTCTGCCCACTAAAAGTAAGAGATTAAAGGTTGGGAATATGATTTACACATTTAATAAATATGTGTGTTATTGAATAAATAAGGTTTTCTATTTGGAAATACATAGAGTGTTCTTGATAATATTTAGAAATAAAAACTTAGTTTTGTCAAAATAAAAAAAAAAACTATACATTTTGTTCAGTGAGAAAAAGGATCACACTTCTGTGGACATTATGTGTGATATTCATTCTGTCTGTTCCAGACATACCTCCCAGATCTCTCATGCTTCTTGTGAGTTTTCCCATTTTGACTAATATTTTAAATTTATGCTTCTGATGTGTCAAAATTTAGGACTCCACCAGGTTGCATTATGGGATTTATCCTTGGCTATTTCTGTTTTATTCTTCTCATGTTACCAGGACTAATCAGGCCTCTTCTCTGCACAGTCTACACATAAGCACACACACACATGCACGCACACACACACACACACACACTCACACACATGAGAGACAGAGAGAGAGACAGAGAGAGTCAGAGACAGAGAGATAGACCTTTTAATTAGGGGTCACCGAAGGTGTGAAAAGCAGACTGTCTATTACACAAATACCAAGAGCTATGTAGCTAGTCTTTGGCAACTGCCTTCTTCATCTTTTCATTGGGACAATCTACAGAAGCATAAATCTTCCAACTCAGGTTTAGACTTTCAATAAGACTTATGCTCATAGACTCACCCTCTGAAAACAAGCCCCCAATTAAATGGTTTTTTTTTCTTCTTATAAGCGGCTTTATTCATGGTGTCTCTTTGGAAGAAGAGAATAGTAACTAAAGCAGGGAGATAAAACTATCCTTAATTGAACCAGTTCTAAACTTACTCCCATGTTCTTACTGAGAGAGAGAGAGAGAGAGAGAGAGAGAGAGAGAGAGAGAGAGAGAGAGAGAGAGAGAGAGAGAGAGCAGGGCTTAGCATCTGCTTTTTCTTTCTATTGAGTGGGCTCCACACAGTTTGCTCAATCTCAGAGTTGAAACACACTGATACAAAGCGGATGGACCACTGCCCCATTGTGGATAAGGATGACAAAGCCAGAAGGGCAAGAGAAGGGATCCAATGTTAGTTGCCTCAGTTGTATAAACAACCGTAAAATAGCACAAACTTGTTACTCAGTAAGGAATTATCCAGCTTTCCAAAACCAATTAACCTCTCCCAAAAAAATAGCATCTTCATGTATATTACCAGATCTTATGACTAATGTAAATATCAACTTTCATGTCCCCAAAGCTAGGAACTTAGACTCTTTAGATTGAATGGTTATTTCTCTTTTTGATTCACTTATTCTATAATTTTGTATGTTTGTAGAAACTTAAGAAATGGGATGAATATCTTTTGAGCATGACATGGCTATTATGGCATGAACACACAGTACAGTGGCTACCTAAGCCAAGATCTTAAAATATTGGGTCCATCAATATTCCATCATGGAGGAAATATGGGCCACAAATGCTTCAGCTCTCACTAAGACACTATCGCATTTAATCTTTTCCGGGGGACAGGGTGTCATATTCTTCCGTGATAAAACCCTATAAGATGCCCTTGTTCAAATAACTCCTACAGCTGCTTTTACATTCAACTCTAATGACATGCAGTGGGACACAAATAGATAAATGAAAGCATGAAAATAGGAGGGGTCTTGGTGAAAATGGGGTTCAGGAGAAACAAAAAGAGATGAGAGCATAAAGTGGGAGAAATGTGATCGGAATATATGCAGTTAAATTCTTAAATAATATACAAATAAGACTCAGCAATTGAAGCAATGGCTGAATTAGAGTCCATTTATCTTAGGCACATACCAAACACTGATTCAGGCTACAGTTAAAGAATTATCAGAGCGAACAAACCAAGACTCTATATAGAACAAAGGAAACATTGTACAAAAGAAAGTTATCTGGCAGGATCTGGTTCTCAGTGTCCATTTCTGCACTATTACTTTTAATAGCTGAGGTTAGTCTGTGCCCTGAGTGCTGCAATCAAAGGACTTAGCCTTGAAGAAACTCAAAGTCCCTGTCTTATTTCTATCTTCACTTTCTTCCTTGGCTGAGTCAAGGAGAAGGTTTCTTTTGCAAAGCTCCTTGAAGAGGCTAATTGGTACATTTGACACGCCTGACGTCCTGCCTAGGCAGTTGATGCCTGTAGCTTGAGATTTTGATTTCTGGGAAATGTAATCTCCTGTGAGAGGAAACATGACTTTAGTTTGAGAGTTTTGATAATAGACTTTTATATGGTGTCACCATGGTGACCGTGAGTCCTAAAAGGTGAAGCACTAGGGAGGGAATGAAACAGGCAGAGGCATGAGTGAGAACCGACCACCCTAGGCTTCCTGTCAGAACATCCTCCCCAGTGATCCCCTTAGGAAGTGCAGCAGTATCAGCCTCACTCATTAAACTCTTGAAGAAGCTTTTGAATATGATTTACTCAAAGAGAAATTAAGACCTCATTTCTGACAATGAGCATTCTGTGTGGCTGTACAGCCATTTTACTTGATAAATAGATCTGTCACACAAAACTGACTCCCTCTTCAAGATGGGGTTACACTGCAATTAGATTTGCAGGGCTGAAGAGTTGAACTTGAACGAAGACATGGAAAGATGCAGTTGAGACTCTCTGGGTACAATCTCAATATCTTGAAATTCAATGGGCTTGTATGTCTTAGGACAAAGACAGAAGGCAGCTAGCCATACCGTCTCTATCCCAGTTGTTAATATTCCTCCCCTCCGAAACCTAAATGCCTATATAGTCCTTATGACTTTCAGCACCACTTTCTTCCAGTCTCCTTTTAGGATGACCCATTAAATCCTGCTTGTAACAACCAACCACTGACATTCAAACCAGAACAACAACAATGAAAAAAGCAAAATTCAAAACAAACCCTAAATACCACATGTTCAGGCTTGTCACAGAAATATCTTATATGTGGTACCATATTTGGAAATTAAACATGATATAATAAAGCATAGTTGTGTCACATAGTCCTCATGTCAACGGGACAACATCTGGAATCAATTACAGTCCAAACACCTGGATACTCCTTCGATGGGACATTTGATAGAAATGAGAACACCAGACTTCTCTATTGTATAAAGCTGGGCCATACCTCCTGGTGGCAATATTCTGCATACCGCTGGCTTTCCTTACTCTTACTGGCAAGTTCATCTACTCTGCTGCTAAGACATTCAAATGCTTGTATTAAAATCCACTTCTTGATTCCATAATAGACTAAAGACTGACATATATCTAGAAATTCTCCATTACCAGATTGCAGCTACTGAGACATCCAGTCTCCTGGACTGAACAACTACTATTCTTTGGCCTTTCTTCCCTTAGGATACAACCATTGCTGGAGTACTCAGATGATGGCTTGAAAGCTACACCAGCAAGCCCTTTAGCACTGCCTTATACAGACACTCTATGTTCAAGTGCAATTCTATCTTTTAGCAAATACTTGCTGAGTGTAACTAAAATAAACTCCAGAATACGCTAAGCATCTTTAGGACAAGGATGAATGTGACTGTTCTGTTTTGTAGTACTCATTTTCTTGGAAGTTACTGTCAGGAAAACAGAAGTGCTTATCAGTTGCACAAATTTCATTTTTTAAATGACAGAAAATAGCATATGACAAGGCAACATTTAAGTCCAAATACAATTTTTACTGTTTCGTTATCCCTTGGTTTGAAGGGGCTGGTTTTTTTTTTTTTTTTTCATGTGGTTCTCTTTATATGTTTTTTCATTTTAAAAGATTTAAAAATCTTTTTTATACATAAAATCTTTTTTATACAATATATTCTGATTCCACTCCCCCAGCTCTTTCCAGATCCTTCCCACATCCTCACTCATTATAGTCTAGGCCTTTCTCTCTCTCTTTTTAGAAAACAAACTGTCAAACAATAAATCAAACACACACACACACACACACACACACACACACACACAGAGAGAGAGAGAGAGAGAGAGAGAGAGAGAGAGAGAGAGAGAGAGAGAGAGAGAGAGAGAGAGAGACAAGCAGAGGCTTGTCTATACAGACACATTCTGCCTTACAAAATCTAAAAAACCACAAACTCAGAAAAGACAAGTAAGACAGGAAAATCAATAACAACATCAAAAACAAAAACAACAACAACAAAAATCCCCCCAAATTCCAACAAAACAGAACAAACAGGCAAACTAAACAAATCTAAAATTGCCAAACAGGACAATAATCATACTAAAAGTCTGCAAAAGATACAACTTAGTTCATTTTGTGTTGGGTATGATTAATATATCAAGTATAGCTTCACTGAAGGACATTGAGTTTTTCTTTGCAAGGAGGTTGCAATTGCAGATGGCTTCTTGGTTAGGGGTGGGAATTTTATCCACTTCCCCCTTTGAGTGTTGTGACCCTGTCTGGCTTGGAGTTGTACAGGCCCTAGGCATACTTCCATAGGCTCTGTGAGATCACTATTTTTCTGAGTCCTGTGACTATAATTCTTGATAAACCTGTGTGAGCACAAATGTCGCTGCAACATTTGTAAATGTAGTACTTTGTATCATATTGAAATCTACTTCTGGATTATTTCAGAGCAACTGGACATAGCATGACTCACCCTGAAACTCACTCTGCAGCCTGGTTTCCAGATTTGAAAGTGGTGCCTGGAAGCAGTCAGCTTTCACATCCTGTCTCTGTAGAGGAAGTTGCTTTGCTGAACTCTGAGAGCCATGGCTTCATTTTCCCGAAGTGAGACCCAAGATGAATTTTTGAATGTCAGTGTGGCATTTAACATTTGAGACCCATATCTGATGAGTCTATTAGACTTTAGCAAGCCTACTTCCTGAGGCCTTTGTAAAGGAGTGCTATTGATCGCACTAGGAAAGGAGGACGCTGGAAGTCTGGAAAGAGGGAGTGGTTCTGTGAAAGTCATTAAATTGGATGGGATGAGGAGAGTGATGAGGTGAAAAGTGCTTACAGCATGAGTGAGCAGAGCTGATCGAGGCGGCTCCCTTGTGGTTTATTGTGATCTCGTAGAAATGACTGAAAATGTCCTGTTGAAAAGAAGGTTGAAACCTTCGGCAAATATGAATATAGAATAGATTGTAATTAATTGAGGACAACCTCTTGGAGACAGGGGGAGAAAGAACAGGATGTGTAACTGTGGGAGGGCAGGCGGGCAAGGGGATAAAGACAGGGCTGTAAAAAAAAAAAAGTAATTAAAAAAATAAATTCAGCAGGAAAATTGTTTGTAGGTGGATAGACCATGCTCGAGTATGATGAACAAAGAGATAAAAAGGCTTCAAGAAAAGAAACATTATGATTTCCTGCCGGAACTTAGCATAAGTGTTTAGGTCAGTCCCTGCCATCAGTCCATCCATTCACACTGTTTACCAAGCAGCTTGATTAGATAACACTAGAGATGGCAATTGTTTGGAATCGGACTGATTCTAGTCTAAGATGGGCAACAGAAGTATTCCTATGTATTTTAAGCTAAAAATTCACAATCTTGTTTAGAAGTGGGACCCTTATAGAAAAGAATGGACACCACAGCAACTTGCCATAGTCACCGAGTGAGCAGACAAGCATTGGGCTTGCTATTCTAAATTGATTTATGGTTGTTAAAAGTGATCAGTTGCTACTGAGACTACAGACAGAATACAAAACAGGTGAATAATACATTCTCTTAGACTTTTATTTTCTTTTAGTTTTACTTTGTCTGTTTGAAGACAGGGTTTCAGTGCATAGCCCCAGCTGGTGTAGACTTTCTATGTAGACCAGACCTCTCTGTCCTGAACACTGAGAGGAAGGGCATGCCCCACGGTCCAGGTCCTACTGAATTCTTTTTATGTTTCCTTGTACACTGAGTTGCAAAATCTAGCTATTTACTTTCTGAGAAACATCCTTATGAAAGAATCCCAGACAACTGAGTTTAGTGTGTCATAATTTTTGTTAAATAAGGATATAGAATTTTTTTTTATTTTTTGGTTTGTATGTGGTATATATTAACCTGTTTGTCCACCTGTAGACTCCAGAGATAAGATTTTGATGTCTTCATCTGCTTCTCTCCAACTTAGTTTTCTAGACAGTATTTTTTTTATTGACTTAGAACTTACCAATTTGGATAGTCTCATTGGTTAGCAAGTACTCATTACATGATTGTTTCAGCTACCCCAAGACTGGAGCTTCAGAAGCATTCCATCTTGTCTTGCATCTACATGCTTGCTAGGGATCAGAACTCAGGTCTTTCTGATTGCTTCACCTGTTAAGTCATCTCTTGGGTCTTGGAAAATGGGAAATTTGAGTCAAAAACAATTTTTGAAATAGATCAGATCAAAAGAAAAGACAAGAGCTACAAGTGTGGCTCGGTCAGGGTGTGTTTGGGTGATGTACTCTGGGTATGATCCCTAACATCTTCAAACCAAATAGCAACAAAAGTGGGTTCAGAGAGAGGCAAAACTCACTTTTGGGCTATGGGAAAAAGGAAAGCAATTACAGCCTTACATATGCTAGGCAGGGAATCTCCTGAGTTACCCAGACTACTCTTGCTATGTGTACCTTAGGTTGGCCTTGACCCTATGATCCTTTGCCTAAGCCTCTGAGTGGCTGGGGTTGCAGGTCTTCTCCACAAGGCCAGACACAAGTTCATGGGGGAAGAGACCCAGACTTGTGAACCTAGTAAAGTGGTTAAAAAAATAAGTAGTCTGCTTTTGTGGAAGGAAGACTGTAAGGATGAGTGGTGGCTAGCCCTCTGTGGATTTAATTTTGTTGTGAACCTACTTACTAATGTTAAGCATAACTCAAATACATTTCAATGCCTGGCTTCTTTTGCCTAAAATATTCCATGTATTATGATTATCCCTCTGGAATCATAGTGCAGCAAGCCTGGAGGCCAAAAGTCAGTCCTCCTCCTCCTCCTCCTCCTCCTCCTCCTCCTCCTCCTCCTCCTCCTCCTCCTCTTCCTCCTCTTCCTCCTCTTCCTCCTCCTCCTCCTCCTCCTTCTCCTCCTCCTCCTTCTCCTCCTCCTCCTTCTCCTCCTCCTCCTTCTCCTCCTCCTCCTTCTCCTCCTCCTTCTTCTCCTCCTCCTTCTCCTCCTCCTCATCCTTCTTTTCCTCCTCCTCCTCTTCCTCCTCCTCTTCCTCTTCTTCTTTTCTTCTTCTTTCATAGAATGCCTATGTAAATGCTTCGTGTAGTGTTGGATCTTTGGTCTTTATGCTCTTTGTTTTTAGGCTTTTGTCATGGGAGGTAACGTATGGTAGCCCAGACCATCAGTTTAGCAGGCAAATAGCAAATTATATATTTTACCCACCTTACTCTCCTCACTAGAGAGGCTGATGACTGTCTTTATATGTAATTTCAAGAGACTGTATTCTTCAACAAGAAAATTCTTTAATACATGACACATTTCAGAGAGTATTAAGATGTACTGGATTTAAATAACTCACTCCTCAACAAACATCTGGGATTTTGCAATTTCCTCTTTATTTTCTCTCAGGTTTGGATTCCTAATGGAATCCTGTAATTTATTTCCAGTATTTCTATCATAGAAATTTTTGGAGTTTTTCAGTTTAAATTCGTGTGGTCGACTCTTTTAAAATCTCCAAAGACGTCCATGGTCTAAATGGAGTGAAAGACTGTAACTAAGCTATGAAGCTCACCCCTTACTGCTCCAGAGCATGGGCTGAGCTTCTGGAACTGGCTTTCCTGGCAGAGGGCTGATTTCAGGTTTTTACCATTTACCTTTTCTATCCTTCAGTTTTCCAAATAAATTCAGGTTTTGATACTATGTATTTTATATACCACCATGCTATCACTAGCAACTAATTACTATCTATATCCTGATTTCCATCTGCTTCTCTCCTTGTTTATTCCTTTTGACCTTTTATTCTCTCCTCTCGTTACATCTTTGATCTGCCCACTTACTTATTAAATCATTTCTCTTCAGTGACAGAGGAATTCTGTCTTTTGTAATTCCCTACTTTTTCTGTAGAACATGGGGCTTGGCTGGTTCATAGACATAATCTTCCTAGGGTAAATCATTTATTTGAAAAATCTGTTTGCATCAGATTTGAAGCACCTATTTTTATAAATCCAGGGCATCTAATTTGGAACATATCCAAAGTGCATGTTGATTAAGTGGATGTTGATTGAATGAATTATTAACCTCAATATTTGTCCATTAGTACATGATAATCCTGGCATCAAAATATTATATAAAATTATGTAATGCAAGATAGAGGACACTATTGTGATGAGAATAAAATCACATATGCCGCCTGTTAGTTTGTCACCAGAGCTCACAAGCTTTAGAGCAGATGCTGAATTTGACAAAGTCATTCTTGACAGTTATAGAGTGTGTTGCTCCTTGGAAACACTATCTTACAGGTATGTCATCAAAAGTTTTATTAGAGAAATTTAAAAGAGCCATATATGGTAGCCATTAGTTTAATAATTAAGAAGCAACCAATCCCACTGTTTACATTGCCAAAATATTAAGAACCATGTCAGTTCTAGATAACACCCTTCTCTAACAGTGCCTAGGAGCTAGCTTTCTTGTAATAACTTTTGTGTGAGTATCATAGACAATCTGCTAGAGATATGTGAATTCAAGTATGCAGACTCTCAAGCAGAAAGGATTTGGTATTACTTTTTCATTTATTACTTGAAATTTTATAGATGAAGTAAAATACACTGATCTCAGCCTTCTGTGGCAAAAATCATCTGTCAGAAGTCTTCAGACTGAGGAGAATGCCTCTCTGCACTGCATCTGTGTTCAGTGCTTCACAGCTATTGATATTAACACATTGTACTTTCCTCCACCCTAAAATATCGCTGCATATGACACATATTTTTCTGATGACCATATGTTCATTTACCAAGGAATGATAATTTTTTTACTGTTATGAAAATGGATGAAGAGAGAAGGTAAATGCCCTAACTGACAATATTAGGATTAATGACTTTATATTAATATGACCAAAATACAATAAATCTTTAATTCTTAAAATGAATATAGACAAGAACATCCCCTATTAAAAACAAGTAGATGCTGAATATTATGCATATTTAACACTTGGTTGCGCAATAGATTTGCAATATATGTAGATAATTATATAGATAATTGACCTCCACCTAGGTCATCAGGGGATCCATGGCCTTGTAGTAAAACGAATGATCACCTGGAAGATAGACCTCCACAGTAAAAGAAAATGTACATCAGCAGTTCAAGTTTGCGTAGCTACATTCATCATTTTCTTTTATATAATGGCAGAGACATTTCTGGGTTTTGTTGTTGGTGGTGGTTTGTTTTTATTTGTTGTTGCTGTTTGGTTGGTTGGTTGTTTTTTGTCTTTAATCTGTGGGCAGGTTTTTATGTGTTCTCGGCTGAACTCAAATTCGAACTGATTCTGTAGCAGAGGATAACTTTGGACTTCTGATCCTCCTGCTTTCGCCTCTGCGGGGCTTGTGTCAGCTGTGAGTCAGTGTGCCTGATTTATGTGGTTCTGGGGATCTGAAAATTGAGCCCTGGGCTTTAAGCGTGCTAGATAAAAAACTCTGCCAAATGAGCTACACCACAGCCTCTAAGCATATGATTTGAAATGTAAATTGATACTGACACCTCATGGTATAAACTCATATAACCAGGAAATGGAACTTATTATTCTGAATTTTGGATTGTTTGTAATTTGTAATTTTAGATATTATACAAGAATTCAAATAAACCATAATTCCAGCATATTTTACAGAGAAATCATTTTTTTTTTGTAAAACGTCACTCTAGAAATTGTCACAGTGACACTTTTGAATGAGTAGTTGCCAGTTATTTTCATTTATAAGGTATAGAATCTGTAAGAAAAGATATAAAGTCATGGTTTGAAAATTTAAGAACTACTATGTAAAAGCTACTCACTTTAGGTTTTTCCTTGTGCTGAAAAGGAGTGAATTCTTTTTGAAAAGTACAGAATTCCTGAAGTGTAGATTCACCTTGTTGACATAACATTTAAAATGTTACAGAAACTCTCCTGGTTTATATAAGGAAAAATCAACCAAATAGTTTCTACATAACTCAAAGGAAACTTAGGAGTCAATGAGGTTCAAATACTTAAAGAGGAAGCTAAAATGCTATTTCTATGAATTGTAATCCATTATTATTCAAAATAACAGAATTTCCATTCTTCTAAACAAAGTTGACATCACTACCCATATTATATACCTGAATGGCAATCCTTTAATTTAGTTTATATCATTGTTTCTGAGATTGAAATTTCGCTCAATGGAGTCTCCATAGGAATGGGGAACTGAAGTTCAGGTCTCTAGAACATGTGTAAAAGTGGGACATCTTTCTTTTACCCCAGTGCTTCAGAGGCAGGGATAGGGCGCTCCCCAGCAAACTGGTAGATAGACTAGCTGGTATTGAGAACTCCAGGTTTAGTCCATGATCCTGAAACAGAAATAAAGATAGATAGATAGATAGATAGATAGATAGATAGATAGATAGAGTTAAACAACCAAGAAAGACACTTGATACCAACTTCATGCCTCCAAAATACACACACACACATTAAAATTGTACTCACACAAGAACCTGTCCCAACTCAAATAAAAATATGCACTCATGCATATTCATAAACACACAAATATTGTGTCTGGCATGTTAAAAATTCTATGGAAGAGGTTCTTATAATGATGTGGATATTTTCTAAAAATATAATGTGCTACAAAATGGCAATTTTAGTACATGAAGAAATGAGATAAGTAAGTGTATTATCTGTTCAGTGGTTTGGGTGCTACAGAAGAAAAAACTTCAGAGGGTTTATATTTAATAGACTGGTTTATCAAGGCATCGCCTAAAAATGGATATATGAGAAAGGCTAGAAAGAAACAGACTAAGGGCAAGCATTATTAGTATTTGGAATATGAATCTTCCTGATAGCACAGAGCCTGGGGTGGATTTTTGGTTAGAGTATAGGAGACATTTTGCTGGGCAGGAAATGAAGAAGGTGTTAGTGACTAGATTGAGTAAGGAGTATAGTAAATTGTAAGGTCTTTGACCTCTGAAAACTGAATGAGAAGTCAGTGTTCGAGCCAGAAAAAAATGGCACCTTGTTTATTCTAAACTCTGTTTATATCAAGGATGATATATGGAGGTGGGACCTGGGAAACTTTATCCCGTTATAGGGACAATGAAATATCAGATGAATGGTATAGAGTCAGAAGGGCATTGTGTTAGATTTTGGATGTAGCTTGAAAGTGAACATGAAATGAACTGATTATGAATGTGGAAAGTGAGAAGAAAATCCCATTAATTTTAACTAAACCAATAGATGGGGTGTGGGGTTACAGAGATTGAGACACTGAAGGAAAAGGCAAGCCTGATGCCATTGCCATTGTGAGTACCAAAGGGAGACTTTTCTCTGGAGTCTCATTTATATACATGTTAACTTTCAGAATGATCCTTCATAGAACTCTCCAGGGAGAGTGCAGTGTGTATGTCCGTACTCATCAATGGCTAATACAAATTGTGCATAGGTCTTTAACATCAGATGCATCTGTAAAGATGCAGATGAAAATAGGTGTCCATTATGGACAAGGTTTTCTTAAGTAGTGGCTGTTTTCTCTCTTGTCTAACATCTTGGTTTTTTTCTCAGATGATCAGGAAATCATAATGCTTACTGTGAAAAAGCCTAAATGGGAGTCATAGTTACTTTGGAAAATTCTCTTCAGAGTTTGTTAATAATATTAATTGATAACCAAGCTTAATCTAGACATGCCCAGGACAGCCAGTTCCCTGTAATATAAAAGAAATCTTCCAGTAACTCCTTCAGACGAAGGGTGACTTGGGACAGCAGGTAACAGGTGTCATCTGTTCTCATAAGTGTACAGACTCAGGCAATGAGGTGGCTGAGCAGTGTTCTACTTTTCTTTCTGCTTCTTTGTTCCAAATAGTATCAAGTATACTTTTTCCAATACCACAAAACTAAGATCGATTCATTGGCCAATCTGAGAAGTTGCTCAGTGAATAAAGAAAATGTGAATTTTCAATAAATTGTTATATAAAACCTCACTGCAGTAAGAGCTCTGACAACCCACAACTCTATATTTTTAAATAAAGATTGCTTTTCTGCATTGAAGATTAAAACAGTAGAAAGCCTGGTAAAATATGAACACTTACGCATTTAGTGGAAGATTAATTAACCTTATTGTTTCTATTGTTCAGTGGATTCATGCCTGAAATCAATTGCATTTCTTGGTTTGCTTCTATCTTTGAAACACAAGTAAATAGCAGTCTATGAAATATAGATAAAGAAATATGTTTCAGTTATACTGAATACTTTATAATATTTAACCAATAATGTCAATCAGGGGAATAAGCACACTTTGGAAGACTGGAGGCCAGTTCTGATTCAAGTATCCATTTCAAAGCTAGGGAGATTATGATCTTAAATTATAGCAAAGGCATTTCAAATGTCATTATTTTTATGCATCACATAGTGATTATTTGAAAACCAAAAAAAAAAAAAAATAGTTAGGTAAAAACCCAATACACCTAGGCATAAATTGATGCTACAACACAAATATGCCTTGAGGAACTAAAAGCTGCACAGATGATGTCTTTTCCTCATTTACAATACCAGTGATAATCAATACACAGCTTTCAAGCCCAAGACAAATTCATGATGGTATAATTTGAGGCTGTGATTGTTTGTTGTGGATTTGGGGAATATGTTCAAAGGGAAAATATACACATAGAATGGATGGATAATGAACTAATCAATTGTGCAAACTCTTCAAAGGTGAGGGAGTTGAATAAGCCCATTTCATAAATCCTGAATGAAGAAGTAAATGAAGAATGTTGAGGAGCTGATTTAATGAAGTTTTCTGCTTCATGCATAACCATGACGAACCACAGCATGGGGGAGACTGCTGTTAATGAGGCAAACTTTCCTTGATACAAGTGAGCAACTAATAATGTCTACCTTTAGGGCAGATGAATCTATTATTTCAGTCCTGGTGAACAACAAAGACGAGGGGTGGGATAGAAATGTAATGTAATTGCCTTTGAAGGAAAGTCAATTCTCCTTTGCAATGGAGAGCTACTGCTTTGGCTTCTGTTTACCACCTGTATTTGCTAAGTTAATAAGCTGGTTAATTCTCTATTTTCTGTTCTTAATTCTAGTTACCTGAATTCATAAATGAATTCACTAGAACTTCATTTGATTTTTAACAAAAGCAGGGGAAATTAAATAATAAAATCTCATCTTTACTGAATTTTTACAAAATGAGGTCAAACATAAGACAATGAAACTAGCTAACAAATTGATGATTCAAGAATTAGAGAGTCTCTCAGCTTGGCCTTATTCTTACTTTCATGGGTTAGAACCAGATAGCCACATGATAGACCTCTGTTAGCAGACTTTATTGCAGCATGGTAGAGTGTCATGCTTGTTGGATTTGGTTGTTTTTTTTTCACACTCAGTTAAAAATAAATGAAATGTTAATATAATTCTGATTATTTGGTACTTAAGTTAGATGAGTTAAGAAAGATGAGACCAGAACATTGTCCTGTTGTTCCTGTGAGTCTACTTTTGCTAAGCATGTACTCCAGAAAGGTCTGCATAGAGGAATTTTAATCCATCCATATGGATGCTCTTGTAAGGGATTATATCCAAAGACCTTCTAGGTATATAACAGGCCAGAATGCAGAGATACCCTTAGCACACACTTTCCATCCAAAAAATAAAGCTAAGGTTAGTTTGTAGAAGAAAGCAGGTATGTTTGAAAGTGACTTCTAATATCAAAGTAATGAATCAGAGAAAGATAAAACAGAATGAGTCAGAGGTAGGATATGCCCATCTCACAGCACAGAAAAGAGAAGCTACTTAAGACCAGTTAGATAGATAGATAGATAGATAGATAGATAGATAGATAGATAGATAGATAGATAGATAGATAGAGACAGAGATAAGTATATGTGTGATGTGTTTGTGCCAGTTTTACCAGGACAGTTTTCAAGAGACAGGTTACAGCAAGAACAAGCTAGACACAAGTAAAGACAGAAAGAGCCAATGAATGAGGAGCCAGAAGATCAGAACATACTGCCAAAGTTAGTGTGAGGTCAAGCAGAGCAATTCAGTCAGAAGTCAAGAGAAGCCAGGATGAATCAGTCAAGATGGAAGATTAGGTTGTTTGGAGGCTAACAGCTCCTAGGCCTAGGTCTAGAGATAGTTAAAACAGATAAAACAAAGCTCTGGGTTCAAGCCAAACCACCATGGTGCATTTGTACAGCATGAATATGCCTCTCATCTCATGCTAAAAGCCTCATTTATAGGTCTGTTTCTGTTGCAGTGTGAGGTATGGCACCTTATAGTGCTGCCCCACAATGAGACTTTTTGAGTTTTCCATTTCATAACATTTGCCTTAAAACTTGGGAAAAATGAAGGAAATTGCATGGCATATTTTGATTGGTGGTAAGCTGCCCAGTCTAAAGCCTTGAACTTTGTGCCAGATGTTTTTCTTGTTTCAAAAGCCACTCTTTAACTTTATAGATCCAAGGGACAAGACTGGATATTTCTCTTATTTGGAGACTAAGTTTCATATTCTTGGATGTAGAGACATGGAAAGACTCCAGGAGACACGGAGGATGGCTTTCCTAAAATAAATGCTAAAAAAATGAAAAGCAAGTTGTCCACAGAATGGAAATGTTCATTTTAAGTTTAGTGTGACTTTTTCTTGGCATCAAGCTTCATTTCAGAATATTATTCTGCTTTATTATTGTATAACAATTTTACAAAAGTAAAACATACATTGTACTTACAAATTAAAAATGATGGGCAAACATTAATAGAAAAATTAGTAAGCATTTTATCTTCTTGGCTAATAATTAAAACTTAACCAAAATAGGGGAAGAAACATAATACTAGATTCATATCACATGTTTCTGTAATATGTGCTTAGCATTGAGCTGAGCCTTTTTTCTTTGTTTGTTTTTCTTTTCTTTCTCCCTTTCTTTCTTTTCTTCCTTCCTTTCTTCCTTTCTTTCTTTCTTTCTTTCTTTCTTTCTTTCTTTCTTTCTTTCTTTCTTTCTTTCTTTCTTTCTTTCTTTTTTTCTTCTCTTTTTACTTTATCACTTTACATCCTGCTCACTGCCCTCCTCCAAGCCACCCCCTCCCACAAGCTCTACCTCTTGCCCTTCCCATTCTCCTCTGAGCAGGTGGGGCCCCCATATGTATCTTCCTGCACTCTCATATCAAGTTTCTGCAAGCCTGCATATATCCTGTCCAACTGAAGACAAACAAGGCAGTCTGAGCTGAGCTTTTGTTTTCCTCTAGTAACAAACACAACATCTAGTAACCTGGAAAATATTGCTGTTCTCTGTATCACATGATTTAAGATGAAAAGAAAAGGTATTGAAACAACCTAAAAGGCAATTTTCTATCTGCCAGAAATAGAAACATCTGTTTTTTTCTAGTTTACTGGTTTAAATGCCTCTAAACTATTGTCATTGTATGTGGTGGTATGGAGGTCCCCTGGGTTGACCTAGAGACCTCTGTGTCAGATCACTGCTGTCCTTTGCACTAATGGTCTTTTGTCCTTCTGTGATAAAACTTTCTGACCAAAAGGCAATCAGGAGAAGAGAGGTTTTATTCAAATGACATCTGCTGGTCATCTTCCATCTCTGAAGGAAGTCAGGGCAAGAACCTAGAGGAATGAACCATGGAGAAATACTATATTTTTGTCTGCTATCTTGGTCATTCTCTCATTCTTGCTCAGCTATACAGCTTATAAAGACCAGGTTTCCTGCCCAAGGATAGTGTTGTGCCTAGTGGGCTTTGTCTTCCCAAATTAATAATCAATCAAAACAATCTCTCGTAGACTTGTCCACAAGCCATTCTGATTCTGATAATTCCTCAGTTGTAACTTCTTCCGTTGATAGTAAGTAGGCTGTGTGAAGTTTACCATTGATGCTAGCTAGCATAGCCTCCTAGCTTTATCTCCTTCTTGAGTTTGAGTACCGTACAATGTATATATAGAAAAAGTGAGTGAGAGAGAGAGAGAGAGAGAGAGAGAGAGAGAGAGAGAGAGAGATCATCTTTTCTAAAGCTACCAGAGTAGAAAACAAGGAATATCCATAATTTTCAATCCATAATTCTGTTTATGCTTCATGTAAAGATGCTTCCATCTATCTAAATTATATTCAGACAAGACTGCTTCTTTAAAAATAGAAACATTAGTAATAATAGATGACACTTAGATTTAGAGTGACAACAAGCCATGTTTCACCATTGATCTACAGTGCAAAATGTTAGTATTCATACTTTGAATCTGTTTCTGTCTACAATAATGTTATTTTTGTTAGTATTCATACTTTGACTCTGTTTCTGTCTATAATGCATTTTTTACTTTCATTTTCAAAGAAAAGATGGGACAATACACAAAGACAGTGGCTTGTGAGTGAGTGACATAATTTTGTACATGAAAATAACATGTAGTTATAGTATATAAGTACAACATAAAATACATAAAATATCAGTGTATCTGATGGAGACCCTGTAATGTGGCAGCATAATTCACAGCAATAAAGACTGTTTACTGAACTCCAATAGCTCCATTGATTACATCTAGAGTAAGGAATTGCTTATGTTAATTGTAATTGGAAATTGCTTATTTAAACACCTATCATTACTAATTTAAGTTTCAATAATGGGAAGTTGAAATTGCACAGTCAAATGGATTTTATCAAGTGAAAAACATACTCATTTTGATATGAACTCTGTTTTAATACCAACGTTTTTAAGCTAAAAGTTTTATTTTCAATTAAGTGAGAGAATCATAATTATAGAAAAAAATTGAGCAGTGTGACAAAATTTAGTACAGGTTTAGTATTATGTGAATATATTTTGTTTGTTGCCTTAGTCTTTAATTGTTTTTTTTTTGTTAATTTTTCCAGAATTTCATGCAATGTATTTTGAACTCCTACTAACTCCTCCCAGATCAGCTTCTCTCCTTCCCAAATGTATGTCTTCTCTTCTGTTTTAAATACTTTATTGATTGCATTAGGTTTAGGATCATCTAGTTGGGCATAGTTTACCAAGACAAAATCACAACCGCTGGAACTTGAATTATAGATGGCTGTGGGATTCCATAAGGGTGCTGGAATCAAACCTGTGACCTTTTGGTCACGTGAAGCTGTATCTACAGTCCCATAAAAAGAGTTTCTTATTAGACTTTGTTGAATCTTCTGGATTTGAGGAACAGATGCCATTCTATCCCATACATAAGTGGAGTGATGTTGAGCAAGTAAGTCTACATCATGATCCAGTGAATGATATCCACAAAAATGTAGCAAGGACCATATATAGGACCTTGGAAACCTGTGAGACTAAAATTGTCTAGTGTCAAACTACTGGTTTTAAGATTTATTTTTGCTTTCAAACCTTATTTTCTTTTATTTTAGTTTTTTGTATTTGTGGTAAACGGACAAGAAATACTATAAGATATGTAATTTGGAATATGGGTTAATTATGATTCTGTACATTGATTTTTATCTGTGTTGGTTGGTATTAAACTAGGATAGCAGAGTTGCAATGAACAGTTCACATGCCATATCCAGGTGTTCGTTACAGTCCACAGGCCTTATCCAGGTAGTGCAGCATAGTTCACATGTCTTGGCCAGGTATACATCACAGTCTACTTGACTTATATTGGTATGGTACTCTCTAGGAATCTTCCAACTCCGTAGATTTTGAGTTCTCTCGCCATGTCTTGATGATTTTTATGCACACTATATTATGTAAGTACAATTGATCAAACCATTGGTCATACATAAGCAAATCAATGGTCAGTTGTTCTTTTCTCCCTGGAGTTTGGGCAGTTAGAGTAAATGTCCTAAGCTCAAAAGACATAGGTTTTCCCAAGCAATTAGCCTGCATTTTCAGGTCATCTAGAAGCCTTAATGACCTCTTACAAAGATGCACTGATCTCTATGGTAGCTTCTGTGGCTTGGGGTGCTGTGTTCTGGGTTTCATGGATACAGACAAAATACACTTTTCTTCTTTAGTGTAATATTATAAGAAAAGTTAGATTTTCATAATATCTCCCTTGGAATTCACAGAAAATCACCCAGTAGAGGTAACAAAAAAAGGGAGAACAAGATGAAAGCAAGGAAATTCACTTATAGATCAGCCGACTAGTATCATAAAGCCTATCCTTCACAGACTTTGGTTGAATAGTAGCTCATTTCTTGAAGCTCACAGAACTCCACGTTTCCAGATTTCTTAAACTGAAACAGCACTGCATAACTAAGTTGGTAGCTGCTCCATTTTTTCGCCTTTTTTTTTTCTGTTTTCTTAGCAGTGGTTGACTTTGGGTCACATGCAAAACTGCTTTTCATTTCATTTTTAGTCAGTGATTCCATGCCTATTAGGAAAGTTGAAATGTCTTTCAAACACTCAGGCATGAGAGGTGACTCATTGGATGAAATGTTTGCTACTATGCAATCATTAGGACATGAGTTCAGATCCCCAGCACCCATGTCAAAAGCAAGCTATGTTAGCATTAGCCAGCTATGGGATATGATATTCTCAGTAAATTGTCTTTAGAATAATCCTCCCCAACTGGGAGTTGTTTTATGACTTCTCTGGAATGCAGGAACAAATGTCTATTTATTCCTTAAGGGCAGTTGCAATAGATAAAATAAATACAATTCCATGAAATACTTTAGTGAACTAATGAGACATTGAGGTTATTTATGGAAGCAAGGGTAGAGTTATATTCAGGAACATGGATAACTCAGAGACATCTGTATCACTGAAAAGTTGACTCAAGCGTTCATAAAGAGTCAGAAAAATGACTGCTTTAGCATCCTCTACCTAACTAGCTACCTGTTCTATAGGAGATGTTGTACAAGTGATGCTGTACTTCCTTTGTGATGTGTGCATCTCATAAATTTCTGGCTTTCTTAAGCCGTGTAAGTTGTCTGAAATTCCTGAGTCTTAAGGGCTTTCTGGTTACCTGCAGATGGACAAGCTTACTTTTAAAGGCAATATTACATATGTTGAAATTGCAGTAGGTCCTTTGTCAAGGCAAGCAATGCTCTCAATTTCAGCATGGCCTCAATGAGAATGAAAGATTTGGCTCTGGGTACCTAGTGCCCTTTCTTGCCCCCATGTTTAATATTGTTTTCTCTCTTGTTCACATGAAGATGTCTTCTCCTATTCAAACACGATATTCTTTAGAATGTATTGCCAAATAGTTCACCTACTGATATCATGACACAGGAAAAAAAATAACGGTATTAGGTTTATTTTTAAATCAAGCACTGACAAAAGGTACATAAAGGATGTTAGTGCCTGTCCTTTCTCTGTAACTTATTAGCCATTAAGAATAGCGCTGGACAAATAAAACACATACTACAAACCAGTGGGGTGTATCTCCTTCTTTGTGCTTCAGTTTGTAACAAGGCTTCATGTTAGACAGTGGAATTTGCATCTTTTAATGTCAGATTTTCTTGGTTGGTCAGTCTGGTTAACTTGGCAGATGTTAAACTACACATAATTTATTTCTGAGATTAAAAAAGTACTTTACTCAAAGATCATATGTCAAAAGAAATACTGCATACAGGATTCTTTCAGGAAACTCATTTTCTTTCCATGTTTCTTTCTGTCTCTGTTTGACTTCCAGACAAGCACAGGTCTATTTAACATGCCATGCTATAAAGAGGTTCTGCCTGTTACTGTCACACAACCAAATGTTGTACAAATTTATACTGAAAAGCATTGCTTCCCAGACAAAGGGTTGTAGAAAGAGCTCCCCTCCAACTCAACAACTTTGCTCACATACAGAATGTCTTCAGACTGTTCAGTTCCATGCTTAGTTATATTAATGGAGTTGGAAGAGACAGGTCTGTAGGATTACATTGGAAAGGTTCCTCTGACTATAATATGCTACTTTACCAAAACGTATCTTCCCCAATCTCTCTTTCCTCCTCTCTGTCTGTTTTTCCTTCTATCCTCTGCTCTCCCTTTGCCTCCTTCCTCCTCCTTCTCTCTGTATGTGGGGGAGCTAGAGGTATGGAGAGGAAAGTATAGCAGAGTTGCTGTGCTACGTAATACATGTGATGTTACTCTAAAATTTACTCTGCAGGATACAGATATTAGAACTATGCACACTGTAAAAACAAGACAACTTTGCCCTGTGGTTTTCACATGGAGGAGATACTATGGAAGAGTATTTTATTAATTTGCAACACAGAATTCAGTCCCCCCAATGTCATGGTTTTGCCCTTCCTGAGTCTTTGTATATATGACTTCCTCCTCATGATGTCACTCTTTTAAGTTGTCGTTTTTCTCAGAAAAATGTGTCCCTGAAACCGTCCAATGTTCCGTTCAGAAATATTTAGGGAGCATAACCTTGCCAAGAGGTACTAGTTGCATATTTCTAGAAAGATATTTTCTATGATTGCCAATGGTATTATATTAAGGAATTGTTGCTTTCAAGAGTCTAGAATAACTAGAACTATAATTTTTAATTAATATTTAACATACATCCCTCTTCCATTCCACTCACTGATTGTAGTCACATATGTATTCCTTAATTGTCTTTTTAATGCCCACAGTGATTTTTTTTGGTGTGGTATTTGGAGACATGTACACATCCTGTGATGATAAAACGTGATGGTTAGCAAACTCGTCACTTCAAACAGTTATTAGGTCTTTCATTAACATCCAGAGTTCTCTGCTTAGTTTCTTTTAAATATAAAATTGTTGTTATGCAAAACTTTAAAAGCCAGTGTCAAAGAAAATCAGGCAGATGGTGATAAACATCTCATCTCTGGGCTATCTACTTCCTTATGAAAATTAAGGGTGTCTCTGCCCCTGAGGCTACAGCCATGCTCAGGAGGATAATTGTCTGAGAAAAAGTGGTGGCTGCCCTAAGAATTCTAAGTGAGAACACAGTATAATTTTTTTGTGTGTTCATTTATGCCCAGTGACAAGAGATACCATTATTTTCATGATCATAGCACATTTAAGTAGGTTTCTCTGAAAGCAAGTACTAAAGAATACCATTAAGAATGGTCTTGCAGTAGGAAAAAAGGTGGAAAAGTGACTGTCACTGTGACTCTTCTCAGGAAATGGTATAGTCCACAGCATGTTCCTTATTACTCTTGTGTAAGACACGTAGACATACGTGCATATAGTTTATCAGCATGTACCATGTGAAATATCACATAGTAATTTTTTTCACAACTTCATAAATGCATATGATGTATTTTGGTTACACACCTTCACCGTTTGCTATGTTTTTCCACACGTTTCCTGCCTCCATTCCTTTATAAAAATTCCCATTCTCATTTAGTAGGTTTGATATTGTTTACTGTCCCACAGAGGTTAACAGGACCATCTGTGTTACCCTCAGTTTGACTCTGCCAGCCAGAACCCAGTGGGCGCACCTCTTGGCATACAAATGAATACTGTGCTTCGTCATCTCCGCATCTGTTGCCAATAGTAAGTGGTGTGTCTCCAAGTATCTCTTCCCTTGTATACCTAACCGTTAGGAAGACCTGACATTACACTGTGCCCTAAATTATGGCACACTTTGCATTATTCTCAATATAAGCTGAACATATTTGAAGAATAGATTTCTCTATTTGTGTTATTATAAGAAGATAAATTTGTCTCATTTGCTGTGTATTGCTACTGGTGATATTGACTATTTGGTGACACAACACATATTTCTTGAGTGTGTAAGGTCATGGGATGTGAAATGATTTTGACTGAATTGTACAGTTTCTGTTTTTAATCTGTTGCATTACCAAAAGCAACATTTCTGCTTCATTATGGCATAGCCTCCATAAGAAATGGCTTTGTACATCATGAAATGACAAGCATTCTCAGATGTTCAAAGGGAAAAGCAATCACTCTGTGGTGTGTAGTGGGATGAAGAATGGTTAGCGGAAATGGATTATTGTTGAAAACAACTGCCTTCAACAACTGCATTTAAATTTCTAATACTTATTTCAAGTTTATTATGACCAAATAAAATATTCACTATGACCCCTAAACTTAATTCTAACTTACCTCTGAATACTTTGATTGTGTGTGTGTGTGTGTGTGTGTGTGTGTGTGTGTGTATGTGTTTAGGTCAAACTGAAAACCATCCTATCTTTTATTAATGAAAGCTATTTATTATAAAATGACTTCAATGCCTGAGAATTTCGTGCATACATATAATTGATTTTCATTAAAACTAAACTGCTTCCTCCTCTTCACCTTCTTCTACATCTTTCTAACAATTTTTGTTCCCAATTTCATGTACTCTTTTTTTTTTTTTTCAAAACATCCTGATACCCTTTAACAATGACTATATGTTTGTGGCTATAGAACAATCATCTGAAACCTGGGTAGGCACATAGTAATAAAATCCCAGAGCAAAACTAATCCTTCCCCATAAATTGCCATCAATTCCCATCAGTTGACATATCCTTAGCTAGGGATGGGGTTTCATGAGCCCACTCCCCATCTGTGCCAGAATTATGGTTAGCCTTGTCTTGTACAGGCCTTGTGCATATGGTCTAACCTCTTGTGAGCTCATATGTGCAACAACAGTGTAATGCCTGAAAAACACTATCTCACAGAATATGCCCACTACATGTGGCTCTTACAATCATTTTGCATCTTCTTCCATGATAATTCCTGGGACTTAGAGGGAAAAAATAAAATATACATGCCCCATTCAGAACTAAGTAGTTTCTCACTGTGTTTACACTGAGCAGCTATGGATCTCTGTTTTAATTGCCCTCTACTACAAGAAGATACTTTTCTGATACAGGTATGGAGCTGTAGTAAGTATCCACCATGGTCAAGTCAGCTGGAGGAGTCTGTCATGACTGCTATTCTTTTTTTATATTCCAAATAAAGTCAATACCTACTGTTGGTGCAACTTCAAATTGTATTGTGGTTCAATTTACTGCCATCTACTGGCACTGGTTTTTTTCTTGGTCTAATTTCAGTTTATTACATAGACTCTGTGGTGGGAAACTTGTACATTATTGGCATTATTATTTTGCTAAGGTTTTTACATTTGTATATAGATTGATCATGTTAATGTATAGCTCAAGTGTTGTTATTGATCCCCTTTTGTAAACTCTCCAGTTTATCCTGTCATTATAGGGTATGTTGTCTTTCAATGTCTTTATGCCTATAGCAGACATCCTGTGCGCATCTCCATTCTGACACTCCTTTCAGTCTCATGTATACTTCTGTTCTTCACAAAGTACTCCATACAGCCCACAACCCATGTCAAGACTTCTTGATATGCAGGGCTTTCCCTGGACATTCTGCTTGGCTTAGTTTTTAAATTCAATGGGTTACACAGTGGCACAATACTAAAATTTCGCTTTCATTTCTATCATGTCCTACAATTTTCTTTTTTGCACTTTGTGCTTACATTTGCATCTGACATATGTTTTCTTTACATTGTTGCTTTGTCCATCCAAAATACTGTTCTAAGAAAGCCAGGACTTAGTGCATTCTGTGTCTCAAAAGATTTGGGTCCAAAAAAAAAAAAAAATGCCAGGCACATTTCAGTTTGTTACAGAATAAAGTGTTTCTCTTTCATCCCTGGATGATTATAATCTCTGGATTAATTCCCACTTGTTTAAAAGGAAATTCTTCTTTCTTTTATTCTCCACAAATAAATAATTGTTTGGAATCCTATTAAACTAATCTCATGCTTTCTTTGTCAGCATTTTGGAAGTAAATTGGAAGTGAAATTATTTGTGTATATTTGAACTTACTTAGAATACTTGTATATGAAGTTTGTTAGAGCTTTATTCTTAAAATTACCATCCAATCCCATAATCTTCCATTCCAGCTCATGTTTATTTTACATGGAGGGTTCATAGAATGCTAAGCACTGCAATCATCCAATCCAGATATTTTTCTTGGAATCAATGTTCTTGCTTTCTAAATAATAGCCCTTAAATTCCTAATTCTTTGTAAGTGTTTTTATTTTCTCTGGAATTATCATCTAATTGTGAATAGTAAATCTAGGCATCTGGACATCCCCTGAAAATAGCAAAATGTTAATAGTACAGAAGAAAACTTTTACGTCCAGTCACTTCAGAATATTAAGCTGCACATGCTTCAAATATTGTAGTTTAATAAATCTAACTGTTTACATAATGACCATAAGTGTAAAATAAAATATGAGTCATGAGATACCTTTGTAACATATAATAGTTAAGAATGATTGTTTATGGCTGCAATTGTAGTACCTGGGGGGGTATATTGGTCACATTTATTTTTATTGTGATATTTTCTGATACTCTGACTACCTTTATGAATAAAATAGAGGCACATTGTGTTTCCAGATGGAGCAGGCCTGATCCAGTGCTTGGGTAGCAATATGCTTTGGATTTTAGAATTTATTGGGACTTTAGGACATTGGGCACTGCAAGGGTAAGTGCAGGTTCAGTTGTTTTACACATGCCTTACACAAAGAGCCCAGAGATAATTTTGCACAACTGCCTTTCCTAGTGATTCATCATATGAGACCAGATTAGGATGTTCTATTGCTGAACCATATTACTACTTAAAGAATGTTTGACTCTGTATTTAAGATTTCATCTTACAACAACCGGTATGGCTAAGATTGAAAACTCAGGTGACTGCAGATACTGTTGAGGATGTGGAAAATGAGAAACACACTTCCATTTCTGATGGGATTGCAAGCTGGTACAATCACTTTGGAAATAAATCTGGTTGTTCTTCAGAAAATTGGAAATAGTTTTACCTGAAGACCAGCTATACCACTCCAGGACATATACCCAAATGATGATCCACCATATCGCAAGGATATGTGCTCTACTATGTTCATAACAGCCTTATTTATAATAGATAGAAGCTGGAAGGAACCCAGATGTCCCTCAATGGAAGAATGGAAACAGAAAACATAGTACATGTACACAATGGAATACTACTCAGCTATTAAAAATGAGGATATCATGAATTGTGCAGGCAAATGGAAGGAACTAGAAAATATGATTGTTAGTGAGGTAACACAGACCCAAAATGAAATACATGGTATGTACTCACTGATAAGTGGATATTAGCCCCAAAGCTCAGAGTACTCATGATAACTCATAGACCATATGAAGCTTAACAAGAAGGAAGGACAAAGTATGGGTGCTTCAATCTCACTTACAAGGGAGAACAAAATAATCACTGGAGTCAGAGGGAAGGATCTAGATGTAAGAGGGAAGAGGGAGGGAAAAGGGTGAGCAGGATCAAGTATGGGAAGAGACAGGAGAGAAGTCCAGAGGGCCAGGAAAATGAACAGTAGTATGTAGAAGTGGGGGGAGGGGTGGAGAAAAGAGAGGAGCACCCACTATAAAGTTCCAGATGCCATGGATTCTAGAGGCTCTAAGGACCAAATGGGGATGACATTAGCTAAAACACCCAACAGCAGAGAAATAGTACCTGACGAGACCACCTCCAGTAGATAGACATGAACTTTAGTTGAGGTATGGAGCCACGTAGCCATCTCAAAAGTTTTAAATGGAGCAGAGACTGAAGGAAAGGCCATCCAGATACCATACCACCTTAAGATCCATCCCACCTGGGTCAACAACCACCAACACTACTGCTGATGCCAAGAAGTACTTAAAGACAAGAGCCTAGTATGGTTGTCCTTTGAGAGGCTTCCAGCAGTGTCTGACTAAGGAGGCAGGAGTCAGTGGGTGGGTAGGGGAGCACCCTTTTAGAGGCAAAGAGGAGGGGAATTGGGTGGGACCTGGTGGAGGGAAGAGCGGGAAGGGGGACAATATTTTCAATGTAAACAAGTAAATTCATTAATAAAAATTAAAAATTAAAATATTAATGCATGATTATCATTGACATCAAAATATTACACTAGGTTAAAGAAAGTCATCATTTTGAAGACAATGTCTCATGTAGGTGCACTGGACAGTGAAGACTTTATGTAGGTAAGGTTGATTTTGGTGCAGAGGATTGAACCTAGAACCGAGTGGTTGCTTATGAAAAATTACAGAGTTACATGCACAGCCTATACCTAAGATGTTTACAATATAAATTATAAATATAGAGTCAGACTAATCAATCATTCAGGTTATTTTCTCTTGAAAAGGTTTGCTTATTTATGCTAAATTTTATTCTTGTTTTTCAAACTCTCTTGAGAATTTAATACTATTTATGTGAAAATTTTCATAGTTGTTTCAAAGACAATGTGAGATAATTTATATAAAAACATTCCACATTGATGGATTTTCATATATTAAACTGTCCCAAGAGGGAATGCATGAATCTCACTCAGAAGAGGAAGCTAAGCTGTCATCAGAGTTGAATGGAGAGAAGGAAATTGGTAGGAGAAGAGGTGAGGAGAAAAACAGGAATGGAGATCAAGTTAGGGGGCAGGAGGGGTTGGGAGTGAGAATGAAAAAATGTGCAGTGATAAACATGGAAGACACTGAGGAAACAGCCATACATTATAGGAGGAGCTAAGGTGGGACATGTAAGGTGAGGAAGAGGAGGAGTAAGGGAGAGATGGAGAACAAGAGAGGATAACATGGAGGCTGATGTTCCCTTGTCTATAGCAGTCAAAGGTAGATGGTATATCTAGGTTGGGTATTGGCTTACACCTCTGATTGTAAGGGCATCTTGTTACTGATGATTACTAAATATATAAGCCTTTGGATAATCTAAGCATTAGAGTCTCATTTGGGCCGAGCCCCTGTGGTTGGCTGGATGGTCTGGGCAATGCCCAGTCTTGAAGAGACAGCATGGAAGATTGGCAGAACCACCTCCCACTCTGGCATCTTGTGGGTGGCAGGGCTGGTATTTCTAGCTGCAGTGCGCAAGTGGCCTCTGGCCACGCAACATGGCAGCTGAGCTAGGCAGAGCTGCTGCAGCTTAGTTAGTCGGCTTGACCTGCAACCATTTTTAAATATTTGTTACAACAAAGATCCATGACTGCCTCAACTTAAGAGCCATCCCACGTGAGAGAGCCAACCCTGATACTATTAATGATCTCGGCGATGCTTACAGACAGTAACCTAGCATTACTGCCTCTTGAGAGGCTTCATGTGGCAGCAGGTGGAGGCAGATGCTGAGACCCATAAGCAAACAACAAGTGGAGCCCAGGGAGTGTTGTGGAAGAGTAGGGGACAGAAGTGAGCAAGTTGGATGGGTGAAGACTAACACAAGAAGACCTACAGAGTCAACTAACCTGAGACCATGGTGGCTCACAGACCCTGGGCCATCAACCAGGAAGCATGCAGGAGCTGAACCTAGACCAACTACACATTTGTAACTAATGGGCTCCTAGATCTTTATGTGGGTCCCTTAACAAGAGTAATAATCTGTCTTGTTCTCTGTTGCCTGCCATTGGATCCCCTTCCCCCTATCTGAACGTCCTTATTGGGCCTCATTGGATGCCCCATGGTAGAGGGGTACCCCAGGGTGACTCCCTTTTTCTGAGAAGAAGTGGTGGAGGCAATGGGGGAGGAAATTGTAAAGGTGGGACTGCAAAGAGAGGAGGGAGTGGATCTGTGATCAGGATGTAAATTGAATTAAAAAAAAAAAAAAAGAAAATCTGAGTATTGTAATTAAATGTGGACAAGAAAAAAAATCAAATGCCAAGAATTAAATTAAACAGAGGACAAGTCTATGGTTAGTGCAAATGTCCATGCATTTAACTGTAAATAATTTTTTATTCATTTTGACATTATGACATAAGTTCTAGGGCAGCATGGTTAAGTTAGACTCTGTTTTACAAAGCAAAGGAAAGCAAAACAAAACAAAACAAAATAAAATAGTTCTTGATTTAACTTAGTGCTTGGCAGCATGCAGAAGGCTGTGTGTTCAGTTTCTAGTGTGTATTTGAATTTCTGACCTCAAATAAACTTTTGTTTCTCCTGTGTGCAGTAACTTGAAGAGAACATTGACACTTCCTGGGAAGCTGACCTATCATATCAGTGAACTTCTTTGCCTTTGTTTCTCCTGTGTGCTGTAACTGAAAAGAATACTGACACATCTTTTCTCCAGAAATCCTGGAAAGCTGACCTATCATATCTGTGATCTCTTTTACCTCCACCACATTTGTTTTCTTTAACTATTAAATCGCTAAGGAGCAGGAAAAGTTTGAACCTCAAGAATAATAGTTATCTCTTGAAAGAAAATTCTTTATCAGTATTTATTGGTATACTTATTGGGCCTTTTAACACTCTAAGACTTGATAAGAATGCTCAAGAAACATGGAAATAGCCATCTTTCTACTAATTCTTTATAATGTTTGCATTTTATGAGTTTCTGTTTTACAGTTTATTAGGCATCCTCCAGGCTTATTTTCCTTGGATCCTCAGAAAGTTTAGGCTAAATTTTCTACCTTTTAATATTTAATTTGTTAAGGGTCAAATATTATTAATACTACTGCTTATGCTAACTAAAATCCCAAATTCCTCATGTCTTTCTCTGGCCACTTTTCTGGAACTTTGCCTGAGTAGAGAATATTGAACATTCAGAAAAACAAAACATGTAATGTATTGAACTAAAATGTTATTTTCATATTTTTTGCCATTGAATGTAGATATATAAAAGCTTAATTTGAGCTCAATATTTCTTTACATCATATGACAATGTAATGTACAATAAAATTAGCGCAATTTGTAGTCTTGGAACATGTAGTTACAGACCAAAGTACAAGTGATATCCTGGTGATAAAGAAGGAAGAAAGGCAAGAAGGGAGTGAGAGAGGGAGAGACTGAGCGAGAGAGGAAGAATTAACTACCCTAATATTTGGGCCTCTGCATGTACATTACAGCATGTATTGAAAATTTCTTCAATTTGAAGGTTCCCAGTCAAAGAGCTCTGAGATCAGGTAAGAGATTTCATCAGGTATACAGGACAAGCTATCCTATTAGGTCATGTATCTCAAGAAAACTTTAGACAAACATCTTAGAACCTTACCACATTAATCAATGTAACTTCCCTATGTGAAATATAAAAATGAAGAGTTAAAATGAATTTCTGTTCTCCAATGTTCAAGACAGCCTGATTATGTATGGCAAAGTATTTTCTGCAGCAAGGTCAAGTTAAATGATTGGATGCAGTTTCCATGTCATTGTGAACTCTCTTTATCAAATGTGTCTGTCATTTAAAGATGAAATGTGCAAATATGACTTCACTATACTATATGAATAACTTTGGGGATAAGTACTGAAGAAAACTAACTGAATTACTATTGCCTCTCAGAGTGTTCATTGTCTAGAAATACAAACATGAGAAATTGCATGCACATTAATTGTTACCA
The DNA here is from genome assembly GCF_011762505.2 of Arvicanthis niloticus. Taxonomy (NCBI): domain Eukaryota; kingdom Metazoa; phylum Chordata; class Mammalia; order Rodentia; family Muridae; genus Arvicanthis; species Arvicanthis niloticus. The sequence continues at coordinate 6,322,615 of NC_133435.1, forward strand.
TAATATAAACTGGCACTTTTTATATGAATTTGAAGACTAATGCTATCAAATGGGGAACTCTTTGAGGAAGAGTGGAAACAGACCAATAAGAGGGAGAATGAGTCACAGGAATAGAATGTGGGAGTAGTGAACAAGAATAAAGAATAGTTATATATAAACATGGAAGTATCACAGAAAAACCCATTTTATGCATTAAGCAAAATGAATGATAGAGAAATCTCATAAAATGGTGAGATACACATATACAAATTAATCATGATAATAGCCTACTAAGGCAGTTATCACTTACAAATAGAAAATTTAGAACATCAAAGAAAGGGTTATTCACATTCTGAACCTAGTGCTTGAGAGTTTCCTTACTCTCAGCCTTGAAATGTTGGTAGTGTACTGGGCAGCTCTGTGAACACCAGTGCTTCATTGGTGAATTGATGAGTACTGTGCCCCTTCTGAGGTGTCCATTAATAAACTCGCAACATAGCTGTGATGGAAACAGGATGCTTGCTTTTATCTTTTGGTTCTGTCTTCCTTGTGGCCTCAAATTTCTATAGTGTTAATTATTTGCCTCTTCAGTTGGAACTAAAAACAAATATATACACATGACTCTAGTTTATACAAATCACTTGGTTCCTGTTTACGCTGACATACATTTTTAAATTGCCTCTTTTTTTTTTTTCTAATTCCAAGCGTATTGATCTGTATTTTCCATCTTAGGATCATTCATCTTTGGGATGTTTGCTTCCATGGCATGCATGTACTGAGGCAGCCATTCCTAACCTGCTCTGAAGCAGCTTAACACACAATTGTCTTTCTAAATCAATGGTTTTAACTATCTCCAAATCTCTCCTAAAAATCCATTTTATTTCTATTACCTTTGTAAGTCTCTTTAGTGTATTAAAGAGTCTCAGAAATTGCTGATGAGACAGAAGTTCAAAATAGCTACATTATGAATTTATTAATGAACATCTCAGAAGGGGAATAGATTTTCATCAACTCACTAGTTCCATATTATTCTTTATGAAACTGCACAGTGGATTACTTAAATTACAAGGCTGAGGATCAAAATAATCGTAAGCACTTTAGGATATCAGATGCAATTTTTTCTTTGAACCATGCACTACTATCTAGTTTATGTTTGGGAGGGTTTCTGGAACTTTTATTGTTAGAGAATTCTGAGGTAATATGGAAATGCAGACGGTTCTGCTTGAAATTGGTGTCTTCTCAGTTTGGCTCTCAGAACATGTGTGGCTTTAGGTGTGATGACTAATATTGTTTAGTTTTAGGTGCTTCATTTTGACAGTTAGTAATAGTGGTACACATTAAGAATAGATTTTTTTAGAAGGCTGCTGTGGAAAGTATCTCCAAGTACCTACTCATTTATTTTGCTAGTTCTTAGAAAAACATGAGTTTTTCTTCTGGAACTCTTTAAACAGCTCCTAAAATTGTGAAGAAATGATTGGAGCTTCAGTTTACACCTTAAACTATAATAAATTTACAGAAAAGTTATATATATATATATATATATATATATATATATATGGAATGTGTATCGGTCTGGGTTCTCTAGGGGAACAGAATTAAATACATATATATAAGTATAATATGTATAATGTATATGTGTATATGTACTAAGACCATATATATAATAAAATTATATATATATGTATATATATGGTATTATAGAATTCATTTACATATGTGGTATTTTTACATATATATTGTATATATATTAACTATTTATTACACATATAATACTACTACACCCATATATGCATTATATATATGGTATTTATTAGAGTGTACTTTATGCTGTGCTCCATTTGATCCAATAATGGTTGTCTGGCTGTCCAGAATGGAAATTCAAAGAATCCAGTAGTTGTTGTGTTCATGAGGCTGGATATCTCATATCATCTTCATTATATGCCAGAATGCTGAAGAAGTAGACTCCAATGCCCGTGAAGAAAAAGACTTGCCTGTGAGAGTAAGGACAGGCTTATAAAAAAGAAACATTCCTTCTTCTATGTCCTTTATATAGGCAGCCTCCAGACAGTGTTGCCAAGATTAAAGGTAGATTTCTACCCCTAACCACCAGCAAGCGGTTTTATTAAGAAAGCATTTCTCACAGGTTTACTCAACCATTTGGGTTTTAGTTAATTTCAGATGTAGTCAAATTGACCACCAAGAATAGCCATCACAGAATGCATGCATACAAGTCTTTTTGTCATTAACTGTGAATTTACAATGTCATAACCATCAAGAGTTTTCTTCCAGTTTCTTGAAACTGAGTCACCTTCAATCACTGATGAATTTTTATCCTGGTGATTGGAGCTGGATATTTGAGAATTTTTGAGCTGGAATTAGGTAGTATGCTGTCATTGTGTGGTGCATTGAACTCCACACTATGCCCCATATGTGTTCATAAGTGACACTTCACTGCAAAGAGTCACTATAAATTAACAATCCAAAATTAACTTGCTTGTCTGCATTTGTATCATTTGATGCTCTGTTCCAAGGGACTATTTGTGAATACTTGTGCACATTTTTTGTAGTCCTTTTTCAAAAAATAGGCATCATTCTATTTGAATGGTTCAAACCTTTCAGCATAGCTTGCCCTGATGCACACACTATTGGGTAACAGCATTCTGTTATCTTGCTTTCATGTTTGTTTCAGAGATCAGCTACCATTGCCAGTCAGATGATAGGGTTCTTGCTCTACATGATGCCATCATAGGACAAAAAGAAAACTTCCCAATGTGGGTCTCAGGCAGATATTGAATCTTTCATTGTTTCACAGTAGTGACTCATAGCCGAAGGAGATAGGAGTAGCCAGTGTTCTCTGTAAAAGTCCTTGTCTAGGCCTCAAGCAGCAGAACTTACAGCTATTCTAGCCTTTTATCTTCTGTGTACACATGTGGAGTATAAAGTCAGGATTCCTTAGTTCTTGTCAGCAATCAACACTGCAGCTCTGGGACACATATGCATAGGTAGAGTGGCTACCCTGTCCTTTGCAGTGGCCTCTGAGCATGGGATCACTGGAGTTTCGGACCCTAACTCTTGACAGCTCTGTAGAACTCTCCTTATTTGTAGAAGCTTAATTCTTTCTCCTCTGCTCTGTTTGTGCTTCTATCCATCCTCAGACTCAGTTCTCTACTTGCTCCTGACTGCTCTGACTGTGCTTTCCAGCAACTCGGCTGCCTCTTCAGCAGCCAAGAAGCCATCTCTTTTTCAACCTTTTCCGTTTATTCTGGTAGCTGTTTTGGCTAGCATTGCCAATTATCTCTGTTGTTTCTTCATGTTATCAACTGAATTTGTACTATGAAAGGTAAGTAAGGAAAGACCATCTTAGAGGAGTCTGTTTGCGGTTCAGTGTATAGCTCCACAAGATTTGTAATAGCAAACAACCTTGTAAAAACTGTTTGAAACTATTCTGGATGAAATAGAACCTTTAGTAACTGGCACAATCAGCTGCAGTCTTGGGTGGTTTCCTAAATCTTGCAGAGATTATGTAGGATGGCTGTTGTGGACATGAACATACTCCAGCTGGCTACTATTTGAGATACAGTCTGTTAGCTGAAAGCAGTCAGGGCTGGAAGGTAGAGTCCAACAGTTGTTAATTTGGAAAGGAAATAACCCATTTTCAAATCATATTGTAATTTTTCAGGAAGTGAACATCAGAAGCAGTAATTGTTATAATATTGTGGAGATTTCATTGTTACTGCTATCAGTGGTTTCCACAGGTTCCAGCAGTGCTTCAGATAATTGATACACCCATTTCCTTGGGAAGAAGTGGGCCCTGCTCTTCTAATTCACTGTGATATTCCCTAGATTAAGAATATTAAACATATATAACTTCATTGTGAGTGGAAAAACTTCTCTAATCAATGGACAAGGCGCTCACTTTGTTACTTTTTTTCTCTGTTTGCATACTTAGGAACTGCTGGTCTGTTTTCTACTATCTGAAAGCTACAAAGCTTATGTTGCACTTAATACCTATAATAACTCTATCCAATTACCAGAGTTCACCAAATGAAAATTCAAATCATTGTTAGATCCATTTACTATCATGCTCACCAGCACCATAGCAGGTCCCACTGTCATTGCTCCTCACTTGGAGAATTTCTGCTTCTTACTGAAATCAGCAACTATATCTACCCTCATTGCCATTTGGAGTCTTGTATGCCAATGGGAAATGCAGTAATCCTTTCAAAGCATTCTGTGAACAGCAAGTCTAGGAGAGCCCACTGTGCTGCTGATGTGATGATAACTGGGATGCAGGCTGCAGCCTGAAAAATTCCAGCTGTACTCTCAATGGGCAGCAAGATGGAAGGCATTGCTTCATTAACAGTTCACATCATCAGCACTCCACAATAACCCAATGTGGAAAATAGCCAAGATAACCATTAAGCAATGGATACACTAATTAGTTTGATTGTGAAAAGCATTATCTTAAGTTGTTCATCTCCATCAAAATACCATGTGGTGATCCTTAAATTTATAGAAATTTTACTGATAATCAGTAGTCAAAGAAAAACCACATGAATATGAACAGAACATGAGCTATATATTGTTGCTAGTTCTTGATATAACGGATTTAAATATTTTCTTACTGAATCAAAATGACTGTAATTTGCAAGTCGGTAATAGGAAGCGTCCACAAAACAACATTGATAATAAACAAATTGATTTATGCAAAAGTTGGGTGCAGTGCCTAAATACAAAATAGTGTCATTGTTGTTGATTTATTGCTGGAGAAATTCTCTCCCAGTTAGGGTTTCCAATGTTGTGATGAAAAATCATGGGTGAAGCAACTTAAAGAGGAAAGAATTCATTTGGTTTACACTGCCACATTAGTGCTCATCATTGAAGGAAGTCAGGATAGGAGCTCAAGCAAGAGAATCTTGGAGCAGAAGTTGGTGCTTGAGGCCATGAAGGGGTACTTCTTACAGCATTGCTTCTCATGGCTTGTCCAGCATGCTTTCTTATCAAACCCAGGACCTAGACCTAGGATGACATCCTCCTTCACGTTTACTAATTAAGAAAATACCCTCCAGGCTTACCTACAGACTGATTTTAAGGAGGCATTTCCTCAATTGAGGTTTCTTTCTCTCTGATGACTCTAGCTTGTGTCAAGTTGATATAAAATTAGCCCACACAAATCGGAAGAATGTAAGTGAAGGAAGAAGGAAAGCATTTGCATATGCTAATGGAAGTGTAAATTAGTAGGAACCTTTTGGAAACTTGTTTGACAATGAACATCAAGAGATTTCATAACATTTTCACTTTAAAATACAAACTGAGAATAAGCCAAAGGCTGGCACATATTTATGCTCAATGAAAATTTTGACATTCAGAAAACAGTTAAGCATATATACAATGAGAATGATTCATTTACACAGTAAAGAATGTTCACTGAAGACCATACTCAAAGCTACTGCCTAGGATTCCCGAACACAGTTCTTGGAAGCCCTGGAAGGAACAATAGCCAAGTGTTAAGAAGAATCATTAATTGTTAGAATTAGGAGAAATGCTTTTTGCAGAACTTTGTTTTTCTATAACGTTCACAATAGTTACAATGAACAAATACTGCCTTATGTATCTTCTTTCTGTTGTTGTTATTTAAAAATACTGTGTGTGTGTGTGTGTATGTGTGTGTGTGTGTGTGTGTGTATGTGTGTGGTGTGTACATGTTCCAGGACACACTTGTGGAAGTCAGAGGATATCTTGCAGGAGTTGGTCCTTTTTCCACCATGTGAGACCCAGAAATCAAAGTCAAGAAGTAGCTCTTGGAAGCAGCCATCTTTACTAACTGAACCACAACTGTGGCCCATAAATGATTGACCTGTAAATATATGTACATATTTAATAAGGGCAAGTCAATAGATTTTCACCTGTGAGTCACAGAAGTAAAACACTCACATTTCCATCACCTTTTGGGTTCCTCCTGGAATTATCACTACCTCCACTATAATTCTTCATCTTTAATAAAAATTATGATTTTTCTCTCAAACATATATAGAAGTTAATAATTTATTTTGAAATATTAAAAAATTGATCATATTATGTCTGTGTCTGAATTTAAATTTTTATCCTATTCTGTTTTGAGTTAGGCCCAAGCTGGCCACTGATTTACTATTATAGTAGCTTAGGATGATCTTGAATTTGCAGCAGTCCTTCTGCCTCAACCTGGATATGTTTGGATTACTAGCATGCATCACAATGCCTGACTTCCATCTTTATGTTTTAATTTGGCCTCAAGTCTCTTTCATCTGTCAACACATTAATTCTCATATTTTTTCCTCAGAGTTAGCACTCTTTTAATGATGCCTGTCTGCACTCTACACTGACAGTCAAAGTTTTACCTTCCCTATGCATCTGTCCTCATTGTACATGCAAAAGCATATGGGTACACAAACACACACACACACACACACACACACACACAGAGAGAGAGAGAGAGAGAGAGAGAGAGAGAGAGAGAGAGAGAGAACTCATTTAACTATCTATGCCAATAGTTATCTCATGAGACATTATGGTGTTTTCAATGTGCTTTGCCCAAGGAATGGCACTATTAGTAGGTGTGGCTGTGGTAAAGTAGGTGTGGTCTTGTCTGAGAAAGTGAGTCACTGTGAGGGGTAATGAGAGGTGACTTTGAGACTCTCCTTTTAGCTGCTTAGAAGTTAGTCTTCCCCTGCTTACCTTCAGAACAAGACATAGAACTCTCAGCTCATCCAGATCATGCCTGCCTGTTTGTTTCCCACCATAATGATAATGGGCTGAACCAGTAAGCCAGACTCAATTAAATATTTTCCTTTATAAGAGTTGCCTGGTCATGATGTCTATTTGCAGCAGTAAAACCATAACTAAGACAGAAGTTGGTACCAGGGACTAGGATATTATTAAGATGGGACAGACCATGCTTTTGTTTGGAAGAATGTGAATTTTGAGACTTTGAAGTTGAAAAGCAGTATAATACTTTAAGTGGGACTTAATGTGCTATCCTGGTAGGAATATGGAAAGCTTTGTTGTTGAGGAAGATTTGAACTATGGAAGCCCTGCTCTAGATTTTCAGAGAAGAATTTAGACTCTGTGCTGTTGTTTACTTTCATGAAGAGTGTTTTGATGAAACATAGCAAGCATGCAAAGGAAAAAACACCAAAATGCACGGTTCAAGTATTAAAGGGGCACCACAAAGTGGATTGGAGTTAATCCAGTGTTCAAGGAGATAAATAGATCAAGGGAGTGGTGACCTCCAAGCAAATCCCACCCTACTAATTGTATTGTTTATGCTTTTTTTTTTTTTCAGTTGAACAAGGAACTTAGGTATTGCTTTCATTTGAACTTTTAATCTATCTCATTTTTTTCCCCTACAAATTCTCCAGATAGGGGTTTAGAGTTTTCAAGATTTACTGATTTATCTTCTCAGTGAGAACCCAAGAACCCTGGGATATGTATGGTCCCTCTGCACCTACTAAGTGTTTGGTGTTGGCAGCAGCTTTGTCTTGGGTCTCCAGTTCAAACACTTCCTTCTGCAAATTTCTGTAACAGCTTGAACCCAGATATACCATTTGCCAGGTATAATACTGGCACAATCTAACACATATAAGTAAGTGGAATTTTAAACCTGGAATAGAATTGACCCACCTGTATAGTAATCTTAGCCTTGACCCATTTTGGTTCTGGCTTCCCCTTAAGTTAAAAGAAGAAAGGGTGACCATTACCAAGATTTACTTTTCAATCTTGGGTAGTCTGACATTTCATTGTTTTGAGTGCATAGATCTTACTGTGTGTCGATGTTTGGATGCACAGTGTTGAAGGTTTCTACGCTAGAGTCTTCATGCTTAGTCAAAGACAACAAATACTGTCTTGGAGAATTTATGAATGAGAGACAAACTTGATTCAGAAGTGCTGAGAGAGCAGTGACAAGTTGCTACAGACTCTAACAAAGACAAGAAAAAATGTCTAGAAGAATTATTTTCACCTTTATATTTTATTTATCTTCAAAATGTGTATTTGTCATGATGAAATGTATATGTGTAGGTAGCTCGGGAGGCCAGAAAAGGATGTTAGATCCTGGAGCTTGGATCCAGGGGATCAAGAGCCACTCAGTGTGAGTTCCGGAAGCTGAACTCAGGGTCTTTGGAAGAAAAGTAAGCAGTCATATCCACAACGCCATGTTCTGGACATGAAGAGTTTAAAAGGAGCTACAGAAGGTCATTAAAGAACAGCAATAACTGGAGTTATGTGGCATTTGCGGGGTGGAGGAATAGTCTGGCAGCATTTTAGAGTGTTAGATGATAATCAGTTCCTGTGCTCACAAAAAAATTGAAAAAGAATTGGCAGATGCTTCTGACAGCTGCATTATTGCCTCCCAAAGTCAGGAATGAAGTGAGCTGACATCCAAGGTAAATGGAACTATGAATTCCTAATACTACTGCCTCCAAAATACGGTATTTACTCAACCAGTAAAGAGAAAATGTTTAACTGGTTTTGAGGACATTTGAAATTTTTATGGTATGACATTATAGAGAGTTTCAAAATGTTTAAGCTACCAAAGAATATCTAACCTCTGAGGTGAAAGAGCATGACAGTTCAAAGTCTACACCAGGAAAGACGTTTCTTAAAGAAACACCTAAAATAATTTGCTTGTTTAAGCTCAGCAGTAATTCATATTTAAATATAATAATAGAATGCCTGGGGACAGGCACAATTGTCATACACAAGATAAAAATGTAGGAATATATCAGGATCTGCTGGGGGGGGGGTTGCTGTGTTCAAATACAAACATGCCTACATGTGACACTTGCTGGTTAATTTTAATTTCAAGTCTAGGATCATAATTTTATAATAAGGACAGTAGCCATTTGTACTTCTTCTTCAAGCTGTTCTCTGTTTTGTAAATATTTTCCCACCTGTTGTTCAACTTCATGGGAGCACCATCAGGCACACAGGACATTTATTAAATGACAATTCTATATCAGTCATATTAATTGGCATGTGAATAAAGAGTCCTAAACTCACCAATAGTGAAAAATTACCTCCAAATCTCAGTATGACTTTATTTACATCTTGTCAGAAGTATTAAGGTTTTTTTCAGTTTTATATTTTATTTAGTTTGTGTTTCTGTATTTGTGGGCATGTGTAAGCTACGACATGCATGAAGAGAGTAGAGGACAATTAGGGGGAGTCAGTTACCTTTTTATACAGTGTAGATTCTGGATACTGAACTTGGAACTTTAAGCTTGGCATCAGGTGCCATTTTCCCAGGCCATCAGCACATTTAAATTTCTAATTGCAATGCATTTTATCTTATATTATAATCTACATAGATCAAAGTATGTGATAATTTCGAAACACACAATTAAATCTAATGCAAAGAATGTATAGATGACTTTTGATTTCACAGAAAAGCACCTTGCAGGGCTTCTGCTTTGCTTGATATTTTTCCTTCTTTTCCAGGTTACTCTCATGTTCAGTTTTTTCTCCAAAATTATAAAAGTCTTGTAGCTCAGGGTTAGCTTCCTGGATTTTTTTTACCCTCAGGAAACTGTCATCACTGGGCTTTCTTGCACCTAGAAGAGATTTTGAGGAATACTTCAGTTGATCCCTGTCTTTCTTCATTCTCAGGAATATGATGACATATAAACAGGAATCAACCCTTCTTCTCTAGATGATATGTAGACTGAGGTCAGGCAAATGGTGGAGGCAGGCATTTCTGTAAATCTGTGACATAGGTTCAGGAGTCTTCCTAAGTTCAAAGCTGGACTATCTAAAAGTAAGATGGATATATATATATATATATATATATATATATATATATATATATGTGTGTGTGTGTGTGTGTGTGTGTGTGTGTGTGTGTGTGTGTGTGTGTGCTAATGTTAATAATATATATAATTATAATAATATAATATAATTATTAATAGTAATAAGTCTAACAATCTTAATAGGCATATGGTCTATAATTCTTTACATTACTTTAATCAGAATAGCATATCACAGCAACAGAAAATTAGGTAGACTAGTAAAATTTCTAAATTCTGATAAATGATACAGGAAATGCAAGATTTGTGAATCAGTTTGCTTTGAGAGCAATATCTAGTGTTTATATTCATTTAGTTTAAAAAGGGTCAGACTATAAACAAGTTTGAAAACCATACATATTTTCACGAGGGATTTTAGGCAAGCCATCAATAAGCATAAATTTTCATTTATGAGAAAAGAATGTAAACTTAAGTATATCATGTCAATTCACCAAGATCTGGGATATCAGTACTAGGCAAGTAGCGCAGTGCTTGCACACAGCCCGTTAAGTTAGAAATAGCTGTCCCTGAGCTCACAGACACCTAGCTCATGACCAAAGACACACTTAAAATGCGAGTTAACTCAGCTATGATGCCTGATATTTCACTTATTACAATACTGAAGGCATATCTTCCTAGGCTAGTCATTGAGATTATAACAGTGAAATTCTGTAATCAGAATGCATGGTATGAATGTTGTGTCCTCTGGAACTATATATTAAATTGCACGCCCAGGAAGGTCTTCTATTTAACATTCACTCTAATTGGTTGTGTCTTGTAGAACTCTTGTTTTAAATGCATCCCTTGGTTTACTTGGTCATACTCTCAGGTCTGATTTCATAGTTCCTTTCTTGTGGCAACTTTTTTCCAGAATCATTCTTGTGTCATTCTTGTTCAGAGTGTATTAATTATTTTGACTCACTCCTTCCTTTTAAACCTTACAGCCAAATATAATTTTGTGACCTCATAGATATTAATTTCTGTCTACAATACTCTCAATATTCTTCTATCATCCTGTATATTTCGAATTATTATTAGTTAGTCTCATTCATGGTTCTTCTAATAGTAACCACTGGGTTTTTTTTAAATCAATTTCTACTTCTGGTTTTATGCAGATAGCACTAATTCATTTTGTAAAGATGCTATTTTCTTCTTTCTATATAATGATGGGTTATGTATATTAGACTGGTTTAAAATCTACTATCTAGATTTCTGCAGCTTTTATTTGTCATTAGAGTCATATCAGTTAGGAATGGAGTAATGGCACAGAAGTTTGGAGAGTGTTCTGCTCCTGTGGAGTATTGGAGTTTGGTTCCCATGACCCATGCAACACCTTACAAAAAAACCACCTCTAACTCCTCTTCTAAGGGATCTGATGTCCTCTTATGACCACCACTGGCACTAACACTTATGTCCACAAACACACACCCACAGACACACACATTCATATAAACACACTTCAAAATAAAGCAATCTTAAAGTATTGAGTAAACTATAAAGAGAGCACATTTATTCTTTGCCATAAGTAGTGAATCTTTGTTTTTCTCTACATAGTAATAATGCAATCTAGATTGTAAAAATTTACGGGAAAAAAAAAAAAAACACAGCACAGCGATCTCTCTTTAAGTTACAGCCGCTATTCAAACACCTATGAAGCTGAAAAGCACAGAGGGGTACTATACCAAACTTTGAAATTTTTCTTCCAACCTTAGATTTTATGTGTACTTATTATATGATAATTTATGTAATAATTCTTTGAAATTAAACCAACAATTTTTATACTTCCTTTATTCTTTCAAATGTTCATTCTGAAAATGTAGAGGATAATTTCTGAACATAATTGTAAATTAGTATGTAATTTATTGACCTGGAAATAGATACAAACACATCATTGAAAATTTATCTTATAGACAATGAAATATCTTAACTCTATGAAATATAAAAAAAATAGAATTCTAAAAAGTGTCATGCAATTTATTCAGAGTAGTAGGAATTAGCCATCCAAAAAGTATTCTGTGAAAACAGCTCATTCCTATGGACACATAAGGAAAGGTGCTTTATAGTTGGAATAGCAAGTAGTGTCACATAGCTAGATAGATCATGGTTTATGACTTCATAGGAGTGTGAACATATTTATCACAAAAGATAGATACACTAGAGGACATGCATTTAGATAAATGTTTCCAGAACAACAGAAAAATTAAGTTGCATTCAGCCATCATCTGTGTGCATTAGGTAATAGAAATGACCATTATTCATCTGTTCTTGGTTAGTCATCCTACTTTCATGATCCTATTTATTAATAACAAAAGATTTCCCATTGCTGGCTCTTACTTACCATAAGTAAATGGAATGTTAAAAAGATTAATTGCCTATTGTCATAAAATTTATAATAGGGTATAGGTACTCAATTGAGCAAATATGTTTCAACTCCTGCCTTAATCCAAACTGAAGTTGGCCTTGATATTGACCTTTTAGAAGTTTTTACTACAGGGATATTTCTCGTGCACATTGGGATATGTAAGAGTAAGACAAAATTTCTCCTTTCCCATTGTTTGCGGGAGTTGAACCTTGTGCCTTTTGGTAGGCGTAAAACCACCATTATATTGTTTTTCTTATTACTGTGACAAAATTTCAAGAAGAAGAATTTCAAGGGGGAGATTCTTTTTTTTAATGGATATTTTCTTTCTTCCTTTCTTCCTTCCTTCCTTCCTTTCTTTCTTTCTTTCTTTTTTTTTTTTTCTTTTTTTGATTTTTTGAGACAGGGTTTTTCTGTATAGCCTGGGCTGTCCTGGAACTCACTCTGTAGACAAGGCTGGCCTCAAACTCAGAAATCCACCTGCCTCTGCCTCCCAAGTGCTGGGATTAAAAGCATGTGCCACCACTGCCCTGCATGGATATTTTCTTTATTTACATTTCAAATGTTATCCTCTCTCCAAGTCTCCTCTCTGGAAACCCCATCTCATCCCCTCTCCTCTACCTCTATGAGGGTGCATCCCCACCCACCCACCCACTGCTACCTTCTCCCCTCCTGGCATTCCCCTACACTGGGACATCAGACCTCCACAGGATCAAGGTTTGCTCTTCCCCCTGATGTCCAACAAGACCATCCTCTGCCAGAGCCATAGGTCCCTCCATGTGTACTCTTTGGTTGGTGGTCCAGCTCCCAGGATCTCTGGGAGGTAGGGTGTCTGGCCATTTGACACTCTTGCTCTCCTCCCAGTGGGGCTGCAAATCCCCTCAGCTTCTTTAGTCCCTTCTCCAACTACTCCATTGGTGATCTCTGCTTAGTCCCATGGTTGGCTCTGAGCCTCTGTGGTTTTCAGGCTCTGGAAGAGCCTCTCAGGAGACAACTGTATCAGGCTCCTGTCATGACAGTTTATATGTGTAGTTCTTCATGGTGCAGAGGCTTGCCCATCTGCTTTGGTTTACACAGTGGGGATGCATTTCAGCTTGGCTTGCTTATGCCTTGGACATTTGTAAAGCAGAGAGAGCTAGACCACAACTGGAGATAGGTACAACTTTCCAAAAGCCCTGCCCAGATTTACCTGTTTAGATCACCCAGTCTGTTTAGATCACCCAGTCACCATATCCTAATGGTTGTACAACTGCCTAAAGTTACTCCTCCAACTGAGGAATATGTTTTGATATGTAAAATTATGGGTGGCCTTTTCCATACAAACCATGATATCAGAGAGACTGTGGAAGCATGCAGCTCTATACCACCGTTGCTTATGGAATAAAGACGCTTGTTTGCTACCATATTATTGTGTGGTTTTGTTTGTTTAGAAGTATCACAATAAGATGAGGAGTGGAGAGAAGATTCATTGTTGGTTGAGTTGCCTGCCTGAGACACATCATTCTCCAGAGTGGCACAATAAGTCAACTTAGATTGATTGGTTTAGAGATTAAAAATTAGTATTATATGCATTTCTCATCTGTGTAGAAACAGTTTTATTAAAAGTCAGCATTCATTTTGCATAACTCTTGAAGTCAGTTGTAGCAAGAGCAGCTAGTCTATCTAAACCTCAGCATTACCCCAGACTGCTCATGTGAAACTGGCCAACCTGACAAGTCCTAGATGCAATTACGGATACTTATACTCTACCATTCAGAGGAATGCTGCATGAGTCAATCAATCACTCAGTCTTCCTTAACATTTTTCTCATTTTATTCATAATCATGGGTCTGTCACATTGCCACTGTGGAGTAAGGAAAAAAGAAAATATAAGGGTACTTTTGCTTAGAGTTCTGTTTATTCAAGATGATAAATATTCACAAGACTGGAAACTTGAATTTTTAAGTAATTGGAGGAGCTTGATATATTATGCATATAACTGGCTCAGAATCTATGTTTGGAATATTATCCTAGATAAACATGCATCATGAAACATTGCTACAGCTACACCTGCAATAACAAAGGTTGGGGAATCACCTATGTCACGGAGAGAAACATTTCATCAAGTTTCCTCATAGTACTGTGTGGGAGCCTCAGAACTGTCCCTGACAATGCTGAGATGCTCCTCCTATGGCTGAGTGACCTCGACATGAAGAACAATTGCTGCTAATATAGAGGATCCAGTTCTGTTCCAAGCACTCTGAGTAGGTGGCTTACAAGTTTCAGGGAATATGACCACTAGGTTCCATGGAGAGACATACGTGATACATGTGGATATGTGCAAGCAACACATTTACAAACATAAAATAAAAATAAAAACACCAAAATTGAAATTAAGAAATACTATACACACTGTGACAGCTAATCCAGACAAGAGTTTTTTTTTTTTTTTTTTTTTTTTTTTGGTAATGCTGGTAGTTAGACATCTGGAGAGTGGTGACGGAAGGCTCTGCTCATGCCCAGAGCATAACTGAATTTAAAAGTTCTAGATGTTAGATGTGCAGAAGATCCATTAAGACCATCTCAGCCCACTCACTGGTAGCATAGGATGGGTCCCTGTGGCATACTCCACAGCACAATGGAACAACGTTTGAAAAAAAATTAAAGACTAAAATGATTTCCCCCAGTCCACACTAGCTAATCATTGCAAATAATTGCATAAGAAAGCTCTCAAGCCATTCATCCCACACTCTAGCCTCCTTAGCAAATTAAAATGATTAATAGGCTTTGAGGCTCCAGACCTACACAACAAAGGAGGAACTCTCTGCACCAAATTTCATAGCAAAAGGCACTGATTTAATGAAAAGGTTTCAGATGAATGGCATGAATCATGGCAGAGTTACACACAATAGGGACCTTCCCTAACTGAACAGGAAGGTTCAGGCACCTATGAGAGCTTACCCAGAATAAGCTTTATATAAGGCAGAGTTTCCAAATCTCTGAAGTTTTTAGATGGAAGAAATTCTTTATTCTGTTAGTTGGGATTTGTATTTCTACAATGAAAAGCCCTCTTAAAAGTGCAAGAACATTAAAACTTAAAAAAAAAAAAAAACCTGTGTCTCATAAAAGGTAATAGCTGTTTTCTCATTGAATTCAGAATATCCTGAGATCAGTGAACAGAAACTTAAATGAAAAGGTCAAAATACATTGAAAGGGCTAGAGACTGATTTTGAGGACTCCTAGACTTGGTTTATCTTTCTTTGTAAGAATGTGTCTGCACAAGGCACGTTTTTCTAACTTTTCCTTCATAGTGATCGGCATTGTAAATGACAGCACTGAGGATGCTTAATCATCTCCTAACACCAATACGTGTTGTGACGAGCTACTAGTCTCCTTAGATGTGAATTTCTTTTGTATACTGTGTATTAGCTATGTTCTCCTTGCTGCAACAAAAATACATGATATGTAATTTAAGAAAATTTATGTTGGCTCATAGTGAATGGAGATAGTCAGTCATGGTTGGGAAGTCGTGATAGCAGAAGCATGTGGTGACTGTTTATAACATCCATATAGAGGAAGAGAGCTGAATGTTGGTATTCAGCTCATCTTCTCCTTTTTATTCACTCTGGGACCCCAAAACATAGACTGGTACAACCCATATTTAGAATATGTCTTCCCCCATCCATTAACCCATCCTACAAATTACCCTCACTGCTATGGCCAGAAGTTTGGCTGATTCTAGATACTGTAAGATGAAAATCTATCCATATTAACCATCATGAACTGTGTGTAGCAGCATGAGCCAGTACAGATTCCAATTTCCTGATATACAGTGAACGAACTGAGTCTTTTAGAAACAGAAAAGTGCACGGGATATATGGACATATGTTTCTGGAGGCAACTTGGCTAGCCTTGTTTGTGAAAGCGGACTTCAGGCAGGCAGCAGTGTGTTGGGCACAGGTCTATATCAATGTGTAAGCAATATGGTGCTGTTTGTGGCACTCCTTTAATGTATAGTACTTGATGAGTATCAGTGAGTTGTCTTGTTGCTGAAACTAAATGTTGGCCTAATGGAAGCAGGCAACCTCAGGGAGTAGGAGGTTGGGGGATCCTTCAGAATGCACCAGAGACCTGGGAGGTGAGAGACTCTCAGTATTCAAAAGGAGGGACCCATCTAAGGTCCCTCTAAGATGAAATGCCTGACACTAGGAAGAGGGAACTTGTAGAGCCCACCTCCAGCAGGAAGACAGGGCATCAAGGGAGGGATGGGGTTGCCATCTCACAGTCAAAACTCTGACCCATAATTGTTCCTGTCTGAAAGAACTGCAAGGATGCAAATCAAGAGGAGCCAGAGGAAAAGAAGGTCCAGAGACAGGCCCAAAGTGGGAGGTCCCAAGGCCTGATAATATTACTGAGGCTATGGAGCACTCCCAAAAGGGGACCTACCATGACCACACTCCAGAAGACCCAACAAGCAGCTGAAAGAGTCAGATGCAGATATTTACTCCCAACCAATGGACAGAAGCTGCTGACCCCTGTGGTTGAATTAGAGAAAAGCTAGAAGAATCTGAGGAGGAGGGCAACCCTTTGGAGGACCAGAAGTCTCAATTACCCTGCTCCCCACCCCCGAGATCTCTCAAGCACTGGATCACCAACCAGGCAGCATACACCAGCTAATATGAGGCCGCAACACATATACAGCAAAATACTGCTGGGTCTGGGTTGAGTCAGAGAAGATGCACATAACCCTCAAGAGACTGGAGGACCTGAGAGTTTAGAGGTCTGGTTGGGTAGGGGGTAGGGTGTGGGGACATCCTTGTAGAGACAGAGGGTGGAGAAGAGGTATGGGTTATGGAATAGTTGGAGGGTGGATTGGGGGGGTGAATAAAATTTGAAATGTAAAATATATAAATAGATAAATAAATAAATGAATAAACAAAAATAAAACAAGGAGACAAAGGTTATTTTGGCTCAAGTTCTAGTGCACAGCCCACTGAGGTAGAGAAAACATGGTTTCAGTAATATCTGAGCCTGTATCAGCAGAAATGTGAGATGACAATGTTCCATTTTTAAACACAGAGGGATGAATGTAGGTGCTTCATTGACTTCAGCCTCTGTTCCTTTTAATTTTGTCTTAAGATGCAAGGGTGTGAGATGGTTCTACAACTTTCAGGGTACTCCTCTGCTAAATCTCTTTAAAAATTGTCTCACCAGCACCCACAGGAGTATCCTCAAGGTGATTTAAATCCAGCCTAGCTGACAATGAGGATGACCTGCTAAAGACACACAGGAGCTGTTTGTTTTGGGCTCCAAGTCATCAGTAATTTTCTAAAGTAAGTCCTTTCTGAATTATTCTCATGAAACCAAGGTAATTATACCTTCTTTATATTTCTCACTATGTATGAGATTTATAACTCATATTACCCTATGTTCAGAAATTAATTCTGAGTTTTGTACCCTGGATCATTTCCAGAATCTTGTATTGATAAATGAGCTACATTGATTTTTTTTTCCTGTTTGCTCATCCGTCAGTCTGCTCAAGAACCAACCATACATCACTTACCTTCTGGACATAGTGTGCTTACACTGTGCCTACCACAGCTTATAGACTTTATTTCAAAAGGCCCTGATCTACATTCCCAAGTATAAATGATTGGTTATATTTTCTTCAAGTGAGTTTTTTCAATGCTGTATCCTTCAACATTCGTTTGTTGACTTGTACTAATTCTGAGTTACAGGATAGTTTTTGTGATTCAAGAGACTAGTGATTCAAGGATGCCCTTGAGGATGCCCTCCCTGACAAAACATATTTTACTACTTAGATTGGGAGTGACTTTTTGAAAGTCTCTCTTTGCCATCATCCTGGTAATCTTTTTCAGACCCACTGGGAATGTAAATTTCTCATGTAGCTTTATAAGATGACTTTGCAATTAGAGCTTGGATCGTATACTGAGTAGATGTGATTTGCAATCTCTGAGTTCCTATTAGCCACATACAGCAAGACTAGTTCAGATTATCAAAATCATTTTATCTTTTTGGAAAATGAGACTCCATATGAGCATCCATATGATGAGACATGAAGACAGGAGACATGAAGATATAAATGTTTAAATGTGTTTAAAATGCTGTTTGTTTGGCTTGTTAAATAATAGGTTCCCTGAAATATTGTCTTCTGTATTTTATTACTACCAAGTACAATACATAGCTGTATATGCATAGTATACTACAACACAGTTTCCTCTGTCTCTGTGGGAATAGAAAATGATAAAAGCAAAAATTTAGTTTTAAAAAAAAACAAGGAAGAATATAACATTGCCATAATCTTATCATAGGCAAAGTCTAATTTTGCAGGGGAGGATACATTTTCCAAAGTAAGATTATTGCAACTGTATTTGACTCACTTACAGTTTCAGAAGTTTAGTCCGTTTTCATCATGGTGGGGAGCATGGTGGCATGCAGGCAGACATGGTAGCTAAGAGTTCTAGATACAGATCCAAAAGCAGCAGGAAGGCCTGGCTTGGACCCTTGAAACTTCAAAGTCCACTCAAGTGCCACACTTAATTAAAGAAGAAACTTTCTCTAAGGCCTAACTTCTTAATCAAATGTTACCATTCCTTGGTGACTAAACACTTGAATATATGAGTCTTTGGGGGCCATTTTTTTTATTTACTTTACATCCACATTTCAGCTTCCTTTCCCTCCTCTCATTTCTCACCCTACTCTCTTCCCAGCCTCTCGATCTCATTTTACTTAACCTCCAGTTTATCCCTTCTCTTCTTCTCAGAAAAGGGGAGGTTTCCCATGGATAGCAACCTGCCTTGGCATATCATGTTTCATTAAGACTAGCCACATCTTCTATTGAGGCTAGACAAGGCAGCCCAGTTAGGGGAAATGGATCCAAAAACAGGCAGTGTAGTCAGAGACAAATGTTTTTTGCTATAAGAGCATAACTTATTGTGTTATCAGAGAGGCTTCACCCAGCAACTAATGGAAACAGATGAACAGACACGCAGCTGAAAATTAAGAGGGACTCGAGAAATCCTGTGGAAGGGGAGGAGGAAGGATTGAAGAAGTCAGTGAAGCCAAGTACAGCACAAGAAAAGTAACATAATCAACTAACCTGGGCCCATAGAGGCTCACTGAGACTGAACTGCCAACCAGAGAGTATGCCGGGGACAGACTTAGGCCCTATGAACATTTGCAACAGTTGTGCAGTTGGGGCTTCATGTGGCACTCCTAAAGTGAGAGATACAGATTCTTAAAAAATTTCTTCAAAGTTTGCACATAACTGATAATGCTGTCCCAAGTAGTGAAAGCTCCATTTGAAGCAACACTTTTTTGGAGCCAGTCTAACAAAGGGATAAACAGAATCTACCACTTAGAGCTATGACAAATGTCTTATTAGTCTTTTTAGATGCACATTATAGGACATTTTTCAGTAGATCAATGGTGTTTACCTCAGTAATTATATCAAAGTGAAGAAGAGAAAGATAAAATTCTCCTTTCCATTGGGCTTGGAAATGGAAAGCTAATGAGATGGAGAGTAATGAGGAGACCTTTTGCAGCTATGGGAATTACAGAGGAAAGATTCAGATTTCTGGTACTGAAGTAATTAGTAGAATGCTAGGATTGAGTGAGAGAAAATTACAGATTATAGATTTAATGTGTAAAACTGTAAGAAGCCTATTGTAGTCTAAAAATCAAGGAAACAATTTTTTTTTTTTAACAAATCAGCAACTGGAGAGAGTAAAATATACCATTTTATGTTCTGGTACTATGTTCTATAACAGTATAGGAAGTTTTGGATGTGAATATGCTAATTTGTGAAGCTCTGGTCTATAGCTTTTTGTGGATTACACCTTGGAACATGCAAAATGTGAACCTGGAGAGGCTCTTATAGACATGAACTGGTATTTAAATTGAGGGGCACTGAAAGTGTGGGTATGTGCATGGAGATGCTGCTGTGTCACAGTGGTACATACAGACAGATTTGCAGAAGGGGCTTTAATGTGATTTTAATGTGTTTGTAAAAGCTGTGGAAATCTTGGCACAGTGCCCAAACCATCAAGGCTGCATGCAAGTAGGTCATAGGGAAAGCACAAGACAGAAACTTAGAGAAACAGCATGAAGGAGGCCATCAACAGCTGAAGGGGAAATCAAGTTTATTAATTAGAGGAATTAATTGGTTAGCTTTGACTTTTGCCTTATGTGGTCAAAATAGATGGGAAAAAACAGATGGAACAGTCTATATGGTTTATTAACCAAGCTTAACATATAATTTTATTGAAACCTAAGAAATAAATGAGTAGAATCTGTGACTCTCATGATTTTAGAGTGTAAGGCAGTGATTGCTGTCTTTTAGGGATATGGGTTCAAATTATTTCCACATAAGAGCGTAGTCAATTGCTTGGTTTCTAGGTCAATATAAAATGACAGCCCAATAATAAATTTTGCTAAAAGATGTAAAAGTACTATGGATTTCTCTTGTTTAAGTTAAACAGATTTTTCGTTTTCTTTGGAATGCAGAATGAAGGTCTTAAAAACAATATTTTGATAATACAAATGAAGAATAAGGGGGCATTTTGCAAGGACAATTCCTATTGTCTGCCTCAGAGTATGTGAAGCAAAAGTATTTCTATAAAGCAATAAGCTATGCAATCTTATGATGCTGTGTGAGGGTATAGACATATATACACACAGGCATGTAGACATACTATTTCTTAATAAACATTTATATACAAATAAATAAGAAAAGGGGAGAGAGATGTGAGAGAGACAGGAAAAGCAAGACCACTGTGTGATAGTGAGCAAGCGGTTAGAGTTCAGGAGTCAAGAAGAATACCATAAACATGGGGTCAAACCATGTGTTCAGGGAGTTGACCATTGTTGTCCATCCAACATTCTGATTTCTGTCATTCTTCTCCCTTTACACAATATCCTCCTGTGACTTGTTGGCTGAATTGAATTTTTCCAGAGCACACAGGTGAGACTCTATGCATATTGGGTATTTGGGTAAATAATCGGCTAACAAAACCATATTTGTACAGTGTTTTTATAAGTGATTATATTGGGTGGGAAATCTGGATCATTGGTTAAATAATTTGCTATACGTGTATGAAGTCCACAATTTCAAGCCCCAGAACCCATGTAAATGCTGTGGTGTTTAGGAATGGAAAGACAAGGGATTACCATAGAAATCTGGCTAGCAAGGTATCTTAGTTAGGATTTTTATTGCTGTGAATAGACACAATAACCACAGCAATTTGTATACAGAAAACATTTAATTGGGACTTGCTTACACTTCAGAGGTCTAGCTCATTATACTCATGGCAGGAAGCATTGTGGTCTATAGGCAGACAGGGTGCTGGAATAGGTGCTGAGAGTTCTCCCTCTAGATCCCACGGTAGCAGGAAGAAAGAGACACTGGGCCTGATTTGAGCATTTGAACCTCAAAGCCGATGCTCAGTGATGTACTTTTTCCAACAAAGCCACACCTATTCTAGCAAGGCCAGATGTCCCTATAGCATCAGTCCCTGGTGACCAAACATTCAAGTCTATGAGCCTATGGGAGACATTCTTATATGAACCTACACATGGCTACCTTTGTTGCAGAGCTATGGGACTGATTGAGAAACCCTTTATTATTGAATAAGAGAGTCCAATAACTAATGATAACTCCCTTTGTCAGACTCAAGCTTCCATATGCATATAGACATACTACTTGGGTACAAAAATATGAAGACATGCATGTGGACACATGCCCACCCAAACGCACAAAGCAGAACATTAAAAATAAATGAAATAAAGTCTCATAAATGAAGATATTATAGTATTATATATATTGTATCACATGCTGGTCCTGTCAAACGGACTCTTAAAACAAGCATAGTTGTAACTTTTTTATATTTTATAGACCCTGAAAATGTGAAAAAATTGGAAGACTCAAAGTGTATACCTTTATACACTATACTTTATACACTATACACTATACTGGGGTGTGTTGAATATTTAATTGGGACTGACAAGTAAATTAGAAATTTGCCTGAACTTGGGCAAGCACTCTCTATTGACAGATACTTCCTCTTGTTTTTCTTCTGTATTATGTGAACAACAACCTCACTTTAGAAGGATGAGTAAGGCCATTGTGCATTCAGAAGGAGAGGAAACATCTAAGGAATAAGTAGATCAAGGCTATAATGGTTTTGAATACTGAACAAAATACATTGTTGGCCTTTACGAAATTCTAAAAAAAATAATAAAATATATATTTAGAGAAACTCTAAATGAAGTGTAGGATATATCTGCTCTTAAATGCCTTTGCTTTTCTTCAGTTTTTATATTCTAAAGTAACTTTTGAACTTAACCAGTATTTCCGAAGGAAGTTTAACATGCTTCTTTTTTGACGAATTGTGTGCAGGCAAACATTGTTACAGAATTAATGCCCTTAACTTCACTGAATACAGCCACCCCTCCATGGGGGCTCTGAATTTATCTTCTCTTCCAATACTGCCCAGTTGGTAAGGTGAAGCTTTAAGTGTATTCATATAAATTGTCAACAATTTTTGCTTCTAGAATAAAAAAGACAGCAACCAAACAATATTTCTTCTTGAAAAGATTTAATATATTTTACTGACTGACACAAGGACAGAAATACAGTTATTAAAAATTTAAAGGATTTACAGTCATTTATCATTCATCATTTTTATACATTCTTCAGAGAAATTCTACATAAAACTGTAACACTGAAGAAAAATAATTCAGGAGACCTGCTTCCACTAAATAATTAATTGGGATACAGATTTTCATTAAGTATCTTCTTATTTACAGACTATATGTGCCCATTTTTTTCTCTCTCCAAATATCTGTGTTGTCAGCTTTGGGAAAAATTATTCTAACTTAGATGGAAGATTTAAGAATTTAGGTGTAGTTATTTGGGATGGATATGTGCACGGACACAGTGGAAAGAATAAGACATGTCAATATTTACAAACGTAGGTGACAGAGAATAAGATCAAGAGTGCAATAAATCAGAAGAGATGACTAGCACGTGTTTAAAAGGGCTAAAGTCCACTAAGTAGTATGAAGAGTTAAGTAGCAGAAAGAAAACTTTAATATCTGAGAAAAGGCATTGAACAGAATAAAGAAAATGGCAGAATGGGGGCAAGGGAAGGAAAGGGCTTCCTCTAAAGCATTGATGAGAATTCTTTAAATGAAAAGCATGACCTAGAATGAGTTGATATTTTTAGTGTAATGTTACCTTAGAAAAATGCAGCTGACAATTGTTGAATAAAGGTCGCTCAATATTTAATTTTAGAACATAGCTTTTAGTTCTTTAGGCCCCAGAAATTTTTAAAAATCAAATTTTTGATTAAAGTCTGGTGTATATTTAGGTTATAGAATCCAGCATTTTGTGACTCTTGTGATGTAATAAGTGGTATACATTTAACAATGCTTTTAAATTTTAATCCTGTTTGAAATGCACCTTCTCTTGAATTAGACTTTATTGCCTTTTATTTGTGGGAGGTCAGTTTTTCTTGGAAATTTTGGATTTGAGTAATTGTAAAGGCTATATTAATATAAGTGAAGCAAGAGTGGCCATAAAATGTAAATTCCATAAGGGGTAGCCCCTGTCTGCTATGTCAGATGGTCTGAAATTTATGAGGTTATGTGTCTTTAATGCACACCTGAGCAAAAGTATCTGGTAGGGCTCTGTTTCCTTTTTGCTTTTCTCTGGGGACCATTGTGAGTTACCTTGGTCCTCAGTCTCTTTCATTTGTTGTTATACCAGAGGCCATTATATTTGATATTATTTTGTTGCTGAAACCAAATATCCACCATGAAGCATTAAGTACGGTTTATTTGAACCACAGCTTGAGTGACACAGTTCATCATGTTGGGGAAAGCCAATGCAGGAAGGATGACTCTCTCTAGCTCTGATCTCAGAAGAATGAGGCTGTTGGTCACACTGAGTCCACAGGAAGCAGAGAGAGATCAGTGTTGGTGAGCTGACAGCTTTCTCCTGTTTATTCTCTCATGGACGCTACCCATGCGATGCAGATGCCTGTATCCAGGGTGTATCTTCACACCTCTGTGACAGTTTTCTGAAAACACTCCTGTAGAGTGTATAACTCTGCAGGATATTGGCTGTGCGGCTTTGTATTCATGACAGGTCTTCAATTGTATGGTTAGACTGTGCCCCTTCTGTATGTTTCAAGGAACTGCTTGAAAGTTGTTTTGTATCAACAGAGGGCTCACTAGGAAGCATTATTTGCTCTGCAGTAAATACAGTTTGGGGGGTTAGAGAGATGGCTTAGCAGGTAAGAGCACATACTCTTCTCTGCTCTCAGAAGACTATAATTTGGATTCTAGCACTCTCATCAGGAGGCATACAAACAGATGTCTGTCTGTTTCCCTACAAGGCAGCCAGTACACATTTCTGGTCTGCTTCAGCACCTGCATAAGCACCTGCATACACATGTGCACAAACAAACATACATACATACACATACACACACTCACAGACAGAGAGAGAGAGAGAGAGATAGAGAGAGAGAGGGGGGGGATTTATAGTACCACGATTTTGGAATCTTATTTTCATTTTTTAAATGAATTCATTTATTTTATATGTATGGTGGTTTACTTCCATATATGATGGTGACCAGAAGACAGAGATGAATTTCTTAAGGCTTAAAATTACAAACAATAAGTCACCATGCATGTGCTGTTAATTGAACCCTGGTCTTCTGGAAAAGCAGCAAGTGTTCTTCAAACTGAGCCTTCTCTCTAGCAGTGGCTTTATTTTTTAGCTGTATGTTATTTTTTTTCCTCCTCTTCTCTTCCCTGCTTCTCCTACCCCTCCTCCTCCTTCCTACTCTTACTCCACTTGATCCTCCTCTTTATTACTATTGGTTGTCATAGAAACAGTACACATAACACCACCAAGAGTACAGTGTGCACTGGAATAGATATCAGAAGTTCTGCAAACCAATAGGCTATTTTAGCCTCACCCCTGAAGAAAGGTTTTTATTCACTAGTTAGTTTTATTGAGATTTGTTCTTGTTAGGCTATGGCCTGTTTTATCATCAGTCAACCTTATAATGTTATATAAAATGAGCTTCTTTGGACCAGGTTCCTCTACTAGTTGCTAGTCAAGCAGGAAGATGCCAAACAGGAATCTTCTGTTGATGTAAAGGGAAGGATGGCAGTGTTAACAAATTTTAACTGGATCATTTATTGATAGCTACAGTACTTTTAAGAATATATGTGCAGGCTGGCAAATTGGTAAAGTTCAGCAGGTAAAGGCTCTCACCATCAAGTCTGAGGACCTGAGTGAATCACAGAACCCATATATTAGAAAGAACTAACTCTTGCAAATTTTCCTCCACAAGCTTGCTATAAGCAATGTGCAGACACATATACATGGATATACACAGACACATAAACACATACATACACGCATTTTGTGTAAGTGTGTGACTATTTGTATGTATGTGTGATATATGTGTGTGTACAGAAGTTGGGGTAGGTTATGAAGAACCATACATTTTGTATGAGAAATTGTTATTTTTTTCCCTTCAGGCTTTAGGTGTTAGCTGGATTGCTGTGTAGATAAATGACAAAACATGGCACCCGCACAGAAAATTGACCTGGATTTGACTCTATTTTCATCCAATTCTCTCCTCTTTCTAATGTCTTGCCTTTTCAAATTTTGGAATTGTGCCTGACTTTCACAATTGCTTTCAATGTTAGAGGTAACTCCACTGTTCCACATTTAACTAATGGGCTTTGTCTTCCTGCCTAGAATGGCCACTGCTTATTCCATGGAATACACCTTTCCTAAACTTTTAATGACAAAAAAGAAAGTAGTAAGGACTGTTTCTTAGTCCCTTGACTTTTCGGAAGAACATGTTGAAAATTTACTTTGCATAATAATTAGGATGACTAATTGATAGGTAATAAATCTAAATTCTAGAATGCCTCATCATTTCTCAGCAGCAATATCCAAGCAATCCCCATGAAGGTAATAACACACTCTCATTAATTTTCTATCCTCTTGTGAGTTTACAAAGTAACAACTATATTCAACTTGAGTTAGAATCAAGTGAATTATTAGTGGCATATATTACACATTTATAAGTGCCTATTAGTTACATATACTATAGTTTATAAACTAAATATAAAGCTTATTGTGTATTAGTATCAAATGCACATGTTTATAAACATGTGTAATACTTTTTCTGCAAATAGCTGCTTCAGAAAACATTTGGTATAGACCAATGTTATTTTTCAACCTCCTTTCAAATCTTCTCTGATATTTTTGGATGGATAGATGCTAGGCTGGATGGACTGCAACGGCATGTACCAGTTAGAACGAGATGCAAGCCTTCTGTTCCTGCCATTTTGTAGGATACTTGAATTTGTCTGCTAGATTAGAGGGCAGTAATGAGTACAACCTTGGCGGTTGAAGTACTGGCATGAGCATTCGGATCAGATTGGAGAATGAAAGCTTTGAAGTATCTTACCAACTAAGATGTTGGCGGTTTTGAAAGTGATCATATTTCATAGCATGCACTTTATATACTGGTGTTGAGTAAATTTCCCAAGACTTGGACAACAATCTCTATCACTATAATATCCCCCACATTACGTTGTCTAGATCATTTCATTTTATCCTGCTCTTATCTTAGATTAAATATTCAGCCCTCTATTCAGAATATTTCAAATACCCCTACAGTTATCTAGGCCCAAATAGACCCAGGGCAATTTAGTTAGGACTTAACTGCATTTATTTTATTGCTTTTTAAATATTTATATCTATTCATCCTTCAAGGCCTGACATAAGTTTATTTGTTCTCAAAATTTTTAGCTGTACCTTATTTCTAACCTAAGCTATATCTGTGGTTAAATTTCATTATTTTTGTGTTTTTTAATAAGCTTGAACTTCTACAAACTTCATCTATTCAATGTATGATAACCTTTCTGAATTTTGAGAATTGCAAAGTTAATCTAATGGAGAGGTAATATTTATTCTCTCTCCTACCTGGCTGCTTTGAAAAGTGATCATAACGTATATTCTTCCATTTTTATCTTATCTTCTCAGATTTTTCTTCAGAGTAAGTGTCACAAAATACAAGGTTGGTTAAATGTCTTGGCAGATTCAAGAGTACAGAAATAGTAGCAACTGTATTCTGCTGGCCACATATGGATTCCAGGTCCAATCAGAGGTGTTGGTCTTGAGGAGGGTACAGGACTAAACGTGAAAATGTAAGAGATTGAGGTGGGTCCTCAATGACCCCATTTGTTCTTGCCCACTTGGTAATTTTCAAGTGGCAAATTTAAATGGACCAAAATTCTAAAAAAATATTTACAATACATTAACCTGTTACCAGACCTCAATCCCAGGAAATAGTTGCTCCTGATGAGAATATGGGATAGTAAAATTTCTTAAATAGATTAAATAGATTAAAGTTTCGATAAAACTGAGACACCAAAATCTAACATCTGGTGTTTCATAACAAATAGCCAATTTATCAGGCTTTCTAAGTTAGAATAAATTGCCCCTTGAAGTACTACGTTAAGAAGATATATTGTGATTAATGAAAAAGAGGCAATAATTTTTACAAAAGAGCATAGAGATGTACATGGGAGGTTGTAGAGGGAAGAAAAGGATTGGGGAAATTTAAAAAATATAATTTTATTATAATCTCAAAACAGAATTCATGTGCTTACAATCTTAAAGCAACATGGAGATAGGGGGAATGTACAAATTTTATGTAGAATTGGTCTTAAGAGCATCAAATAATCTCAAGAAAATTAAAGGTATAAGACACTATATTCTTACTTTACTTTATAGGCCCAAATCACATGATGTTCCATAAACTTACTAGATAATATGTTTACCTTGTTATTTTGTTGACATCACTAATGATGTTGGCTAATGTCCACATTTAAATGTTAGATACATGAATTTAATGAACATTCAAAGTGAATTCTGTGACATATGTTTGTAAAGCAGCAAGCACCAAAGATTAAGGGAAAACAAAACTGCCAATGTTTCTCATCTCTCACCATTGTGGTCACGTTGTCTTCCATGGTGCAGAGCCTTAGCTTGTTATTTCAAATTCTTGATTTTTATTTCCTTCACGAACTGTAATTTCTTTATAAAGAAATTATGTTTCTCTCCCATCTCAGCCCTTATTTCTTTTTTGTCCTGAGTTAAACTCTAGCAGAGGACAGGGTTCTATATTTTTATGTATGTATTTTGGTGTGCCTGCCAACAGTCTACCATCTGTAAAGAATGATAATTATTATGGGAAGTATGAAGGGGAAGCCCCTGAATTCTCAGTACCTGGAAAACTAGCATGCCTGAATAAATACATGTCATTCTAGAATATCAGATAAAATATCTCCATCAAGCATCTTCATCAAATAAAGATTTTAGGTAATGGTCCATAGCCTGCCTGCTATCAAATTTAATTTCAGTAGACAGATGATTATTACTGTGTTTAGAAGTTGACCTACCTATCTTTTGTCATAATATAGATGTGGTGAACAAGAAAGCGACAAAAAATTAATTGTATTAAACTGTTGCTGAATGTAAAAGTTTTGAGATGCATTGCAGATCAGGACATGAGATGATACAGACATTATTGAATGGACTTATTAACAGGAGGCAAATCTGATCATAGGTTCATCATGGTGGCTTCATCACAGAGAACCACCTGTGAGAGTGAAATAAACTGGACCTGTAAGCCAGTGGACATGATATGAGGGTTTCATTTTCATATTTTTTCAATGTCCTATGTAGTCTGCATATTAAAGAGGAGTACACCTGTTCATTTTCCTCCTTATGTGATAGTGATGAGGACATTAGCAGATTCCTATGAAATACTATCTGGATGATGTTCAGCCAAGGAACTACAACTAGACAGACAGGGAGAGGCCCCTATGAAGAGGGCTTTTATTGTTGTTATTGTTTTCTAGATATCTGTGTATATGTTAATAAGTCCTTGCAAAGCAAGTTTGTAATTTGAGAGTAACCTGCAACTTTGAGGGTCCAAGGTCAGGTTTTGACTGTTGTTGATTGCAGATGCCTTTGTCCAAAAAAGCCTTCGTTCTTTCTGCATCTAGGTTCTTCCAGTTGCTTAACTACTACCTAAAAAAGTCACATAAGGTCACATCTTTACTTAAACTGAACTGATTTCAAACATTAATTGTGTCTACAATATCTCATCAACAACCCTCACATTAATTTATTCTTCTAAATACCTGTGTAATATAGCTAGGTCTGGCTTGATTGATATACAAGGCTGATTACCATAGGTCTCTGGTCGAGCCATCACATTCATAGTAACTCTATCTCCTTGGGTGATGATTCTACTTTCAACAAAAAAAAATGAAAAATTGTGATGGATGAATGTTGGGAATTTGGGCTTCCCGATGCTTTGTCTTGCTTTGGAGTGTGAGAATGTACCTGCAGCTTAGCAATGTTTCAATCAGCACACAATTACATTTTGTAGTGAAAAGGGATATATGACATAAAATAGGATGTCCTCAGTGGTTTGAATAACAGCTCCAGGTCATTTCCCAGTTAGAAGAATCTAAACATTTCATAGTGTTGTATCGTGTAACTTGTATAATTTAGTGTGTTAAAAATAAAGTCTATTATAGTAATGCATTTAACCTCACAAAGTGGTTGATTCACAGTAGCTGAATTTTGTTGCTCATTGTTCTCTGCACAAAGGGACCAAGTACTTTCATGAAAAACACCCAGCTTTCTGCATTACAGGTTTTATGTTGTGTGACTTAGCCAGGTAATGATATTCTATTAACATTTAAAGATTTCTTAGTGCTAATTTCATTGTAAATTAAGTAATAATCATTTACATTAAAAGTGACTTCTTCCACTTTCTCCCTGCCTGGGTTTTGAAAAGGGGGGAGCATTCAGTTTCTCATGCTTTTGAAGCTCAGGGCTTTCTTAAATCGCTGGTGTTCTCAGTGCCTTCACCAAAATTGCTACAATACCGACACAATTCCTGCTGTTCCTTGTTAACAATGAGGTCATATATTATATCTACATAAAGCTGGTGACACAAGGATGGTAAAAGGGTCTTTTAAAATACTTTGGATTCCATCCATTCTTGTGTGTCCACAGTCATTTTCACTAAGCTTCTGTCATCTATTTTTGTATCCACTGCCAAGGCAATTCCACTTCAACCCTTTCAATATCTAGCTACACTACCAGAATGAACCAGTATCTTCATCATACATCTCAAGTCTTATATGATATGGCATTCTTCTCCCTGAAGATTGATATTCCCAGTGCCCTTGAATGAAAGCAAATTTGGCTGCTGTATGAACATTATGGTTTCCTTTAAAAAATATTTTGTTATTTTATGCATGTCAGCTTTTGTCTGGCTACACATCTGTGAACCATGTCCTTGCCTTATACCCATGCGGGCCAGAAGAAAGTGTCAGGTTCCCTTAGTACTGAAGTTACAGATAGTTGTGAGCTGCCATGAGGGTGCTTGGAAAATTGAGCAGGTCTTTTGCAGGAGTAGTCAATTATCTTAACACCTGAGCCAATTTTTCAGTCCCTATTTTTGTATGTATAGTGTGTGTGTGTGTGTGTGTGTGTGTGTGTATGTATGTATGTATGTATGTATGTATGTATGTAGGTGAGTAGGTGTTTGTGCAGGAGCACATATAAGCATATACATGTACATGTATAGGATCATTGTTGACTTTGGGAGTTTTGTCTTAGTCAGTAATTTTCTACTGAGGCAGCATCTCTTGCTATACCTAGAACTCATGAATTCTAGTGAGTGTAGTTAGACACTGTACTCTATGAATCACCTATTCTTGCCTTCTGTATGTGGGAATTGTATGTGGCATCTGTGACTACCCTACCTTTATGGGGATTTTAGTTACCTGAGCTCCAGTCTGTATGCCTGAGGTTAAGTACTTTACTCACCGAGCAATGCTGCAGCCTTATGCTTTCTTTATAGTACACATTCCCATACAAACAGTTAAAGGTTCAGTGGCCAGAGCACTTGACATATAGGTGTGAAACCCTCTGATTGACCTCATGACATGTGTAAAGCTACATGCAATAAAGTTGTGATCATGGGACTCCTATGGTGAGATGAGAAGCAGAGACAAGAGACTGGAAGCTAAGACAATATCTGGCCTAATATTCAAAACGTTAAACAATGAGATCCCCATGTCAAAGAAAATAGAAGGCAAGGACCGACACCTAAGGCAGTTCTCTGACCTCAGAAATGAATAGTGACAAGTGACACCCCCATACATAATGACAAGCCCACATAAGCACATCATATGCATACAGAGTAAAAATTAGATAATGGATACTCAAAGACTATATTCCAGAATTATATAGACACTGTTATCTCATATTCAGATATTTCCTATTATGTATAAGGATATCTGTGTCCCTCTGTATACAGAACATTGCTTTATGAATCTTTAATAGCTGCCTGATGTTCTTTATCTCTAATGAAGATAACTTTCTTCCTTATACTCATCTTTTATCCACATGGACCCTTGAATTTAAGTGAATTTATGTACAATGCAAGTTTTCACGTTTAAATGCCATTCCACATTTGAAACTGTAATCAGCTTTACTCTGCATACAGAAGGCTGAATAGTCATTTTAAAGTTCATTTCATATCCTTGTATCATAGAAACTTGGCCTCTTTGAACTGCTGGAATCTGGTCTGCAAACAGTGGTGGGAGATAATGTCCACATTCACTTACCTTCATTTCCTTACAGTGGAAATAAGGGTCCTATGCACACTGTTGTTTACTTTAGGCAGCCATGATTAATACAAACCTGGGAGTCTTATCATATATGTGTAATTCAAAAATTCTCTATTACATTTTCTCCTTCAATGATCTTTGCACTTTTCTATCTTCAGGGAAAATTTATAAATCTATTTTTCTGACTGAGTCATAATACTTGACTATGTTCAAGCTTCAATGTGCTGCTTTGACCCACTCATTTATTTATTTACTTATTTTTTAGGCTAATGATTGATTTAAAATGCGCTCCATATGCATTTTTAAAACTTTTTTCATTTGGATATGGTGAATATATTCCAAATCGATCTTCTATTCTCAGAAATAATGTACTATCACCAATTTATTGACTATGTTATGCAACAGGTCATAGAATTACTTCTTCCTCCTCCTATTGAGCTGTG
Organism: Arvicanthis niloticus; assembly: GCF_011762505.2. Lineage (NCBI taxonomy): Eukaryota > Metazoa > Chordata > Mammalia > Rodentia > Muridae > Arvicanthis > Arvicanthis niloticus. Next base: position 6,354,972 of record NC_133435.1, read on the forward strand.
ACAGTGTACCCATCTCATTTTCTTCACCACACTGGTCTTTGATAGTTTCATATAGTTCTCAGTTGCTGTGAGAGCTGCACGTTTTAGAATCCATGTATTAGTAAGATCACATGATGTGTGTTTGTGCCTGACATTTTTGTTCAATAATGTTGCCCATTCCCAACCATGTTGCTGCAGGTAACACAATTTTTTAATTCTTAGGGATGGATAATATTGTATTTGATATTAAATGACTAAATAAAGGTTTTTGAAGAGAAAATAAACCATGATTAGTAGGTAATAAATATGTTCAACAAAACTAAAAATCAGGAAAGGGTAAATCAAATACGCAATGAAATGTCATTTTCCTTTAAAATAGCTATTATCCTAAAGTAAAAAATAATAATAAATGCTGCTCATCCCTCTCATTCTTGTCCCTGAAGATTTTTTTCCTGTATTTTAAGATCTACTTCCTAGAATGTCTTTGATGATACCCAGCTCATGTGATGTCTCCCTTTATATATTATGTCTTGTCTCCTTTCTTTTGTCAGTGCTTTTGATTTTTATCTTCATATTTTAACTTTTCACATGTTAGTCTTTTGTCAATAAATATATGGTACAATAATTACTGAAGGAAGCAATATTTCATGGAAATTAAGTCAGTGTTTAGTTTTAAAAATAAAATGTCTAAAATATGGGAATTAAACATATCTTTAGGCATATCATTAGGTAAGTATCTTTTTCTGGTAAGGAAAGGTACCTTCATTGAGAAAATATACCCAACAGATTGACCTGTCAACAAGTCTGGTGGGAATATTTTCTCTTCTGATGATTGATATGAAAAGATATGTTGCACTGTGAGCCTTGCCATTCCACAGCAAAAGATTCTGGATGGCATAAGAAAATAGGTTGAGCAAGTCACAGTGAGCAAGTCAATAAGCAGCATTCTTCTGTAGCTTCTGCTACAGACTTGCGTCCACTTTTCTGCTTGGTTTCCCGTCCTCACATTCCTTAATAATGGACTATTTATTACTTGAAGGAGTAAGATGAAATAAATCCTTTCCTTTTCAAATTTCTTTTAGTAGTGACATTTTATTATAGCAATAAAAATATACACAAAATACTACACCCTTTTATTCAGCCAAGTAATGGAAACATAAAACAAAAAAATTGCTGAGGAATTTTCAGAGAATGTAACTATTAGTGGTGTCAAAGTTGCTTGGGTAATGATCCTTTCTAGTTTGAGCTACAATTTACTAGTGGTGAGAAATTTTAGAAAATAGCTGCTTTACAATACATTTATTTAATTAATGATACATATTAAAAGTATTTCTTTTCTGAAATTCTTGGGTCATGTTGGTGCTCACAAATAAATTTTGTAGCAGCATGAAACTAATATTTTTAGATCAGAGATTCTAATGCCACATTACCTATAACTACTATTTTGAATTGGTACTCATAATATTGTCAAGTAGTTATGGATTCAGGAAATGATTTTTATTCAATGCATCCAGAAAAGAAAAAAATGAGAAACAATTTGCTTTTGTCTATTAGGGAATAGTATTCCATGACTATCATTTTTTTCTTAGCTTTGGGAGTGGACTCCCCTGCTTTGTGTAATGAAAATCTGATTAACCTTAATCATCATTTCTTGGGATGGCTTCATCTCATACACTGATGCTTTTTGTGACAACTGAGGTTGATGAGTAAGAAATTAAAGACACCCGGATACTTGACACTAAATAGCATAGAAAGTCATGGGAAATAAATGATAAACACATCTGTGAGAATTTGGGGTTTTCAGTTGGGGGTATACTTTAGGAGATTGTAAAGTTAATGTTCCTTAACCCACCTGTTAGGTTGCGAGAATAAAAAGTAGCCTTTGCTTATTTTTAAGGACAAAGTGGTTAGATCTTCTATCAGGTGCTCATTAGTACTACCCCTTTGAATAATTAAAAGAGAAAAGTCTATGTCTCATATAAGCTATAGTATAAGCAAACATACCTCTATAGTCATGTGATCCAGAATATACATGCTTTCTCAGCTGACAGGATGCAGACTGATGTCTGTACTGAGTTCAAAAAGAGTAGTCCCAGTATACACTCAGTCTTGAGTAAATCATGCCATATTCTGCTGGCAGAGATTATGTGTAATTAAACAGTCCTTCTGTGATTGGACCATATAGAGGGCACACTCAATTTTGACAGTCAAAGTGAATGTAAAACACTTGATGTCCTTCATGAAACATGTGATGGACCTTGTTCATCAGTTGGGCACTGATGAACATACGTTCTGATAACACAGGAAATTTTTATGTTCTGGGTATGGCCAGAAGACACAGACAGTTGCTTTGTAACATGCCTCACACCTTTATGATAATCACTTTAAACACGTTAACAGTCTTTCTCTCTCTCCAAACTTGTGTGACCACATAAAGAATTCCATACACCCAGCTTATAGCAACCAAGATTGAAGTGGAAATTTCTGCTTTCTTTCTTTCTTTCTTTCTTTCTTTCTTTCTTTCTTTCTTTCTTCCTTCCTTCCTTCCTTCCTTCTTTCTTTCTTTCTTTTTTTCTTTCTTCTTTCTTTCTTTCTTTCTTTCTTTCTTTCTTTCTTTCTTTCTTCCTTCTCTCTCTTTCTTTCTTCCTTTTTTTCTTTCTTTCTTTCTTAATTTTTATTTTTATTTTTGTTTTGTAATTTCTGGTTTCTTTGGAGACTCAGTTGTGTCATGTGATTTTCTTTTCAGAAACAGCCTTTATGCAGAGAGATTTTCCTAAAGCAGACTTATGAGAGGATGCTTTGCTGAGAACAGACATGTGATGTTTTTCTGGAAGCAAGCCTGTAAAAAGGGCATGTGATGCTTTGCTAGTGTCTACATTTGAGAGAACATGTGACATTTGATAAGACTATAAAAATAAGCCAACAAAAAATTTAAAATAAAAAATTTTAAAAAAGCCAACAAACAGTTGTTGATGGTGTGTGGTATTGGTTCACCTTGCCATTCTTTGCTGGCCATTGTTGGACTTTGCTGACAATGGTATTTGTTGCCAATACTGACTGGTATTGGTTCACCCTGTCACTCTTGGCTGTTCATTCTTAGTTATGATTTTGTAGAGAGAAACAATACCAAAGAACTTCTGTAGCTGCTCCTGTGGTTTCTTGTTACTTGCTTGTACTCAGGCTGATTGGTAGAGCCTCAAGGTTTCTTCTGGATTGATCTGCCACTGCTGATTTTTGTGAACCGAACTGCTGTTATCCTGACAACATAGATAGAATTCACTCTAAAGAACTATTTCTAAACTGGTCCCCATTCCTCTTTGCCCTATTGACCTTTTCTTCCCACTAGCTTTGGTGTGTGGTGGGCTAGAATGTAGGTTAAAGCATTTAAGAATTCTTATTAAAAGTAAGTTATGAAAAAACAAGCCTATACTAGATAGCCAAGTCTGTCTCTAGCTTAATTATACTGCTCACAGTCTGACAACATAATCTCATAGATCAATTTGATAACTCTTTACGGGAAGAAATTTTAATGTGAGCAGAACTGGGGAAGCATGCTTTGGGTTTTTAGAATGAGCACTAGAAAGGCATAATGAACCAGAGATTCCTGAGGCATGGTGAATGAGATGGTCTTAGAAAATACAAGATGAAATAAAGCTCCAGGAGTGTCTAGAAAATGAGCACACTGGGCCATGTTTATTCATAAAATTCCCACTGAGAGTTTGCTAGACAGATGCATGCTAGTGGAAAAGTTGGCATGCTGGTCCAGTCTCTAGATAGCAGTGAGCCTTACTGAAAAGTCTATAATAAGTCTCCATTGTATATGTGATATTCTCCATCATGTGAAAGCATCTGACTTGACAAAACTTTAAATTACACTGTCAGATACAAAATAATAACCAGTTATATTTTGTGATATCTTAATATATATGATAAATTCCTTAAAAAAGAATAAAGTTTAAGGTATATAACTTTTCAATATTTTTCCATTTTGGAGGTTCAGAAAATTAAGATATCAAGCAAACATTGAATAATCCACTGAAATGATTTTTAGTCTCAGATTAGGAGGAGTGCAAAGCCTAGTACTCAAGAAAATTTTAAGCTGTAAGAGACCTGGCTTCAGTCTCAACTACTTTCATCTGTAAGCTAACATTAGTTTTAGACAACTTTGTGTTTTATAACACTAAAATCGCTATATCACTAAATCACTATAGTGGACAGTACATCATCTCCATAAACTAGCATAATCATATATGGCTACATAATGTAGCAGGTAGATCTGTGATGAGAATCTTCAAAACAAAGTGCACGACCCTGTATCCCTATATTTAATAACAATTATTTAAAAGAATCTGAAATAGCTCCATGGACACAGGTCCTCTTCAGTCTTGGAAATCATAGGCATAGAGTTTGTATTCTTATCACAGGAAAAGAGGAAGATGCCAAAAACAAAACCCAAAAAAAAAAAAAAAAAAAAAAAGGTCACTGTGGCCATCTTGTGGGAAGAGCCTTAGAGATAATGTTTAAGGTGTAGACACTAAATCTATTATGTATGAATTGGTGGGTATGCAAACTATAACTGCATTATTTGCATAGCACATTAATTACTACCCATAAACCTACAAATACATATATACCCATACTGTTAATATGATCATTGTATTAGTGCAATTGTGGTTTACCTTATTGAGTGACAAGATACTATAGTATTTCCCACTTTGTGAAAATGTGAGTTTCTTCATCTTAAAGCATGACAGTGCATGCAATGCTATAAGTGAGAGTGAAATGGTGAAAGCAGTTGTATTTAGGACTTTTATATTCTCCTAATCTTTCAAGCTCTATCCCTTAACTAATGATCATCTCTATACTACACAACATATTATATGAACCTCATTTTGCTCCAAATTTTGAGAGTTAATAGTAATAGAGATTTATAGGAGGAGACAGAGAGGCCAACTGTGAATGCCCTTTGATGCTTTATGCTGGACTAACTTCTTTGTTGTTGTAATAAAAATTATCTGACAAAGACAACTTAAAGGAGGAGAGATGTTTTGCAGTTCACAGTTCAAGGGTACAGCTCACCATGGAAAGGAAGTTGTGATGGCATACACTTCAGAAGCAGAGAGCAATGAATGCTTGTGTTTAGCTGGCTTCCTCCTTCCTGTGCAGTCTAGTATCCAGCCTAGAGAATAGTGCTACCCATAGTGGGTGGATCTTCCTACCTTAACTAAACTTTCAAGATAATTCTCCCTGTCTTCTGCATTCACAGATGCTTTATCATAAATGATTTTATATCTTATGTTGATGACTGACATGTGAAATTGTTCAGCTCTGACTTGCTTACAGACACTCTTTGGAGCTACTATGAATGACTTGGGTTTTTCTTTTTTTGTTGTTGTTGCTATTGTTTGTTTGTTTAGGTGTTTGTTTGTTTGCTTTCTTGGCTCCTCACTCAATTTCTTTTTTAAATCAGCTAGGTAATGACATAAGAGATGATAGAATCCTATTGCTTAAAGCTGTTTCACCACCTATTTTAGATTTCTTGATTCTGTGTGAGATACTGTTAATTAAATCCCAACTGGATAGATTGTTCATGTGTAACTTGGAGTCATAGGATTATGGTGACAGAAAACAAAACTTTTGGGTTTCTTTTTACTTTTAAGGAAGGAGATAATTTTCATAGAGGTGGTATAAAATGGTTATAATGAGATTTTTAGAAGTTTTATGACACAGTTTAATTAATTCTTTGCACCAAGCTTTTGAAATTTAAATGCCATCCTTTGGACTGTTGCAGCTAAGTAGTTTGCTCTTACAAGTGGTATAGGTGATACTGAGATTTATTTTACATTGACTCATACAAAGTAATAGCCTAGTTAAAAAAAAAGATACAGTCTTAAGAGGAGGAATAATTATAAGGAAATGTTGCCAAGTTGTTGAGGAGAATGTATTATCATCTAAATAAATAATTGCCAACACTTCACAGATAAACAAAAGGGGTTTTCAGGCTCACAAAGTCATGGCCACACCATTCTATGTTCCCTTTTTGTAGTAGCATATCAAAGAATTTGTTCTGTTCCTCCTGTGACCTTGTACTAGAAAGCAAACAAGTCTCTCTGTCATGTGAAGGATTTCATTTCAAAAAAGCCACCATGATTTGCTGAGTATTTTAAGCTTCCCATTGTTTGTCTAAAATAGACTGTACAATGTGAGTGTGTGTTCTGAATTCTGTTTGCTAGAGGTGCTCATTACTTCATGTCAATTTTCAGAATGGTGATTTCTCAGAGCTTCCACACATTCTTTTCCAAAACAAGTCAAGAAAGTGGAGTGATAGTATTAATCTATGTGTTTTTGGACTGTTAGAAAGCTAGGCATTAGTCTGGGTGAGAAATAGGGTGGAAAACACTGAAGACAACCTCTTCCTCATGGGGTGACAAGAGTTACACAGAACTTGAAGGTTGGAAATTAGGATATCCAGTTTTTAATTCAGGTCAAGAGCAATCTTGTCATAATTTACAGGGGCAGACAAGAATAAATCAAGTCCAGGAACTGTCTTTCCTTTTCTCAAGTTTATTTTTATTCTATTCTCTTTAAGGCGCATAGAAATTATTTCTTGTGAAGCAAATTCAGTCATTTCTAATTTTTTAGAAGGAATATACTTTACTTCAACCTTTTAAAGGGCTTCTCCAGTGGAATCAGTTCCAAGTTCCAACACTCCATCCTCACCTCCTTTTTGGATATGCCTTTCTACTTATTTTAGAGGTCTATAGTTCTCTGTTACCTCTCTGGAAGTTTTACACTAATTTCCAATTTTGATACATAAAATTTTTTTTATTAAATCTGCTATTCTAAAGTTGCTTATATGATATGTCTAAATGAGAACTTTGTTTATATTATGCAAAATTTAGGTGAAGAAGGCAATGGGAAAAATCAAAATTGACTGGAGATATGTAAACTTTTGTTTAGAAAAGGATACAAATTCTTGCCATAACCATCATGAAGACACTCCAAGAACAAAATGCCATGTTTCCTCTACAGTTTTTTGGTCATTTCCTAGTTTCCTTTTCTTGGGATAAGAATCCAATGCTATCTAACTGCATAATATCAAGTCACATTCTGCTAAAGGATCCATGTTCTTCCAAAACATCTGGGTATCTTCTCTGATAGCTCAGCTTATTTTTGATATCTTCTGAACAATTAGCCAAGGGCTGTGTCAAAATTTATCTCTTTTGTATCTCTAGTAAGTGAACATCTTTAGAGTTAGACTAAAATTCATATTGGTAAGTACTTCTAAAATTGGTTACATATTTGAGAGTGTTCAAAAATATTTAAAAGGTAATCATTGCAAGCTGAGACTAAGAATTTAAGAAGGTGCACTCTTTAATACAAGAAGATTTCATGATAAAAAATCTCAAGACAGGCTTTGGTGCTGGGTTAACACTTGTATATCTGCTGGTGTTACCCATAAGTTCTGGCCTGTGTTTAGGTATTTCCATAAGAGACAATGACCACTCAGGCCAGCAGAGTCAGCTGAATTACATCAACTTCTCACTGAGCATACCAGATGAAAAGCCGTCATGTTGTGGACAGTTTCTTTTGTATAACAGAGAGAAAGAACAAAAATAAAGACAGGCAGTATACATTAAAATATTCATCATCAGCCCTGAGGTTGTTTTTCGTTCGATTGTTTTGTATGTTTTGTACTATTTTATTGTTATTTAATGTGTCCTTCACACCAAGACACCTCTAGATTCTCAGGAAGAATCCATCATTCTGTCTCTGATATCTTCAGGCCTTTTGAGGGGTATCTAATGCCTAGCTCTGTGATCTTTGTTTAATAGCTTATATTTTAGCTTTGGTTATCAATTAAAAACATAAAGAAGAAAAGAAAAAAATAGCCTTCTCTTACATCACAAGTGCATTATTGTCCTTTCCAGTTACAGTTTTAGTTAGGTTGTTAGATAGATTTCCATATTGATTTTTAGAATATACTCTTCCTATAGGCTAACCCTCTTTACACCCCAATGCTTTTTTTCCATAAGTCAGTATCATCTGTTGTTAAGCCAATGTTTAATTTCTTATATGTTCAACTAAAAAGAGTCATTAAATTAAAAAAGTGAGTGTCCTATAATTTAACACAGGAAAATTCTGTGTCTTAGAAATTCCAAAGAAAAATGATAAATGGTGAATGCTCAATGATCTAGTGAGTGCATGGTGCCACATGAGCTGGACAAAGCATTTTAAAGAGAATTTGAAAAAAAAGAAAGAAAATATCCATTCACCCTGAACATTCTACAAGAGCAGATCAACAATGTGTCTGTCCCTCTGAATATCCCACAACCTGAAGGCTTCCCAGGAGATCTGCTGTACCCAGGGCAACAGACCCCACAGTCTGAAGGTCTCCCAGGAGATCAACTGTAGCCAGGGCAATAGGCAGGAGATATGCCCAAATAACTGCAGCAGTGGAGACAGCTGAGCAGTCCAGTAGATTTGGGACTCCTCCCCTCCATTCAATCTTTACTTCCCTTCAGGCCTACACCTTCCCTGAGGACAGATCATCAGCATTTCTACCTCTCTGAAGACCTCACAGTCTGAAGTCCTCCCAGGGAATCTGCTACAGCAAGGGTCACAGGTTTCCCAGAAGACCTGCAGCAACCCATGGACACAGGAGTCAGGCTCCAGTTAGAGATACCCAGGCCAGTTAACACCAAAGATAACCAAATGACAAGAGGCAAGTATAAAACCATAAGCAACAGAAGCCAATATACTTTGGCACCATCAGAACCCAGTTCTTTCACTACATCAAGCACATGATATTGCAACACACCTGAAAACCAAGATGCTAACATAAAATCCTATCTCATGAAGATAACAGATTCCTTTAAGAATAATATAAAGAACCCACTGAAAAAATACAGGAAAACACAGGAAAAAACAGGTAAAACCCCTTAAAGAGGAAACAAACAAATCCCTTAAAGCAACACAGGAAAACACAAACAGGTGAATGAATTGTATAAAGCAGTCCAAGACCTAAAAATGGAAGTAGAAACAATACAGAAATCACAAATGAAGGCAAAAAATTAATAAAACCGAAATCTGGTTCTTTGAGAAAAATCAACAAGATAGATTAAACCATTACCAAACTAACTAAAGGATACAGAGTTAGTATCCAAATTAACAACATCAGAAATGAAAAGAGAGACATAACAAGAGACAATGGGGAAATTAAAAAAAAAATCATCAGATCCTACTCTAAAAGCCTATACTCAATAGAACTGGAAAATCTAGATGAAATGGATGAGTTTCTAGACAAATAACACATACCAAAGTTAAATCAGATCAGGTAAATTATCTAAACAAACCCCTAAGAAAATAAAAGTCATTAAAAACCTCGCAACAACAACAACAAAGCCCAGAGCTAGATGGCTTTACTGTGGAATTCAAACCTTCAAAGAAGAGCTAATATCAATACTCCTCAAACTAATCCATAAAATAGAAATGAAGTAATACTACCTAATTTGTTCTATGAAGCCATGGTTACTCTGATACCTAAACCACACAAAGACCCAACAAAGAAAAAGAACTTTAGATCAACTTTGCTTATGAATATCCATGCAAAAATATTTAATAAAATTTAAGCAAATGGAATGCAAGAAAATATTAAAACTATCATTTACCACATAAAGTAGGCTTCATCCCCGTGATGCACAGTTGGCTTAATATATGAAAATCCATTAACACAAGCTATTGTATAAACAAACTCAAAGAAAAAGATCACATGATTATCTCATTGGATGCTGAAAAAGCATTTGAAAAAATGATGATACCTCTTCTTGTTAAAAGTATTAAAGAGATCAGGAATTCAAGGCATAGACCTAGATATAATAAAAGCAATACATAGCAAACCAACAGCCAATATCAAATTAAATGAAGAGATACATAAAATAATTCCACAAAACCAGGGACAAGACAAGGATTCCAACTCTCCATGTATCTATTCAATAGAGTACTTGAAGTTCTAGTTAGAGCAATAGGAGAAAAAAAAATGAGATCAAGGTGATACACAATGGCAAAGAATTTAAGGTATCACTATTTGCAGATGATATGATAGTATACATAAGCAACCCCAAAAATTCTACAAGAGAACTTTTATAGCTTATAATTACAGCAAAGTGGCTGGATATAAAATTAACTCAAAGAAATCAGTAGCTTTCTTTTATATAAATAATAAACAGTTTGAGAAAGAAAATATGGAAACAACACCCTCTACCACAGTCACAAATAATATAAAATAACTCTAATCAAACAAGTCAAAGATCTATATGACCAGAACTTCAAATGTCTCAAGAAATAAATCAAAGAAGACATTAGAAAGTGGAGAGATCTCCCATGCTCATAGATTAGCAGAATTAACATAGTAATAACATCTATCCTACTAAAAATAAAATCTACAGATTCAACACAATCCTTATCAAAATTGCAACACAATTCTTCACAGACATGGAAAGAACAATTCTCAAATTCATATAGAAAAACAAACAAACAAACAAACAAAACCCAGGAAAGTGAAATAACTTCTCAACAACAAGAAAACTTCAGGGGGAATGGCTGTCCCTGACCTCAAGCTGTGTTACAGAACAATAATAATACAAACTTCATGGTACTGGTACAGAAACAGACAGGTTGATCAATAGAATAGAATTGAAGACCCCCAAATAAACCCGCACACTTATTGACAGTTGATCTTTGAGAAAAAGCCAAAACAGACAATGGAAAAAAGAAACCATCTCCATTAAATGGTACTGGTCTTGTTTGTTAAGTGTCAGTCTGTATGTAGAAAAATGAAAATTGATCTATACCTGTCACCTCACACAAAGCTCAAGTTGAAGTGGATTCTGGACCTCAACATAAAACACAATACACTGAGTCTAATAGAAGAGAAAGTGGGGAAGAGCCTCCTTGGAATGGGAGGCAAAATTTCCTAAGCAGAACTCCAATGCTTCAAGCTCTAAGATCAAGAAATGATAAATTGGACCTCATGAAGCTGAAAAGCTTCTGTAAGACAAAGGACATAGTCAATAGGACAAATCCAGCAATCTACAGAATAGGAAAAAAAGATCTCCATTAACCCCACATTCAATAGAGGGCTAATACCCCAAATATATAAAGAACCCATAATCTAATCTCCAAAAACAAAATATTATTTTTAAAGGTATACAGCTAAACAGAGAATTCACAGCAAAGGAATCTTGAATGGCTGAGGTACAATTAAAGAAATCTTCAAAGTCCTTAGTTATCAGGAATATACAAGTCAATATGACCTTGAGATTCCACCTTGTGCTAATCAGAATGGTTAAGATTAAAACCTAAGATGAAAACACATGTTGGCAAGAATGCGGAAAATGTAGAACTCTCTTCCATTGCAAACTGTTACAATTCTGGAAACCAATCTGGAGGTTCCATAGAAAGTTGGAAATAGATCTACCTGAAGATTCAGTTGTACCACTCTTGGGTATATACCCAAAAGAAGCCCCACCATACCACAGGTACATGTGCTCTAATATGATCATAGTTGCCTTACTTGTAATAGCTAGAAGCTGGAAACAACCTAGATGTCTCACAAAGAATGGATACAGAAAATGTGGTTCATTTACACAATGGAATACTATTCAGGTATTAAGAATGAGGACATCAGCCGGGCAGTGGTGGCGCACGCCTTTAATCCCAGTACTTGGGAGGCAGAGGCAGGTGGATTTCTGAGTTCAAGGCCAGCCTGGTCTACAGAGTGAGTTCCAGGACAGCCAAGGCTAACGGAGAAACCCTGTCTTGAAAAACAAAAAAACAAAAACAAACAAACCAACAAAGAACGAGGACATCTTCCATCAAAATTCCAAATCAATTCTTCATAGACATAGAAAGAGCAATTTGCAAATTCATTTGGAATAACCAAAAAGCCCAAAATAACAACAACAACAACAACAACAACAACAAAAACGAGATAGCAAGAGCTATTCTCAAAAATAAAAGAACTTATAGGGGAAATCACCATCCCTGACCTCAAGCTGTACTACAGAGCAATAGTGATAAAAATTTCATGGTATTGGTACAGAGACAGGCAGGAAGATCAATGGAATAAAAGACCCAGAAATGAACCCATACACCCATGGTCACTTGATCTTTGACAAAGGAGCTAAAACTGTCCAGTGGAAAAAGGACAACATTTCCAATAACTAGTGTTGGTTCAACTGGAGGTCAGCATGAGGAAGAATGCAAATCAATTCATTCTTATCTTCTTGTACAAAGCTCAAGTCCAAGTGGATAAAGGACCTACACATAAAACCAGATACAATGAAACTAATAGAAGAGAAGGAAGAACCTCGAATACCTGGTCAAAGAGAAAAAGTTCCTGAACAGAACACCAGTGGCTTGTGCTCTAAAATCAAGAATTGACAATTGGGACCTCATAACATTGCAAAGCTTCTGTAAGGAAAAGGACACTGTCAATAGGACAAAATGGCAACCAACAGATTGGAAAAGATCTTTACCATTCCTACATCCTACAGAGGGCTAATGTGAAATATATACAAAGAACTCAAGAAATTAGACTCCAGACAACCAAATAACCCTACTAAAAATGGGGTACAGAACTAAACAAAGAACTCTCAACTGAAGAAACTCTAATGGCCAAGAAGCACCTAAAGAAATGTTCAAAATCCTTAGTCATTAGGGAAATGCAAATCCAAACAACCCTGAGATTCCACATCACAACAGTCAGAACGGCTAAGATGAAAAACTCAGGTGATAGCAGATGCTGGCAAGGATGTGGAGAAAGAGGAACACTCCTCCATTGTTGGTGTGATTGCAAGCTGGTACAACCACTCTGGAAATCAGTCTGGTGGTTACTCAGAAAATTTTACGTAGCATTACCTGAGGACCCAGTGATACCACTCTTGGGCATATACCCAGAAGACGCTCCAACATATAACAAGAACATATGCTTCACTATGTTAATAGCAGCCTTATTTATAATAGCCAGAAGCTGGAAGAATCCAGATGTCTTTCAACAGCGGAATGGATACAGAAAATGTGGTACATTTACACAATGGAGAACTACTCAGCTACTAAAAACAATGAATTCATGAAATTCTTAGGCAAATGGATGAAACTAGAAAATATCATCCTGAGTGAGGTAACCCAATCACAAAAGAACACACATGGTATGTACTCACTGATAAGTGGCTATTAGCCCCAAAGCTAGCAATACCCAAGATATAATTCACAGACCAAATGAATCTCATGAAGAAGGAAGACCAAATGTGGGTACTTCAGTCCTTCTCAGATGGAGTAACAAAATTCTCTTGGGAGCAAATATGAAGACAAAGTGTGGGACAGAAACTGAAAGAAGGGTCTGAACACTGTTTCACCTGGTTGTCCATCCCATGTGCAGTCGCCAAAGGTAGATGCTGATGTGGATGCCAAGAAATACATGCTGACAGGAGCCTGATATAGCTGTATCCTTAAAGGTCTTCCAAAGCCTGACATATACAGAGGCAGATGCTCACAGCCTACTATTGAACTGATCATAAGATTCCCAATAGAGGAGTCAGAGAGAAGACTGAAAGAGCTGAAAGGGTTTGTGGCCCCATGGAAAGAACAACAATACCAACCAACCAGAGCTCCTAGTGTCTAAACCACCAGCCTGGGAGCACATAGAAAGGGACCCATGGCTCCAGCTGTATATGTAGGGGAGGATGGCCTAGTAGGGCATAGATGGTAGAGGAGGTCCTTGGTCCTATGAAGGCTGGATGCCCCAGTGTGGGAGAATCCAAGGGTGGGGAGGTGGAAGTGGGTGAGTGGGTGGGGGCACATCCTCATAGAAGCAGGAGGGGGGATGGGATAGGATGTTCCTGAGTGGGGGGAATTGGGAAAGACAATAACATCTGAAATGCAAATAAAATATTTAATAAAAGAAAAAAAAGAACGAGGACATCATGAGTTTTGTAGGCAAATGAGTGGAACTAAACAATGTTTTCCTGAGTGAGGCAACACAGACCCAAAAGACTATGGATGGTATGTACTCACTAATGAGTGGATATTAGCCCCAAAATACATAATACCTAGGACATAATCCACAGAACTCACGAAGGTTAACAAGCAGAAGGACCCAAGTGAGGATGTTTTAATCCCACTTGGGATGGAAAAGAAAATAATCATAGGAGGCAGAGGGAGGGATGATCCTGAGTGGGAGAGGTGATGTAGAGGGGAAAAGGGGAACATGGTCTGTTATTGTGGGGACAGAAGAAAAGCCTTGAGACCCAGGAGAATGAATGTAAATATACCACCTAAGGGTGTAGGAGATTGGGGGACCCTCTAGAAAGTACCAGATACCTGAGCAGTGAGAGACTTTCAGGACTCAAAGAAAGAGACCTTAGATGAAATGCCCAGCAGTGGGGAGAGGGAACTTATAGAGTCCACCTCCAGGAGAAAGACAAGGCATCAAGTACAGTGATGGGTTTGCCATCTCATAGTCAAAAACTCTGACCCAAAACTGTTCTTGTCTAAAAGAACTGCAGGGACAAAGATGGAGAAAACTGAAGAAAAGTTAAGCCAGTTACCTGCTTAACTTGGGATCCATTTCAAGGGGAGGATCCAAGGCTCCATGCTATTATTGATGCTATGGTGTACTTACAGACAGGATCCTAGCATGCTTGGCTGTCCATTGAGAGGCCCAACAAGCAGCTGACTGAGACAGATACAGATACTTACACCCAACCATTGGATTAAAGTCAGAGAAACCTGTGGTTGAATTAGTGAATTAGTAATTTCAGGCAATTTAATTTCCTATATGTGACAAAATTCCTAGATGTGGTTCAAGTCAGATGTATATATCTGATTAGGTAAATGGATGAATGTCTTAATTAGGATTGTATTACTGTAAATATACATTATGACCAAGGCAATTCTTATAAAGGTAAACATTTAATTGAGACTGTTTTACAGGTTCAGAGGTTCTGTCCATTATCACCATGACAGGATGCAGGGCAGTGAGCAAGCAGACTTGGTGCTGGAAAACCCAAGTGTTCTACATCTTGATCCAAAAGCAGCAAGGAGAAAACTATCTTTAGCCAGCAGCAAAGAGAAGGCTTTCTTCTGCATTAGGCAGAGCTTGAGCAGTAGGAGATATCAAAGACTGCCTACACAGTGGCACACTTCCTCCAACAAGGTCACACTTATTCCAATAAGGCTACACCTTCTAATAGTGCTAGTTCCAATAAGCCAAGCATATTTAAACCACCACATTGCACTTCTAGGGTTCCACACACTTGTTCAAACACGTGAGTCTATGAGAGCCATACCTTACCATAGGGTAATGCAAAATATATTTAGTCAATCTTCAAAGATCCTCATAGTTTATCACAGTCTCAACAATGTTTGCAAGTCCAAAATTCAAAGTCTCTTCTGAGATTCATGCAATCTAGTAACAGGAATACACTATAAAATCAGAATAAAAAACAGATTATATGGTTCCAACATTACAGGATATAAGTTACTGATTTAAAATTTCATAGTGAGAAAATACTAGCTCAAAGCAAGACAGAAAACTAGCTTGGATAATCCCATATTCTGCATCTCCATGTCTGATGTCAAAGTGTTTTTCATATCTTCAGCTCCTTCCATCTCTGTTGATTGCAACAAACTTCTTTCTCTTGGGCTTGTTCCACTCCCTGTTGGGTGCTTTCCTCAGTAGGTATCTTATGGCTCTAAGATTTCTAAGATCTTGGGGTGTCCAAGACAACTTCAACTTTACACTTTAACTTTACAGTCCTAGATCTACATATGGTGTTCTGAACTCCTCTGAAGGTCTTGGGTCACTTATTAATCTCTGTGCTCTGTAACACTTCAGGTTTTGGTTGACTACACTCCACTACTGCTGCTGTTCTTGGTGGTCATCTCATGGTACTGGCATCTCCAATATACTGGAGTCTTCTGCAAGTAGGTTTCTCCAATAGCCTTTCACAGTCTTTTTTAGGGTGCCAAACCTCGACATATTTTTATGACCTTTTCAGTCCTGGACCATCAACGGCAACTGAGGCTATACCATCATCAATGTCCTTTATTGGCCTCTCACAGTGCCAAGCCTCAGCTGCTCTCTATGAACTTTTTTTGTCTTCAAAACCAATACTACCTGGATGATTCTTACATATTACCAAGTCTGACTGTTAACATGATGTCTATCGCTGGAACATGGCTTCTTTGTGCTCTCATAAAATACTTTCCAAAAAATTTTACCCCAGTGATGCTGGTGTCTTCTTAATCACCACTGATTTATTAGCTCCAGCTAACCAGCATCAATAGTCCCAGTAATCACTTCTGACTTGACTATAAAAACGGAGCCACATGGCTGAAGTTAGAGAGTTCTGCTGCTTGCTGGGGATGGACCATGCCATCCTTGTTCTATTACATTTTTCACCACCTAAGATTGGCTGTCCTGGAACTTTCTCTATAGACAGGCTTTATACTCAGTGATCTGCATGTCTTTGTCTCTTGAGTGCAGGGATTAAAGGAGTGAACCACCATGTCTGGATCTCAGCTATTCTTTAATTCCCTTTCACAAGATTTTTATAACTTCTAGATTGTAGTTCATTTAGATATAGTCAGGTGGACAACTGAAAATAGCTATCACACTCTATTGCTTATTAATTTGACACACAACCATATCTTCTTACATACAAATGAAATCAATAACCAGATCATAATAATGCCTAACATGATATAACTATTCCTTGTTCAACTGCAAATCCAGAAAACAGTAAACTTAGTTGGGTGGGATCATGCCCTGAGTTCACTAATTCCTTTATTCTATTAAATATCCATGAACATAGGATTTAGCTCCATTCTACTTTCTCATGACCCTGTAATATTTGAACCATATGTTTTGTACTTTTCCTTTCTAAGCTTACTACATTTGATCAAAATGATCCTTCTAAGAGAAAACCACAGGAAAATGTCTGAACTACGCTTTTGTTGAAGCTTCCTGTCAGTGTGATTAGTCTAAATCTTTTACCTTAGCTTCAGGCACACTCTTCAGACAAGGGCAAAAAACATAATACTCACCAAAATATCACAATAATGATCTCTAGGCAAATTATGCTAGAGATAGCATATAGCCCAGTTATTGGTACTTACTTCTATCTTATTTTGGGTTTTACTGCGGTGAAGAGGCACCACAGCCAAGGCAACCTATCTATAAGACATTTAATTTGCGTTGACTTACAGTTTCAGAGTTCACTTACAGTTACAGGTTCAGTCCATTATCATCATGACAGGAAGTATGGAAGTGAACTGGCAGATATGGTCCTATAGAAGCCAAGAGCTTTTGATCTAAGGCACTAAAAGTCTGTCTTCAGAAGGCAACCAAATTTAGGCTCTCTTTTTACTTGGTGGAACCTAAGTACTAGGAGATCTCAAATCCCACCTACACAGTGATATACTTCCTCCAACAAGGCTACATGTATTCCAACAAAGCCACACCCCCAAAAGTGCCACTTCCCATGGGCCAAGCATATTCAAAATACCACAATAAATGGATAGATAGAAGAGATTTTTACATGTTTGTGTTTTGATATACAAGTTTCATCTCTTCATGTAAAGGTCAAGAACTATTACAGTTTCTTGCAAAGTGGAGAATAACTATACTGATAATATACAGCTCTTTAGAACCCAGCTGAATAGACAAAATGTTTGTGTTTCTGATATAGCACCTTAATTCATCATCTAAAGTTGGATTCACTGTGACTCTGAATATCAATTTAAATGATGCTTTGTCTCAAGGGCTGCATAAATGATAGACACACAGGCCTTTGTCCAGACTGACAGAATTTAAAACATTATGACTTGCTTTGTGTTGTTAAATTTATTATTAAATTTTTTATGGATAATGCTAGCCACATGCTTCCATCTTTGCTGTCTGTTTACCTTTTAATATATCAATGTCTGAAATTCAAACATCTTTGCAATTGTGTACTTGTTCTCTTTGTATCACTCACCAGTGGAAGGATAAGCAAGGGAAGATGTTGTGAATGAAGCTTAGTCCCATGTGTTACATATCTGGAAAGTAACTCAGGAACATTTTCTTTGCATTTGGAGGATACAGAGAATACAGATAAAAAATTGGAATCCCTGTATTGAGAGCTCCTGAAGAGTCATTGCAATTCCCAGGACCGTCAGAAAAGGAGCAGAGTTAGTAGAACATCCCAGGTGAGATGGTCAAACAAAAAAGAGTGTGAACACTGCTCCTATACATACTAAGAGTGCTGTAAGCCTAAAATACTGGGGTGACAAGAACATGGTTTGCTGGGCATGTAGTACAGGCAGATATTGGTGATATTAGGCCTACTGTCAACTATGGACCATGGGTAGCACAAGGCCTGAATTCATCCTATGTCTGACACAATGATATGTTTTCTCTATTACTGAAACTGGTACCACTTTGATGACTGTCTTGTGAGATGAGAAGAAAGAAATACCGTATCATCCAGCAAGAGAAATAGGAGTTTGAATGCCTTCTGAATCCAGATTCAATGGATGACTAGCCTGTGGTAGTGATATTTTGAAACACAAGGAAAAGAAAACCAATAAGTGACTCCTGAATTGCAACATAGCCTTTAGTTTTGACCAGGGATCAACAAAAGTGTAGTAGAGTTAAGGAGTCACAATTCACTCTAGATTTTGTGCTATAGTATAAATGAGAAATCTCATAGGCTCATTTGCCAAAGGGACTTATGAGAACAACTGAGTCACAGAAATTCTGGTTTAAACAATGATATATCTTTGGCTTATTTAGGTCTTTAGAAAAAGTTGAACTGTAGGAGATTGGGAGAATGGGGTCATTTGGGGTTTTTGAAGGTTGCCTTGCCCAGGCCACTTCCCATCCGTCTTTCATGCTGGTTTGTGGCTCTGCTTTTGAAGCTTTTGTGACATATTACTTTCACCACAATGAGGATCTGATTCACTTCAGACTCAGGTCAAGGGTGTCAGCTGACCCGGGTCTGGATTCATAAAAATAATCTATGTCTTCTGTTTCTCTATTACTGTTAAAAAAATCATTCTATAAACATATCTCAAGTAGAAGTGAAATAATAACATGGTAAAATGGGAAAGTTTACTTAATATCTTACTCCAGCTTCAAAACTACCATTTAGTTTATAGGAAGATAATGTCTGTGGAATATAAGAAGAAAAACAATTGGCTTTCATTGCCTTCTTTTCTGTCACATCCACATGCATAAACATTCTTGTCACAGAATCTGAGAGGTTGAGCATCAAGAAACAAATAATTTTCACCTAATTAAGACAATGAAATAGTATTTGAACTGTGACATTAGCTATGTTCAACACCATGCTAATCAGGGAATGTAGAGTTGTCCCTGTGTGGTATTTTACTTCTAGCTTCTGTCTTCCTCTTCTAGCTGTCAATTAAGTGCCTCTAATGAGGACACCAATGGTAGCTTAAAAACATTCCCTCTCTTGAGTATTTCCCCCTTGAGAAAGGTTATGTTATCATAACCAATGAATGATTTGGATAAAAACTGACTCTGTTTCTTGTAAATAGCAGTCACACCTATATTTTAGGACTTTAAAAATTCTCATCTATTCACAAGTTTTGCTTTGTAGTTGTCTTTGTAGTGTGAAGTTAACAGTAATTACATACAACCTTGAAAAAAGGTCTTATGATAAGAGCATGCTATGTTGAGAAAAAATATTTTGAGTTGCACTAGTTCTGTACAAATATACTGTAGCTAGTGGTGTAGAAAGATTCTGATACTGTAGAATAGCATCTATTTTAGCATACAAGAGTGCACACACATGTACTTTCACATTTATTTATGCATACATTCCTGTGCACAATACATACATAGATACATACATACATAATACATATATAGGCACACATATATGTACTTACATGTATGCAAGCACACATGTATGCACAGTCACATAGACACTGATATAAATACATGTGTACCCATACACTCATATGCTCACTCATGCATATACATTCAGGCACATAAATGAGCATATATATCCATATATCCATATACACATACACATATACACATATAAAAACTTGAATACATGTATGTACACATGTATACACATTCATACACACATACAGAGATATAGACACACTTACCTATACACACATGTGCACACAGGCATCTTAGACTTTACTGAGCTATTTGGCAGATAAATATTACCATCATTTTTTGGTTGTTTCAAAGTAAAGGTTACCCACATAAAGAACTGTGCCTTCTTGGATGCACAGTGACAACTTTTGTAGGTGTGTAAGATTAAAGAGAATATCATATGTAGAATCCCAAGAAAGCTGAAGTTTGCTTTAACACTAGAGACATATTTTCCATTAAAATATGCATTCCAAAATGTATTTCCATTCCTTTCATTCTAGAGCAGCGGGTTGGTAGAGTCCTGACAAGACTTAGTGTAATGTCCTGCAGTCTGTGCCCTCTGGATTTGCCCATTTCTAAATGTTTGAAATACTCTTGGTATATTTGATGCTGATCTCTTTGTTTAAGTAACCTTTTTTATCTTTCTCACGGGCAAACTACCTACTTAGGCATTTTTTTTACCTGTTAGTTTTCTCTCTTTTGCTATCACTTTAAAATAATTTTTATGTATGAACTACATAGCAAGCTCTCAGTAATGACTAAGTTGAATTAAGCTTCATTGTTATGTGTTCTTAGGCATTGCTGTGGTAAAATCCAAACAACTATCTGTGGACATTGATGTGAAAACTCCAGGTTAAATATGTTTTATACCAGTTATGTAACCTTATAAGATCTATATTCAAAATAGCTCAGATCCTGAATTGTAAAATATTGGCAATGTAAATTCAGTTAATTCTGGTCAGCATGGGAGGAATTATTATTTGGTGTCTCCTCTCAGAAGTAGCTGGGCATAGTCACACAGAAGGCTAACTACATCAGCAGAAAGCCTTTCTGGAAAGGTGCTAAGAATCTCTCTGGACCCACAGGATAAACCTGTCTTATAATTGATATGAATCTGAAAGGCTTCAATCTCCAAAGGAGCACAATTCTGCTGCCTGAGGACTTAGTACTAAGCTCAGGCCTCTCCAATAGCCTCTGATGTCATAACAGCTTCTCCCTTCAAAGTACATTTTCTTTGAATATCTATTTTAATGTGTATTCTCCAACTCCTCATGGTGCTCACGTATTCTACTCAAAGTAAGAAACAGGAAAGCAGCTCTTTCTGCCATCCTCCCTCTCTGTCACCATGGTGCGAATGAATGTTCTGGTGAATGCTCTCAATATCATCAATAATGCCGAAAAGCAAGTCAAACGCCAGGTCCTTATCAGGCCGTGTTCTAAAGTAATCATTTAGTTCTTAACTGTGATGATGAAGCATGGTTACATTGGTGAATTCGTGATCATTGATGATCACAGAGCTGGGAAGATAGTTATGAACCTCACAGGCAGGTTGAACAACTGCGGAGTTATAAGTCCTAGATTTGATGTTCAACTCAAAGCCCTAGAAAAATGACAGAACAATCTGCTTCCATCTCACCAGTTTGGTTTCATTGTGCTGACAACCTCTGCTGGCATCATGGACCATGAAGAGGCAAGACGAAAACATACTGGAGGGAAAATCCTGAGATTCTTTTTTTTTAATGTAAAGCATAAATAAAAAGCCTTCCTGGATCAAAAAAAAAATACAGGAAAGCAGAAGGCCATTCTAAAGATACTTTTACTTCATGGTGTCATATTGTAAAGAGCCCTGGAAGCCCCATCTCCAAGCTCTCAAAGCAGCTAAGTTTGATTCTACAGTTACCCCAGGCAGAGCCATTTGATGGATTAAAAAGTGTTTGTATCAAACTGACATCTGCTGCTGTAGGGAAACAATGAGGACATTTTAGGCATGTATTGAAAATGGAATTGGGCTTTGAGGCATTGAAATTAATGTCCAGGAAAAATAACAGCCATATTTGTGACTAAATATATTTATAGGTGTAGAAAAATAACACAATGATTTTTTCCTATAACGCAAAATGATATTTTACCAGTAGAAATGATATTGTCTTAATTTCAGTGATTATTTTAAAATACTATGATCACAGATGAGATGGCTCAGTGGATAGAAGTAATTCCTGACCACCTGGATGACTTATGTCCTTGAGAACCAAATGGTACACAGAGAGAACCAACTCCTAAAAGTTGTCCTCTGCCTCAAGTATGCCCTGGCATATTTGGAAGTGTGTGTGTGTGTGTGTGTGTGTGTGTGTGTGTGTAAAATAAAACAAGTTAAAGGCTGATGACAGCTCCAGTGCACAGAAGCATGAGTGTTAGATGAGAAGACCTGATTTTCCCCCATGAACGTCCTGTTAGATGTTTGTTTTTCTTGTTTTAAACCCTAAAATTAAGGACAGACTTTTTATTGTTTTTTTTTTTTTCTAGAATCCAGATATTTCCTACTAATATGTAATTATGGGTTGCTCGGCCACAAGTATACTTACATTCTTTCAAAAACTAAGGTTCTAGCTGACACATTTGTTTTTGAGAAATTATACAGATTTTATTAATTGTTAAATGCATGTCTTAATTTATTTACCTTGGTATTGTATGAAAATACCCAAGGCTAGTCTGCATGAAACTATGAAATTTATTGTATTCCAATGATGAAACTTAGGAAGTCTAAGGTGAAAGTGCTGGCAGGTTGGGAAATATGGTGAAGACTGTATATACCAGAGAAAAGAGGTAGTATAACCTCACATGGTGGGAAGACATAGGTCAAGTTAGCTGTGAACTGCAGTAAGACTCCTTCATTCACATCTCTGAGAAAACTGATGATAGAGGTAGCCTCATAGTGTGATCATCTCCTATTCTCACTGTCATGTCATCCCTGGCTTCAGACTGAAGCCAATGCACAATCATGAACAGATCTTTCTATTTATTGATATATTCCCTGTGTGCCTGAATGTATGCTACCTGTTTGTATGTGCCAAAGAGGCGAGGAAAGACATCAGAACCCCTCACCCTGAAGTTATAGATGGTAATGTGCCCCTCGTCTTAGTCTGAGAACTGAATTCCAGACCTCTGAAAAAACAGCAGTTAATCCTAACTTTTGAGCAATATATCCAGCTCTTGAATAAACTTTAAAATGTTCCATTTCCAGACATTAAAATAATAGTAAATTATATAGTACAAGGGTGTTGGTAGTATATATGCATCTTTTGTGTAAGGTATAATGTTGAGATCATGTTTATTCTTTTAAACACTTGTATTATATTTTATTTATTTTCATGTGCCCCCACATATGGTATGTATGTACACATGTGCATGCAGGTATGGACACATACATGTTTGTCTTTGCATATATGTGGAGGTCAGAGGACTCCTTGAAGGAGTCAGTGAAGTGGAAATTTCTGGTTTCTTTGGCAATTCAGTTATATCATGTGATTTTTTTTTTTTTTTTTTTTTTTGGAAATTGTCTTATGAGAGAATGTGTTTTGCTGAAGTAGACACATAAGAGGATTTGCGGAGTACAAACATTTATGGCAGCTACCTGGAAAAAGGGCATGTGATGTTTTGCTAGAGCAGATGCTTGAGAGAACATGTGATATTTGCAAAGTATGTAAAAATAGCCCAACAGACAGTGGAAGATGCTATGTGGTACTGGTGCACCTTGATACTCTTTGCTGATCATCGTTGGGCTTTGCTATTGCTGGTCTTCATGAATGATGCTATCTGGTATTGGTTTGCCTTGCTGTTCTTTGCTAATTATCATTTGTTGTGACTTTGTAGAGGGAAATGCACCAAAGAACTTCTGGTGGTGTTCCTGAGGCTTCTTGGTGTTTCCTTGTACTCAGGCCAATTGGTACAGCCTTGTGGTTCCTTCTTTATCCAACTGCAATTGCTAATTCATGGATGGTGTTTGTGAGTGGATTGCGATACCACTGTAGATTTGTGCGAACTGAACTGCTGACATCCTGGCAACAGATTTGATTCTCCCCAGATAACTACACAGGTCCACATCCTCCTTTACCCTATTAACCTTTACTTCTCACTACCACTGGGTGGTGGTTGGCTAGAAGGGAGGTTACAGAATTTGAATATACTTATTAAAGTAGTTTTTGAAAAAGATAAGCCTATAAGTCAGTTCTTTTTTTTTTTTTTCCAAAATATGAGTCTCAGGCCTAAACTTGGGAATCAAGTCAGTATTGTCAGCAGGCATCTTTTGTTGTTGAGCCATGAGCCATCTCATGATATTATCATGTTTTTTTTTTCCTTTTTTTCTTTATTGGATATTTTATTTATTTATATTTCAGATGTTATCCCCTTTCCCCACCCATCCCCATTAAACTCCCTATCCCATCCCTCCTCTTCCTTTTTGCTTTTCTAGCATTTTAATTTCATGCAAGTATTAAGGTCTAGGTTGAGGAATTAGTAATACAATAGATGTAAATAGTCAAAGAAAAGCAAGGCAGTAAACTGAGTCCCCTGATCATTCCTGTGATCACTATTTCTAAGGGCTTATCAGGATGACCAGAATATCTGAGCCTACTTTCCTGTCCTAGCCCAAAGTCATTTTCATGCCTGAAGCCTACTTCTTTGTTCTAGCTTAAGATTTATATTCCTGCCTGAAATTACTTCTTTGTTTTAGCCTTATGTCATATTCCTGCCTGAAGCCCATTTCCTTGTCCTTGACCAATGTCTGATTCCTGCCAGGCAGCTCCAAAAGCTCTCCACATCTCCCCCTTTTTTATTGCATAAAGAAGACTGAGTTTGTCTTAGGTCAATCTGCCAAGAACGTCTTCATTACTTATCATGGAATATGCATTATGAAAAGCAATGCACTTCTGTCTTAGATTGGAAAGGCTCTGTGCAGAATCTTACCTGTCCTTCGCTTTCCAGCCTGTTAAGTTAACTTTGTGTGGGGCTCCATTTTCAGTTTCAAGTCATGTACTTTGGCTGCCAAAAAGTATTCCCAGGACAAAGAGGGCTAGCATGATCAAGCTATCTATGCCATTCTTGAAGCTTGACCAAAATGAAAATACTGACATCAAGCCATGGATTATTTTATCAGCATTATCTGCAGCATCAAAGCTCAGCAGTACAGCATTCTTTAAATTCATAATCTTACTGTGAAAGTTAAAACATCCAGAGAGTTGTTAGAATTATGCCAAATACCTATGCAAGAATATGCAAGTGTCTGTAAACTTTTTTCTAATTATAATGACTATCATTGTAAATTTTAGAAGTAACACAACTACATTGGTATTTGGCATGACACTTGAGATGGCTCCTTACTCTTAAACTCTGAAACTCCTTCCAATAATTTGAATAGGATAAAGAGCACCAATTCGTTGTTCCAAATGCCTATCTAAATCCTCTTGTAGACTCAGCACATTAGTAACATTTTTTGCTAAATGATTAATGAAAGTAGCTATCTTAACTTCTTGTGTAAAAGCAATTGCAGAAGCGGTGGTGCTAGCAATTAATGTAATTAAAGCTGTTATACCATCAATAATCAAGCCTACTACCCTCTTACTTCTGCTTAAAGCCTAACTCACTTCTTCCAGTACTTGCAAGCTTTTTTTTTTTTTTTCAGAAAACCAAGGTTCTATAATACTCAGAGCAGTAAGACAAAAGCTGGTTGATAACCCCCCCCCATAACAGACATGCTAAGTTTCAACACACTAGCACAATTAGAAAGTATACAATCAATGCAACTTACAATAAATACTGTCAAAGAGACAAAAGTAATTTTAACTTTACAATGAAAAGAGCCAACTTTATCTCTTGCTAACATAACATCATAGAGAACTGCAGCTAACTTCCAAATATGTCTCTGAAAATGTCCAGGTCCAGCCTTCCCAATGAAGACTGTTATTTCCAATATTGGATTGATTTCTAGACCAGTACATGATTGAGTCCAAATAACTGGTCACATTTAAGAAAAATCTAAGGGTCAGTATAACGTCTTTTTTTGATTCTCTGTCCCACAACGTCTGAAAACTTGAGGCAAGGTAGCTTGTCCCATCTGGGTTATAGGAAAGCAAAGGTAGCTCAGGAACATATGTCCAATGCAGCTTCCCAGTCACCATTGTCAGGGTGCTCAGCAAACTCACAGGTCAGCATCCTTCTTTGTCCCAGCATCAGCATGTCTCACCAACCACTCTGGCAGCCACCATGCTCCTTCAGCATCCTACAATCCTGGGCATATTATCATGTTTATGTTGTTAAATGTGTATCAAATGTAGACTAGTAACAAAACAGGTATTAAGTAGAATTTTAATTAGTAAATTTTTCCATGTCTAGAATTTGAAATAGAGGTTGATAGTCTAAGGAATAAATGATTTCAATGAAGTGGAAAAGCACACCCTTAATATTGCAAACTTTCCAGCTTCTGGTGACCAAGACCAAATCAACAACAAAATATAAAGAATGTCCTGCCGGCAAGCTAACATAGACCAAAAACAAACAAACGAACAAATACCCATACCACCACCCCCCTAAATTGGGGGGGGGGTGCTTTGGGGTAGTTGATGAGGTTATTCACTGGTTCCATAAATAAGAGTTTCCTTGCCAGCAGTAACATTTCCAGAGACTCCTGCTGTGTAAGCTGGAAGACTTCAAGCTGAGCTCTTTATTCTTTATTCAGCAGCAAGCTGCCCTTAGATAAATTACACTGATGACCAAGTGAAGCTCAGGTAATGTGAGACCAGAGTATCGCTGACATTCTTCACGTCATGCACCATTATCAGACTCAATGAAGCAAACCTTTGGAGATCAAAGAGAAGCCTTGTCCTCCCTGCATTTTGCTGTGCTGAAATTTTTAACTGCTGGTTAGTCTATTTTTAACTTATTTAAATGGAGCCAACTGCTTGCTGGCTCAGAGGGCAGTGAACCGAGAATTCTTGCCTGGCTTCTATGGCTCTGGCCTTTAAGAACTTCCTGCCCGAGATTTCCCATTACAGATTCTGTTTGCCTTCAAATGAAGTATCTAGTACAGCTGTTTGTGACCACAGTATATCTGAATTCTGTCTGCTATTCAGGGTTTTCTATCTAAAATTACCTAACAGCAATGTATTCTCTAAGCAGATTGGTCTCTAGATAAGTTCCCCTAAGGAATGTCAATCAGATTTTCTTTTTAATTTTTTTTCCTTTTACATCCCAAACATTGGCCCCCTTCAGATCCCTTCTCACAGAGTCCTGCCCCTATCTCACTTCCACTTCTTCTCTGAGAGGGGTAAGACCCCTGGGTATCCTACCACCCTGGCCCATCAGTTAGATCTTCAAGTTCCCTTGTGAAAATTGAAGCTTAGCTCCTAAGGGGAAGAGTTCTGGTTAGGTTTGGGACTGTGTGACAGGCTCTCAGGGTGTGTTACAAAAGCTGTGTGTTGTAATGTGTGACCCAGCATTGTGGCTGGGTGCCACAACCTATTGTCTTTTTCATGACCTGTTTGGCTCTCCTCTGTCACATAGGGCTGGGAAGTTTCAGATGGGTTGCACTGTGTCCAGTCTTGTAAATCCCGAAGTTATTTCACCCATTTTTTTCCTTCTGTAAAATTCTCAATAATTTCATCATGCATATTTTCCAATACTCATCCAAGTTCCATTTTCTCCCAGGACTTTTTTTTTCTTTCCTCTCTAGCTATATTTCTCCCACTAAAAGTCATTAAAACAGGAAAAGAAATGGTGACATTACTATTTTCAATCAAAGAAAGACATAACCATTTTCTTTATTTAAAATGACTCTGTATTCATTTCACGTGACACCCAAACAGTGTGACTTAATTTCTGAAATCCATAAATGTGGTGATTTTGAGGCTGGAGAATGTCCTGTTTTGTCTACTTCATTCTAAGTGTAGTTAAGATGTGTTGAAAGAAAGGCACATGGACACATAACACATGAAGGGGAAGGAGGGGCCTTAGGACCAAGAAGGCAAAGGTGTGAGCAGCGCAGGGGCTAGTAGGAAAATCATGGAAGCTGTGTAATAGAAGAAGGAAAAGCAGGCTGTTCTCAGAAGCTCCCACAGGGATAACACTCACACCAGGGAGGCAATTTCAACCTAGGAAGAATGAATCCACATTACAGTCTCCTATGAGAATAAATAAAAGTCTGTTGTCTTGAGCCACAGTTTAGAGTATTTTCTTATAAATATCATAGAACTGTCTAAATTCTTATTTCTTCATATTTAGAAATATGTTTGCTTCAAATTTAATTATATAATAATTATATAATTATTTAATTATATAATTGTTATGAGGTTAATTTAGTTGTATTATTAGTTTGTTTTAAATTTTAATGAATAGGTGATAAACTAAATAATTTTGTGCATTAGTTGCCATTATTTTACTATTAGTAACAAAAATATGCACACCTCCCCATACTTCTAAAGAAAAATTGTATTTGTTTTTTAAGAATAAACTCAAGTTTATTCTTAAAAATAACAGGATACATTTTCTTTTAGTGGATTTGATTTACTGTTACTTATGTAGAATTTTGTAATTTTTTTAAACAAAATAATAATGACATATATTTCTTGTACACAATTATTGTACCTGGTGTCAGGAGAGGAGAGAAGAGGAAATTGGATGTCTCAAAACTAGAGTTTCAGTTAGTTGCAAGCCATAATGTGGGTGCAGAGAAATGGAATAGGGTCCCAATCACTGAGACAAATTTATAGCCTTGTAACTAATCTTGTACATTCATAGAAATAGAAAGAAAACGTCAGAAAGCATTCAAATGACTACATTCTTGGACCATTTCAACAGTAGGAAATCCCTCTGAACATGTTTGTTCATCTATTGTGACTATTCTAGCTAGCCAGTGTGTTCTCCATATCCACATCTCTACTTTAGAAACAGTGAGATTGCAGGTGAGCTACCATGCCCCTTTGGCATTTACCAGGCCCAAATAGCTTATTTATTAACTATTTCAGTCCGTTGTACTCTGGGAAGGACATTCTTGCATAATCTAAGAGTTCACCCTCAAACATCTGACTTTGTCTACTAAGATCTAAGATCCTTCTATTTCTAAACCTCTTTGTAGCATAGATATCTCTTTTGTGAAATGAAGAAAATAACCCTAGAATTTCCTCTCAGTGATGGGTTTTGAGTCTTAAATAAAAGACTGTGCATGGAACAAAGAGTGTTCGCTTTTATCACGAAGAATGTCTCTTAGCAACTCGAGGTTTTCCTATGCTACTCTACTTAGAAACATATTAGTACAGTTTCAAAAGCACTTCTACAAGTCAGGGCGCTCATTTATATTCAGAAGAGTTAAAGTTGGAGGTGGATGACCTCATAATAGATACATTAACTCAAGATGGAAATAGCGTAACTTCATGATTCCTCAGTGATGCTGTTCTCCTTCTCACTAAGTGTATTGCACTCAAACGCAATGAAATCAAGTTCCATTTGTGATCTCTCTTTCTGTCCATATGTTTCTTCAGATACTGTCTCACAGTCAGTGTATGTGGCAAAATCACTGATGATTAATTCAGGACTGAGTTATTTATTCTTTCTATTTAAAGGTTTGAGTAGAATACATTTATTTGTAGACAGCTAACATGGTGGCGTGGCATTATGTTTTTCTTATTGGAAAACCATTCTCTTTTTACTGACTCATCTTTGTTTGCTTGTTAAATGACTTTTTATAACAAGGCAGCATGGGGTAAGACTGACTTCTATTACTGTTATCAAATAATTTCCTATGAATTGGAAATGTGTCTTTAATTTCATTACATGGATTATTTCCTCTGTGTATAGCAATAGTGTTTTTAATATTTATAATTATACACATCTATGCTAATAATAGGTAGCAACTGACTCCTTTAAAAAGCTGTGTGGGTAGAGATTCAGCACTTTGAACATTAGTCTATCACATTTTTCCAAAATTGTATGTTTCATTTTGGTAAATCAGGACACATCTGGAAAAAAATATTTTTATGGTACATAAGTTTCTCAGTCTCCTATCATAATAGCCCAACTGATGCTGAATAACTTAAACTGTATACATACAAAATAATTTGCCAAGAGAGTAGAAAATAAAGTTTGGGTATGGCTCCTTAATGGTGATGTGGATTCTCATGCTGCTGAGACAACATGGTTGTTTTAAAAATAAAAAGTAAGATAAATACAATAAATGTTTCAACTGACATAAATTAATCCTGAAATACTATTAAATTTAGATTTTATTCATCAGACAGTATGGATCTTTTCACTAAAAGCTAAAAATAGTAAGATAAGATGCAATAGAGGAAAAGAAGAAGTGGGTTAATGAAGCAACAGTAAAAATTGTATCTATCAGAAGCAAAGATTTGTTTCTTCAAGTACAATTAAGAACACAGATGGAGGAAAATAGTATATTTTAACTTTATGATATTCAAATTGGTATAATCAACTAGAGAAGTAGATTTTGGAGTGTGTGTGTGTGTGTGTGTGTGTGTGTGTGTGTGCATGCACGCACATGAACAAAAACATAACATATGGATAGGCATAGGTTAGTAAGATCTATTAGGAGGAGGCTTATCAGAAACCTTTAAAACATGAGTGAAAACCAAGAGGCATAAAAGTAATAGGATGCACCTTCCCAAGTGATGCATTTTTATTAGCAGACAAGCAGAACTTTTACTTGCCATTAAGAATAATTGATAGATATCTTTTATGAAAGTTAACAATTTACCTGACAATCACATAAATTTATTTGGAAATTTGGAATTTATTGGAAATTTGGTGAATTTTCCACAAGAAAGGATTACTGCTACTAGGTTTCAGAACTTATCAAATTATTTATTAATTTTAATTTTTAAAATGACATTGGATTAAGAGCAATTGGAGAAAGAAAGTCTCAGATGGGGTTATACTTAGTAAATGGTTATGTGTGGAACTGCCAAATTGTTCTTTATTTTCAAGGATAAATGTTCAGGAATGTTTTGTTTATCTATTTAACATATCTTTGTGAGTTATCTTGCAAACATTCTCTTGCCCTTATTGTTTCAAAAGTAGTAATCTCCTGAATATTTTTAAAATTTTATACTGTGCTTAATAAATTGTGTAACTATTTACTTCTATAGTGAGTATTAGAATTGCAAAGACATAGTTTTATTCAGACAAAAAATATGTCCAGTATATAGTGAAACAGAAGAATAAGGGTTGCGTTAGAACTGTTTTCACTGGTTCTGTTGGAATTTTACGCAATGACCCGGTAGTAAGCTGACACAGTGAGACACCTCACCAACATAGTTCCAAGGCAGCAAGCATAAGAAGTAGGAGTTGTAAGAGATGACAAATGACTAACTACTGCCACCCCCTTCCCAAGATGTTCTTTGTAACACACAAGCACACAATTATACACACACATACACATACATAAACACAAGCACTCACATACATTCACACACACACACACACACACACACACACACGCACACACACACACAAATACAAGCATACATACCTTAGAACCATGAAAAGGATTTTCTGAGGCTAAGACACAAAATAAAGTTTATCCACTCTTTTGCTTTTTATCATTTGTAGGCAAGACGCATACTGACAATGAAAGTAAAATTAAAAATTGTTCTAAATAACAAAAATCAAAGAAAAAAGAATATGTAATGGACATCGGTAGATGAAAACACTTTCATTGGATTAAATACAAAGTTAATTTAGAAGTCAACAATAGAAATTGGTATTATTATTTGGTTTCAGATGACAAAATTAAGTCCAACAACATAAAAATTTAGCCTGAAAAAGTTTAATTTTATTCTTTTAATGGCCAGAAAGCCAATTTATATATTTGTGTTTCCTACAAGTGTATGAAGACATACTGTCAAGCCTGATATTATATTGTAATAAATTTATTCTAACAATTACTTATTAAATACCCACTGTTAGGATACAGTACTTTGTTTTAGGGGACATAAACAGACCTGGCATTTTAAGTTTTTAGCTATGGTAGGTTTAACTAGAGAAGGTGCAATGGTTATACTTTAAAAAGAATAATGGTATGTAGGTGATCAGATTCTGAAAGAAAATGAAGAATTAAGAAGACAACAAAAGACCCCTGAATTCATGCACCCACAGAAGCTTAAGCCTACACAAGATTAATGCAGCCACCATTCCATAATGGGTATGGGAATGACTCTCAGGCTTCCCCCAGTTCTAAGGAGCAATTGGAAGCTAATGGTTGATGTGGGAGCATAATTGTTTTCAGTGATGTAGGCATTGGCAAGCTGCCCATGAACAAGTAAATAATCCTCAACCTATGCTAATGTAACCAAGTTTAGTTTAAGGCAATGAAATACCAAAAGAAGAAAAAAGAAAGAAAGACATCATAAAAATAGAAGGGAGAAGAAGTAATTCATTGGGAGTAGGAGGGAAAGGGGTTAATATGATCAAACTATATGACATACATGTGTGAAGCTGTCAATGAACATATAAAATATTTTGAAAAAGACAAGAACCCACATAATAATACAAAACGTTTGAAACCACAAGTTCACATACAGAAGAGTTAACCAAATACTGGAAGAACTTAGAGACAGAAAAGACACTGAATTGACTATGAGGGTCAACCAAGGCTGGGTTTCAGGAGAACAGGTTCTGCCAATATGACATCCTTTACTACTTATTTCACTAAAAAATCATTAAAACAATGAGTTACCAGACATCTTGGAGAATACTGTTTACAATTGGTGTCTAGGTATAATTCTCTGAACATTTGCTATCACCTTTTTACACTTAATCGAATTTTAGCTTCTACAATTAGATAGTTGTGGCTATCCCCAATTTTCTGTAAGTAATCCAAATGATCAATTGGGGCTCCATATTTCTTGATATGATGATCAATCCTATACATAGGACTTTTCCCTACCTCTTTTGTCATTTGTCCCTCTTCATCAGGGATGTTTAGGCTAGGTTGCAGGCAGACTCTGTTTCTTAAAGTATACAATAAGCATACTCAGCAGTGCCTTTGAAGATTGTGATCACTCTCCTCAGTTAGCAGGTTCAGTACCTTCCCTTGAGATTGGTTGTATTGGACTGTATTTATTGTCTAGAAGTGATGAGGAATTCTCTATATTTACCAGTCCCATTGTTTTCTTATTTGTAGTCTTTGGGAAATTATTAAGTAAGTTAGGAGTATAACATTCTGAGAGTATGGAGGAGTGAGGATGAGAGCTGCCAGATTTCTGTTCCTGTCCTCTCCTGTAAAATTTCTTCTCTACTTTAGCTAACACTGCTTGTTTGACTCAAAGCTTTGTCAGGTCACTTGGCTTAGGAGCAATTAGGGCATGACCAGTTAGTACACCAACCACTAGCAGTATTGGTGATCTTTGAGGAATAAACTTGTAGGATCCTGGGCTTTGTTGCCCTTTTCTTTCATTTTGCACACAACAAATTCATTTGTTATGTCTTGTGCTATTACACATCCAGTCTTGCTGAATGTGATGATACGTTCAGGCATGTTGATGATAATGCATGATAAATCTGTTTAACAACGGTAACCAGGAGACAGAAGTTGCAGATATTGAGCAACACAAAGCATTGTCTTAGCAGGAACTTGCACAATCTTCAATCGAAGCAAAAACCCCTAAGATCCATTAAAGAGAACAGGTAAGATTTGAAAGTCTAGCATTTTTTGAAACTGGAACGCATGCTTTTGAGAGTACTGAGTAAAGCCTATGGGGAAAACAGGTACATTCCTCATATTAGTATAGAAAAAGAATATTAATATTCTCATTATTTTCTATTCTTTCTTTAGTACTATACAGAAGACTGTTTCATTGGCTATATATAATTTTTTTGTAAATAATTATATGAATATTTCTAATTGATTCTCATCCTGAGTACAGGTATTATTGACACGAGAATAAATTTCCTCACTGGTAACATTTTCGGTCCTGTATGAAGCTATCCCTCCCTGGTCCTCATCAAACGCAGGGATTTCCCATTTTTATGATCTTCATCCATTTCTCAAGTGTGTGCTAATAAGTTCTGTATTTTGACTGAAGATGTGTGTAATATTTCTTTATAGAAAACACTTGCACTTATTTGTTTGGGATGTTCTGGACTTCAGCTTAGGATTAGCCTGACAAGAATGATAGATGGCAGTTGTCAGTCTGGAATAAAACAGGCATGTCTTTCTATAAGACACCTGCTTCTGTTTTTATTTTTTTTACAAGCTCTATCAAGAACAAAGTTTTCAGGGAATTGTCAAGGACTGCTGCTGTCAAGCTGCAGAGTTCAGGGGATTTGTGGTTCTAATATTCTCACGCTCATCATCAAACTGTTGACATGGTAGATCTCATTATCTCACCCATTCCCATTAGAGCTTGGATTTTAGGGCAGAGAGCTGTTGAATATAAGCATTACACCTTCTTACAGGTCTCTCAGGTACTGGGTCTGATATTGCGAGCATTCTGTAAAAAATTGGAGTTTTCTTAAGGCTTACCATAGACTCCCCCAACCCCCGGTTGACTCACCGAGGAACTTGACAGACCCATTTGACATGTATAGATTTTATCTTTCACAAACCAAAGAAAGCATCCTTTATTCTATTCAGACAGAGTTTATGTAGCTTTGTTGTTAAAACTAAATTAAACTTGGGCTATAAAAATAAATTCTGGAAAGAGAGAATGAACAAAACAAAGAAACAAAGAATAATAGAAAAAAGAAAAAGAAAATTAAGAAAGTTAAAATATCTGGAAATAATTGTCACTTTGTACATTCATTCAATAGTCATTCAACTGGGGTGTTAAATTACACCAACCTTTCAACTTAAGTAAAAATAAAAATATTAAAGGCTGGGTTGACAAGATAGCTCAGCTGGTTAAGGTGCCTGCCTCCAATACTGGTAATCTGAGCTCAACCCCTAAAATCCATACGGTGGGAAGAGATTAGGCTAAACATTGTCATGTGACCTCCATATTCTTGCCAGGACATTATACTGCATGTGAGTGTGTTTGTGTGTATGTGCACACATACAAGAGTGAGCACACACACACACATATAGTGCGGGAGAGAGAGAAAAAGAGAACAAAATGAGTAAAAATACATTTGAAAGAATTATAAAGCCTTACTCAGTGAAGAACTGTCCAACAAACAGGAACTGAAGCTCTGGCTATGTAGTAGAATGAGGGAGGTAAATCCTGAAGTGATGGCAGGGGTAGGTGGGGAAACTGGAAAGAGGACATAGAAGATTGATAGGTAAAAGAGTTGATGGAGAAAGAAATGTTAAAGAAGAGTAGATGATGTAATTCTAGTAGGAAATTGGTGCAAGGTGGGACTGAGTGATGAAATTTGCTTTGCCCATGTTGAATGCTGGTAATGAGAATCCTCCATCAAGCTCAACACTTAGTAGGCTGACAAGAGTCAATGCGGAAGTAGCCATAGATGGGCATCTTCAAAAGAAGGGTTAAATAAAAATGGATATTTTAGTGTTAGTAATAAGAATTAAAATAGCTCTGTTCATTAAAGATCAAGATGAGTAAGATGTATTTATGATGAATATGTATCTATGGTAACTACTGGATGTAAGCATCTATCATTTTGAATGTGCCCATATATGACCTGGAAGAGTTACTTGCTAGGTTGGTGCATGTCAAAGACAATATTTATGCTACATTAAATAATAAGAAAATATGGCAAATAGTAGCTACACTTATAAAATGCCATGAAGTCCTTTTCTTTCTAATATTCTTATTATATAAACAAAAATCCAAATGTGTGTTTCATGAGATTTTTACATTATTTCAAAGTAGACAACAGAGTCATAGTTATTCCAATTTCTAAAAGGGTACCTAAAAGCCCAAACAAGTCTCATTATTGGCCAGAAGTGACAGAAAAAAATACATTTCAAAGATAAGGCTAGATGCCTGTATCAGATTCCTGACCTATCGCAATTTGCAGAAGACAACCTATTTCAAGATAATATTTTCTTACTTTCTGTGCTTACCTGATAATTGGAGCTATGACAATTATTCCTTCCTCTCTGGGAGATGTAGCACATTAAGAATGAACTGGAGTAATGGGGTGAATATAAGGAATTTTAGTTTAAATTTTAGTTTGTGCAGAGGCTTTGGTTAATATTCCAATATGCTTCTCTCCTGATGATGAATTTTATATAATAATGATTATCACTGTTGGAATTAATTTTCTATATGAGTGTACAGTAACCATTTCTTCTTACTGATTTGCATCTGTAGCAATTATAGGCTCTCAGTATTCACTTAATGAATGCATGCGTTGCTATTATCCATATAGTTTATGTGATATTTAGAAGTTTAGGGCATAAAAACTGTAAATGAAATCTATATAAACCACATTAAATTATGCTCTCAGTACTGAGAGATTCAATAATAGTTATTAAGAATTCTATATCTAAATAAAATGCTGCTTTTGCAGTCCTTAGGGTATCTTGGATTGTTTGTTTTTGTTTTGAGTGAAAATAATGGACTGGTCATGTCCCATCTACTCTGTACCTGGAAAAGCTTTTGATGAATATTTAGGTGAAGCCCCTGATAGCAGTATTATTTTGGGAGTTACTGCGTCTAAGGAACAGTAAATCTATGATACAAGCAGGCTTTATCTATCTTAGGGAAACATCAGAAAATACATGGAAGAGATCTAATTTATTTGGTGGAAAATTCTCTGAGACACACACAGCAGAATGATTTAGTTTGCCAGGGTTTGACACTGGATGCCTTTCTATAGAGACTAGAGAATTGTGCACCATAGCCAAATGTGTAGGAATCTGTATATAATATGTAGGGGAAGGTCACAAAGAGCTGAATAATATCCCTGGTGGTAACCATAGTTAACACATTGTCTGTGAGGTCCTTCAGTAAGTAGTCGGCAGTGATTGTAACTCTGAATTTCCCAAGTGGTTCTGTAGAAACATAGAGAGGATATTTCAGTGTTACTTTTTATATAACTTAAGGATTAACTTTAATAAATGCTTTACTGAGATTCTCTTCCTCAACCCATCTCCCTTGCCTGCTGAATCCTCTGGGGCACTCTGAGATCCAATGAGGGTCTACTGTACCCTGGACCTCCATTGTCTCAACAACTGTCTACCTGCCTCTACCTTATAATTCCTTTTAAGCCATATCCCCAGGAGGTCACCTGACTTCTGGGAGATTTGTACTGACAAGGACATTCAACAGAGGCATTTTACACCAGGATCTTCAAGATTAAGATCCCTCCCACACCTGCTACAACAGGAACATCCAGGGACAACCAGATGGGTAAAAGCCTATGAAAGAATACAATCAACAAGAGCCCTGGCAATATGGCAACTTCATAACAGCTATTCTCCTACAGCAAGTTCTGCAGATCCTAACACAATGACCTTAAATCCAATCTTATAAAGATGATAGTGGCATTTAAAGGAGAAATTAGTAAATCCCTTAAAGAAATGAAGGAAAATACAATCAAACAGGTAGAGGCCTTTAAAGAGAAAAAAAAAAATCACCCAAAGAAGTGCAGAAAAATACAAACAGGTAAAGGAAATAAATAAAAACAATCCAGGATGTGAAAACATAAATAAAAGGAAAACAAAAACAAAAATACTAATTGAGGAAATCCTGCAGAAGGAAAACCTAGGAAAGAGAACAGAAACCATAGACACAAATGTCACCAACAGAACACAAATGCTAGAAGAGAACATATCCAGCATAGAAGACATGACAAAAGAAATGGAAACATCTGTCAAAGAAAATGTTACATCTAAAATATTTCTCACTCAAAACATCCAGAAAATCTGGGATACCATGAAAAGCCCTAACCGAAAAATAATAAAAAGAGAAGAAGGTGATGACTTCCAGCTTCAAGGCCCAGAAAATACTTTCAACAATGTCTAGGAGAAAAATTTCTCAGCCTAAAGAAAGAGTTGTAACTAAATGAAAGAAGCTTACAGAACACTAATTAGACTAGACCAGAAAAGTAAATTTTGCAGCCAAATAATAATCAAAACACTACATCTACAGAACAAAGAAAGAATGTTAAAAGCAAAGAAAAAGAGGGTAGATAACATACAAAGGCCAGCCCATCAGAATTACACCAGTATTTCTCAAGAAAGACTCTAAAAGGTAGAAGGGACTGAACAGATATTTTGCAGCCCCTAAAAAGTACCACAGATCCTAACTTAGAAAGACTACTATACCCAGAATAACTCTCTATCACTATAGATGGAGAAAACAAGACATTTCAAGAAAAAAAATGCAAATTTCAACAAAATTTATTCACAAATACAGCCCTACAGAATGTATTAGAAGGAAAACATCACCCCAAGGAGTATAATGACATCCAAGAAAACAGAGGAAATAAGCAATTTTTTACTAGCATAAAGAAGGAACGCATATGCACACACCCACCACCACCACCACCACCATCAAAATAACAGAAATTAACAATCACTTGTCATTAAAATCTCTCAACGTGAATTGACTCAATTCCCCAATTAAAAGACACAGGCTTACAGAATAGATGCAAAAGCAGGATCCATCACTCTTTTGCATATTAGAAACACATGTCACCAATAAAGATAGATATTGCTTTAGAGTAAAAGGCTGGAAAGAAGTTTTCCAAGCAAAGAGCCCAAGAGGCAAGCTGGAGTAGCTATTCTAATATCTAATAAAATATATTTTCAGCCAGACTTAATCAAAAGAGATGGTGAAGAATAAATGAAAAATATACCAAGATAATGTCTTAAATCTGAACATCTATGTGCCAAATTGAAGGGTACCCAAATTTCTAAAAGAAACATTGCTAAAGCTTAACTCACACATGGAATGTCACACATTAATAATGGGAGACTTCAACTCTTCAATCTTACAAATGACCAGATCATTGAGACAGAATCTAAACAAAGAAATAACAAAATTAACAGAGGTTCTGAATCAAATGAACCTACAGATATCTAGAGAACATCTAATCTAAATACAAAAAAAAAAAAATGTACCTACTCTTTGCACCTCATATGACCTTATCCGAAACTGACCGTATAATCTGTCACAAGGCAAATATCAAAAGATACAAGAAAATTGAAATAATTCTGTGTATGTGATCAGACCACCACGGAGTAAAAAGCTGGACTTCAACAAAAACAAGAACACCAGAAAACTTACACACTCATAGAAGTAGTAAATGATCTCTGGGTCAGTCAAGAAATAAAGGAAAAAAATGAAAGACTTCCTATAATTCAGTGGAAATGAAAGTACAACATATCCAAATTTATGGGACTCTGAAATCAGTGTTAAGAGGAAAGCCATAGTACTAAGTGCCTCCACAATGAAATTAGAAAACCTTCATACTAGCAATTTAAAAGTGCACCTGAAAACTCTAGAAAAAAAAAAAAAGGCAAGCACACCAAAGAGTAGAAAGAAGGAAATAATCAAAATCAGAGCTGATTCAATCAATTAGAAACAAAGTAAACAATACAAAACCAATGAAACCAAGATCTCGTTCTTTGAGAAAATCAATAAGATACACAAACTCTTGGCCAGACTAACAAAAAGTCAGAGATACAGTATCCAAATAAACAAAATAAGAAAAAGGGAGACATAAAAACAAATACTAAGAAATTTCAAGGAATCATTAGGTCTTACTTCAAAAACCTCCACTCCACAAAATTGGAAAATTAATGAAATGGGTGATTTCTAGAAAGATACCACTTAGCAAAGTTAAGTCAATATCAGATAAGCTATTTAAATACCCTTATTACCTCTAAAGAAATAGAGCCATCAAAAGTATTCCAACCAAAAAAGGCCTGGGGCCAGACAGTTTTAATATAGAATTCTATAAGACTTTCAAAGAAGAGGTAATACCAATAGTCCTCAAACTATTTCACAAAATAAAAACAGAAGGAACACTACCAAATTCAGTTTATTAAACCATGGCCACCATGATAGTTAAACAACTGAAAGACTCAACAAAGAAAGAGAATTTCAGAACAATCTCTCTTAAGAACATTGATGTACAAATACTCAGTAAAATACCTGCAAATTGAGTTCAGGAACACATCAAAAACATCATCTACCATGATCAGGTTGGCTTCATCTCAGTGATACAACTGTGGTTCAATAAATGAAAATCCATCAATGTAATACACCATATAAACAAACTAAAAGAAAAAAAAAAAACTATGGATGGCTATCTCATTAGAGACTGAAAATGCCTTTAACAAAATCCAATACCCCTTCATTTTAAAAGTTTTGGAGAGGTCAGTGATACAAGGTACATACCTAAAAATAATTAAATCAATATACAGCAAGCCAATAGACATAGAACTAAATAGAGAGAAACTTAAAGCAATTCCACTAAAATGATGAACAAGATAAGGCCCACTCTCTCCACATCTATTCAATATAGTACTTGAAAGAATAGCCAGAACAATAAGATGAATAAAGGACATAGGGGGGATACAAATTGGAAAGGAAGAAGTCTAAGTATGATTATGTCTGGATGATATGACAATATACATAAGCAACCAAAAAAATCTACCAGAGAACTCCTACAGCTGGTAAACACCTTCAGGAAAGCATTTAGATACAAAATTAACTCAAATAAATCAATAGCCCTCCTTTATACAAATGATAGCCAGGCTGGGAAAGAAATTTAGTCCAAATTTAGTCCAAAGGGAGGAAAGAACTAAAGAAGAAAGAAGAAGGAATGGTGTTTACCAAATGTATACAAAAATCAAGAACACCCTGATTTTACAGCCATTTATTTGGGGTTTTACTACTATAAAGAGAAACCATGACCAAGGCAACTCCTATAAGAATGACATTTAATTGGGGCTAAATTACAGGTTCAGAGGTTCAGTCCAGTATCATCAAGGCAGGAGCATGCAGTATTTAGGCAAACATTTGGCTGGAGATGCTGAGAGTTTTGCCTCTTGTTCAGAAGGTAGCTAGCAGAAGGCTGGCTTCCAGGCAGCTAATAAGAGTATTAAAGTAGTAACACACCTATTCCAACAAGGCTACATGTCTTAATAGTGCCACTCCTTGGGTTACACAAACCATAACAGCCACAAACCAAAAGATTAGCACAGGTTAGATAAAGAGATGTAGGAAGGAAGGAAGAGGAGAGAGGAAATGTGGGAATTAACAAGAGGAAATGGAAGACAAAGAGTGGTGAAAAAAAAACTAAGAATGCTCACATTACTGTGACAGTAAATTTTCTTAACATTTAAAACCTCAGATATGAAAATCCATCATCACTGGATGGTGATCAAGGTGTGGAAAGGAAATGTGTTTTCTGGGTCACTTGTTAGGTAGCATAAGGGGGTAGGGTGTGTGGATTGGGAGTGGCTTTGCTTCCCCTGGCCTTTCTATCTTTCAGAAACTTCTAGTATTCATGCATGGCTCATGATTCTACCCTCCATCTGAGATTCAGCAATTACATCACTAGGTGATATGCACAAGCACTCCAGGATTTCTTTCAAAACAGTTTTCATGTCACCCAAGACCCTGATCCACCATTCTTAGTACAACTTCCAGCTTATAGTGGATATTACTGTGTAAATATCCACTATAAGCAAGAGACAGGTGAGGTATCTAATTCCAAATACACATTGGGCATGTCATCCTTTTAAAAAGAGTATCACTACGGTGGGGTTTTAAACTCTCAACTTGGTCTATCTGAATGTTCTAACACCAACTCTCTACCCTGTGCTCCAATTGAGTAGTAGTATTCTCCTGCATCTTTCTGTTTCTAGTTTTAGGGCTGGTGGCTTGTTCTGAGACTTTAATTTTCTGAAAGAGTTCTGTGTGTTGTTCAGTTTTATGTGTATGTGGGGGGGAGGGAGAAGGGAGGGAGTAGGAGAGGAAGAGGGAGAGGCACAGAGACAAGTACAGAGATAGAGACAGAAACAGACAGAAGCCAGTTGATTTTGTTTTTAAAACCCAAAGAAACTAAGACCAAGCATGCCTGACAATCATAAAGCAGTGGTTTTATTTATCTAATTCTATGATATTTTCCAGAAGGGTTTCTGCATTATTATAGCTAATGCAGTCTTTGCAGTGCACATGGATGGGTGCACTAAACAGTTGTTTATTGCCTCAGAACACGGATGAGAAAACTTAGAAATTAACATTTATTTTTTCATACTGGTTATTATTTTGTGACAAAGCACAACAATTGTGTACATTTTATCTTACATATCATGGTTATTTCCATTAGGTGGTATCTTGCCTCATTTGGCTGTGTCACTGTCATCCAATTCTTGAGACATATCTTAGGATAAAGAACGACTATCTACCAATTTGAAATTGCTTTGCCTTGTTCTATTTCTGCTCTGTGCCTTTGCCTTCATTAATCATGTCATATGATTCTGTCACTTTAAATAGCATCTGTGGGATAAAAGCAATATATCGCAGCTCACACTGTAACAGAAAACATTCTCCATTTTGCTCTGGGCTTTGGGAATTTTCTCCTTTACTAAACTCCAAAATACCTGTGTTAGGAATGTCCTGTGAATAAGTTCCTCGCTCGCTTTTCAGGTCAGGCAGATTAGTTCAGAATGTGTATTCAGGTATCATTAGCAGTTTATGATATGATTTTTCACTAATTAACATCACTAGGCTCAGAACTAAATTCATTACATCCTGTGGGAAAAAGTATTAGCTGCACTTTCCCAGGTCATAAAGAATGTCAGGTTCAAAGTCCCAATGGAAACTCAGGTCTTCCTCCTCTGAACTTAAGCAATTTTTTCCTTGTTTTGCCTTTACTGTCTTCTTCCTTTCCATATCTGTTATTTGCTCATTAGAAAGGAAAAGTGACTTTGATAACTGATAATCATGCCCTGTTTATTGATTAATGCTACTCTTGTTTCAGCTGGTTTATAGGACAAGATATTTATTTAGATGATTGTTTCTAAGTTTTTATTAAGGTATATTAATTATATGTTTTATTTTGGCATAATCGTATATGTATATGATGAACTTTAATCACCACCCTTTCTTCTTTGTATCCCTACTATCTCCTTTCTCTTTCCAATAATGTATTCCTTCTGCTTTCATTTTTTCCTTTTTAATGGTTTTTAATGGTGGTGTTGGTTAACTAAGGTCTTCAATCATGGTTACTTAGAGGTACATGACCAGGCAGACAATCACTGTCACTCCTCCAGAGACCATTAACTGTGTAAATCCCAGAAAGAACTGGAAGTGTGAGAGCTGTTCCCCATTCTATGATGTAATGTGAATGGTCCAATCTGGTATTAGATGTGGGTCTTGGACAGGTCATCACAGCTACTGAGAATTTAAATGTTTCACAGTGATGTCTTACCTAGAGAACAGTGTTCTATCTATTTCCCTGATTCCAGGTCTTACATCCTCTCTGCCCCATGGCCTAGGCTGCTCTCTGAGTTAGAGATGGGGTAATAGAGTTGTCTCTTTGGGGCCTGAGCACTGAGCAAATACTAACTTGCAGCAATCTGATCAAAATAACTTGGAGGAGAGACTGGTTTTACTGATATGTTGTTGGAAATTTATTAGTGCTGATCAAAGGAAAGCCAAAGGTGAAGGGATTTGTCATTGAGGAGGCTAGCCTCTGGGTTAGGTAGATGTACTGTATCTGGATCAGGAAGAGATGATTGACAGTGATTAAGTTGATTTCGGCTTTTTATTTGTTCTGGGTGTCCAGGTTGCTGCCCACATTCTGGGAAGTTCTCCTGTGATCCTTCTGTTGATGTCTACATTCTCTGTAGACACACACACACAGGGTTGTGACTCTGTGGTAATTATGACTTTGAATATAATGTCAATCAAGATAAAGCATAGTAGATCCCACCCTTGAGTAATAATATACCTCACAAGGTGACTCATGGAAGATTGTTATCAGGGTAGCCTTGCACTAACAGAATGAGTGCCCCACCCTTCTGACATCAGTTTTCTTGTGATTATGTCCTTTTTAATTTTTATTTGAGAATTGTGTGCTTTGATACAGTGTATCTTGGTATTACCTGCCCCCCAGTACTTTGTGTTTTAACTCTTTTATGAGCAATGCTAGTCCTGTCCTATTCTAAAGTCTGGGATCATAAACTCCTCACTCTAACCTTATTCTTGAATTACATAAGAGCTCTGATATGGCCACTCCCTCTCCCTGCTCATTCCACTATCCTAGTAAGTAATGAGGATGAGATAGAAAACCTGCCCTCCAACTTACAATACGGGAATACCAGGAGCGGTAATGAGGTGAACTGCATAAAACACTTGGAGCATAAGGAATGACATCAATTATTTCTGCCTATTAATCCCATGCAATGTAATTCTTGGCTTTATAA
The DNA here is from genome assembly GCF_011762505.2 of Arvicanthis niloticus. Taxonomy (NCBI): domain Eukaryota; kingdom Metazoa; phylum Chordata; class Mammalia; order Rodentia; family Muridae; genus Arvicanthis; species Arvicanthis niloticus. Next base: position 6,399,269 of record NC_133435.1, read on the forward strand.
TGTAGTTCTACACTGCAGTCTCTGGTGTTCAGTGACAACTGACTAAAACTGTTCTCAGTTCTACAGTGGTTCAGATCATATAAAGAAATAACTGCAGGAGGAATGAAGAGGCTTTCTGCAAATTGCTGTAACAGAGTCCAGAAAACTTACACCATATTGTTGGATGTTAAGCATGGAATGTTCATAGGTCCTGTTTCTTCAGTGAAGAAACAATTTTCCTTGATTTTTTTTTTTAAATGGTTGGGACTTACTTTCTAAGATTCAGAATTCCATGAAGAAAAACACTCCAAGGCATCTTAAATCTTGCTTGCCAACTGTTAAGACATGACACTGCCTGTCTTCATCCTTTCATTTCTTCAGTTTGTTTTGTTTATCATGTATTTCTACATGAGTGTGCAGTTTGCATGTGTGTGAGAACAGTTAAATGTGCATATGTGTGAATCATCTGTGCAGACCAAAGGTTAACATTTTATTTACCTAATATATTGAGGCAGTTTCTCTGATGGAACTCTGGACTCACTGACTTTCTTAGTCTAAGTAGTCAGCTTGCTCCAGGTATCCACTTATTCATCTGTTACAGGATGTGATTAGAGACAGGCCACCATGCCCAACAAGCATTTACATGGTTTCTAGGAAGCAAAATTCTGGACCCCACTCTTTCATTGAGAAGGCTTTACCTACTCAAACATCTCCATAGCCCCTCCTCAGGCTTTCTATATTTTAGGACATTGATACCTATTTTTTTAAATTTATGTCAATTTATTTCAGAAGTTTAAGTCTGTGAGGCACAGATTCAGCAACTTGTCATGGATATCAGGATGACATTTAACTTAAAACATAACTGACAGGCTGTGCTGATGAAGCCAAGTCATCAAACGCTGGCTTATGTGAGTACAGCCATTAAACATGAGTCTCAGATGTGAAGGCAGATACTTTTGATTGTAAGATGTAGACATTTGAGTTCTCAATTTTGTTTTGTTCTTATGCGGATAGTCTTTATTCACCAGTGCTCTGTACGGTTTTGATTCCTGATCAATTAATCTACTCTTATCTGTTTATACTATGTGTAAAGCAGTATCCTAAACTTGGTGTGAACACCCACACAGAACCTTGTGGGGCTATATATACATATGTATGTATGTATGTATGTATGTATGTATGTATGTATGTATGTGGCACATAGCATGACTTTTCCCCTACCTTAAAGAAAATAACAAACCCATCTACTACCAAAAGAGCATGTGTTTATATGTCTCATCCCCAAGGCCTTTAGAACCCAGAGTAGCATGTGAGCTGAAGCCAGACTCTTGCTCAGTAGCCTTAGCTGATGATGGTAGTATTGGCTTGGTTCTGGGTTTGGTCCCTGCGGACTAATGAAGAAGCCCTCTATTGACAGTCTTCATACTGGTGCTTCTTGTGAGGATATGTTGAATCACTGTGAAGTAAATCCTACCCAATCCTGCTTCCACCCAGTTTTCTGTTAATGGAGGTTATACTAGAGTCACAGTCTGCAGGTTTTCCCCAGCTTCTCTGTTCTGGACTCTGTTCTGCCTTCCACCGTACTGTGCTGGTAACCTTTAATGCTTTCTAATTCTATGCTAATGACTTGTATCTAGAGAATACAATTGAAGGCAGTGGGCCTCCTGCTAAGCCTTGTAGATTTCTTTGGCATTTATAAGCAATGAGTCACTAAAACTAGTTGCTCATGTTAAGACTATATCATCTGGACTATGTTAGACTGTCACTATGAAGCCTCATTTTGACTAGGCAGACTGGACTGAGATGATCACCAGCAAACCAGATCCATACATTGCTTCTACAATTTTCCTTTCCCTCTGTGTTAGGTAGTCTTTCTCATTCCCATACAAAATTCCTGACAATAGCAATTTAAGGGGAGAAGGAATAGGATTTTTTGACTCACAATTCCTCCATTGCAGGGAAGTCATGGCAGTGGGCACATTGTGGCCACAATGACTTCCTTGCAGTCATTCTAGAACATTGTACCAGGGGATGGTGCTGCCCACATTCAGGGTAGGTCTTTCCCCTTCAGTTGATTCCATCTAGAAACTTCCTCAAAGACTTCTCCATGATTGTTTCTATGATTATTCCAAACTCCATGAAATTAACAGTCATGATAATTAATCACCACAGTATCTCTAGAAATTTGTGTCTACAGTTCAAGACATGTTTTGTATCTGACCTTAGGTCCTGGGTGATATCTCTAACCATTGAACAGCCTAACCTTCTGAGCATACTTTATATACCTATTAGACTTCTAAGCCTCTTGGCAAAATTATCCAACTTAAGATCATGGCAGTCAATCACATTGTTACCCTATAAGCTGCAAGTTCATCTTACTTGTCCACAGCCTTTCAAATACTTCTATGCCTTTGCTCCATAAATTCAGCATTGAGGGCACTCAGAATCTGGTAAAAAAAATATATATATATATATATGTGTTTTCTTCTAATGTTGTTCTTGTAATTTATCCATCTAATTGTATGGTTAAATAACCAAAAACCATCTATATATAAATGATTATTTTGTTCACATAGTAAAGGGTAGAAGATTTTTAAAGATATTAAATTTCTGTAATCAAATCTACACTACAAGAAGTTTCAATTGAAGTTTGTGTGCAGACAAACCAGGTTTGGTGAAGACATTCTCTCCAACATTTTTCCAACTTTTCCTCTAATTACTGTCTGTAGGTATCCGATTTAAACATGAGGACAGTGAAGAGAATCTGCCTCCTTAAAAAATGTGGATTTCAATTTAACTTTATAAAATCTTGAGACTATATTATAAGCCAGTCTCCACACCTCAGTTTCCCCAGGTGAAGAATTTGCAGATAATTTTATTGAATTTCCAAAAAAAAATTGATACGTATTTAAGAACCTCAAAACATGAAAAGACAATTGCCAACATTGTATATAGTTTACTTTGAATCTCCACAAAAGCAAGGTCTTTTCTGGACACCAAGAAATTGTCAGCAAACAAAGAGAGCGGACAGAACTGAAAGAGATGACAGAGATAACTTTACCCACACTGCTCAGTGATTCACAACTCTCAAGTATACTATATAGTAGTAGTTTTTATAAATAAAAAAATAAACAAAAGTTTGCACTAAGAATGCAATTTTAAAATCCAAAAGAAATTAATTTAAAAAAAAATACTGGAGAGAAAAGTAAAGAAAAACTCAGAGTTGCAGCAATGTGGTGTCTTGCCTGAAAGTAAGGAAAAGCGTAAAATATAGAAAAATAGGAACACAGGGACACTAACTCAAGCATGCCATTTACTTCTTCAGCATGGTGTCTGTGACTCATAGATAATTTATAGCTCTATTTAATTAGCAAGTTAGACGCGAGAGTGCCAGCATCTGCCCATGCAGCTGAAAGCAGTAATCTCTGTACTGGGTGTTATTGATGATTATGGAAAAAAAAAACTTCCAATAGCAAGTGAAAGAGAATTTAGTTTTCTGCAGAGCTGTGGAGGGTGGAGATGAATCACAGAGCAGAATCTTTGGAGATTCAAACATGGCAAATAAATCTGTGGTCTGGAGAAGGAAGCCGCAGGCATACAGATGTTGTGATGGGAGGCACAGTGTGAAATATGAGGTAGTAGACTTCCAGCTTTGGTGTAAATGCGTGGGTCTTTACAGAGAAGGGTACTGAGCATATGTTTTCTATTCTACACTTATCCACGATAATCCAGGTGATGTCCTTATTTGTATGAAAGAGGTTATTTTTATGAATGAACACGTAAAGACACAACATCGTCTCTTTACACCGATTCCTTGACCACTAATCCAACATCTTTCTATTATGCTGGGAATCTTGGGTATGAATCTAGTGTCCATCATGAGAAGCTCTCTACGTTTTCTTAAAATTTCAGTTCTCATCTGTTGTATTCTTTGCAAATAAATGCTCTGAGGGAGATGGCCACAGGAAGAGTTGTTCAATCACAGCCCATCTATTCTCTGGGCATTATAACTTTTCTATTAATTCATAAAATCATTAAATATTCAATGTCTGCCTTATAAATTAGTAAGTGGAGGATATATAAATTTGTATTTCACTTTATAGTCCTAGCCATATGAGAGTGATTATTTTATTCATCATGCGAGGGGACAGTGCTTATGTGCACATATTTCAGAATAGCAGACCTTCCTGCCATGCTTGAAAATGGCCCTTTCCCAGAATATATGGAGGAAAGTGTTTTGCCAAAATTAAAGCTGTTAACTTTCTCTAAGTGAGAAAGATGGACAAGAACATTTTCTATTCTTCTGAAATGTTGAAAACATTTTAGCAGATTAAATGCTCTTTTACTTTCTGCCAGCTTTGCATAAAGATACCCAGTTCAGATGTTTTTAATCTCGACCTGTCATGTGTAAGTCTGTACCCATGCAGAAACCCTGGTAATATTTTATTTCCTAACCTCTTGGAGATGTCAAACATCATACAAGCTGGCTACTCCATTTCCTTATAGCTCACACTACTTTTACGTATCCTTCTGCAGATCTTTCCTCCCTATGTAAACAGTGTTAATGATGACAGTTTTTCAATGTGATGTTGGGGAGTTAAAGGCTACAACTCTTCAACCCTCAGAAAATGATTGTGTAACCATACTGTGAGTATTATAAATGCACCATTACATTTTGATGACATGCAACAGTCTTTATATGTAGAAGTTCATACCCTCATTGAACATTTAGTAAAAGATGCTGTGTACAGTCTGTGTGGGAGGGAAGGAAAAGATCTCAAAGTATAGCTTCCTGGGGTGGGGGAGAAAGGGAATCTTTGTTGTGATGTGTGAGAAATTTACTATGTCATTATTTTAAAAGTGCCATCTGGCCAAAAAAAAATCATTAAAACATAACAAGAAAAACTGGGTGGCTATAGGTCCAGGGATAGCTGTGGATGTACCCATAAGCACCTTGGAATGTGCTGATGACATAGCAATGAGACTAAAATTGTTGCTTTGATTTTTTTTTTTTAAGACAGGGCCTCATGTGTCCCATGCTGGCTTCTCACTCACTATGTTTAACTAAAGATGACTTAATCTTCTGAACCACCTGTCTTCCCCTCTTTTGTGCTATGACAGGAGGTGCACACTATCACACCCGGGTATAACAGCACTGGGAACTGAACCAAGGGCTTTGAACCAGCTAGACAAGCCCTCTACCAACTGAGTTTCACCCTTGCTTAATGAAATTCTATGTTCATGAATTTCTCAATACAATGAAATGTTGCAACATTTCTATCTTATAATTTTCTTGTAAAAAAATGGTTTGCTTAATCACAATGTCTGCAGAGTTGGCAAGTTAATAATTTTATTTATTTCCATCTCTGGGCCCTTCTTTTCTAGTTCCTTTGCCCTAAGTAGATTTTTTTTTCTTTCTTTTTTAACATTTATACTCATACCTATCTTTCTTCTTTCCTCTCTTGAACTGCCAGGTCTGTATTTTTACTTTCGTATTGTACTATTTTATTTCATTTTTATTCTAGCTCAAAATCAAAACTAAGTAAAAAATATAACAACACATCCGACCTTTCCAAGAGTGTTAATGATTCTCCCGTATGGATTTTTAGTGAGTTTCCAGCCACAGTGCCTCCATTTGACCTTCTCAAACCTTTTATTTAATAAGATGGAATGGAAAGCAAGAAGACAGTTATTCTGAGACTGGCCAGATATAATTGAAGCACATTTCTCTTTCTCTCTCCTTTTTATTAACCAAAAAGTATAGAAATGTTAAGTCCTTCAAATCATAAAATGTCTAAGAATAACTTCCTTCAAGAAGTTCAAACAGCTATCCCTTCTAGTAATGGCAAATGGAAGTGGATTTATGACAGAGCGAAGAGTGGCTGGTCCATGTTGAAAAGTTACAAGTTGTGTATGAGTACATATACACAACTTTTTAGAATTGAAATTTGATATAAGTTATTCTGGTACTGTAGAAAAGAAGTAGTTTTGATACTTCTAATATTAATTAAAATAAAATTACATGATTGTTTTTAGAATTGAAATTTGACATAAGTTATTCTGGTACTGTAGAAAAAAAGTAGTTTTGATACATCTAATATTAATTAAAATAAAATTACATGTTCTTCTTTCAATTTGACTAAGTATGTTTGCATTCTATGCACTTGCTCCTTTTCTGATTCTCTCAGGTGAATTGACTCACTTCCTTTGAAAACCTCCAAGATCTTGAGTTTTAGTAAAGCCACTTCTATCCCAGGGCACACGTGTGGAGGCAGTAGAAAAGCATGGCATCCAGCCCTCCTTTATCATTCACCTTGTTTGAGACTGGGCTGTTTGCTGTTTGCCCTTGAATTTGCCAGGTCCACTTTCATAATCTTTTCAAGTAATAACTTTATATCTATGATGTCTCTGCTCCAATTTGCTGTCTATATTTCAGCTGAAATAGGTTCCCCTAGTGAACAGTTTTTCATTAACTTAACAGCTCAAAACGTCTCCAGGGCCTCCTTTCCTGTTAAGACAAAGAGAATACATTTCTTCCCATCCCTGATGTAGCCACAGGCTCTGCTGTCCACACATGTTTGTGTCTTCATACAGCATCTGCCTTGTTCAGGCAGACCTGCACTGTTTCTGTACTTCCAGCATGGTGTCACTTCTTCTCTAGTTTACCTTCCTAGAGCTCTAGAAATTCTCTAGTCCCCTTTCACTGATGCCTATTATACTCACTGTAAAAATGTCAGGTAAAACAACAAAATACTATTCAGCTATTAAAAACAAGGACAACATGAATTTTTCAGGCAAAGGACAGAAATAGAAAATATCATTTTGAGTGTGTAAACCAGATCCAAAAGGACATAAATGGTATATTCTCACTGATAAGTGGATATTAGCCAAAAATTGCAGAATACCCATGATATACCTCACAAAGAATTTAAACAAGTCGGAAGACCCGAGTTAAGATGCTTGGATCCCACTTAGAAGTAGGAACAAAATAGTCATGAAGGGACTGGGTAGGAGAAGGGATGACAGGTAGGGAAAGAGGTAGAAAGGACCAGGTATGGAGCTATAGGAACAGGGACAGAAGAGTGGAGAGGGTGTAAATGGAAATGGAGTCCAGTTGAACTCCAATGCCTAGAAGTCAGACTCTAGAGACCAGCATCAGAGCGCAGATCTAACTTTATTGTTTATTACATAAGCTTATATATAGACTTTCAGCCAATTAAGGTATGTTTATATATTCAAGGACAAATCAGGATGCAACCTGTGTTGTTTAACAGAATCTTACTTGCCTGTCCATGAATCTGTAGGGGAGGGTCCAATACCCTGTGAAAATTTCCACCGAGGACAGGTAAAGCAGCCACCAGGCTGGCTTTGGGTCCTTTGTGTTGTCTCATAAGTATGCCTGGATCCATCACAGATGGTACACTGTGTATAGTGGATCAAGACTCTTTGAGGAGTCATAGGATCCTGTGTCACCTAGCTCTCCATCCCAAAACTTCTTCCACCAGGTTTATCTCCACATCCCCCACATGGGAAAAGATAGATGATAGGCCTCTGGGCCAAGAGAATGAAAAGAAATATGTACTTTTCATGGTCAACAGGGGTTGGGGGAGGGGATAGTCTATAAAAAGTTCCAGAGACCTGGGAGGCTCCTAGGAGTCAATGTGTGTGATCTTAATCAATATGCCCCACACTAGGGATATGGAACCTGAGGAAACCACTTCCAGGATTCAGACAGAATCCCCAATGGAGGGATGGGGGAAATCAACCCACCTACAATATTTTTTATCCAAAATTGGTCCTGTATAAAAGAAATGCAAGTACAAAATGGAAGAAAGACTGAAAGAATGGCTGACCAGTGACCCACAGAATTTGAGAACCATCGCATGGGTAAGCACCAATCTCTGGCACTATTAGTGATGCAGACAGGAGCCTGGTACAACTGTCCTCTGATAGGCTCTACCTGAGGCAGATGCAGATAACCATAGCCAAACACTGGACAGAAGTGGGGAACCACTATAATAGAGTTAGGGAAAAGATTGAGGGCCCTGAAGGTGATAACAACCCCACAGGAAGACCAACAGTACCAACTAACCTGGAATCCTCAGAGCTCCTAGAAGCTAAGATACCAACTAAAAAGTACAAACAGGCTGGTTCTGGACTTCAGCACAAATGTAGCAGAGGGCTGCTTTGTGGCCTCAGTGGTAAAGGATACTCCTAATCCTATGGGGACTTGGTGAACCTGGGTGTGAGAATACCTAGTGGGGTACCCTTTCAGAGGTGAAGGGGAGGGGGATAGAGGAGGAACCCTGTGTGGGGAACCAGAAGGAGAAGCTGTGTTTGGAATGTAAATAGATAAATATATATTAGATAGCGTCATGTTCTTTCAGGGTAAGCTTCTCTAATTTCAAAAATAAGGTCAGATCTTGCTGTGTTATCAATTTGCACATGGTACTTTTTCATGGAATTTGTCATACCTTGAAAACCTTCCTTTCACTGGGAACTTCCAAAATGTTTAAATGTAATTTAATTTCATAATAAATCTCCTATCATAATCATTGCTACCCGTGATGCTTTCTGTATTTTCTTTAACATCAAGCAGGTTATCAGTCACCTAAAAATATATTGAATGAATTAGTAAAATGAATAGGTGAGCCGTTTGTATTGTTACACTGTTGCATTTAATTATTCATTGCTCTCAGTATAATTATTTATTTGGGGAATCAATTCGAGAAGGTCTTCCATCCATTAACAAGGATGATTAATCTCAAAGAATTTCTTTCAGAGCAAAGCAATTATTTATTGTAGGGAAATACAGATGATGGCATCTCTACTTGATATGTCAATAGCAACTAAAATGTGCAGGTGTAACAGTAAAATGTCTTCTAAATATTACAATATATGAAATATCTATTAATATACATGAAGGCTATACATTACATTACATAAAGATAAACATTAGTTGATATATGCCTCTATTATATAATCATAAAGATGAACAAACGTGTACATCTAAAATTGGCTTCACGGGAGATGACAGTTTGGGAAGTCTTCATTGGTTTGGTAGCTCTTGTTCTTGGCATTTATTCAGGAAGTGTACTGGGATTAGAAGGACAAATACTTGGAATTGAGGTTTGGTCTGGTTTCTGTATTAAGCACAGTGCCTTTGAGAGAGTCATGCTTCTTATTTGTGAGTTAAGGAACTGAGCTATTAGATCTGCTATTCCCCTTTAGCTCTGTAACAGAATTTCTTTAGAGTATGATGACAGCTCTGTGCATGAGGTTTTCAAATAAATAGAAAGGAATTGGGAAATTTACAAAAGAAGGTGATTGGATGAGTTTCTGTCAAGTGCCACAACACAATGGCGTTGGAAAAGTTCACCTTTTATATCACTTCATGTTTGATAACTGAGAACTTTGGCAATTAGAGCAAATTATACCACTCCATTTAAGGATTAGAATTTTCTGAAATATGTGAAAATTAATGGTTGTGACAAATATAATAGAAGGTGAATGTTTACTTATCTTAGACTATGTGCATTGAGTTTTAGAAACTGTAACATGTAAGGATCAGATAATCAAAAACCAAGTAACATTATTCTTAAGAAGAAAATCTGGTTTTGTTAGATATTTGAAATGAGAGCCTTAGTAGGTGAATATAATCAAATTTCGAGTTTCTCAATAAAGTTGGCCAAACCAAAAAAGGAGTTTTTAATTTTTGAAAATCATAACATGGAAACTTTAGCACCACTAGGAAAAACAGAGGATGTAAACCTATTTTAAATTATTTTTGTTAAATCTATTTAACTTGATATGAATGAATATGTGGTCTCTCCTTCTATCATATAAATCTTGGGATCAGACTGGATCATTATGCATAGAGGAAGGTATTTTTACCTACTGATATATTGCTCATCTCTATCTGTAATTTTATAGTTTCAGTAGATATAAAGAGCTCTACAGATTTTTTTGGTTCTTCATACTTTCAGAGGATTATGGTAAAAAATTTACTCTAGATAAAGAGTTGTCATTTCTGTGGTCATTTACTCACATCCTCTTATGAACTTCTTTTCATTGACTATAGAGCATAAATGTGACACATTTCATTGTCATTAAGAATGTAGTGAAGCTTGGAGTGTGCCTCAGATTTTGATCGTTGTTAGCATTTATCTTCTTTTTTGAAGTCATGCATATAGGACACTTTTACTTTGCTCCTTAGGAGAAAGCTCAAGCTTGATATTATATATAGGTATTTGACAGTTGCACATACAATATAATGGTTGGACGTGAAGAGACGATTCACCAAAATAATGAGGACCTAGATAGTCAATAGTAATCTTAAAACAGTATAGCTAGAGAGAGTCATGTGGCAGCCAGGAACTAGAATTGAAGGTGTAAAATTTAATGCAATACGATAAGTGTTGTAAATAAAAAAATTATGCATATCATAGGCCTTACGTGGTAAGATACTGAACAGTGGTTGATAAGATCTGGGTTTTAATATGATACCTAGTTCAAGTGTATAGAAGTAAAATCATAAAATGGATGAAAACTCATAAAAATATTCACCATTTGGTGTATTTAAGAAAAACAAAAGGAACAAAAAAATAGTGCATTGGCTTTTTAATCATGCTTAAGGAGTAAGAAGTATAGACAAATACAAAATAAGGCTAAGATACTTAGCATATTATGTTAAGTATACATTATGATATACCTAAGCACTTATGTTGTCAACTCATTGGTCTATACATTTTTCTTCACGCTGTTTATGGCCAACATGTCCTTCTTTACAAAGAAGATGATAGAAGGAAGTTTTCAAACTATCAAATGTTGCATATTATATATTTATTCATAAATTTCAAAATACTGAATGATGCTAACACAATTGTTTTTTCTATATTGATAAGCAAACACACAGGTAGAAGGATGACCAATAGCCATGCTTGTCTCCTTTCTTTATGCCCATCTATCTTCATGAAATCTTTACTAATTACAGTCATGAGTAATTTTTCACTTTTTTATTGTTTGTTTGTTTTTGTTTTTTTTAGACAGGGTTTTTTTTCTGTGTAGCCCTGGTTATTGTGAAACTGACCTTGTAGATCAAGCTGGTCTCAAACTCTGAGATTTACCATCCTCTGCCTTCTCAATATTGTGATTAATGGTGTGTGCCAGTACCACCCAGTGAGAAAAATTTTATAAATAAAGTAAAATTGGGCACATGTTCAATAATGTGTAACACTGCATTGCTTGTGTATCTTAGTGCCATGTTCTCTAACTGTAATACAAGTCATCGGGCAACTGATTAAATAGACTTTTAGTAATGAATTCTTGAAATAACTTTAAAGATATTTGCTTTTCTACCTTACTTGAAATAGCTACTACACTGATACAAATACAGAGATAAAATTCATGTATAGTAAGGATTCCATCAGGTCTCATCTTGTACAAAGGTTTGTAGAGTTTTTTTTTTAAATCAGGATTTCATGGGAAAAGACAAATAGCATCTCATCCATGAGCTAGAACTGGCCTCAGATACAACTCATGGGTTCTCATCACTGCTCCCAATTAAACCTCCCCAGGAAGGATAAAAGAGGGGCAAAGAGTCTCATATTACACATTCTGAAGTTCCTAACTGGAAAGGCCCAAAGCAGACTTTGGATTTAATGGCTTCTCTGCCCTGACATGTAAGTACTGATGATTGTATCTCACATTAAGGAGATAGAGGCAGAAGGAGGCATTCCATGTTCTCTCCATGATGATTCATGACATCTTAGCAACACTTTTGTACCTTGAACTTTTCTTTCCTGTTCTGACAAAAGTAAAAAAAAGAAGAATGTGGTTGTTCTCCTGTGGGTTATGTCAGAGAGGCACACAGGTGGATTTCTTTTGCATCTGCTCAGTTTTCATTGGTTAAGTTGAAAACTACAATAACATGCAACATGCAATAACTGATCTTAATTTCGGTATTGTGCCTGAAATCCTATTCTATTTTTGTATGGATAAAATAAGCATTTACACTCTGCAGTGCAATAGAGCTATAGAAACCAAATGAATGCCACCAATAAAGAACTGAATCACTCAGAAGCTCTGAAATTTCTTCTGTAGTAAAATCCTCAAGACATTTTGTATTATTTTATTTAAAAGACTTTCTGGAGTTTTATGCCATTCACTAGAGCAATGAGCCATTCAGTTATTTGAGTATATGGTCTTTTCTTAGCCTGTTTTCAGTTGCTATCACAGAATATAGTAGACAAGGTAATTTGTAAAGAAGGGAGGCTGATTCAGACATTGCTTCTGTAGCTGAAAAGCCTGGCAATGCACACAGAGACATGTGGAAATGACCTTGGTGCTGTGTAACCCAAGAGCTTCTGACAGGTTAGCGGAGGGTGTTTAAGCAAGGTAAGTAGGGTGACTATTTCAGTAACTCAATCACAGCATAAGTAATGGCATCTTTAGTGAGGACATGAGTTATTAACAGAGACTCTGACCTCAAAACCACATATCTAACCACCTCTCCTTAATTTATTTCTCACAAACTGCTGCACTGGAAAATCTAAACTATAGCCACTTTGAACAATTCTAATACTTGCACAGAAGTTCCTTTCCTTTTTTTAGGTCAAAGTTTCATGTAGCTCAAGCTGGCTTGGAATTTGCCATGTACCTCACGATAATCTGGGACTTGATTCTTGTCTTCTATCTCTCAAGGTCTGGGAGTATACCTGTAGCCCATGGAAATTTTTTTTTATGTTAAAAAGTAACTGGAGAGCTTGATCGCAGGAATTCTAACATCACCAGGCTGACAGGTGAGTCCCCCTACCCCAATACCAGGCTGAACTGGGATACCCTCCTCCTCAGGGGCCCAGAGAACACAGGAACTCCTGCTCTGCCAGAGACATATCTCCTGTCTATCCCATAGCTGCAACCAGTAGCAGATCTTGTGCTCCAGCTTCCCCTACTCTGCACACACCTAGAGACAGCTTGACCCCAGGAGTTCTGAAACCATCAGACTCACGGTGAGTTCCCTGCCCCAAAATCTGGCCTAACAGGGATCCCTTTGCCTCCCAGGGCCCCAAAAGGGGCCCAGGGGGCACAGGACCACCCACCCAGGTATAGACAGTTTCCTTCAGGTCCAAAACTGCACCTGGTAGCAGATCTTGTGCTCCAGCTTCCCTATCCCACCTATACCCAGAGTCAGTTTGACTCCCAGGAGGTCTACCACAGCCAAGCTCATAGTTCATGTGCTCCAGAACCCCTCCCACCCTCAGAGAAAGCATGTCCCAAATCAGCCAAAGATAACCAGGCTCACAGGAGGTATAGGCACCAGAGACAGCAAGGCCAGTTAACTTCAAAGATAACCAGATGGCTATAAGCAAGCACAAGTTCATAAGCAACAGAAACCAATGCCATTTGGCAACATCAGAACCAAGTTCTCCCACCACAGTAAACTTTGGATATCCTAACACACCTGAAAAGCAGGACTCTCATCTAAAATCCCATCTCATTAAGAGGATAGATGACCTTAAGGAGGACACAAATAACTCCCTTAAAGGAGTACATTAGAACACAGGTAAACAGGTAGAAGACCTTAAAGAGGCAACAAATAAATCCCTTAAAGAAATACAAGAATATACCACCAAACAGGAGAAATAATTGAACAAAACCATCTAGGACATAGAAATGGAAGTAGATACAATAAAGAAATCACAAAGGGAGACTACCCTGGAGATAGAAAACCTAAGAAAGAGATCAGGAGTCACAGATGCAAGCATCATCAATACAATACAAGACACAGAAAAGAGAACCTTATACATAGAAGATACAATAGAAAACATTGACACAACAGTCAAAGATAATACAAAATGTAAACAGTTCCTAATCCAGAAAATTAAGGACACAATGAAAAGACTATACCTAAGAATAATAGGTATAGAAGAGAATAATGATTTTAACTTCAAATGGCCAGTAAACATCTTCAACAAAATTATAGAAGAAAACTTCCCTAACCTAAAAAAAAGAAATGTCCATACATATACAAGAAGCCTACAGAATGCTGAATAGATTGGAATAGAAAAGAAATTGCTCCTGTCACATAATGATCAAAACACCAAATGCACAATACAAAGAATTTTAAAACTGGTAAAGGAAGAAGATCAAGTAACAAAAGGGCAGAAATATCAGAATTATACCAGATTCTCAACAGAGACTCTAAAAGCTAGAAGATCATAGATAGTTGTGATAAAGACGCTAAGAGAACACAAATGCCAGCCTAGGTTACTATACTCAGCAAACCTCTCAATTATCATAGATGGAAAACCCAAGATATTCCATGACAAAACCAAATTTAAACAATATCTTTCTACCTATCCAGTCTTACAGAGGATATGCTCATGGATCAGTAGGATTAACATAGTAAAAATGGCCATCATACCAAAAACAATCTCCAGATTCAATGCCGTCCCCATCAATACCTGAACTCATTTCTTCACAGAGATAGAGAGAGCAATTCTCAAATCCATCTGAAATAATAAAAATCCCAGGATATTAAAAACTATTTTTAACTATAAAAGAACTGGAGGAATCACATAAATGCCTCTGTCCTCAAGGTGTACTACAGAGACACAGTGATACAAACCATGTGGTTTTGGTACAGAGACAGACAGACAATGGAATAGAACTGAACACCCAGAAATAAATCGACACACCCATGGTAACTTAATCTTGGACAAAGAAGCCAAAACCATACAGTGGAAAAACGAATACATTTCCAACAAATGGTGCTGGTTCAACTTGTAATCTGCATGTAGCAGAATGCAAATTGATCCACTTTCATCTCCTTTAAAGTCCAAGTGGATCAAGGACTTCCTCATAAAACCAGGTATGCTGAATTTAATAGAAGAGAAAGAAGGAAGGCACCTTAAACACACCAGCACAGGGAAATATTTTCTGAACAGAACACTAAGGGCTCAGGCTCCAAGATCCTCATCTGCCAAATGGAACCCCACAAAATTGAAAAGCTTCTGTAAGGCAAAGGACACTGTTAATAGGACAGGCTGCAAACTACAGATTGGGAAAAGATCTTTACCAACCCTACATCCATTAGAGGGCTAATATTCAATGTATACAAAGAACTCAAGAAGTTAGATTTCAGAGAACAAAGTAACTCAATTAAAATGAGGTACAGAGCTAAACAAAGAATTCTCAACTGAGGAACCTCAAATGGCCAAGAAGCACTGAAAGAAATGTTTAACATCTTTAGTCATCAGGCAAACACAAATCAACATGACCCTCAGATTCCACCTTATAGCAATCAGAACAGCTAAGATTAAAAAACTCAGGTGACAGCAGATGCCAGCAAAGATGTGGAGAAAGAGGACCATTCCACCATTGCTGGTGGGATTGTAAGCTAGTACAACCGCTTTGGAAATCAATCTGAAGGTTCCTCAGAAAACTGGAAATAGTTCTACTTGAGGACCCAGCTACACCACTACTGGGCATACAACCAACAGATGCTCCAACATATAACAAGGACAGGAACTTCACTATGTTCATAACAGCTTTAGTTATAATAGCCAGAAGTTGGAAACAAGCTAGATGTCCCTCAACAGAAGAATGGATACAGAAAATGCTGTACTTTTACACAATGGAATACTGATAAGCTATTAAAATGATGACTTCATGAATTTTTCAGGAATTGGATTGAACTACAAAATATTATCCTGAGTGAGGTAACTGTGACCCAAAAGAACACACATGGTATGTAATCATTGATAAGTGAATATTAGCCCAAAAGCTGAGAATACCCATTATACAACACACAAAACTTTTTGAGCTTAACAAAAAGAAAGACTAAAGTGTGGATACTTAAATTCTATATAGAAGGGAAAACAAAATAATCACAGGAGGAAAAGTGAGGGAGGGACCTGGGAGAAAGAAGGAGGAGGGATGAAAGGGAGAAGGATCAGATATTAGACAAAACAGAAGTACAGAGGGTCAGGAAATTGAATAGAAATATGTAGTAGTGGGGAGATATGGAATTGGCTGTAATAACTCGCAAGTCCTAAACGCATTGGAAGCAAGAGGCTCCCAGGACCCAACAGAAATGACTTTAAGGGAAATACCCAACAAAGGAGAAAGGGAACCTGTAGTGACCATCTCCCATAGATAAGCACGATTCCCAGTTGATTATTTCAAAATTTTTCACCCATAATTGCCTTGTCTAATGGAAATACAGGGATAAATAATGGAACAGAGGCTGAGGGAAAGGCCATCCAGAGATCTCCTCACCAGCAGACACCAAACCCTGACACTATTGCTGAAGCCAAGAAACACTAACAGGAGCCTGGTATAGCTATTCCCTGAGAGGTTTTACAGCTCCTGACTAAGACAGATGCAAATACTCACACCCAACCATTGGACTGAGCCCAGGGACCCCAATGGAAGAGCTAGGGGAAGGACTGAAGGAGCTGAAGGGAATTGCAACCCATTAGAAAATATCAATTAACTGGACCACCCAGAACTTCCAGGGAATAAACCACCAATCAAAGAGTATACATGGAATGATCCACAGCTTTAGATACATATGTAGCAGATAATAGCCTTATCTCACATCAGTGGAAGGGGAGCCCCTTGTTCTTGTGGAAGCTTGATGCCCCAGTGTAGGGTGATGCTAGAATGGTGAAGCAGGAGTGGGTGAGTGAGTGGAGGAGCACCGTCGTAGAGGCAAAGGGGAGGGAGGAGAGGAGGGATGGAAAGACTGGTTTGGAGAGGGAAAACCAGGAAGGGGGATATCATTTTCAATTTTCAATCTATCTATCTATCTATCTATCTATCTATCTATCTATCTATCTATGTATCTACACACACACACACACACACACACACATTCATATATAAAAGAATGAAACCAGAGTGTGGCTGCTTCAAACCAACTTTGATGGGGGAACAGAATAATCAAGGTAGGTAGAGGGAGGGGGGGACCTGAAATGGATAGAGAGAGAAGGGAAAAGGGGGAAAGATCAGGAGACAAAAGAGAAGTCCAGAGGGTCAGGAGAAGGAATAGCAATATGTAGCAGTGAGGGGTGGGGAACAGGGGGGTTGCCACTAGAAATTTCCAGATGCCAGAGAAAGTGTTAGCTTTGCTCATCTATGTCTTCACTTGTGACAAAGACCAATACGAAAAAATGACAGTTGAAAACAAAAGGATAGACATTGTGTGAGTTTATGAGTACTTGCATTCGAGTATGAGTGCATCCATGCGTGTATACATGCGTGTGTGTGTACGTGTGTGTGTGTGTGTGTGTGTGTGTGTGTGTGTGTGTGTGTTGGAACTTGAAAAGTAACAGGCCTGCTCTTGAATAAGAAAGAGTCTCATGTCTGACTACTGAGAGAGATCAGGACAATTATTGGTTTCTTCAAGGGAGAAGTCATTAGTGGAATCCTTTACATGCATTTTAAGTTCGCTTCTGATGTTCCCTGGGTTGCTTGGTGACATACTTTAGAAAATGTATCTAGAATGTGGTCAAACCTATGTTCAGAAAACTTACCATGAATGCTCTTCACTCTGCTATATAGGATACAGGAATAACATTTTTTACGAGGGAGGGGTATTGGGAGTGGTAGAGCAGTAGACAAGTGCAAACCAGGCCCATTAATAAAATGAGTCATGCTTTGAGATTCTCATTATTTATCTGCAATGGAGGTAAGGAAAGAGCTTCCACAGCTGTTGCTAAAGAAAACTTTGGGCTAAATAAGTGGTGTGAGGAGTAGTGTTTATAATGTGAAGGCAAGAGAGAATTTGTTAAGAGCCCCTTCACTCATGGCCTCAGAGGAACTTCCTATGATGGGTTTGCCAAAGGTATTTTGGTCACAGCTTACAATTCATTGGTTTGAGGCACCCTGCCATGGTTGAGGTCATTTTCTTTCCCCTCAGGTAACTGGTAATAACACTCTGCCTGTGTGTAGGAATCTGGTTCTTCTTAACATGTAGCTTTTGTGTGACTTAATATTGTAATGTTGTAAAACATGCTTTTCTTATACATCACATGAAAAAGACCAGTTATCCCTGACTTCCAAACAAATTTTGACAAGAATAAACATACTCTACGAGGTGACCTGACATGCAGTTTGCTTTGGTATTGAGATTTTGATCTATCAACATACCTCAAATCTATATTTTCTACTAACATACACTTGAGCTTATAAATCTATGTCTTATTTTTAGGTGCTTCACTTGCATTTGAGGAAAGAATGTATTTTTCTATTTGCTATGTCACTATCTTAGTAGGCATAGCTATGCAACGGAAACAAACCCAAAATTCATAACTGTAATTAGTTAACATCATGTCACAGTCTCTGTAGATGTGGCTATACTATGAAAAGAAATTCAAACTTTACATAACAGGAATTAATCTAGCAATTTCATCTTATTCATGTAGAAAATGGGATACTCCCATGTTTGTGTGATTTTCTTTTTTTTAATTGGATATTTTATTTACATTTCAAATAATCTCTTTTCCAGGTTTCCTCTCTGCAAACCCCCTATCCCATCCTCCTTCCCTTCTTGTATTAGGGTACTTCCCCACCCAATCTCACTTTACCATCCTGGCATTCCCCTACACTGGGGCATCGAGCCTTCACAGGACCAAGGGACTTTCTTCCCATTGATGCCCAACAAGGCTATCCTCTTCTACATTTGCAGCTGGAGCCATGGGTTCTTCTGTGTGCACTCTTTGGTTGGTGGTTTAGTCCCTGGGAGCTCTGGGGTGTCAGGTTGGTTGATATTGTTGTTCTTCCTATGGGGTTGCAAACCCCTTCAGATCCTTCAATTCTTTCTCTAACTCCTCTATTGGGGTTCCTGTACTCAGTTCAATGGTTGGCTGCAAGATTCCACATCTGTATTTGTCAGGCTCTTGCAGAGCCTCTCAGGTGACCTCCAGAAATCATAAAGAATGAGAATGAATCTCAATTATATGAAGCTAAAATTGACAGATGATAGATAGATAGATAGATAGATAGATACATAGATGATAGATAGATTGATAGATAGATAGATAAGGATACTACCCAACTCAAAAGAAAAAGTAGCTATCTATTGTCATGATCAAATTTTGGTAAGTGATGTGCATCTTTTCAATCCCATGTTTGAGTGTTAGAATGGTTGAAATCCAATGTGCACTGCTGTAAAATTGTAACTAGAATTAGTCTATTTCAAGCTGTTGGAGTGATGTGATAAAGAAATCAGATAAAGCTTCAAAACTCAAGTTTAATAGAAATAGCATTTCACACAATTAGGCTAACAATTGAGCAAGCTGCATCCTTTTTGCCAATTCCTAGCTCTGCCACCTCACGGGATTTCTTTATAGCCTATGGTTTCACATCCTTGTTGATATCTTGAATTAGTCAAGCATCTGTTACTCCCATGAAATCAGTGAGCTCTTCAATAGCCTTGTTTTCCTCCATGCAGTCACAGACTGATTATGTTTGTTTAGTTACATAGATGGGAAAGATTCTCCCTAATACTTTCTGCTATGTTTCTCATGTCGGTTTTATTCATGATGGGCATCTGTGAGGCAGTTTTTCAAATTCATCTATGGAGAGATAGACATTCGCCATGTTTCCATTTCCCCCCCTTTCACTTTTTTCCCCTTGAGAAAACTGTCACGTTCAAAACCAGGATATATTCTGGAACACAACTGAGCAATTTAATGGATGATCAGGACCTAAAGTTCTATTATCACATGGACTTGCATTCAGAGATGGGAACTAAAGGATATGTGGTAGTATATAGAGTCTGTGTCATAGACACGAACAGAGGAGTTGGCCATAGACTACCTCTAAGTACATGACTTCTCAACTAATAAGATCAAGAATTAATATCTATATAATACTTATTATATTGATATTAACATAAACAGAAAGTGCATAGCAGTTTTAAATCTTGTATACATCAATATGTAAAAATGACTCCAACCTTTATATATGTTTTACTTGATTTTAATAACTTAAATATGTAAAAACTTTTAACTAAAAATTAAATCTACTAAGTTCTAAATAACTGAGAAAAATTCTTGAAGGTGCTTTTATTTGTTTTAAGCACAAACACTTCAAACTTTAAAACAACAGAAGAATGCAAAAAAATTGGGTTAAAGTTTCATCTGATTGTCTAGTAAGGGTCCCTTGATGTCAATCTGTCTTGCTTTTTGCTGTATATGAACATGAAGAAGCTTGGAATTGTGAAATTACTCTAATGTTCTCTCCCTAAAGAGAACCAGAGGTAGCTTCCTCTAGAGCCAAACATGAGTAAGCACAGCCCAGGAGCATAAATTCAGGTCACCTTAAATACCATATCCCAATGTAACAACAGTGTGATGAAATTTTTATAGTTATAAGACAAATAAAGTCACAAATCAAAACACTTTTCAAATCCATTGGAGGAAATATTGGGTCATATTGAACAAAGAGGTCTATGCTGTGAGTTTCAGTGTGTTTGCACATACTAAAATATTGACTTATTACTTATAAAAAAATTAGGTCATACACACAAGAAAACACCTATTTATAGGGGAATACCATGATAATCTAGATATGAAACTGAAGTATTTTAACTATCCAGACTTATGAAATGCTTAACATTCATGTAGAGTTCCCCCCCCAGGAGTATTACTTAACACAGAACATAGAAATTAAGAATATAGTGATTATGTGAAAGATAACCTTAAGACAAAACTAAATATTATCTAATGTCTCTAAAACCCAGAAAAAACCATGAATACATTCAAGTCAATCAAAATGGCTATTTAAGAGGGTTAAAAAAAAAAAAGGGCAGAGTCTCCTGCTACCTGTCTGCACAGCTTCATCAGACTTGTGGATCCTAAACCATACTGATTAGCTTCCTTTCTCTCACACGTCTTCCTTGCTCCCTGATTCCTCTGTGGCAACGCTATCTGCCTTGAGCAGTTTGCTTTCCCTGATAGAACCCCATTCTCCCTCAACATGCCTTCCTACCTTCATCAAACCTGTAAATCCTGAACCATGCAAACCTGCAGATGCTGTACCATAGAGCTGAAGGGTACCCATTAGAGATCTACCACACTGGGACCACCAATGTCCACCCCGTAATAAATACCTTTCCAATATCTACTATAACAGTAACATCCAGGGACCACAGCCATCCAGATGGCTAAATGCCCTCAAAATAACATAATCAAGAAAACATAAGACAATATGACACCTTAAAAACACAACTACCCTACTACAGTAAGCCTTGAACACAACTGAAAAGCAATAAAATGACCATAAACCTAATCCTATAAAGATGAAGGAAACATTTAAAGAGAAAATGAATAAATACTTAAAAGAAATACAAGAAAATCCAACAGGTAAAGCTCTTTAATGAGGAAACAAACATATCTTTTAAAGAAAAACAAAATTAAACAGGTAAAGGAAAGAAAACTGTTCAAGATCTTAAAACAAAATAGAAAAAGGGAGAAGGATGAAGAGAAGGAGGAGGAGGGGGAAGAAGAAAAAAGAAGAAGGAGAGGGAGAGGGAGGGGAGAGGGGGAGGGGGAGGGAGAGGGAGAGGGAGAGAGGGAGAGAGAGAGAGGGAAAGGGAGGAGAGGGAGGAGTAGAGGGAGGAGGAGGAGGAGGAGGAGGAGGAGGAGAAGGAGAAGGAGAAGGAGAAGGAGAAGGAGAAGAAGAAGAAGAAAAAAAAAAAACACAAACTGAGTGAATCCTGGAAATAGAAAACCCATAGAAGAGAACAGGAACTACATATACAAACATCACTAAAAGAATACGATAGATGAAAAAAAGAATCTCCAGCATAGAGGATACAATAAAAGAAATTGATATATCAGTCAAAGAAAATGTTAGATCTAAAAAATTACTGTCACAAAACATTAAGGAAATCTGGAATACCATGAAAAGACCTAACCTAAGAACACTAGAAATATAAGACAGTTGAAGACTCCCAGCTGCAAGGCCCAAAAATTATTTTCAACAAAATCATAGAAGAAAATGTTCCCACCTTAAAAATAGATGCCTATTAACATAAAACAACTGGTTTATAGAACACCAATTAGAATGAACTAGAAAAAGAGATCTTCCCATCACATAATAATCAAAACATATGATCAACATAACAAAGAATATGAAAAGCAACAAAAGAACAAAACCAGGTACCATACAAAACAGACCTATCAGAATTACACCTGACTTCTCAAATGAGAAATTACAGACATACACCCCACCGCCACCACCACCACCACCACCAACAACAACAACCTAAAAAATAACAGGAATTAACAATCGCTGGTCATTAGTATCCCTCAACATCAATGGATTAAGTTCCCCCAGTAAAAAGACACAGGTTAACAGAATGGATGTAACAACAGGCTCCATCATTCTGCTGCATACAAGAAGCATGCCTCAGCAATAAAGATAGACATTATCTCAGAGTAAAGGGCTGAAAAGAAGTTATCCAAGCAAAGAACCTAAGAAGTAAACTGGAGTTTCTAATATCTAATAAAATAGATTTTCAACCAAAATTAATCAAAAGAGATGGATATTCATCAAAGGAAAAAATCTACAAAGATGATGCTTCAAATCTGAACATCTATGCCTCAAATTAAAGAGCAACCAAATGTGTAAAAGAAACATTGCTAAAGCTTAAAATGCACATTAAAACCCACACATAAATAGAGGAAGATTTTAACACCCCACTCTCACCAATCAGTAAGTCACCCAAAGAAAAACTAAATAGAGAAATAATAAAATTAAGTCACATTATAAATTAAATAAACCTAACAGATATCCATAGAATATTTCATCCAAATACAAATGAATATAACTTCTTTTCAGCACCTCATAGATCCTTCTCCAAAGTTGACCATTTAGTCAGTCTCAAAGCAGGCCTGAACAAATACAGGAAAATTGAAGTAACACCTTGCATCCTATCAGACCATCATGGATTAAAGCTGGAATTCAGCAACAACAGCAAGACAAGAAAGCCTACACACTCAAGGAAACTGAACAACTCTCTACTCAATAATCTCTGCATCCAAGAAGAAATAAAGAAATTAAAGACTTTCTAGAATTCAATGAAAATGACAGGACAACATACTCCAATTTAGGGGACACAATGAAAGCAGTGCTAAGTGGAAATTCGTAGCACTAAGAAGAGCCTACATAAAGAAATTATCGAAAGTTCTCATACTAGCAATGTATAAGTATTATCCAAAAGCTCTGAAACAAAACTAAACAAAACAAAAAGCGAAAACAAAAACAAAAGAAAAACAAATAAACAAACAAACAAAAAACCAAAAACAAACAGGGAAGCAGACTAAAAGGCAGGAAATAATCAAAATCAGGCTTGAATCAATCAGTTAGAAACAAAGAAAACAACACAAAGAATCCATGAAACCAAGAGTTGGCTTTTTGAGAAAATCAACAAGATAGACAAACCCTTAGACAAATTAACCAAAACTCAGAGGGACAGTATCCAAACAATGAAGTCTAATGAAATTCAAAGAATCAATCATTAGGTCATACTTCAAAAGCCTGTACTCCAGATGGCTAGACAATCTTAAATGAGATGGCCTATATCCTAGACAGATACCACTTACTAAATTAAATCAAGATCACACAAATGATTTAAACAACCCTTTAACACCTAAGGAAATTCAAATAGTCATCAAAACCTCCCAATCAAAAAAGCTCAGGGCCAGGTGATTTTAATTTAGAATTATATCAGACTTTCAAAAAAATAGCTAAAACCAATAATCTGCAAGCTATTTCACAAAATAGTAACAGAAGAAACCCTGTCAAACGCATTCTATGAGGACACAGTTACACATACCTAAACCACACAAGGAGTCAACAAAGAAAGAGACTTTTAGACTGATTTCTCTTATGAATACCAATGTGTAGGTCACAAGCCAAATTCAGGAACACATCAAAAACATCATGCACCATAATCAAATAGGCTTTATCTCATGGATGCAGGGATGGTTCAATAAACAAAGATCCATCAACATAATCCACCATATAAACAAACCAAAAGAAAAATCTCATCATTGTCTTTTAGAAGCTGAAAAGCCTTTGACAAAATCCAGAACCCCTTTATGTTAAAAGTTTTAGAGAGATCAGGAATACAAAGACACATACTTAAACATAATCAAAGCAATATACAGTAAGCCATAGCCAGCATCAAAGTAAATGGAGGGAAACTTAAAGCAATTCCACTAAAATCAGGAACAATACAAGGCTGCCCACTCTCCCTTATTTATTCAATATAGTAAGTGAAGTTCTAGCCAGAGCAGTAAGAACATTAAAGAAGATCAAGGGGATACAAATTGGAAAAGAAGAATTCAAAGTATCATTATTTTCAGATGATATGATTGTATACATAAGTGACCCAGACAATTCTACCAGAGAACTCCTACAGCTGAGAAACACCTTCAATAAAGTGGCTAGACAAAAAATTAACTAAGGGAGCCCTCCTTCACACAAGATAAAATGGCTGAAGAAGAAATAGACTTTACAATAGCCACCAATAATATAAAATATTTTAGTGTAACTCTAAGCAAGTAAGTGAAAGACTGGTATGACAAGAAAATCCAGTCTTTGAAGAAAGAAATTGAGAAAGATATCAGAAGATCCAAAGATTCCACAGGCTCATGGATTAGTACGTTAAGCATAGTGAATAAGATCATCTTGCCTCCGAAAGCAACGTACCGATTCAACACAATTACCATTGAAATTTCAACACAATTATTTACAGACTTTGAAAGAACAATTCTCAACTTTATAAGGAAAAATAAACCAAGAATAGCTAAAAATAATCTTGAACAATACAAGAACTTTCAAAGGCACTACTATCCCTTACCTGAAGCTGTACCATAGAGCAATAGTAATAAATAGTAATAAATAGTCCATGGTACTGGTATAAGAACAGATAAGCTGATTAATGAAATAGAATTGAAGACACGGAAATAAACACACACACACACACAGACACTTGATTTTTTACAAAGAAGGCAAAACCAAAAAATTGCTAAAAGAAAGCATCTTCAAGAAATGGTGCTGGTCTAACTGGATGTTTGCATATATCTCAACTCCTACTTGTGCAAAGGTGAACAGTCCTCTGAGGTGGAGTGAGGATGATTATAGGAAAGATG
Organism: Arvicanthis niloticus; assembly: GCF_011762505.2. Lineage (NCBI taxonomy): Eukaryota > Metazoa > Chordata > Mammalia > Rodentia > Muridae > Arvicanthis > Arvicanthis niloticus. Next base: position 6,424,420 of record NC_133435.1, read on the forward strand.
GAAAGAAGACTCTGAGACAAAAGTTAGAAATCAGAAGGGCTGCTCAGTGAATACTGTGGCAGCACCTAGTTTAATTCTCATAGCCTTTATATATTGTGGGAAACAAAGTCACAAGCTAGCATAAAAAATGCCTGATATACATTGGACATCTATACCCATCCAGAGGCATCCCTGTTCCTTTCTTCAAGATTAACAGAACATTCACACCTTTCTTGATCTTCAAGTGTATTCCTTCTCATCATTTCATGGGTCAGCTAGCCAAGAAATATGCCAGTAGACCCTGGCCTGTCTCAATTCTTCCTGACAGGGAAACTTTCACAGAAGCAAGCAAAATGGCTCTTGACACTCAACATAATCCCAGATACATTAAATCTAATAGAACAGAACAGTGGGGAATAGTCTTGAATGCATGGTATAGAAGACAACTTCCTGAACAAAACACCAATGGCTAAGGCTCTCAGATAATATAATTGGTACTTGGGACATAATGAAGCTGAAAAGCTGTTTTAAGGGAAAAAAAACACTGTTAATAGGACAAAAAATTACAGATTTGGAAATGATCTTCATCAACTGTACATCTGGCATGACTAATATCCAAAATTGTAAAACAAAACAAAACCAACAAAAAACTCAAGTAATTAGACACCAATAAACCCCTCCAAATTAAAAGTGGAGTCCAGAGCTAAACAGAGAATTCTCAACAGAGGAATAGTGAATGGGCGAGAAGTACTTAAAGAAATGTTCAAAGACCTTAGGCATCAGGAAAATGAAAATTAAAACAACTCTGATAATTTGTTTTACACTGGTTAGTATGACTAAGATAAAAAAAACTCAAGTCATAGCACGTGCTGGTAAGGATGTGGAATAAGGCGAACACTTCTCTATTGCTGTTTGAAGTGCAAACTTGTACAACCATATTGGAAATCAATGTGTCTTTTTCTCAGGAAACTGGGAAGATTTCTACCTCAAGACCCAGCTATACTATTGGGAATTTACCCAAAACATGCTTGACAATCCCATAAGAACACTTGTTCAATTATGTTCATGGAAGGTTTATTCATAATGGCCAGAAACCGAAACCAACCTGCATCTCCCTCAACTGAAGAACCGACAAAGAAAATGTGGTACACCTACAGAATGGAATACTATTCAGTTATTAAAAACAGAATCATCAGGGATACAAATATAAAAGAAAGAAGTCAAAATATCACTATTTGCAGGTGATATGACAGTATACTTAAATGACCCCAAAACTTTCACCAGAGAACTAAACCTGATAAAAAAAAACAAAAACAAACAAAAAAGAAAACAAAACAAAAAACAAAAAAAAAATTAGGGAAATGACACCCTTCACAATAGTCACAAATAATATAAAATTCCCTGGTTTGAATCTAACAAAGGAAGTGAAAGATCTATATGACAAGTACTGTAATTCTCTGAAGAAAGAAGTCAAAGAAGATCTCAGAAGGGGGAAAGATCTCCCATGCTCATGGATTGGCAGGATTAATATAGTAAAAATGGCCATCTTGCCAAAAGCAATCTACAGATTCAATAAAATCCCCATTAAAATCCCAACTCAATTCTTCACAGAGTTAGAAAGAGAAATTCTCAAATTCATTTGAAATAACAAAAACCTCAGAATAGCAAAAACTATTCTCAACAATAAAAGAACTTCTGGAGGAATCACCATCTCTGACCTCAAGCTGTTCTACAGAGTAATAATGATAAAAAAAAAAAAAAACAAAACAAAACTGCATGGTATTGATACAGAGACAGGCAGGAAGATTAATGGAATAGAATTGAAGACCCAGAAATGAACCCACACACCCATGGTCACTTGATCTTTGACAAAGGAGCTAAAACTGGCCAGTGGAAAAAGAACAGCATTTTCAACAAATAGTCTGGTTCAACTGGAGGACAAGATGTAGAAGAATGCAAATCAATCTATTCTAATCTCCTTGTACAAAGCTCAAGTCCAAGTGGATAAAGGACCTTCACATAAAATTAGATACACTGAAACTAATAGAAGAGAAGGTAGGGAAGAACCTTGAATACTTGGGCACAGGGGAAAAGTTCCTGAACAGAACATCAATGGCTTATGCCCTAAGATCAAGAATTAATAAATGGGACCTCATCAAATTGCAAAGCTTTTGTAAGGCAAAGGACACTGTCAATAGGACAAAATGGCAACCAACAGATTGGGAAAAGTTCTTTACAAATCTCACATCTGATAGAGGGCTAATATCCAATATATACAAAGAACTCAAGAAATTAGACTCCAGACAGCCAAATAACCCTATTAAAAATGGGGTATGGAGCTAAACAATGAATTCTTAACTGAAGAAACTCGAATGGCAGAGAAGAACCTAAGGAAATGTTCAGTCATCAGGGAAATGCAAATCAAAACAACCTTGAGATTCCACCTCACCCCAGTAAGAATGGCTAAGATCAAACACTCACGTAATAGTAGATGCTGTCGCTGTTGAGGATGTGGAGAAAGAGGAACACACCTCCATTATTGATGGGATTGCAAGATGGTGCAACCACTTTGAAAATCAGTCTGGTGGTTCCTCAGAAAATTGGACATAGCATTACCTGAGGACCCAGCTATACCACTCCTGGACATATACTCAGAAGATGCTCCAACATATAACAAGGACATATGCTCCACTATGTTCATAGCAGCCTTATTTATAATAATCAGAAGCTGGAAAAAACCCAGATGTGCTTCAACAGAGGAATGAATACAAAAATTGTGGTACATTTACAGAATGGAGTATTACTCAGCTATTAAAAGCAATTGAATTCAAGAAATTCTTAGGTAAATGGATGGAACTAGAAAATATTATCCTGAGTGAGGTAACCCAATTACAAAAGAACACACATGGTATTCATTCACTGATAATTGGATATTAGCCCAGAAGCTTGAAATACCCAAGACAATTCACAGACAACATGAAGCTCATGAAGAAGGAAGACCAAGCGTGGGTGCTTTGGTCCTTTTTAGAAGGAGTAAGAAAATACTCAAGGGAGCAAATAAGGAGACAAAGCATGGGACAGAAACTGAAGGAGGAACCGTCTGGTGACCATTCCACCTGGGTATCCATCCCATGTGCAGTCACCAAAGGCAGATGCTGATGTGGATATCAGGAAGTACATTCTGACAGGAGCCTGATATAGATGTCTCCTTAGAGGTCTGCCAGAGTCTGACATATTCAGAGGCAGATGCTCACAGTTAACCATTGAACTGATCATGGGGTTCCCAATGGAAGAGTTAGAGAGAAGAGTGGAGGAGCTGAAAGGGTTCGTGGCCCCATGAGGAGAGCAACAATACCAACCAACCAGAGCTCCCAGGGTCTAAACCACCAGCCTGGGAGCACATAGGGAGGCACATATGTAGGGGAGGATGGCCTTGTAGGCATAGGTAGGAAAAGAGATCCTTGGTCCCATGAAGGCTGGATGTCCAGTGTGAGGGAATTAGAGGGTGGGGTGGTGGGAGTGGGGTGGGTAGTTGGGGACACATCCTCATAGAGGCAGGAGGAGGGGGGATGGGATAGGGAGTTCCTAGGCATGGGGGGGCAGGGGAATGGGATAATGGGATAACATATGAAATGTAAATAAAATATCAAATAAAAAAACAGAATCATCATGAATTATGAAAGTAAATGGATGGAACTTGATAATACCATCCTGCCTAAAATAACCTTGACCCAAAAGGACAGGAGTCTAGCATGGCTGTCTTCTGAGAGGCTCCACCGAACAGCTGACCCAGAGAGATGCAGAGACTCACTGCCAAACAGTGTTTGGAGCTTGGGAACCCTTATGGAAGAAGAGTTGGAGGAAGGACTGATGGGCCGCAAAGGGGTCAGAAACTCCACACAAAAACCAACAAAGTAAATTAACCTGGAACTTTGGGGAACCACCAACCAAGGGTTGCTGGACCTAGCCCTTCCCACCCCCTGCACATATGTAGCAGATGTGCAGCTCAGACTTCATGTGAGTCCTGAACAATTGAAGTGGGGCTATCCCAGAAGCTGTTGGCTCTCTGTGGGACACGTTCTTCTAGCTGCTGTGTCAGGTCTTAGAGAAAGCAGGCAAGGTACTCAGCCCAGAAGAGAATTGATGTGCCAAATTGGTGGGATACCCAAGGGGTGGCTTACCCTTAAAGAGGAAAAGAAGAGGAAGGAGAGGGAAGGATAGTAGGAGGGGGTAACCTTGAATGGGGACAGCTATTGAGATGTAAGTTTTATATATATATAAACTATATATATATATATATATATATATATATATATATATATATTGTATATATGTGTGTGTGTGTATATACACACCTCTCTCTCTCTCTCTCTCTCTCTCTCTATATATATATATATATATATATATATATATATATATATATCAAAGAACAATGGTACTTATATCAAGATAACCTGCAAATTTTAAACGGAGGTAATCCCTCAGAATTCAGTGTCTGTTGGAAAGAAAAACATTTATTTTATTTTATTTATTTACATTTATTTTCTGGATTTTACTGAAGAGACATGAAAGGTAGCAAATTGTGGAAATGAATGTCAGAAAATGTTTCTGTTAATATCATTTTAAATATTCTAAAAACGTATTTAGAAAATCATTTAAGTTGTAGGGAAAGGAACCCTGGCTTTCCCATTAGCCCTTGATCACATTCCCTGGCAAGTTATGTTGGAATCCAGGGGGCCATGCATGGCTATTTATATGCAATTGCTCAGCAGGGAGACCAAAGGAAACACATGGCTGCAAGGGTTAGAGGTTGGTGAAGAAAGCTTTCTCTCCACATCATTCTGGAGTGTAGCTGTGACATGGTGGTTGCAGAAATGGTAGAAAACCAGTTGTTGTCTTTGGTAGTCTCAGTAACATAATTTTCTGAGGACATAGAGAACATACAGTGGGGAGAGTGCAGAGGCAGCAGGGGACTCTGGGGAATCATTAAACATGGCTCCATCAGTCACAGTTGGTGTATTCACTAGAATCTTTGCAGGAAGAGCTCATTCATCTTGTATGAAGGTTCATTTCTCTAAGGTTCATGGCGTCAATTACCTGGATGAGGCTTGCTTTTTGCATAAGTTAGAAGGACACCTTGTTGGGTAGCTGAAGACCGAGGGAAGTATGAAACAAACTCAGCTCATGTTTGACACTTCTATTGCTTAGTCTCATTTGATAATCTTGGTAGGACAAATATTTAAACACATAACTTGAGAATAAATTTTACATTTTTATAAACATCCACTTATCTCATTTTCCAATTCTAATACATCATCAAAACATGATTGAAAGGTACCCAGATTGATGCTGATATGGATATAGCTGTCAGACACTCATGTTTAAGCAGCACTGAAAAGGATGAGGAAATCAAAGGGCAGAAGAAAGGATTTATTCATTGTGGTTTGTCTCCAAAATACATCACTCTCAAGTAAGTAATAAGTATGAATCATGAGGATATGCTACAGAGAGTGAGAACAACTTTGAAACAGGGTGTTCCAGTTGTGAGTTATCTCATGTATGGATATCTGGACTGAGAAACTGACTATAAATATTTAACCTTAGAGACAGTCTTGAGAAGGAAAGGTACCTCTTACTTAATGATTTATATTCTGGGTATGAGAAAAAAAGCCAGAGAAATAGGTAGAAATGTATCTTCCAAAATGTAGAACTATAAAAACATAGGCGAAGTTTCACACGTTGTTTCTAAATTTGTCTCTTTGAGAAGACTACTCATTATCCCCCACTTTTGGCTCCTGAGGTTGCAAATAAGATCAATATAGTGTAACATAACATTGTAGAAATTACATTTTTCAGATAAGGAAATTATATAAGCCATAACATTAATCATTGACTTTCTTTATAAATGTGTAACATGCTTTCTATAGCTATGAATGCTAAGAATTTATCTTGCAAACATTATAGTATCATTCCATGCTAAGTTTGTCAGGGATGTCTGGTATTTTGCTTGTCTGTTGCTATTTTAAGATTGGCTATGTAAAGTTACAGATAACCATGAACACTGTGGGTCAGTCTATGTAAAAATGTGTCTATTTTGCTTTCATGTGTCAACTGAATTTTCAGAGCAAAGTCCTAACAGAAACTAATTCATTGAACTGTCAAAATGTCATTCTACGAATTATTGAACAAAATATCCCAGTCCAGGCCCACTAATCACATAATTTAAAACAGCGAGACACTAAGGGTCTCTGGTACACACAGTGGTATATGTTAATGCAATTGTGTACTTACAGCTTGACTGATAACTGCTTGTATTTCCTCTCTTTTTTGAGTTTGTGTATATGTGATGTATGCATGTATGTGGTTTTGTATGTGTGTATATGTGTGTGTATGTGTTTATCTGTGAGTGTGTATGATGTGTGTGTATAAAGGCGGGATACAGAAGATGGCATTTGGGTTTTCTGCTCTACTTTTTGTTTCTCATGGTCTCTCACTGATTATGGAGCTAGGCTATGTTTGCAAACCCCAATGATAACATTCCCTCTGGAACTGGAGTTTCTGGCTGTTTTTTACATTGCTTTTTACATGGGTTCTGGGGATTCAAAGCCAGACCTTCCAGCTTGGGCACCAAGTGATCATACATGCTTTGCGACTTTCTTGGATCATATCCATCTCTTTTCATCCAAAATTCAATGACTTTACACTAGCTTAAAACAGTGTTTTGCCAAAGACAACGGGACACCATAAGTTAGGAATTATTTTGAGCTCTACTTATTCTATACACACCTGCATGCATTTTTGGAAGACAGCTACTGATTCATAAATCTCCAGTGGGTAATTTGTATACAGTAAGATCAGTTGAAAAACTAACATTCACACCAAGTTTGAAATGATCTGTCTTCTTGACAAGATAAGTTTTTTATGTCACATTATAAAATTGAGGACACAACCAACTTGGAGGATAATCTGTGTGTTTTTTTTTTTTAAAGAGAGTTTTCTCTTTCAAACTGTAGTCATTAAGATTTTCTAAGACACCTAATTGTCATGTAAAAGCATTAAGCTTGACTGTAAAGACAGTAATTGGTATTTACTACTTTTACCTTTTTGACATCAAAGGAGCTTCTTGGTGCTTTATGTTTGTGTATCTAGAATAATTTTCATACAGGAGGTATAATCTAGTCAGCCTATTACTTTGGTGACAATGCAATTTGTTTCTAATTCATCATGCCTTGTGAATTTTTATGATCGGATGTGTGATTGGAAGATGTTTCCTTTGAAAGAAATAAGAGAGCTCATACTCTATTTGCATTCATTCCCTGCCTTTATGCTGCACTTCTAAGTTTGGCTGTCATTCACAAACTTTTTAAGGCCACTGGCAATACTTAATAGAATGGGAATACTCTCACAACAATCAAGATTGAAATGTCTTCCAATTTAATTGGAAATCATGTCGCTTCTGTTCTACATAATAATACTAGCACAATATACCACTTTAATTGATTGAGAAGAAAACAGCCCCTTTCTATGTGTTGAGTGATAGTCAACTTGATCCTAAATTAAATCTGAGTGTGTGTTTCTGGGTCAAGTCTAACAGCTTAAGCTCCAACTTTATAATCTCATTAGGTAAATTGATGGAGTGATTTTAAATTTAATAGTATCTCAAAAATATACATAAGGTGGTTACTATTATTTGTATAACGCTGTATTGATTCTCTGCATATGAGAGTATATAATGCCTTGAACTTTTTATTTAAAAGCACAAAATTCTAATTAAAGAGAATTATTAGAGTCCTTCAGAGAAACAAAAAAGTTGAATAAGTGAATTTTGACAAACTGAAAGAGACAAAGAGAGACCCTTGCATCCTCAACCTGGCAAGGGCAAAGCTTCCCAGGTTCCCTGGCAAGTTGCACAGTATCTGCTGGCAGAATTCTCATTTCTGGTCAAGTCAGTCTTTTGCTATTTGTGCCATCAATTGATTGGATAAAACTCACTTACAGAATGAGAGAGAAGCTGGTTTATTAAAATCTACCAATTGAAATGTTATTCTCATCTTTAAAAATATGTTGATGGAGCCAGTAGAATACTAGTGGCCTGCACATCTGGGCACAGTAGCCTAGCTTAGTTGATGATAAAATTAATACTCACAGAAAGCAAGAGCTTACCTAACAAGTTCCATTTCTGTAACTTTTCCAAATGATTAGAATTATATATTGTATATCAAAGCTTCTGACAATAAACTAGCTCACAGAATTGACTATTGGGGAATGCAGATTGGGAAAGTAGACTCTGAGTTTGTTCTTGGGACATTGGTACATTGTATTATAAGAATGAGGCTAAGTATATCCTAGTTAGAATAAATGGCAACAGGGAATGTCTGGGTCTTCATGGATTACTAAACCCACACTACCTGGTGAAACTCGAGAGTCACAGGGAAGAGGACCTGCCAACACTGGAAGAAGAGATCAATTTGAATTTGGTGGCAAAATCATATTCCACTTCCTGCTAACATGAATTCCCTTTGACATCAGGAGAATACTTTCAGTTCACTCATTTGGAAAGTGTCCATTTAGTAATATGGATAGGTTTACCTTGAAGGACAATAGGATTACAGAACAAATTTACTTTTTCATAGCAAAAGAGACACTATTAGCTCATCTCAAAACTAGCATTACTCAAACTGTGAACATATCAAAGAAAAAAATTTTAATTTCTAGATCATTGCTGCATTCATTAAAATAATAAAAGTATTTTATCACTTCAGGAATCATGCGATGTCACAGTACTGAAGGAAAAGCAAAAGAAAGAATTGGCATTCATGAAGTCCATAAAGAAATTATATCTACAACATGCACAACATCACATAGTTAAATCGATTGGTAAACTTCAAGCTCTGAAGCATAATTTCATCCTTGACTAAATACTGGGTGCCTCCATTATGATCAACAACTAACAGAAGGAAGCCACTGATATAGTCTTATATTCCCTTTCTCTACACATTCATATTAAAGTAAATTCCATGGCATTTTCTTTGTTGCCTCTTTTCCAGTAAGAGTTTCAAAGGTATTATCCAAAATCCAAAAATGTCTTCAATCTAAAATGTCTTATTATGAGGTTAAATCTAATGAAAACTTGGGAAGCCTGACATTGACTTAGTACCCAACCATGGTCATGGGCATAACACACTGTCAGGGATGTGTTTTTAAAAGCCAAGTAGCATGTTTCTGAGTCAGAGCCTTTGGAAAGAAGTTGTCTCAGACACCAAGGCAATAGCATTTAGATACTGCAAAGGTTCAATAATGTGTGAAGGAAATGCATCACAATACCTTCCGGTCAGACAGATGTGTATTCCCTGAAATCATGGTATGTGAGAAACTTCAGCCTTCTGGGATAGCAACATGCAAAAACAATTTTAATTGCTCCCCATGGAGCTTAGTGCAGAAAGGAGTACCTCATGCATTTGGAGGTTTCTCTTTTGACAGTGTGGTCTACTACAGACATAGGTGGGAATTTAAAATTCCTCCTGCTTGCACCTGTTCTATGGTTAACATAGGACTTGCAAAGAACAGTGCATGGAACTTCTGTTCCATCATGTATGTATACATGTTTGTATGAATGTATGTATGTATGTATGTATGTATGTATGTATGTATGTATGTAGGTAGGTAGGTAAATGCATCAATGCCAATGTTTGAAAGACATTGATGCATTTACCTACCTACCTACCTTCCTTCATACCTACCTACATACCTACCTACCTACATATACACATATATCCTTTCTCTTTCTGTATATATTTCTAATCTAGATGACTGTAGCTGTTAGTGTCACACACAACCTATGTGGAGATGTATATTTTTACATGTCTAATTCATTGAGTCTCTTATCTCTGTGGTGGAATTGTCACTCATTTGAATTGTTTTCTTCTTTATGGGAATGGAGAATTTACTATGGAAAATGAGGTTAATAACAATACCTCTCATGAGAAGAATATAGTTTAAGTGATGGCTCAAATTCTTGTTATTCTGAGTTTTCTAACGAATTTAATAGTATCCAACATTATGACTTTAAATGAAGAACCAATGTGTTTCTGTTCTCACTACAGTTGTTATGTTTGACTTATCTTCCTAATTTCATTGTTGTGGGAAATCAGATAAATGACAGAAATACCTGGGTTTGTGACTGACTATGAAAGACACTACCTAAACTGTGATGAAGCACGGCCAGCTTTAGGCAGCTGGTGTTGCTGTTGAGATATCAAAAGCCTGACATAGAGACTGAAATTGTATATAGTTCTTAAAAGGAAGGTTCTCTGTTTTGAGAATATTCAGGTGGTACTAAATGAAATATCCTTCCATCTTTCATTTAGTTTGTAAACTAGGGTGAGGATATTGTTTGAGAATTTAAACTGGTCTATTTTAAATATGTATTGGAGTCTAGATGAACAAGTCCTTAGGGAAGGCAGACAAAGACACTTGATTTTCTGAAGTTAGATCCACAACCCACAAGGTTCTATCCTATTTCTCAATAATTTTAGATTCGGGAGTTTTAAATGATAGCACTAACAGACAATGAATGTTTGCCTGCCCAGCGCTAGACTATCCAGTATTGCTCCATGATGGAATAGATGATTAATGTATTTAGCTGTCTCTCAAAGTCTGAGAATCCAGTAATTCACTTTATACTCCTTAGAGGCAATAGATCACATATGGAAGGTTGTAACTGGACCTTGGTTACTTTATTTGGTTTGTTTATCTACCAATCTTCTCCACTCTTCCAAACTCCTAGCACTAGGTAGAGAGAAAAAAGGTTTGAAGGGCAAGCAAGCATCACTATAGCTAGCCTACTTCCAGTTAATTAGGGGCATTCAGTTCCATGGGACAAGTCAATTTCTTCTACCTAACATAAAACAGGGCAACAGCAGGGGAAATTTGAAGGAATCTCAGTGAGTATACAGTATTGATAGTGTCACAGAAAACAGAGACCTCAAATCAGAGCAATGACTTATTGCAATGAACATTTGCAAGCAAAGATGTGGCTACAGACGGACCCTGTGACATACTACAGCTTCCACAATGAGACGTTTTCTATACGTTTTTTTCTTTTGGATTTGCTTGTTTACGTGTTTGTTTTATTTACTGAGAGGAGTATTGTAAGGCGGAATGGTGGATATGATGGGATGGGGAAATGAGTGGAACTAGAATGCATGATAATGAAACTCACAAAGAATCAATAATATGTTTTTTTTAAGCAGGTAAAAATAATGATATATGAATCCAATAATTGAACATATATACAAAACAAATATTAATTTATTTTAGAAAAGAGACACGTGCTTTAATACATATTAACACATCAATACTTCAGTACCTTATTTCAATAATAAACAGATCATCTGTACAAAACTCAAAGAACAAGCTTTATATCAAAATTAATCTTGACTCCAAAGGTTCCTACCAAACATGCAAAAATTGTCATTTTGTACACATTGTTATAACTGATACCAGAAATTACAATGTTCAGAGACAGCTATTGTGAACACTTATAAGTACAAATAATGGTAAATGCAAAGGGATAAGTTTCTATACAAATCGAGTCCTAGGACTACGTTAGAGAAAAGTAGAAACAGCTCAGGGAACGAGTAATGAAAACTTACGACAATAATTTACTCGAAGTTTTATAGACTGTATTTATCAGAGACACTTTGCTATAATATTCACTGTGTCTCCTCTTATTCCCTTTGTGGTTTAGGTTCTGTGGTAATACCATGTTTGTAAAAAGAAATTGAAATGGTTCTGTTTTCTGTTTTATGGAATTATTTGAGGAATATTGGTGTCTTTTGAAATCTGATAAAATTTTGTACCAAGTTTATCTGGACCTTGGGCTTTTTGTAAGATTTTTTTTCTACCACTTCTGTGCCATTGCTGGTTAACAAGCCTGTTTAAATTATTTGGTTCATAAACATTTTTTAAACTATGTCCTCTTGATCTCTGGATTCCCTGGTGTCTGATGCAACATTTGCCTTTTATCTCTGTTGGGAGCCGACTTTTAGCAGAAAGCGGCTATCAGCTTTGCAGCCATCTTGAGCCATATACTCTGACGTGAGAATTTTTTTTTCAACAGCCTACAACAGCTGAAGCACACTCTGATATCCCACACATTTTGTTTTGCTGTTTACTGCCCCCAGCTGCAAGGCGCACGTGATATCCATGCCTGCAAGGCATTCAGTTCGTGTGGTGTCCACATACTATCTACACCATACATGCCTGTAAGGCGCACACGTGGTATCCAAGCCTGCAAGGCGCATGGTGCATATGCTATCCACCCTATAGACGCCTGTAAGGCTTACGTCATATCAACACCTGCAAGGCACGTGGTATCCACGTGCCTACAAGGCACGTGGCAAAAGTGTATAAATACCCCAGATTTCCCTTCAATAAGGAGACTTGAGACTTGATCAGAACCTCTGTCTTGTCTCAATTCTTTGCATCTCTTCACCTTTATCCCCACACTCTCTCTCGCTAGACCCGGACCTGCGGAACAGACCTGCGGAACAGAGCGGGCTGTTACAGTTTGACCACCCAACGTGGGGCAGCTCGGACACTACATATCTGTACTTCTAAAAAATTTGGTCTTCTCTCTATGTTTTAAAGTAAATTTTAGAGAAGGCTTATATATCCTGTTTATTTTTTCAAACAGCCAACTCTTTTTTTTTGGTTCTCTGGATTCTTTTTTCTATTTCACTTATTTCTGCCTTGTGTTTTGTTATTTGTCTCCACCTTTTACTTTGGGCTTTGTTTGCTTATGTTTTTCCAATGCCCCAATATTCAGAAAAAAATATTCTCTTATTAATTAGCATCTGATAGAGCAAATTAGAAAAAAATTTGTGTGTAAACTAAAATCAATACACAAGTAAAATCAACACATATTAAATCTATTTATATAGACCAAATGATATATAATCTGAAAAACCAAGAAGGAAATTCTGTTTACAAGAGCATCTTAAGTTCAAAACAATTAATAAATTAACAAAAGCAGTAGAAGACATACAATGAAAACTAAAATGTATTGCTGAAAGAGATCGAAAAGACAAGAATTAAGAGAGGAAACAGCTTGTGTTAACTGATGGGAAGAAAAGATTGAACTGAATTTCCATATTACCTCTAACGATCTAGAAGATCTAGTACAATACTTATCAAAATGCATTGGAAATTTGTAATGTTAAAAGGGAAAGTGTCTTAAAATTTACATAGAATCCTAAAAGATATTGAACAACCAAAGGATATCTGAAAGAAAAAACAAAGAAGCATCACATACAACATCTGAATTCAAAATACATTACAAAGTAATAGTATCTGAAATACAACCAACCTGATCTAGCACAATACACATAGACCAGTGAGCAGATTAGAGAAGCTAAATATTTTTTACTTCTAAGTAACATTGTGCTCAAAGCAATAAAAATGTGTATTTTCAATATGCCTACTCATATTCTCTAAACACTACTCATTTTTAATTTTGTGATTTAGTAAGGCTTTTGTTTTACCTTCACTATTATTACCTAACTTTTAAAATCATAGCCTTTTATAGTTCTATGAAAAATGACCCTATCATTTTGAAGAAGACATTTACCTGTAGCTTGCATTGTGTAGTGTAGATGTTGAAAAAATGGCTATTTTTTTTTATAAAGAATCTAAGAGTTTGAGGCTAGAGGGGTGTGCTATGAGATGGTGCTTTTCAAAGATGACATGACATGAACTCAAACATCTTTGGCTACCTGTACCAAATAAAACACATTAGACATTCGAACATGGATAAAGGAGGGGGTCCCATGGTCCTGCCTCTAGCTGAAGATAAATTGACAGATGATGGCTGCAGAGAAAGAAGAATCACTTTTTCTTGGGAATGCAGGAACTGGTAGTTGTGCATGTCCCAATAGTGACCTGTAACCATGCACACATTGAAAGAAATAATTGGACTCAGTCACCTATATATTTTTAAAAACAAAGACAATTTTCTAGATAGCAAACTGGACTTTCCCTTATTCTAAATGCTTTCTTGTCAATGTTTCTGATTCTCTTTGTTGATGTCTAGGGTTTCTTCATAAATTCTAAGCAGGATTATTTTCTTTTCAGATAATTTGATATTAACAAGGAAACAAAGATAATTGACATTGATTTTGTACTGTAGAATTTACTTATATTTAATTATAATTAAAAAATTATATAAGGGAATTTTTTGATAAACGTTGAAAACACAGCCAGAAAAGCAATAAAGAAATAAACACATTAAACTGAAGTCTCTGCATAGTTAAAAAATGCACAGTCAAGAAAATGAACAAATATTTGTAGACCATGTTTGTGTGTACATGTATATATCATGTAAGTTTAACATTCATAATATAAAAATTTGAACTATATGGTATATCAAAAAACAAATCCAAGCAAATGAACAACCCATGAATGTCTTAATAAGGCTTTTCCACAGAAAGAATGCGCAAGTAACCAAGAGATGTATGGAAACATCATTAAGCCTTAATCAGGGTAAATGAGGATGCAGAGAGATAGTGTGGGACTCCAGCAAGAATGATTAAGATGATGAAGCAATTGCAAGGATAAGGAGCCTGGCATAGTAAAACTGCATGTAAATTTGCAGGGCCCTCATTCAAGGAGGTCTGGAATTTACAAACTAAAAAGAGAACTATGATAAGCTCCAGCCAAAGCACTAGTTAGGGTTTGTTTACCCAGATAAAATAAATTGCCTGGTGATGGAGATCTCTTCACTCCTCTATCTACTGCAGCTCTAATGATAACGACGATATTAGAGATATGTAGTCAGCGTAAGTGTTCACCACTGTGTGAAAAAATCAAACAGGGAAGGTAGCACATAGTCAATGGACTAGTACTCAACCCTAAAAGGTAGGCGGTGTCAAGAAAATGCCTCAGTAGATAAAAATGAAAGGAGTAAAACCTGAGCTTAAATCAGTAAGATATATGGGCATGGCAGCCCTTGTATGTAAACCTCATAGTGGGGATCCTACATAGGTTTTAGTAGCTTTCTGTCCTAGGAAATGGCAAGCTTCAGTTAAACAGAGAGACCCTATTTCAAAAAGGTAGAGTGAAATACTTAAAGATATCCAATATCCCTTTCCTTCCTCTCAGTACTCCTCCCACCTTAGCTCCTCCTACATATCACCCTTCCTGTTAAAAGGAAACTTTTCTCTTAAAATACAATTAGAGCATAATTATGACAATTTGTACCAGTGAGGTACAAGATAGTCCTAATACCCAGTCCATCCTTTTGTTGACCTACCAGCACCTCTGTCATCTCTCCTAACTAAAACATTTAGTTCTGAACCTGGCTTTAGGATGAATGTCAGCTGACGAACATACACTCAGATCTTTTCTCTCAAGGTAAAAAGCTATAAGTTTTCAACTTCGTCAGAAATCCAGAATGACTGAGTTGACTATAATTGTGGGAAGCACAAAGCATAGCTTCTAAAACTTAGCCAATTTATAGAGACCTCTGAACACCTGGACACTCCTCTACTTCAAAACGTTGGAGCATCTGTTCTTCTGCCTTCTGGCCCAGGATCATCTGACAGACCTTAGTGCTGCAGAATTATTAAGGGCTGATTACTCTGTCTAGGCAGATATAATCAGTCGACTATTCTGCTAGTGTGTCCTTTTCTAGACAGTAATTTGTCTGTAGAAGGAAAGTGGCAATTCTTGCCTAGTGGCTGTCTCACCACAACTGGAGTAACTCCAAGGATGCTCAATTTCTTCTTAGAATTTAACATAGGAAGCTGTCTGGAGCAGACAGGTCTCTAATGAAAATGAACATTAATACTGAAATGTTTGTCATGTCAATTCTAAGGATTTCTGATGTTTTGAAAACCAGCTATCCATGTAAGGTAATCTGGACTGTTGCCTGTTAATTCCACTCAGCTATTTCTAAATAAAACATAGAGAACACCCTTATAATAAACTCCAAGTCATGAATTTGCTATAGTCCCTTAACTCACAGGCTGACCATCTCAAATCAGTTAAAAAAGTTGAAGAAGGGCTGGGTCTAAGCTTTGTATTCCTAAGTGTGTTATACTGGTACAATGCCTATGAGAGTAACAATATTCATCTCACTCTTATATCACTAAGAAGCTCATGCCAATGAAAACCTTAAAATTTGTAAACAAAGTAAATTGGTGCCATTTAAGAATTTATATCTTCATCTTGATAATAATTACACAGATTTCCACTAATAAGTTATGGCTATGCAATAAACCCTAGGTAATCCTCTCTATTCCTACAAAACCACTACTTTTCCCTAGAGAGACAGCCCAACATTTACCACCTTAGTCCCCATGCCCAGGGAATAGGGGCGCTGACTCATCATTAGCTTCTTCAAGCTGATTATGGGCATTGAGATATTAGAAGAGGAGTGGGGGGAGAGCAAATTGACAATCCTCTGATGCTGTGTCTTCGCTGCCTCCAGAAGGAATTCACGGACCTCAGAGGTTTGAGCAGGTCTGCCCAGATTGCTTGTTGAGTAGATACACCAAGGCTGATCATTCTGCAATATACAATTCTCAAAACAAATTTTAGTATCAAGATAGATTTTTTTTTTAGAAGAGGGCTGACATTTTATTAAGAATGTTGGTTCTAACCGCTTTTCTATTTTTCCCCTCTTTTATTGGATATAATATTTACATTTCAAATTTTATCCCCTTACCATATTTCCCCCACCACCCAGGAACCCCTTATCCCATCCCCCCCTCCTGCCTCTATGAAGGTGTTTACCCACCTACCCCCAGCCTCCCTCCCCACCCTCAGATCCCCCCCCTCAGTGCTCAGCCTTCAGGGTACTAATTATCTTATCTCCCACCTATGCCCAACAGGGCCATCCTCCCCTACATATACAGCTGGAGTCATGTGTCTCTCCCTATGTGCTCCTAGGCTGGTGGTTTAGAAGAGGAGAAGAAGAAGGAGAGGAGAAGCTAGGTGATGAAAGAGAGATAGAGGGGGGAGACAGGGAAGCAGATGTTCATGAATCTCCACCAGTCAAAGATAATAGATATATCTAGGTTGGGTAGTGGGTTACACCTCTGATTGAACAATACCAAACTTATAAAGCCTATGATTAACATTTTTTTTTAAAAATGTATAAATGCAAAAAGGAAAAGGGGGCATGGGATAGGGGTTTTCTAAGGGGGGAAAAGGGGAAAGGGGATGGCATCTGAAGTGTAAATGAAAGATCTAATAAAAAAAAAGAGTTAAACAAACAAAAAAAAAGATATCCAATATCCTCCTGAGATCCTGATGTATGTGGTAGGCATGCAAACTCAAACAACGGTACTGTGTACTTTATTTCTGAATGTACTCACTTAATACTGACACTATAGAGATGGCAGAATTATAATAGCACATAATGAACCCATAGCAGGTAGAGACCAAACTATTGAACAATGAAGGGACACAGAACCCTTAAAAAGTATGTAAATCTCATATAATTCAATGAACATTTTATCAAGCATTCACAATTAATAAGTCTTCACAAAACTTAAAAAATAACAGAATTTCTTCATTTGTTCACAAAGCTACTCTTGACCTCATATCAAAACTGATATGCAAAAAATCAAACTTCTGAACTAAACTTAAGCACATAAAAGTTATGTCTAATTATTCAACATTGTAGAAACTAAATATGGTTTGAACATAAAAACTGACCGATGTGTTATACCATGTAATAAAAAGAAAATGCCACAGAAACCTCTCAAGATATAAAATCTTTCTAGACTTTCTAACAGCTTTTTTGTGATAAAAATCTTCAACATACTATGAATTTTAGGGAGCTTCTGTGCACGGACCAAAGGCATACTTTTAAATTCCCACAGGTAACATTATATGTGGTGGTAATCACACAGACTCTATGGCAACCTACAACAGAAACAACTTAATGACCACCTGTGCTGCAGGAAGACTCTCAACATCAAAGCTATGAAATTAGGCTAATGTCCACTAACACGTTAAAATGAAGGGAAAATGTGTACATAAAAATGGAGATTTATGCAGCCATGAAGAAGGATGGCATTTGACATTTCCTGGAAAAGGAATGCAACTGGAGAGAGTTAGATGCAAAAAAAGAAATCTTTCATGTTTTCTTTCATTTGTAGGTTCCAGAATTATTCACAATACTATAAATAAATATATAGACAATGGAAGATCAGGGGAACCTGTGATACTAGTGGAAGGAGGAAAAGGGAAGGCTCAAATTAATTGTTAATAGAGCAAAAGTTCCTGACATACTTGAGAAAAGAAATCTGTATGAAAACTAACTTTATGTACAATGAATATCCACCAATAAATGCATTGAAAATTGGTTTAAATTTGCCATCTTAGTTTAGCTTCTGTAGGACATTAATATTTCTTTCATAAGCAACAATATTACATTCAGAACCAGTGTATATCTTTGCTAACAAGGTCTACTATAAACCCTTCAATAAGATAAATTCAAGAAAAACGAAGCTATATTTTCTAGTTAGGAGACAATAGGAATACCATGTGCTTTTCACAGATTGTTGCACAAACATATTCTTAAAGTCTACATATAATAATACTCAAGAGTATTAGCCTAGCTGCAAGGTCAAGAATCTTGCAACCAATCTTTATTTGTTACTCTGAATACAAACTCTTAGATGAGTAAGTCATTGCCATGGACTATGATTTAATAGAGCAGTGGTTCTCAACTGTGGCTCAGGACACTTACACAGGTGCTGAATATCAGATATCCTAAATATCAGATATTTACGCTATGAGTCATAATAATGGGAAATTACAGTCATGAAGTAGTAATAGAATAACTTTTTTTAAAACTGGGGATCAGAATATCATGAGGAACTACACTAAAGAGTTGCTGCATTAGGAGGGTTGAGAACCACTGCAAAAGGCGGGTAATTAGATCTTATGTAAGCCTTAATGCCCAGAGGTTTTTGTCAAAGAATCTAGGTTTGAGTCATTAGTGAAAATTTTCTTACAGGTGAATACTCATACTGCGCTAATAATGATTCCTCTTCTCCTGACAGGGCACCATGCATACCATGAAGTAATCCATAATCAATGTATAAAATATGGCTAATGAGAGTCACTATCTGAGTATAAGCTGGCAGCATGTTTATTGGTCTAGGTCATCTCCCCACAGTTGACTCCCACATGATATATGAGTATATTCTGAACAGCAGAATTCTTTTATAAACATTTGAAATGAGTTGAAGGCAATGATTCTTTACTTGGGCTACCTTCATTTTTCACCATGCACCTGTGAAAACAAGAACAGCACCCAGGAGGAGTAGTAACAAATCCCATTAATCTATACAACATGATTTTTATAATCCACAACCCTCAGTCACAACTGTAGAAAAAGCTACTGTTTGTGTGCAGATGTTGGATCCACAGTGAAGTTCCTATCATTTTGTAAACATAGCATAAATTGAAAATATAGGACAAATATATATTTATCCCAAGTACTATGCTGAACATCGCCATGTTTAGCAAGAGCTACATTAAATTATCTTCAAATGGTCTACAGTTGGGTATCTAACAGGATTTATGCTGTTTTAATAAAGCATTGAATATCTAATGTATATCATTAAATGCCTGTAAACAGATAATATGGCTGCTATCAAGGGGATTTTGTAAGCAAATGGCTCCCTCCATTACTCTACATGTCTTTGTCAAAGCCAAAACTACATAAATCCTTCTCAGTAACTACAATAGAAATATCGGTCTAGCTGAAGAACAAAGACACACTAGTGAGTTTGTGATGAAAGGCATAAACTTACTTCCAGAATTTTAGGAATGTATATTTGTCCCTGTATCCAGTGAAGGGAAACTAGGTTTCCCTCTAATGGCTTGGGAGGTAACCAGTATGTCATTGTAAAGGTGGGTAGCAACATTATGAATATTCATTTACTTTCATTGTAACTGGAAGACCGTTTAATATTTTCCCTAAAAATGCTTACATTTAGTGATGTGCTTACTGTACAACCATGAGAATCACAGATTCCTAGCACCCAGAGAAAAAGCCAGATATGTTGGCATAGACCTACAGTCCCAGAGTTGGGAAGGATTCGTTGGGCTTTTTTGTCACCCAGTTTGGCTTAGTTTATGATATTTTGGAGACAGAACTTGAAAAAATAAGGTAGATACTAAATAGCAATCTAGAAACATTCCTGATATTAATCTCTGCCTTCTATATATGCATGTGTACATGTGGAGAAACACACACACACACACACACACACACACACACATCCTTACATGCACACCAAAATGTGCCTACTGTGTCTCAATCAAGAATATATGAATGCATGAATCACTCAATGTGTAACTATTTCTAAATCTCAAAAATTTTGAATGCTTAATGCAATGTATTTATATGTAAAAACACAAATATACTTAATATAAATTACTTCTTGATTAATTTTTTCATGTTCTTTGTACACAGTATCATGAATTGTTCTGTTATAAAAAATATAAACTCTCTTATGTCTCCCATTTTTATATAGCTTCAAAAGGGCAGTGTAAAATATGCACAAGATTTGTCTTCAGCTCACATGTGTTATTATGCTGTGATGACTGAAAAATGAGTAGATTGGGGAAAGGAGCTTCTAATGATGGACTGGTTAGACTTTGACCTGGATAGCCAAAAAAAGCTTTTAGTCTCGTGAACCGCATCTAATGCTGAAATAGTGTGACCTCAGTGTGAACAGTTTCATCCCACTCACAACCTTCCCTGGGCCCATGAGCAGCACATCAAAGCTATAGCTATAAGACTAGTGATCCAGAAAGGGAGAGAAAGAGAGAGAGAGTGAGAGAGAGAGAGAGAGAGAGAGAGAGAGAGAGAGAGAGAGAGAGAGAGAGAGAGAGAGAGAGGCGAGAGGAGAGAGAGAGAGAGAGAGAGAGAGAGAGAGAGAGAGAGAGAATAGTGATCAAAATGTTGCATCAGTACATACAACTTGGCTTTGTAGTTTTATGAAACACATCAAGGAACTGTGTGTGTTAATGCCTGGGATACATCATTAGGTCTTTTACTTAAGTTGTGATATACATGCATACAACTCCCTTAATACCTACTTAGAATCCTGTCTATTGCGGCAGCAGCCAAAACTGGCCCCAGCCTTCTCAGATGTTCTCTTGGAGCAGAATAAATGGGAAATATTTAGTAGAGTTAAATTTATGAGATCTATAGTACCTTTGTACATGCACTGTATGCTGAAAATAAATACACAATGGAAGCTAAAGGGGCTACATAGCCTGACTAAAACTCTAGTCGGCTGGGGCATTACTATCAGGCCCAGCTCTTTTTGAAGTAGATCTGTACCCACAATTTAGTGTCCAGGAGTAAGTTTTATTTAATCGGCTGTCTATACCTATGAAAGGAACATGGAATAATCAATGTTTACCAGAAAAAAAGTTTGAACTGTGGACCTCTGTTTTAGACATTGGTTAATGACTCTTTAGGGGCTGTGAACTAAGGTGGACTACCAGTTAGTCACATCAGATACAATGCCTAGATTTTCATCCCACAACCTTGCTAAGTCACTGAATGTGAGCTCATGTAGGAATCACTTGCTTTGAGCATAAAAGGGTATTTGTATCTGAGGTCAGATATTGCTGTGGCTGACAACTGGGGACATACACCACAACACTTCTCAAAGCTACTACTTACTCTTTCCTTGAAGTGGTATCTGCATGGTTCATTGCTGTAAGTGTGAACATTAGAGTCTTTCTCTGCTTCAGTGCATTTCCCACATGCTATTAGGCAAAAGCATCTGTTGAACTTATGCATCATTTTCAATGGGAGAATCATGCACCAAGAAGTAAATCCAACCAGTTCTGATACAATTCATCCTAGTTTTCAGCAGGTTTGTTTTCCAGAAGAGAGTAGTTTGTACTTGTTCTAAGTGTTAGAATCTCATGTATGTGGTCATCAACTTGTCATCTAAGTCTTCTTTTAGGGTGATTTTAATTCCTCGAGTCTCATCTTTAACTCCCAAACTGGTGTAAGATTCTGTCTAATGGGCTATGTAGTATGAACAATGAATCCTGTAATTAAGATAGAATCACTTTACTTTCCTTTGGTTTAAATCATATTTATTATGCTTATATAATGCAGGGTTATAATGGTGTTATGTTTGTAAGGCATTAAAATAGCCATATTGGATGAGGATAGACAAGCATAAAAGAGAAGTTCCTCCATGACAATGTACCTACCTATTCTCATAAGATACGATTGTTACCATTCCTTGTCCAGGTCAGCTTCACCTATCAACTTGACAGAGCCCAGAATAGTCTGTATGGGTCTCAGCTGATGTGTTTAATTAACCAAATTGACCAGTGGGCATTTCTGTAAGGAATCATCTCAATTGCTGAGTAGTGTGGAAGGGCGTGGTCCACTGTTGGCAGCACATATCCTACTCAGGTGAGTTGGAATTGTGTGAGAAAGCTAATGGATCACGAAACACAGTGGAGGTGGATGACTGGGCCTCTCTCTAGTTTCTGCTTCAATTTCATCTTGAAGCCCTGCATTGACTTTTCCCAGTGACATACTCTATTCTAGGTATAAGCCACCTCCCCTAAGATTTGATGATGGTATTTATCACAGGAACAAAAAAGAACCAAGAGCAATTCTCCCCCAAAGAAGTAAAATATAAAAGACAAAGAAAGACCAGAAGAACTGAATATTAAAAATAATAGCGCCTTCTGGTCGTTCAGATAATTATAAAAGGATTTTAATGGAAAACTACACAAAACAAAAAAAGTTCACTGTTTCATTATATTAAACAATGTTAATTCCTTAGTGTTCTAATTACACCATGGCTCTGTTTACACGGAGGCAAGCTAGGTGAATAATTTATGCGAAAATCTGCAGTATTTTTGCAATCTTCTTCACATTCAAAATTAATACAGTAGTAAAGGTAGTATGTTTTGGGACTATTCTGTATTCTTTTCACCTGTCGGTGGGTTCTGTATGGAGCAAAATTTAATGTGTAGTGTGTAAACTGGCAATTACTGAGGATCGACATTTGTGGAGACAGAGAAAGGAGACAAAAAAAAGGACAGAGGAGAAATTAAACTGTAGGAGAAGGGCACATCATTAATTTGAAACTTCTTCAACGCTTTCTATCAGTAAATGGACTAATAGTTGAAACTTGTCAAAAGTCAAGACTCCAAGAAGATGAGATAGGAATGGAATTGGTCCCATTTAAATGAATGAAGCTAAGCTATCCTTACACCTATAGACAAGTCACACTTTAGAACAGGACATGAAAGATGGGCTTACATACTCCACAACTCTTAACAGGCAGTAGACCTTTCAATATTTCTTTTTATGCTGTTAAATTTTATTTTGAATCTGTAACTTCATACCTGCATTCCCATGGAATACCAGTCTTTAGAGCTCAGCAAGCACTAAAGTCAGTATATACTTGTAATTTTGTTTTGTTAGTGTACATGATGTAAGGAACATAGAAGAAAAGAATGTGAAAGTCAAAGTGTTTTACCCATTCAGTGAGGCACGGAGGAGCTTGTTCTTGTTTTCCCTGCAACTACACAGGTTGAACATAAATATCCTACATAGAATCATCGCACATTGACCAAACATCAGCTATCATTAAATTTTAATTGAATAAGTAATTCCAACCTATTTTTTCAATACCAGGTTAATCAGAAGGGATGCTCAAGTTGTAATATCTTGTGGCATTGGCAAAAGCACAGAGTTGCAGAAAGAAAAGAGAAAACGAGAAGGAATAAACTTAGTGTCTAATCATTTTCTACTCTTTAATCCATTGTGTTGATTTAATCTATTATATAGATTTGTGTTTGTTATAAATAAGATTGGGAGTGCTGTATTTGAGTACACTTACTTCTTTATGGGAAAGAAGCCTAGAATTCTGGAAGGCTGAAAGCAATTGTGATTGTTTATCTTGATTATTAACTATCTATATTCTTTCCAAAATGGATGTCTAGCAGCATTTACAAAGTATCTGTTCCATTAAAGACCACTTGGAACACATATATACATATGTAAAGCTATTTTATGTTGACCCAATGAAAATCTAGAGTCCCAAGTGTCTTAAGCACCGACATTGCAAGTACCAAATCTGATTTCAGTTTCTTCCCCTAGTGAAGAAGAATATTTGTTCTCAAAATTTTACCTTGAATTATTCGTTTTATGTTTGTCCTTTCTACCAGCCATTTATATTCTTTAATTCATGTTAATATCTTTGCATTTATTAATTATTAGCCAGTTATTATTACTCAGAACTGTGTAACTGTTGTCAGTTTTACTGTATCAAACTTGTGTCCATAAAGAAGACTTTGTGTTAGGACTTTTTCTACCAGAGTATTAGCTAACTTTACTCTCGACCTTTTAGGCAGCCCAAAGTGCCACAGTCCAGTGGAGGAAATATTGTCAATATTAACTTTAAAAAGGTTAAAAATTTAATTTCCATCCTATTTTGTTATAAAATGTAGAACTTTTAAAAGGATATATTTATATTCTTTAATTCATGTTAATATTTTGTTTGCATTTTTTTGCATGGGGAGGGGAGTTAAGAGGGTAATAGAGGCAGAGAGAGACAGAGAAAGAGAAGGGAAGAGAAGAGAAGAGAAGAGAAGAGAAGAGAAGAGAAGAGAAGAGAAGAGAAGAGAAGGAAGAGAAGTAGAGGCAGGCCATGAGCACATGGAGAGTGGGGAGAAGGGAAGGGTGAAGGGGTTGGGGAGACAGGGTGAAGCAAGAGGCAAGAGAGGAGCAAGAGATCAAAAGGGCATTGTCTGAATATTTGTGTATATACACTTACATACCTAGCGTTCACAGGTCAGAAGAGGTCTTTGTATCTTCTGTACCTAAAATTCCTGATGGTTTTCAACCATCATGTGTATAGGGGGAACCAAATCCATGTTTCAGGAAGTAGCCTGTGCTCTTAGCTTCTGAGCCACTTTTCAAGCCTTGGAAAATATTACGTTGAATGGAGAAAAGATTCTCTTCATGCCCCTGACAAAATTAGTTTATGGGGTTCCTCTTCATAGAGGGTGTGAAGTTCAAAAAAGAAAGAGCACGATCAGACTGTGAGAGGCCAGTACTGACAAGCAAATTTACTCTGTTGTGATTTCCTCAAAAAAAAAAAAAACAACAAAACTGTGCATATGTATGTACGTATATATGTTGAAAATATTGATGCTTTACTTTACTAGGCAACCTCTGCTAATAAATTCCTTCATACTAACTTGGTAAAATATGAAACTGTAAACAAAAGAATTAGCATTAATATATTTAGAAACTTGAAAAGTGATACACTATATCTGAAATATATTTCAACATAAAATGTTGCTATGCTTTTATTAAATATGTATTAAAATGTTTCTTAAATTAATGTGTGTATGTGTGTGTGTGCCTGGTTGTCTGTGTGTACACCATGTGCATTCCTGGTACCTGCAGAGATCAGAGCTAAACTGGTCCTCTTGCAAAAGCAGCTAGTGTTCCTAATCATAGAGATATTTTTTTTCAGTCATGGAATTTAGTCTTTTAGTCTCAATAAACTAAGATGTACAAAGTGTAAAAGAAGAAATACATTTAAATGCATCTCAAAGAGATGCCATCAGAATGGAATAGGCAGACATCAGCAAACAATTTCAAAGAATAAAACAAGAACAACCTACAGGCTCTTTCTGAAGAATAGTTTTAAGAAAAATAGTGATGATTTCAAAGAACCTTCTTTTGAGGAAGTATATTTGTACTTGCTTGAAAGATAAGTTTCACAGATCAGATCTTCAGCATCCTTCTAGAAAATAAGACACAGAGTAGGACCGCATACGCCCTGCTGGGCTTGTCATTCAACACTGCCCTGTCTGTTGGTTCAGCTGGAAACTGAATTGCAGCTCTTGGGCCTCTCAGTCTGTGCTGGTATGCTTGGACACCTTTCTCCTGGGTGATGGGTGACCACTGGATTGGTTTTAATCAGTGCAATGACAAGAACCATTTGTTCCCTCGAACAATTGCTCTGTCAGAAGTATGAAAAATGGAATAGAATGACAAGAGAGACATGCTCAGATTTTCCTTTATCTTACTTAAGTTTTTATTTATTGTCTTGTTATTCCCAACAGTTTTGGAGAAAATAAAAAAATGTCTGCAGATTGTATAAATACTATAGTCAGACTAAAACTAAGCTCGTGTTCAACTTTGATTGAAATAACTCTGTAGAAATGATACCTGTAAAAACATGTTCTGAACTGCAAAAGTCTCAGATGAGTAAAGCTGTGTATTCCTGGCTTCTCACATGGAAACAAAGCACAGTGAACAAATTAAAAATTAAACAGAACAACACAAAAACCCCACAAATTTCTCATGGGAACCTGATTCAACAAGCTGACATAAGCTGTGTGGGCAAGTTTGAATTAATGGAACAATATTAGTTGAAAGGAAGAAGTCTTTGATTGCATATGTGTATTCACATACATAGCTCTACTGATGACCATAGTTCCTTATGAAAAGAAATCAAGATATGGACCATGGAAAACAATTTCATAAGTATGAAATAGTGCTCAGAGTAGGGATGGTTTTAGGCAGGTATTTTATAGCTCCTGCACAATTCATGACATGGAAAGTGGTGCATTACTTTAAAAAGAGAAAAACAGTGGTGTGAAAACAGGTTGGAAAAATGACAGAATTTAAGACAAGACAAGAGCTCAAGAGGCTTTAAAACAGTATGTTGTAATGTCTTGGGCTAGGTTGTAGGGCAATGTCTAGTATCATAGATACCCAGCATCCCATCTATGTCCATTCAGTAAACTAACAAAATATAACTGGTGAAGATAATACTTCTTCAACTTGTTGCTAATGGTACTTGTATTGTTAAGTCTGTTTGTGTTGTTAAATCTCAGTACCTAGTCAGATTCATAAGGTGCAAATGAGAAAATATAACACAGACACATTTACCTGGAATATACCTGTTCCATGCCCATTGTTTAGTATTTTCTCCATTTCTATGTGCTGTGCAGTTATACTTGAACCTTGCTCAAGGTAAAAGAAATTGTTCAGATCCACTTGTTGAACTCTGGGTCTGTGGGAAAATATAGTTTGTTTTTCTTCAAAGTGTGCTATTCATTGGGAAAACATATTTTTTGTAAATATTTTAATCTGGGTCATCTAAGAAAATACATGGTCTGCAGATACAGTCTTTAAATATTTCATGATGAGTATTCCTGGAGGAAATGCAAGATTGTTGCAACCTGTGTATAGATATTTAATAATATTAGTTCAACCTAATTAAATACTTCTATTTTCCTTTGATACCAATCTTGTGTAGGAATGGGATGATGACTTGTGAAGTAGACCACAATGCAAATAAGCATCTGCTTGAAATCAGCTATGAAAATATTACTCCATTTAATTCCTGCTTATTAAATATTTGTATTTCTTCTTTTAAAAGGTCATATGAAGATATGATCTTATGTAGCCATTTCCCCTCAATTAAGGGGAGGGTAGAGGCTTCATAAGTTCAAAGATTTACATGACTCACAAGGCCTCTCTCCAAGGTTATACAAACAGTAAAACATTGCTCTAAAAATAGAGTTTTCCAAGCAGCTGCCTTCAGATTAGTCAAGGAACTCCAAGGTCAAATGTTGGTCAAGCTGCCACCAGGCTGGGGTCAGCTTTCGAGTGGCATTTAATTCTCCTATTCTTCTGTACATAACCCCAATAAACTCATTAGTTTCTGAGGCTAGTGTTGAGTGGAATTATTTTGTTCATCTGTTATCAGTGAGTGCCCTTTCTGGGGTGAACATACATTACTCATCTCTTTGTGATGAGTTACATATCAAAATTTTCAATGAGATTATTGTGGTGCTTTCAATAAAAACAGCCTCTTTAGGCTCATATATTTGAATGATTATTGGTCAGGAAGTGGCACTACTTAGAGGGAGGTGTGGTCTTGTTGGAGTAGGTGTGGCCTTGTTGGAGAAGTGTATCACTGGAGATAGGTTTTGAAGTTATAAAAACCCAAGACAGGCTCAGTATCTCTCTCTTCTGGCTGCCTGTGTATCTGGATGTAAAAGTCTAAGCACTGTGTCTGCCTGCATGCCACCATGCTCCCGACATGATGATAATAAACTGAATCTCTGATGCTGTAAGCAAGCCCCTAATTAATTGATTTGTCTTATAAGAGTTGTGATCTTGGTGCATCTTCACAGTGATGGAAAACTGATTACAACAGGTACAGAAATGAGTTATATAATGAGGCAATGCAAAGATGTGTCACAGAGTCGCTTAGTTTGGTCTATAGTACATTTCTTTTTAAACAAAGATGAGATGCATGATCAAATGTTTTAAACGTGTAACTCAATGTCATTCTTAGTTTGAAACCCAACCCCATCAGTAGCTTGCTTCCTCCGAGTTTGCTAAATGCTAAATGTTTCTCAACTGTTTACATTTTTACATCTGACTAAATGTTTGCATCCTCTCATTTGTAGTGCTTTATACTTGTTTAGTCTTATAGATTGAAAAGCTTATAGCAAGTACATTTACATGTACAGAGTGTTAAAACTGCAACCTTTGAGTGAAGTGACACGTTGACCATGATTTCTTAGTACGCTTACATACTGTCCCAGTTTGCTTTCTACCACAATCATAAACAACATAACCAAAATAAACATTGGGAGGATAGGACTTATTTAACTTTAATGCTTACATTTCATCATGAAGGGAATTTAATTAGGAACACAAGGCACAAACCTAGAGACAGAGATTAAGGCAGAGGCCATGAAGGAATGTACCTTTCTGGTTTTGTTCTCCATGAACTAATGCTCAGCTAGGTACTTTTATACAATCCAAGACCTGGGGCCTCCAACATCAATCATTAATTTAGAAAGTACTCCAAAATTTGCCTACCAGAAATATGATGGAGGCCTTTTTCTCAGTTGAGTTTCCCTCTTCAGTGATGACTGTAGCTTATGTAGTGTCAAAAAGCTAACGAGTATACATACTATGGTGGATTGAAAAGGTCTGAGCCCCAAAATACTGTCCAGAAAAGGACACACTTGCAGAATAGTCGACTGATTATATCTGCCAAGACAGAGTAATCAGCCCTTAATAACTCTGCATCACTAGGTCTGTCAGATGACCCTAGACCAGAAGGTTGAACATCAGATGCTCCAACATTCTGTAGTATAGGGACTGTCCAGGTGTTCAGCAGTCTCTATAAATTGGCTATGTTTTAGAAGCTATGCTTTGTGCTTCCCATAATCTCAGTTAACTCAGTTATTCTGGATTTCTGATGGGGTTGAAAACGTATAGTCTCATAGCCAATTTTTGCTATTTACTTTCAGAGAAAAGATTTGAGAGGATGGTTTTCAGCTGACATTCATCCCGATGCCAAGAAAAAAAAAGCCAGGTTCAGAACTAAGTCTTTTATTTAGGAGAGATGACAGAGGTTCTGCTTAGTCAACAAAATGATGGACTGTGTATTAAGTCTGTCTTGCACCTTACTGACATAAATTAGTATAGTTATGCTCTAACTGTATTTTGAGAGAAAAGTTTTATTTTAACAGGAAGGGTGATATGTAGGAGGAGCTAAGGTGGGAGGAGTACAGAGAGAAGGAGTAAGGAGAGGAGGAGGAGAAGGAGAGGAAGAGCTAGGTGATGAGAGAGAAAGAGAGAGGGGGGCCAGACATGGAGGCGGATGTTCACATGTCGCTGCCAGTCAAAGATAGTTGATATATCTAGATTGGCTATTAGGTTACACTTCTGATTGATATTGAGCATTACCAAACTTATAAAGCCTTTGGTTAACATTTTAAAAAATGTACAAAAGCAAAAAGGAGAAGGGGGTATGGGATAGGGGTTTTCTAGGGAGGGGAAATGGGGAAAGGGGATGGCATCTAAAATGTAAATAAAATACCCAATAAAAATTAAAAAAAATAAGGTCTGAGCCCTATATACCCATGTATATGAATGCATGGGCCACAGGAAGTGGCACTATTAGGAGGTAAGGCTGTGTTGGAATAGGTGTGGGCTTATTTCAGAAAGCATGTCACTGTGGAGATGGGCTTTAAGGTCTCATATATTCAAGCTCTGCTCAGTGTGGCACACAGTCTCCTTCTTCTGCCTGTGGATCAATACATAGAGCTCTCAGCTGCTCCAAAGTATAACAGTCTGTAAACTGTCTACCTGGAAGTTGACATGATTCATGCCATACTAATAATAGACTAAACCTCTGAAACTGTAATCCAGCTCCAGTTAAATGTCTTGCTTTATAAAAACTGCAGTGGTCATGGGGTCTCTTCACAACAATGTAAGCTTTAAGAACCATGCCATACCAGTTGTGTGTTTGTGTGTGTGTGTGTGTGTTACCAAAACTATCTCATGTGTGCATGGGAATCAGGGGAGGCTGACAGGTATTCTGCATTGTCAGCCTTATTTCCTTGAGACAGCGTCTTTCATTAAAAACTTGAGATGAATCTGGCTCTCAGCCAGCTCTAGTATTTCTCTAATTTCCACCTGCTATAGTATTATAGTTAACAAGTGTGTGAGACAATTCTTGGCTTTTTACATGATTCTGGTGATCCAAACATGGGTTTCCATGCCTATGGCACAATTACTTTTGACCATATAGCCATCTTGTCATGCCCTAAAAGTTGAAATTTATAGAAGGATATTAAGACTTGAGTGTATGCTTCATTTTGATCTACTTAAGAAGAATATGTGGGCATGAAAAAAAATGAGTTTCTTATCTCACTGAAGATCATATTGAAAAAGGCTTCTTCTGAATAATGACAAGAAGCATATCATCAAAATATTCTGCTCTGTGGATTAGATTAACCTTATATGACCTTAAGTAGCCACACTGCTTCTTTATATCTATGATGATTCCAGCTCTTAATTATTTTGTTATTCTATTGTGGACCCTGATGCTACCTCCAATACCACAGTGGCCATCTATCAGGAAGGACTTACATAGTATCTGGTCAAGAAAAATGGCTTTGTATACTAATCACATAATTTATTTATTTTTATTGAATATTTTCTTTATTTACATTTCAAATATTATCCCCTTTCCTGGTCCCCCAAGCACCCAAAACAACCTATCTCATCCCTCCTCTCTACTTCTATGAGAGTGTACACCCATCAACCCTGAATGCCCCTGATCTTGGAAACCACATAATTTATAACTGCTCCATTAAGCATACAGGGATAAGAAGAGAAGAAACTGGAGTTTTAGGGAAATAATTGGCTTCTAAGGTAAATGTTGATCAAAGTGGTTCCTGAAAAAAAAAAAAAAAAAAAAAAAACCAAAAAAACACAGACAAGCCTATGCTCCTTATTTTAAATACAGCAGGACCCACTGCTTTCTGAAGACTTCCCAAGTGATGCCTCAGTCCTGGAATGTGATGAGCTAACCAACATACTTTTATCTGTTCTGCTCATGGTTTAGGTGCTTCCAAAGCAAACTGTATCAAAGTGTATTCCTTGCAAGGAGATGTTAGTACAGAAAAAAAGAACCTTGGCATTTATTCAGTGGACACATGCTTTGTGTGGCTACATGTAGCTTATGTGTTTATTGTGAGAAATAAAATTTGTAAGTTATTAAGTATTTAGACATAACAGGTCTTTTTCAAGGTTCTCGACAAGTAACTACATATTTAAAATTTATAATAATCCTGTAAAAGAGACACAGAAACTAAGAGACACTTCAGAACATAATATTAGCTGAGAACTTTGGGTCTCAAATTAGAGAGAAAGATGTGCTCTAATTGTCAAATTTAACTCAAAGTCATATTTTAAGAAAACTAGACTATGGTGAGCAATCAAAAAGAAAACTTATCTAAAGTGCATCCATGAGTGAAGTCGCCATTATATGCTAACTTAGAGTTGGTATTGCTCATCATTATAAAGCTTACTTTATTGTGTATATCAATAATTATTGGTATCTTTATTCTAGCATAATTATATAGACCATGGACATGGTTTACTAAGAGATATCTAACAAAAGCATGTTCATATAAGCAGAAGGGAAAAGTTGAATGAACTGAATTACTTGGTACTTTCATTTTTCTTTTCAGGATCATGGCCATTTTTAAATGATGATCAGGATTTATGCAATTATGCGTAAGTGCTTTTAATTTTTTATTGGATGTTTAATTTATATTTCAGATGTTATCCACTTTCCCCATTCCCCCCTACCCAAAAACCCTCGAGCCATGCCCCCTCCTCCTGCTTCTATAAGAATGTGCCATACACATCCACCCACTCCTACCTCCCCACCCTCGAATTCCCCCACACTGGGACATCCAGCCTTCACAGGACCAAGGACCTCCTGTCTATGCCCAACAAGGCCATCCTCTCCTACATATACAGCTGAAGCCATGAGTCCCTCTCTATGTGCTCCCAGGCTGGTGGTTTAGACCCTGGGAGCTCTGGTTGGATGATATTGTTGCCCTCCTTATGGGGCTACAAACCCCTTCTGCTCCTTCAGTCTTCTCTCTAACTCTTCCATTGGGGACCCCATGATCAGTTCAGTGATTAGTTGTGAGCGTCTACCTTTGTATGTCACGCTTGGAAGACCTCTAAGGAGACAGCTATATCAGGCTCCTATCAGCATGCACTTCCTGACATCCACATCAGCATCTACCTTTGGTGACTGCACATGGGATGGATACAAAGGTGTAGCAGTCTCTGGACAGCCCCTCCTTCAGTTACTGTTCCACACTTTGTCTCTATATGCTCCCATGAATATTTTGTTACTTCTTCTAAGAAGGACTGAAGCACCCACACTTTGGTATTCTTTGTTCATGAGCTTCATGTGGTCTGTGAGTTGTATCTTGGGTATTGCTAGCTTTTGAGCTAATATTCACTTATCAGTGAGTGCATACCATGTGTGTTCTTTTCTGATTGGGTTAGCTCACTCAAGATGATATTTTCTACTTCCATCCATTTGTATCCCCTTGATCACTTTTAGTTGTCTACTGCACTATGTAGAACTTCAAATGCTATATTGAATAGATAGTGAGAAAATTCACAGACTTGTCTTGCTGCTGCTTTTAATGGGATTGATTTAAGTTTCTATCCATTTAACTTTAAGTTAGTTGTTGACTTGCTGTATATTGCTTTATGTTTAGGTATGTGCCTTGTATCACTGATCTCTTCAAGACTTTTAACATGAAAAAATGTTGATTTATAATAAAGGCTTTTACAACTTCTAATGTTATGATGCTTTGATTTTTTTCTTTGTTTTTTAATGTGGTGGATTATATTGATGAATTTTATATATTGAACTATCCTTGCATTCCTGGGATGAAGCCTACTTGAGCATATTGAGTGATGTTTTTGATAATTCTTTGAATCTGTTTGCTAGAATTTTATTGAATATGATTGTATATATGTTCATAAGGGAAATCAGTCTGAAATTTTCTTTCTTTGTTGAGTCTTTCTATAGTTTAGGTATCAGATTGACTGTGGAGTCAGAATAAGTTTGACAGTGATTTTTCTATTTCTATTTTGTGGAATAGTTTGAGCAGTATTGGTATTGCCTCTTCTTTAAATGTCTGGTTTGCAGACATTCAAACTAAGAATTACATAGCTAAGAATGTTCTATAAGGCAAGGGACACTGTCAATAGGACAAAAGAGTAGCCTACAGATTGGTAAAGGATCTTCACTAACCCTACATCTGACAGAAGACTAATACCTAAAACATATAAAGAACTCAAGAAATTAGAAACTAACAAGCAAAATAATCCAGTTTTTAAAATGAAGTACAGAGCCAAACAGAATTATCAACAGAGGAACCTCCCATGGCTGGGAAGCCCTCAAAGAATTGTTCAATGTCCTTAGTTGTCAGAGAAATGCATATCAAAATCACCCTGATATTCCGTCTTACACCAGACAGAATGGCTAAGATGAAAACCTCAAGTGACAGCACATGCTGGCAAGAATGTGGAGCGAAAGGAACATACCTCTATTGCTGTTTGGATGGCAAACTTGTACAGACACTTTGGAAATAAATTTGACACTTTATGAGGAAAGGTGGGAATAGTTCTAACTCAAGACCTATCTATAATGCTTCTGGGAATATATCCAAAAGATGCCCGAATATACCACAAGGACACTTGCTCAACTACTTTCATAATAGCTTTATTCATAATAACCAGAAAACGGAAACAACCTAGATGTCCCTCAACTGAAGAATGGATACAGATAATGTGGTACATCTACACAATGAAATATTATTCATTAGTTAATAACAAAGACATCATGTGTTTTGAAGGTAAATAGATTGAACTTGAGACCATCATCTTGTGTGAGGTAACCCAGAAACAGAAAGACATGATGGTATGTATTCACTTATAAGTTGACATTAACCGTAAAGTGTAGAACAACCATGCTATAGTCCACAGACCCAAAGAAACTGGGTAATAAACATGTCCCTAGTGAGGATGAGTGAATCTTACTAAGAAAGAGAAACTACATGGTCATTGGAGGTGGATTGAGAGAGGGAACTGAATAGGACAAAAGAGCAAGTAGGGAATGGAGATCATGATCAAGGATGTGTGGTGGGGGAGGGCTGGAATTGATAATGTAAATTATTCCAGGGGCATCCCTAGAGGCCTGGGACCAGGGAGGATACAAGGAGACTATCGAGGTGACCCTAGTTGAGATTTCTGCTGGAGGGTGATATAGACACCGAAGTGGTCATCTCCTGTAGCTAGGGAGGACTTCCACGGGAAGAAGGGGAACATTAATCCACCCACAAAAACTTCAACCAAAAATTTGTATTTTGTAGTGGATTGGCCTAATGCTGTGTGCTTTCTAAAGTAATATGCTGTCCTCCAAGATTTTGAGTCAGCATTACCCTTTAGGTCCTGGCTCCCTAGTTAATTCTGATTGGTGAACAAAGATGCCAGCAGCCAATACCTAGGGAGGAGAAAGAGAGGTAGGTGGGGCTTAATTTTCTGAGGCTAGAGATCATGAAGAAGGGGAGAGAGAAGAGGAGCTGGCCACAGGATAGAAAGGCAAGGAGTGCACCCTGGGTTCTGGGCCAATAGAACGTGGCCCTGAAGGTTGACTAATTGTAGGTAAGCACAGCCAAGATTAAACATAGAAAGTAATAATGAGGTTATTGATTGGAGGTAGATTCTAAGAGCATGGAGGATAGGCAGCTGCACAGCTATTGTGCTGCTTAAGACAACTAATGACTGCTCCAATCTCAGACCCATCCTTTGTGAGAGAGCCAATCATAAATACTATTAATGATATTCTGCTATGCTTGCAGACAGGAACCTATTATAACTGTTTCCTGGGGGTCATCCAGGAGTAGATGGAGGCAGATGTAGACACACAGGCAAATGTCAGGCAAAGGTTAAGGACTCTTATAGAAGAGTGGGAGATAGAAGTAAGCAGGTCAGACGGATCAAGGATACCCCAAGAAGATCTACAGAGCCCACTAACCTGAGTCTAAGTGGGCTCACAGAGCCTGGACCACCAACCAGGGAGCATGTAAGAGCTGGAACTAGATCCCCTACAAGGGTCTTATTTAAGATCATTTAATACAGAATACAGCAGGCTATTAAAGATTAATTTTAATAAAAAATCAATTTTATAGCAAATGTGCAACTTGGTCTTCATGTGGGTTCCCTAATGAGTAGAGCAGAGGCTGTCTAGGTCTCTGCTCCCTGACACTGGGTCCACTTCCTCCTACCCGGACTGGATTGCCTGGTTGGGCCTCAATGGGAGAGGATCTGCATCTGTGTAGTTCTAGAACTCGATGTCCTAGGGTGAGGTTGTATGCAAGAAGGTCCCCCTTCTCTAAGAAGAAGGGTAGCGGGAGTAGGGGAGGGGTTTGTAATGGTGAATCTGGAAAGAGAAGAGGTTGGGAGATCTTTGAATGGGTTGCAAAGTGAATAAAACATATTTTTACTAGCTAAATGTGCCTTTACTTCTCCACCCCACATTTCTTTTAAGTAAATAATAGTAATACTAGGTGGATAGACACTGTGGGAAAAGAAATACAATAGAATATGTTCAGCAAATATAACATACTTATAAGTCAATTATCAGGACAAATAACTAAAAGCAACAAAAAGAAAAGGAGTTGAATGTTAACTTCTCCACAATGTGTTCTGTGCCTCTTTAAGAGTTCTGGTTTACATAGATGAGTAATTACTAGTGCAGCAGTTTTGTCCACCTCTAGTATTTAAGGGCTGATTTGGAATCCAAAATGAGGTCAACTTAACTCCTATGTCTGTGCTCCTGGTGAAAGAACAAACAGTAAGGAGAAGAGAGGTGACAGGAAAAGAGGGGAGAGAGAACATGGCTTCTAAGGTCATATTTGGAGAGGCTACCTAATGTCAGTCATGATAGTTGGATCCCATATCACGTTGCTCCAGAAGACAGCTGGCAGCATTTGTAATAACAACATTAAACTAATTTATCTACTAGTAGTTATTAAACAAAACAAAATGAGTAGGCCATATTCCACTTAAATTTTATTTTTATATTAATTTATTTGTGTGCATATGCACACATGTGCTTATACACATATGTACATAGAAAAGGCACTTATATAAAGGCTGTAAGACAAGATTTGCTTGTCTGGTGTCTGGGTTCTAGGGACCAAACTCAAGCCATTAGGCTTGGTAGTCATCAACTTGTACTACATAGCCAGCTTACTGTTTGAAATTATAATTTATATCAAAGACAAGCTGATCATTGTAACCTGCTGTTGCAAGGATTCCTTGGGTCATGTGAAATATCATCAGTATGAGAAATTGAGTTGAGAGACTCAACTCTTAAGTAGAAAGATTAAACAGAAATATCAGTTAAATTTTAGGTAGTCTTTTTTCTTATTTAAGATTATCGGATACAGAAGACAACAGGCTATTAAAAAATAAAATGAAAAACTTGTCAGTTTTGCAAGGTGCTATACCAGGCTATTTTTAAATGGTCATTATTATTTAACGGTGTTAAAGGGGCATGAACAAATTAATAAGAGCTTCAAAACATTTACAGGTCAAGCAACCAATCTTCTGCCTACAGACTGTTGGATGCACTCTGTGACATCTACTAGGCAAGGTACACCTGTGGCCCTGTTTTAATTAATTGCTACTTATTGGTGAAATTGAAATTGCAGAGATCTCACACAGAATAAAAAGGAATATCGCATACAGAAGAGCTGTGAACAAACTATCAGCTCAGGGCAAAGTGACAAGAACCTGCCATCACCTTAGCTTTTTTTTTTTTTTTTTAATATTCTATGTTCTTTCCTATCAACATGATTAATTAGTCACAATAAAAATTCACCTTATGCTAATATAGAATCAAAGCTCACTAGCTTCCTACCAATGCTGTTTCCTATGTGGCTGACTGAGTCTTTAAGAACAGTATTTTGTCATTAAAACTACTGTGGTCCCCTTTACTTAGAATCTCAATACCAAAACTTTCAAAATTATCGTCCTGGTGCTGACAGATGGCTCAACAATTATAAGCACTGGCTGCTCTAGTGAAGAACCCAGATTTGATTTCCCATATTCGCACAGTGGTTCACACCTATTCTTGACTTCAGATCCAGGGGTTCCAGTGCCCACTTCTGCTTTCTGATGGCAGCAGGCATACATGTGGTATATATACAAATATATACAGGCATACACACAGGCAGGCCCAACACCCATGCACATAAATAAATGAAATTATAAACGTTATAATCTTTTGCTGTTTTCCATTTCAATAGCATGTATTGTTCTATAACATATAGTTATCTCTCTTTCTTGTGGCATATGTTATCACCCACCAGAATAAACATGCTGGGCTTCTGTATCAAAACACTACCACACACTCAAATTGCACTATGTGTTTGATGTCTGAAGGGAATCAAAGATAACTGATTTCTAACACAGACCTTAAATTCGTATTCTTTACTTACCCATTCAATTTGGATTTTTAAACTCTAGTTATTCGGAAAGAAATTAGAATTGTTGGCACGATTTAAAATTAGTTACCATCACTGAAACTGGCTTTTTGTTTGGTTGTTTTTTTGTTCTTTCTTGACTTTTTTTTGTTTTTGTTTTTGTTGTTTCTTTGATTTTTATGAAAAGTTAGTATGTCACATATTTTAGTTTAAACTCTCCAAATCATTTTGGCTCTTAGAAATGAAGAATATCTAAATAAACTATTGGCATTTCAAATTTTCAAGGAATTTATACTCTTAATTTTTTTACTTCTTTACTTTATATATTTTATATATAATATAGAATATATATGTCTAAAATGTATATGAGTATATGCATGTTCAAATATAGGAAACATCCACGTAAAAACAGATGATGTGGATTTGGCCAGTTAACATTAGCTAACCAGGTATTTTTTTGTTTCTTTCTTCTTCAAATGTCTGTTTATTCATAAAAAGAACACAGGATGCTGGTTGAGATTATCCAAAGCTCCTACAGATCTGTAACAGTCTCTCTCATAGAGCAGTGCCAAACTACATGCATTATAACTGGAACAATATCTAAGAGCTTCATATTCCAATAGTAATTTTGTTCCTGAAAGCCCTTGTGTTAGGAACTCTTTCTAAATATGTATAGTTAACAATGATCTTTTCTCAATGTCTGCAAGTAAAATGGAAATAAAGTTAAGTTTGTAGCCCTGGTCTGTTTCTAGCTTCTGCCATTGTCATTTATTTAGAGTTCTGTACATACAACAGAAGTATACTCCATTTTCCAGTACTTGTACTTTGTTGAAGTGACTCATTGCCTTCAGTGCTCATCTATTAGGATGCTCAGCTGATAATGGAAACAAACAAGTCATTGCTAAATCAAAATTGATAGTTGAGTAATGGAATTTTACTGACTCGTAATAAGAAGAAGGATTTTTCCTGACACTATAAAGAGCTTGTAATAAGCATTCTTGAAGAGTTGCAGTGCACCTGCCTCAGCATTTTGTTAAGTAAATGCCTGCAGGAGCCATAACCCTGAGGTTTGGCATAAGCCTCTTCATCTGCAGTCTTGCCTTGCTCAGTGAGTCTCTAGTTTCCTGGGATACTTCCTTTTCTGATTTAGAACTACAGGACCTTTTCAGGCAAATTGAATATGAGAGCTTAAAGAGTGTTTAATATAATACAAGCAAATTTTTTAAAAGCCTTTATTATTGAGGAGAAACCTTTTTAATGTTCTTTGGTCAGACTGACTGTCTACAGTGATTGGCTTTGATGAAAAAGAAGAACCTGGCTGGCTACTATCCCCAGCAGGGAAGGGATGCTAGCAATTACATTATCTTGCTTAGATCTCAAACAAACAAGTTAATAGCTTCTAATTTGGCTAACTGGCTGTCCTTTGATTTCAGAGCATTAAAGGCATCAGACAATGAAGAAAGAGTCGGCTTGAAATTTTTTCCATGTATATCTCAACACTGCTTGCGAATGAGTGAAGTTCAGTTTATTTCTTTATATGCTTCTCCTTTTTATTTCTTTGCATGTTTAGGTTTACACATAAAAGTAAATTATATTCCTAGTCCGCGGGCCCTTAACAGTCATTTCAACCCTTCTTCTGCAATGAACACTGAACTTTAGGTGCAAGAATAGTGTAGATAGAACATTTGGGGCTAAGGAAGATATGAACACTTGTCTGCTTTTTTATTAGTTGTGGTTTTGTGTAATATTCTCTCTCTCTCTCTCTCTCTCTCTCTCTCTCTCTCTCTCTCTCTCTCATTAAAAGGTTTTTGTTTAAAAGAAGTGAGAAAAAATGATTGATAGAGAGGCCACACCCATAAAGTTTCATCAACACAGCTAAATATACAAGACTTAGATTGTAAAAAAATAGTCTTCCATTCCCAATTGGTTATTCAGTACTATGGGTTCAGCCCTAAAAAATAAACATAAACAGTGACAAAAGTAGCATAGTAACATATGAACTAAATATGTTCTAAGTGTATATGAAGAAATATGCGTGTATGTGTGTGTGTGTGTGTGTGTGTGTGTGTTTGTGTGTGTGTGTGCACAATTAAAAAATAAAGAATAATTTGAGAGAAAAATGGGAGATACATGAAAGGTATTAAAGGAAAAAGAGGAAAGGGAAATGATATAATTATAAATGAAACAAACTTCTAAAAAATAAATTCATTTCTATATTATGTGATAAATTTTTCATTCTCTCAGTGAACATCACTGCTTCTTGTCTACTGAAGACAGAAGTCAATTCTGAATCCCAAGCCCAGTTAGTAGAAGAAACAAATGAACCATTCCAGGACTCTGCCTTGCTAATTTATTCGCTTCAACAATACTTTAAACTCTCAGCTCTACCCTAGTGCTTCTTTGTAGTTCATTCTTGCTTTTAAATGACAAGCTGCTTGAGATGTTGCTAAATGTTTCTGCTGGAAGGACAAGTAGCAGTTGCTGGTACACTGCAGACTCAGAACCAAAAATACTCCAGGGAAAGCTAGGACATCTGTGGCCAGCCCTCCTCCCAAAACAAAAGTCCATATCGAGTTGTGAACTGACTGACATAACAAGGGCAACTGCTAAATTAGAGAAGAACTGCTCTTTGGATCTTCTTAGGAACCTGTTTTAAACCTCCCATTAAAGGCACATTTTCTGGTGAGAACCATTTTCTTTGTCTTACTAACCTTTATTTTTTAATTAAAATGCAGACTTTGAGTGTGATTTAAAAAACAAATAAAGTAAAACAAAATACTAACAACCAAAACATCACAAACATACCCAGCAATAACAACATCAAAACTTCAAGGACAACATCCAGAGAGGTCAAATTAGTTGTATCGTTGCTGATGGGACTTTATTGAAAGAAAAATATAAGGGTGTTCAACCAAGTTGAGTAGCCACAGACTGAGAATGTGAGCTCAGGATTAGTAGATAAAGTTTCAATGCTATAAGTCAAAGTAAATCTGAATAAGATGAGGAGTTCAAGAGATGTATTACTAGTGAAATAAGGCTGAGTGCCAAAATCATTAACTTGACTTCTGAGGAAGTGAAGGGTTTCACCACAGTTTTAGTCCCCTTGCTTCTAATAACGTACTGGTAAGCATTGATAACTTTAATTTACTTAGCTACTTACATATAGAAAATCTAATTAGATGCCAGGAATATATTCATTTCTGCATAATACTCAGATAAAAGTTGGTATTCATTGTGGTTATCTTAAGAGATTTTCACTAAAGACCAACATTTAAGGACAGTTATTTTACAAGAAAGACATCAATTACAGGTAGCATTTATTTCTCAAAGATGCCTGGAAAAA
Source organism: Arvicanthis niloticus (assembly GCF_011762505.2). Taxonomy (NCBI): domain Eukaryota; kingdom Metazoa; phylum Chordata; class Mammalia; order Rodentia; family Muridae; genus Arvicanthis; species Arvicanthis niloticus. The sequence continues at coordinate 6,465,689 of NC_133435.1, forward strand.
ATTGAAAATTAAGTCCAGTAACAAAAGTCTGTGTGCTACAGCCTCATGAAGTGCAGAAATGAAATATATGTATATATATCTCAGGTGCGGAAGATACCATAGAAATTATTGACACAACTGTCAAAGAAAATGAAAAGTGCAAAATGTTCCTAACCCAAAACATCGAGGAAATCCAGGACACAATGAGAAGACCAAACCTAAAGATAATAGGTATAGAAGAGAGTGAAGATTCCCAACTTAAAGGGTCAGTAAATATCTTCAATAAAATTATTGAAGAAAACTTTCCTAACCTAAAGAACACGATGCCCACAAACATACAAGAAACCTACAGAATGCCAAATAGACTAGACCAGAAAAGAAATTTCTCCCTTCACATAATAATGAAAACACCAAATGCAAAAAACAAAGAAAGAATACTAAATAGAGTAAGGGGAAAAGGCCAAGAAGTATATAAAGGCCAACCTATCAGAATTACACCAGACTTCTTACCAGACACTATAAAAGCCAGAAGATCCTGGACTGATATCATGCAGACCCTAAGAGAATACAAATGCCAGCCCATGTTACTATACCCAGCAAAACTCTCAATTACCATAGAGGCAGAAACCAAGATATTCCATGACAAAACCAAATTTACACACTATCTTTCCACAAACCCAGCACTACAAAGGGTGATAGAGGAAAAATTCCAATACAAGGAAGGAAATTGTACCATAAAAAAGCAAGAAAGTAATCTTCTTCCAACAAATCCAAAAGAAGATAGCCACACAAACACAATGCCACTGCTAATAACAAAAATAACAGGAAGCAACATTCATTTTTCCTTAATATCTCTTAATATCAATGGACTCAATTCCCCCAATAAAAAGACATAGACTAACAGACTGGATATGTAAACAGGACCCAGCATTTTGCTGCATACAGGAAACGCACCTCAGTGACAAAGACAGGCACTACCTTAGAGTAAAAGGTTGGGGAAAATTTTTTTCAAGCAAATGGTCCTAAGAAACAACCTGAAGTAGCCATTCTAATATTGAATAAAATAGACTTTCAACTTAAAACTATCAAAAAGAACAAGAAAGGACATTTTATACGTGTCAAAGGAAAAGTCAACCAAGATGAACTCTCAAATCTGAACATCTATGTGCCGAATGCAAGCGCACCCACTTTCAAAAAAAAAAAAAAAAACAAAACAAAACAAAAAAAAACTTAATAAAGCTCAAAGCTCACATTGCACCTCACACGATAATAGTGGGAGACTTCAACACCACCTTACACTCAGCAATGGACAGATCACAGAAACCGAAACTAAACAGAGATACAATGAAACTAACAGAAGTTATGAACCAAATGAATTTAACAGAACATTTCATGCTAAAACAAAAGAATATACCTTTTTCTCAGCACCTCATGGTACCTTCTCAAAAATAGACCATGTAATTGGTCACAAAACAGTTCTCAACAGATTAAAAAAAAATGAAATAGTCCCATGCATCCTATCAGATTACCATGGACTAAGGCTGGTCTTCAATAACAACAAAAGCAATGGAAAGCTCACATTCACATGGAAACTGAACAACACTCTAATCAATGATAACGTGGTCAGGGAAGAAATAAAGAAAAAAAAATTAAAGACTTTTTAGAATTTAATGAAAATGAAGATACATCATAACAAAACTTATGGGACACAATGAAAGCAGTGCTAAGAAGAAAACTCATAGCTTGAAGTGCCTACAAAAAGAAACTGGAGAGAGCATACACTAGCAGCTTGACAACACACCTGAAAGCTCTAGAACAAAAAGAAGCAAACACACCAAAAAGGAGTGGACAGCAGGAAATAACCAAACTCAGGGCTGAAATCAACCAAGTAGAAACAAACAAACAATACAAAGTAACAATAAAACCAGGAGCTGGTTCTTTGAAAAAATCAACAAGATATATAAACCCTTAGCCAGACTAATAAGAGGGCAGAGAGACAGTATCTAAGTTAATAAAATCAGAACTGAAAAGGGTAATATAACAACAGAAACTGAGGAAATTTAAAAAATCATCAAATCCTACTACAAAAGCCTCTAATCAACAAAATTGGAAAATCTGGATAAAATGGACAATTTTTTAGACAAATACCAGTTACTGAAGTTAAATTAAGCCCAGATAAACCATCTAAACAGTCCCACAACCCAGAAAGAAATAGAAGTAGTCATTAAAAGTCTCCCCACCAAAAAAAGTCTGGGAATAGACAGTTTTAGTGCAGAGTTCTATCAGACTTTCAAAGAAGACCTAATACAAATTCTCCATAAACTGTTCCACAAAATAGAAACAGAAGGAAAACTACCCAATTCATTCTATGAAGCCACAATTATGCTCATACTTAAACCACACAAAGACCCATCAAAGAGAACTTCAGACCAATCTCCCTTAGTGATATCAATGCAAAAATACATAATTAAATTCTCACAAACCAAATCCCAGAACATATCAAAACAATCATTCATCTTGATCAACTAGGCTTTATCCCAAGAATACAGGGATGGTTCAATATACAGAAATCCTTCAATGTAATTCACTATATGAACAAACTGAAAGAAAAAAAACATGATCATATCACTAGATCCTGACAAAGCATTTGACAAAATTCAACACCCCTTCAAGGTAAAAGTCTTGGAAAGATCAGGAATCCAAGGCCCATACCTAAACATAGTAAAAGCAATATACAGCAAGCCAGTAGCCAACATCAAACAAAATGGAGAGAAACTTGAAGCAATCCCACTAAGATCAGGGACTAGACAAGGATGCCCACTCTCTTCCTACCTATTCAATATAGTATTGGAAGTCCTAGCCAGAGCAATTAGGCAACAGAACGAAGTCAAAGGGATACAAATTGAAAAGGAAGAAGTCAAAATTTCACTATTTGCAGATGATATGATAGTATACTTAAGTGACACCAAAACTTGCACCACAGAACTCCTAAACCTGATAAACAACTTTAGCAAAGTGGCTGGATATAAAATTAACTCAAACAAATCAGTAGCTTTCCTCCACTCAAAAGATAAACAGGCTGAGAAAGAAATTAGGGAAATGACACCCTTCACAATAGTCACAAATAATATAAAATACATTCATGTGAATCTAACCAAACAAGTAAACAATCTGTATGATAAGAACTTCAAGCCCCTGAAGAAAGAAATCACAGCAGATCTCAGAAGATAGATCTCCCATGCTCATGGATTGGAGGATTAATTTAGTAAAAATGGCTATCTTGCAGAGAGCAATCTACAGATTTAATGCAATCCCCATCAAAATTCCTACTCAATTATTCACAGAGATAGAAAGAGCAATTCTCAAATTCATTTGGAATAACAAAACAACCAGGATAGTGAAAACTATTCTTATATATAAAATAAAAGAAATTCTGGGGGAATCACCATCCCTGACTTCAAGCTGTACTACAGAGCAATAGTGATAAAAACTGCATGGTATTGGCACAGAGACAAGCAGGAAGATCAATGGAATAGAATAGAAGACCCAGAAATGAACCCACACACCTCTGGTTATGTGATCTTTGACAAAGGAGCTAAAACCACCAGTGGAAAAAAGACAGAATTTTCAACAAATGATGCAGGTATAACTGGAGGTCATCGTGGAGAAGAATGCAAATTGATCCATATTTATCTCCTCGTACAAAGCTCAAGTCCAAGGGTCTAAAGAATCTCCACCTAAAACCAGATACACTGAACCTAATAGAAGAGAAAATGGGGAAAAGCCTTGAACATGTGGCACAGGGGGAAAGTTCCTAAACAGACACCAATGGCTTATGCTCTAAGAACAAGAAATGACAAATGGGACCTCATAAAACTGCAAAGTTTCTGTAAAGCAAAGGACACCATCAATAGGACAAAACAGCAACTCACAGTTTGGGAAAAGATCTTTACCAATCCTACATATGATAGATGGCTAATATCCAAGGTATACAAAGAACTGAAGAAATTAGACTCTTGACAATCAACCTGATTTAAAATGGGGTACAGAGCTAAACAAAAAATTCTCAACTGAGGAAACTCGAATGGTCAAGAAGTATCTAAAGAAGTGTTCAATAGCCTTAGTCATCAGAGAAGTGAAGATCAAAACAACCCTGAGATTCTACCGCAAACAAGTCAGAATGGCTAAGATCAAAAACTCAGGTGACATCAGGTGCTGGTGAGGATGTGGAGAAAGAGGAACACTACTCCATTGTTGGTGGGATTATAAGCTGGTACAACCACTATGGAAAGCAGCCTGGCAGTTCCTCAGAAAACTGAACATAGTATTACCTGAGGACCCAGCTATAAGACTCATGGGCATATACCCAGATGATGCCGAAAAAATTATCCATCACCTGAGGGCAGTATTTCCATTTTGGTCAAACATCAAAAATGGCATATATAGTTTGATCAGGCTAGCCCTTCTTGTCCTGAGAATACTTTTATTACTGTCCATCATGTTAAAGCTCATCTCTAACTACATCAACAGGCTGGCAGTCAAAGTACATGACTTGAAATTGAAAATGGACTCCCAGACAGAGTTATTAATTTAACAGGCTGGCAAGCCAAGGACGGTTAAGATTCTGCACAGAGCCTTACAAACCTAAGACAGAAGTGCATTGCTTATGATAATGCATATTTCATGATTGGTTAAAAAAAAAAAGACTTTTATGCCAGAACGCCCAAAGACAGGCTCAGTCTGGTTTATGCAATAAAAAGGGAAAGATGTGGAGAGCTTTGGGAGCTGCCTGACAGGAATCTGATATTGGCAAAGGACAAGGAAAAGGACTGCAGGCAGGAATCTGACATTAGGCTGGAACAAAGAAGTAATTTCAGGCAGAAATCTAAATCCTAGGCTAGAACAAAAAAGAAATTTCAGGCAGGAATCTAAATCTTAGGCTAGAACAAAGAAGTAATCATAGGCAGAAATCTAAATCTTAAGTTAGAGCAAAGAAGTAGGCTTCAGGCATGAAAATGACTTTGGGCTAGAAGAGGAAAGTAGGCTCAGATATTTTGGTCATCCTGATAAACCATTAGAAATAGTGATCACAGGACTCCGTTTATTGTCCTGCGTGTTCTTTGACTCTCTGGGTTTATTGTCTTGTTTGTTCCTTACCTATTTGCACCTATTGTATTGCTAGTTCTTCAATGTAGAACTGACCTTAATACTTGCATGTAATTTAAACAGTATAAAGGCAAAAAAAAGGAGATGGGATGGGATAGGGGACTAAGGGGGGGATGGGGAAGGGGGATGGCATCAGAAATGCAAATAAATAAAATATTAAATAAAAAATATGTGTATGGGCTAAAGTCCATGTTATATCCATTTAGACACATAAATTTGGATAAAGAATCAATAACACTGGGCCCAAGAGTACCAACAAATGAGTTATTTTGATATATGTATAATATTCTCTGACTTTTCCTGTATACCAAATGTCAGATCATGAATTACTACTTCCTACTGTGTATTATATCAGGGTACAGACAGTAAGATTTCAAAACCACAGTGAAGCAGTAAGGTTCCCCTTCCGTATTGTGTTAAGGCACATTCAAATATATTCTTCTAGCACTCATATGTATCTATATGTTAATACATATTGTAAGTGTGAAACGATCACGTTATACAGTCTGGTTCAGTACAGACTTGTCATTAATGTGAAAGTTTATTAAAGAATGCATTTAGCAATATTTGACATTGATTGGTACTGACTTTTAGATCTTTATATTGCAGAATATCTGTTCAGACACTTTTAAGATATCTTAATTTCTGTTTCACTATAGATCTCTGCATCTGCCCCATCAGTTACTGGATGAGACCTCTCTGATGACAATTATAATTAGCTCCAATCTACAAGTGTCATAAGAAATCATTTCATTGCCTTTTTTTTGCCAGTCATATTTGGTTCTATCCTAGGTCTCTCGGCTATCAAGCCTTTGATTCCTATACATCCAGGCAGTGTCAGGCATGGTCTCCCTCTTCACCACAACAGCTGATTAATTACCTCCTATGTTAGCAGCCTTCTTCATACGGCTTTATTTCCTGAGTCATGACAAACAGACTCAAATATATGCTGTGTAGATTATCTAAAAGCATAATTAGGCATATAAAGTTTGAACAAATTATAGTGACTCAAACTACAAAATCAAGGAGTTTGAATGTGTCAACTTGAGTTAGGTGAAATTTTCATAAAAGTTTAAAAATGTTTTTCTTTAATTTTTATTAAAATAGATTATTTTCTTATACAATACCTCCCAAATACAGTTTCCTCCTTCTCCCTTCCTCCCTGGTCTCCCCAGATTCCCTCTCTCTCAGATTTAAGCTATGTCATAGACTCCTATGACTCTCCACAATAAAGAATTCAAGTGGCAGTGATCTCAGAATAAAAAAATATAATTCTGTCTACAAACTTATTTTCATCAGGTAGCAGATGAATAATAATGTTAACCTCACTAACAGAGATCGTCTTTATTTAACGTGTCCCTTTCAAAAGCTGTCCATTGATCTGTTTCCTTCACAGAAGAAAGTCTTGGAATGTCACTGCTCTTTTCCCCAAGCAGATTGTCAAAGCTTTACTCTTAGATGATTACACACATTGTTCTATTTAACCCGGGTCCTCAAAAATCTCAACTTACAAAATTTTGCAAAATATTTCCTATTTCTTACCATAATTTTGTGCTGGCTGTAAGTGTTCAGTTTGTCTACACCCTTTCCTGACTTTCATAGTACCTTAATATTCCTGGTTTCCCCTTTCCTAGGGCATACTTCTCTTTTCCTCTCTGCTCATTACTCTTCATCTTCTGATCTAATCATAGGGTAATTCTTGGCTTTGGCTCACTCTTTTTGGATGTCTCATTTTCTTGATGATTGTTTTATTTTGATTTATTTTGTTGTGATATAATATCCTGACCAAAAAATAAAACTTAATGGAGTAAATTGTTTATTTCAGCTTACAGCTCCATTTTATATAACATCACCTGAAAGGAAGCAAATATCAAGGCAGAAAATAAGACACCTAATCTAGACAGATCTACAGTCAGTGATAAAGAGAAAATAAATACATTCTTCTCTGCTTGCATCTAGGTTTATCCTTTTATTCCTTTCCATTATTCTTTCATGGGTAATGTGTAACTTACAATTGGCTGGATCTTTTTTTATTAAATAAGAAACAACATAATCCTCCATGGATATGACTACTGCCCAACTCCATCTAATAATTCATCATTAAGATTCTATGTCCAGGGTATTCTTAGTTGTTTCAAGATAATAATTACAGATAACCAGCACCTTGACTTCCTTTTCTCTCATGGTCATTTTCATGAATATACCTTCTAGATGTACAAGTCTAGGTCTTTTTTGGGGAAGGTTAAAAAAAAAAAACTCAGTTCCTCTTTCTGTAGCTCCAAAGCTCTTCCAGGTGCTGACTTTCCTTTACTAGAGAATGTTAGATTGTTCCAGTTGTTCAGGTAAAAAAGTTCCTGAAAGAAACATCTGATTGAAACTCAGCGTTAACATGGATTCACTTGCTACTTGCATCTGGCTCTTAATGCAGTCCATCATCTCTGTCATCTCTGATGAGGCAAGACAGATCTCTGCCTAGTAGTTTTCTTTCCTTTTTGTCCTCCCAAAATGTTAAGCCAATGTTATTACTTTAAATAAATAAATAAATAAATAAATAAACCTTCTTCAATACTTAAATTCAGTAAAAAGAAATATAAACCATTTAATACTACCCAATGCATCCTCAAAACTGTCCCCTGGTACTTCTATTGTTCAGATTCTTTCTTCACACATGGATTTCTGAATCCAGAACAAAGGTGACACTTTACTTCCTGAAATATTCAGAGAACATTAAGTTCTTTTTATTTACTGACAGGTATCTCATAGAATAGTGCCTGGGATATATCAGCAACTATTTATGAACCTAAAGAATTGATGAGTCCTTAGTTTATGAGAAAAGTAAGCCTGATTTCACAGTGAACTCTGGATTTAGGAGAGACCAGCTATTTGCTCAATAAGAACATGATAAACCTCATGAAAGATAGTGGTCTCTAAAATAAATGGTGAATAGTCTAATATAATTGATACAATCATCTAAAAGGAAGTATAGTTTTTAATCTATTAATGAGCCCTGAGTAGCTATGGTGACTAGTATGTGCTAAGTTCAACCTTTTCATCATCACAGTTGCATGGATAGTTCAAGAAATACGTTAGACATCCTGAACTACCAAAAGGCATTTGTTTACTTTATCTACTTTGTGCATATATACAGACACATTCAAACATTTTTGTGTTCCTTGGGTCCTGAGGTAAAAGTTTTAAAAAGAGGAACTGTGCTCTTCTAAACTTAAGAATGCAGAGCAGGGTCATTGCCTGTGGTTCACTGGCATACACTAAAAATGTACTTTGCAGAAAAGAAAAGACCAATGGTCACATGTCAGTTTTATTCTTGATTATTTATTTTTTGTGTCAGAAATGTTGTTTGTATCATCTCACCTGCATTTTCCGATTCTACTCCTCTCCATTATTCTATGGAACAGAGTCCCTGGGTTATGCTTGTCTTTCTTTTCAGCCTGGCAGCTGAACACACATTTGTATGGGCATAAAGAGAAGCACTCTAACATTTTATAGTTTTAAACAATTCATAGGGTGGTGTATTTCAGGCTCAAAATGTTTTTTCTTGATTGAAGACAGGACAAGCAGGGAAGACAACAGGATGACTGTAGCAGGCTTAAGTATGCCAGAGTTGCTGCAATGTGACAAGGAAGTCTAAGTGTTGTATCCCCATGGAAAAAAAAATCTTTGTAGGTCCACTTATTGCAACCCCATTGTTCATTTATGACACATATGATACTAACAGTAAAATCCCTTCTGGTTGTTTAGTAAAGACTCCTACTGCTTAATTGCTTATACATGCTCCCCTACTCACACCACCTACTTTTTCTGATCAACTTCAGAAGATATTTACAGTGAGATTTTAACATCATCAGGGCATAAAATCTTCTAAAAGCTCTTATGTGGTTTTGACATGATAAATCATAGAGGCAAAAATTCTAAAATAGTATCAACTCCTGCTAGAAAAAAATAAGCTTATATAGATATACATGTACATCCATAAAATGATTTTACATTCTTACATAAAATAGATGTTTAGGACTTACAATAAACTAATTAATAGAGCTATAATGAAAACATTGAGTAATTCACTCAATTACTTCCAGGCAGTGTTTTAAAACATTTTGTTTATCAAACTATGTTAGTGAAACCTAAAGCATGAGCGTCTAACAACAAACCAAAGATGACAGCATAGATATGCGCACTGCATAAAGCAAAGGCCAAATCATATTTTAGTTGTAGTAACTATAAGCAAATCCTAATTTTGATTACAGTAACCATTGTGTACTAACCACACATATAAATAGGACAAATGTGACTGTAAGTAGTACTGGAAACCACTATTAAGGCTGTAGTTTACTATGTCTGAAAAGGTTTCCTGAGATTGGTGTGAAATAAAGAATTCCCTTTTCTTAAAAGGGCTTCTACTTCTCAGCCTGATCTGGTAAGCCCAACTTCCACACCTTCTACCTGAGGAATATCACATAGTCCTTGGCAAAATTACAAGTACTACTTCCTCTCTACACTCTATTCAGCATGTACCAGAGGTTCCTGGAATATCTCTCCATGCAAATGAGACATTCCAAGGATGTAAAACTCAGGTTAAAGATTTACATTCATCCTGAACACTACTTCCCACTCTCCAAGGTTCGTATAGTCTTTCTTCAATTCAAATAAAGCACACAAGCTTTTTGTCCTGAATATCATCTATTTCATTAAATACTATCTAAAAGAGTTGTAACATTGAAATCCTCAGAGAAGATGGTCCCTTCCTGGCACTCACTGGACTGAGATCTGAACTCTGCTCCATGCTTCCCTAAAGGGGGAAGTGCAGCACAGAATGACAAAGGGGCACTTACCTCATGCTCACAATTACACAGTAAGTATTGTGTGTTGTCACTTTATAACAAATTTATAGCTAATAGAAGGCCCATCATTAATAGCTAAGGAATGTTCTATGTTCTATTTTACAGAATGCAATACAAGTTAATATAAGTATAATATGTGAAGAACAGAGTGAATATTTTTACATTCTACATTTATCATGGTTCTAGGAACTGATATTTTTACTGCAGAGTATAAAGCATTAAGTTTAAGGTTTGGTAAACATATTATTATTATGCAGAGAGACATGAAAACTGATTATGTCCGTTTTCTCACTGATAATAACCATCCATCAGAATATAAAGCTAATGTGGATATTAGTGGGTTGAGCTGAAGAACAAATTAGTCTGTGATTCAGACTATCTTAGCAATAATTAATAAGGCTTTAATAAGATGTGTGACTGTAAAATCAGCAAATTGCAACATGAATGCCGTGGAAACTGTAGTCTTTTTAGGAACAAGTTCATAATTTAAGCCAGCTGGAGCCTGTTTCATCCTGCTCTAGCAGGTTGCTAGCTTCTGCAGAAGTCAGTGGTGACTGACATATCTCAGATGGAGACACACATTTTTTCTTTCCCCAGGTTTTATCTTTCTTCCTTTCCTCTTTGTTAAGGGTACATATTTCCTCCTCTCTTGACACAAGCAGCAATCATACCATTGAAATGATAACAGACTTTTCTCAGATTAATGACTTCTACCTTCAGTTAAGATAAAACAGGAGCAAAGAGTTTCTCACAGTCTAATTCTGCTCATCTTAGTTTTTTATGGATTTTGGTATTTTGTTTTTCTGTTTGTTTATTTTGCATTCTTCTCATAGTAACTTGAGAAGATAAGACATCCAGAATTTGTTCAAATGTATTAAATATAATTATGTTTCTGGCTATTCTTGGACATTCAAAACCAAGTGTAAATGGATCGCCTTAAAAACATTATAGAAAAAGTGTAGTTGAACTATGCCTTAAAATCATAGATAATGAAAATCAGATTCCCCCCAACATGAGATCTAAGCCCGTTTGTCACTGCCTTGTTTGTCACTGTTTGTGTAGGAAGAATAGAAAGAAGGCTGACTCTAGCATATAGGCTAAGGACACAGAATGAATTCAGGTATATTCAGATATATTCAAATTACTATTTTTCTGAGAAATTTTATGATGCCAGTCCCTCTCATAGTCTCACAGGGCTCATTCTTGAAGTAAGAATAACAAAGAATTTTGTAAAATACTATGTGAACAGTACTTAGCTCATTGAACAGTGTACATTAGTCCCTTGATAAATGATAGTACCAGATGTTGGTCAATGTTAATTAAATTGTATACTTTAGAAATTTGTGTATGTGTATGAGGCATGGCCTACAGATAAGCACCACTATGCCTGGCTGTACTTAAGAAAATTTCTGTCACGTTTTCAGTTGAACCTAAAACCTTTCTTATAATACAGATGACTGACATTAACATGGGCATCCAGTAGACAAAGGAAGCAAGGTCCAGTTAGATTATAACTCATGCTAGTGAATACCATTAGTGACAGGATCTTCTCAATTGTGATCCACTCAGTTTCTAACTACACATCCCCACTTTTTCTGACACATCAGCTAAATATTTCCCAGGAATGTTCATATTGCAGACTTCCTACCATCCCATCATTAAAATTTTTGTTTCAGTGTTAATAACATACTGCACCAGCTGCTACTGATAAATCACAAGCAATACCACTTGTTGATTTATGTTTTCACCTCAGAGGATTTCTGTAAGTCAAATACACATGATTTGCAAGCATTTTTGACATTGTTTCTGCAGAAACAATCTTAAAGCCTTGTAAATGGTAGTGTGAGATAATCTGAAATCCATTAAGAGAAACAGGTTTCTATACACAAAGCTGAGCATCCTTTGTACTAGAAACTCATAGCTAAACTGTCCAAACATGAAAATGTATAAACATACTCCCCCAAAAAGTATATTTCATTCAGTAAGGGAAATTTTCTGAAACTAGACAGAAAAGGTAAATCTAATTAAAAATCTCTTAAATCCCCAGATATTTGAAAAACAAGGAAGAGGCAATATAGACAAGAGAAAACTGTTAAAAAATGGGTTGACAATAATGAAATATTCAGCTTATGTTAAAAGATTTCTACATTTTAAAGCTTTATAAAATATATTAGAGATGAACAATAGAGTTCTTGATACTTTGTTAGAGACCTAGAACACATCCAAATAACAACCATTGAAATTCATGAATCTCAATGGAAATTACAGAGATGATAAATTATATTTTGTACATATCAAATATATAGAAATGAAAGTTGTAATACTAAATAGGACAATAGAGACTTTATTCCTAGTTTAGAACATAGTATAAATTGGAGAGGTTTAAGCAATAAGCATTGGAGATATATATGTATAATATATATATATATATATATATATATATATATATATATTATATATATATATATACTAAAAACTAGAAAAGTTCAAGTAAAGACCCAAGAAACATAAGTAAGAATGTCTATGGAAAAAAATCTCCTCAACAGTATAGAAGATACAGAAAGACTGTTAAAAACACAACTAAGTGCTCCAGAGTATGTTTCCCTCAGAGAATTTCAAATAAAAATTAACAATAGATTAAAGAATGCTATAAAATAAAAATAGATAAATATCCAATGAAAATTTCAGTGATATAAATAAACTCAAAAGGAATTCACAGAGTGGATGCTGTTCCATTTATGAGCAAACTTAATTAATTGCTTGATAGTTTGTTAATAATTAATGGAATATATATATATATATATACACATATATATATATGTATATTTATATATATTCAAGTCAAGGATGTGGAAGATGCTAAATAGTAGCAATGTGATTGGAAAGCTGGGTCTGTGGCCACAGATCTGTAACAGAGAAGACATTTGTGAGTGAACACATGAGAGTGGCCTCAAGTTCAAGGCCAATCTGGGCTCAACAGTGAATTCCATGACAGCTACACCTACACTGTGTCACTCTGTCCCCAAAATAAATAAATACTACATATATAAATACAGATTTTTAAAAATGAGAAAAATCTGGAGAAGTTGAGAAAAATGTCATCTTATTTGTGTTTGTTTTCATTGAAATGACTTGTTTGTTTTGGTCTCATCAACATTTTCAAGAGTTGTGTAGTCCCAGTAGGAGCTAGCATGTGAATGTGAAGAGATATATAAGGAATATATCTGGACAATAATTTTAATAAAAATGAAGATAATTGTAAGTGTGAGGAGAACCCCAATGTGTCTAGGAAGAAACATTCTACACCTCATTTCATTCAGTCTTACATAATGGAGTCAGATGTCCTGACTTCTACACCCTTGACTTGGTGACTTGGAAGCAGAGCTTGGACAAGCAGAAGAGAGCTATTTGACAAACACTCTGTATACAGAATTAATAGAGATTCTGTGGGGTCTTAAGTTATCTTGAGCCTCTCTGCATCTACCACTGAGAGGAGCCACAGGAGAGCTAAAGAGACTGGGAAATAGATTGTGCTGAGGAGAAGGCAGTAGGGTGAAGAAAGATCAGAAAGTTTAATGTCATAAATAAAGTTTCAACAACATACCTGTTAGTTTGTGTCTACTTCCTAACAGAAACCAGTTTAGAGATATCCATCAAAGGATTGTTAACATCTTATGAATATTTGTAAAAATGAATCAGATTATTCAAGGTAGAAGTTTATAGTGTACAGGCCACATTATGAAGAAATGTAATATTTAGATGTAGGATTATGGAGCAGACATGACAAGACATATAGAGAAACAGAAAACTGTAAGAAATGTAAGAAAACAGGATTTACCTAAACTCTTGAGGAATCAGCATTGAATATGTGGGGCAGTCAACACAGAGGCACACACACTCTGGAGGTGGATGCAGAAGAAAGAGAATGGCAAAGCCATCCCTGCCTTTATAGTGAGTTAGACTGAAGCTTGTGTTACATGAGAATCTGTCACAAAAGCAATGACAGATGAAAAACCATAGAACAATAACAATGAGGGCTGTCAAGAAGAGATGTGCCAGTTTCTGGCTCATCAGAATTTATTCAGACTTACATTTTGCATGCGTACATATTTTAATATTTTTAAATGCGCTTTGTAATTGTATGAGAGGAGCCAGAATATAATATAAAAAGAAAAAAGAATCTATAAGAAAAGGTTTATAAATTCTAAAACCAGCTTGGGACACACATTTGTCATCCATTTCTTGGGAGGTAAAGGAGGAAGGATCAGAGGTTCTTGGTCATTTTCGTAGACACCGGTGATTCAGACCAGTCCAGGCTATGAGAGAATCCCCAACTCCATACACAAGAAGATACACAGAGAGGGGAAGGATACATAGAGAGACAAAGGGTGGAGAGACAGGAGGGAAGACAGAGCAGGAGACAGAGTCTTGAGAGGAAGAAGAATGAGGCAGAGAGGTGATCACATTCTAACTCTGACACATCGGAGACAAAGCTTGGTAGATTTTAGACTCAAGATGTTATAAACACAAATAACTTTCTGAATGGAAAACAACTACTTGTTAATCACTGTGATAGGATCAGCTAGCATTTTGATAGTAAGATTTTCTCATGTGGTTTTAAATACTATGTCAGTGCACATAGGAGTTGGTTCCCCTTTTGTTGAATAGAAATCATAATAGTGTTTTCTTTCTTGAAAGACAAATAGTTTATTTGACTGTCAAGAAAATTATTATGTTCCAGGTTGTACCTCAAATCTGAAGATCACTTTGTCAAATCCAGATAGAAAATGGATTAAAATGCACTAATCATTCACAGCCACCTGCCAGATAAATTGAGGACAGGAGTTTGGAGTATTGTAGCACTCAAAATATGTTACATGAGACCTGTTTCTCATTGTTCTAAAACCTACTACCTACAGAAGTTTTTTGATATCACACTTTATATTCATACAAGATATTGATAATGTGACTTGAGGACCAACTGTTTGCCAACTAGTTAGAAAGTACATATGTAATGCATCATTATTGAACATATTAGTGTCATTACACTGCATGACAGGATGCTGTGTGATTTTGCTGATATGCTTTGAACTATAACTATCATTTGGGGAACCGTGAAACTTGTCTTTAATCTGTGTGTTAGGATAACAATGAAATTCACCATATAATGTATTGGTTTCCTCTTTATACTTATTTACAGATAAACAAAACAATAATATACAAAGTGCTTGTTGTAAATATAACTCAGAAAACATCAGGTATTTCCTGAGGGACTTCATCTGTTGCCTCAAGTGTGGTTGGATGTGAACAGCAGTTGTTTCAACTACCCAGTAGATGGTGCTTTCCGCCAGATATCAACAATACAGGCTGTGCCTCTCTTTTTGGCACTCTTGCACTAGCTGTCTTCTGACATACTTTTGGAAACAAAGTCATTGAGAAAAGTCATTGTCTTTTCTTTGAGAATCTTAAACTGCATCATAAGCACAGAACATCAGGCTAAGGACGATGATGAAAACAATAAACCATTCTCCAGTTAGTGCAGCAAGAGTGTGACACCTTCCGTGTTTCTCTGTTTTCAGCATTTTATATTTACATTTCTTTTCAAGAAATCCATAGTTAGAGTTATGCAGCTACTTCCTGTGAATTGAAACATTCATCCATGGATGAAGTTCCTTCAGACCCAACAAGTAAATGTAACATTGAAACTCATGAGATTCACCAAGTTCCCTCCCCTGTGGGGCACAAAAATAGTCTCAACAGCATGTTAGGAGTGTGGGAGTGGAAGTGTCAATGGGCAGCCTGAAATTCCTCCAGAAAGGAGAACCAGGATGTATCTTAAGTGAGATCTCTCCCATTCTAGGATGATCTAGTTGCCTTTGCATTACACACAATTCTCTAAATAACCTTAGTAAATACAGGAATTCAATAAGCTGTATCTCAATTGAATCATTTTCATGGCTTATTGTCTATGACATATCTGGAGTTTACTTCTCTTTGTACAAATTCCCTCAAGAAGGCCTACACAGCAGCAGACATGATAGACTTGTACTTATCATAAATTTTCTAAGATCTTTTTTTACTTGATTCTTAAACATTTTTAAAATTTGCTTTACGGATGCAGATCTTTGCCATTATGACAACAGAAAAATAGTTTAGATGCCAACTAATGCAGTGCTTTTGGCTTGAATGAGAATGTTTCCACAGGATCAAATATTTAAATGTTTTCCTGGTTGGTGTCTCCTTTGGGTTGTTCTGAAGACATAGCCTTGCTGCAGGAAGCATGTCACTATGAGTAGTTTAGGAGGTGAATGCTAATTTTCCTGTCATTGCTGCCATGCCTGTCGCTTGCTGCCATGATTTCCTGACATGATGGACCACATATCTGGAAGCACAAATCCAAATAAACTTTTTCTTGTATAAATTGCTGTGATGATGGTATGGTGTTTTATCACAGCCAGAGAAAAATATCTTATTTGATACTTAGTGTGTGCTTTCATTCTATCCATAAATTGTACTTCTTGAGAGAAATGATTCATCTTTTTAGAAAGTCTATTCCCCATTTTTATTATTTACCATCTATCAAAATATCAGAATTCTTTCAGAAATAGGAGACAGAACCAGAATATGTTCAATGTTCAGAAAATTACAGCCCAGAGCAGAGCTTCCCAATCTTGATGACCTTGAAGTGAAGGAAATCAGAAGGACCTTGGCACCATTCTCCTTCTGCCATCAGCACTTCCTTCTACAAGGTAGACTGAAAGGTGAGGTCATTTTCCCCCAAGTTCTCCCCATAAACTTTGAATCCTGTCCCTAAGGAAAGCCATAGCCACAAATGACAAAAATGCCCATGTGAATTTGTTCCACATCCCAGTGTTAGAGTGAGTAGCAGTAAAGAAACCTCAGCTTTTTTACTCATCTGATAGTAGATTCTAAAAGCCTAATTCTAAAACGCTTGCCTTGTTTCTAGAGGAAGTGAGCTATTAGGGGATGTCCAGAAGAATTTATACAGCAAGGATAGGCTAGGTTTCCTCTCTCAGCCTATCAGCACTAACTATATCACCCGCTTAATCCAATCATCTTTCCACACAGATACCCACCCTCAAATACAAGCATAAAAATGCATATGCTCTTATACTTCCTTGAGCTTTTAATTCATGAAGAAATCTTTTCTAATGCTACATAAATAGTGATTAAATTTTTGTCATGCTGTTTGTCTTGTTAACATATAATTTTGTGGAAAGAAAGCTAGCTAGGAACTTAATGATGAGAAAAGAAATATTTAGGGCCCATTTTGTCCAATATCAGCTTTAAATAATCTTGTATTGTGAAGTACAATATCTACTTTAGATCAAAACTAGGAATGAGAGAACAAAATGCTGATATTTATCTTTGATCTCTAGGTTATTCTTTACCTAATGCCTGCACTTTCTCATCTATCTCAGTGAAATCTCAGAGAGTACATGTGGGACCTCACTAAAATGGAAACAAACTGACCAAGTCACCAGAAAGGAAGCATCTCCCTGCAGCAGTCTAAATATTTTTTTTCTTACAATTATAAAAATTCTATGGTCAACCAGCATAAAAAATTATGAAGAGTTTAGCAGAAAATCTGAACCTTTGTTCATCAGTTTAATTCAGAAATATGTGTAAAGAGACATTAATTAAATCATTCTGGACCCAGAGCTGAAATTTGTTTCATTTTTTTATTTTCAATAAAAAATTATGCTCAATCATATCACCATAGAAAGCCTATCAGGATAATGTAGTAAGTTAAAATTTTAGAGATGTTCCATAGTTGAATGTAATTCTCTATTATTAAATTCTCAGGTAAAATTAAAATTTAAAATAATATCTCCTCATAAATTAAATTGCCATGACATTAAATTGCCACTAAAGTCAAAATATCTTCATGGTGAGAGTAGATTAAAAGTCATACCCTTTTGGTAGGCTTTACCTTCTGTTCCCAAAGTACTTCCAATGATTTAGTGTAATTTGGTTCTATTCAATATGTGTCCTTCTACTGATTTCTAGTGAGTTGGACATTTGATTGAGAGGTCCTAAATCTATTGTTTTAGTACAAAATTTTTACATAATTTCTAAAGACTTTTGTCCTTGTACTCTAAGCCCAAATTTCTTCCACACAGCTATTTCCAATAAAGGATGTTTTTATTACATACTCAAATTTCTAAAAGTAAATATATTTTCCATGATTGATTTATTTTTAATATATATTTGTCAGCCAATATTTGTGATGCCAGCTCCACAAGCGTAGTCAAGAAATGCTTCTTGGGATTTTGTTTAATCCTTACATTAACTACACTGATTGCTCACTTAATCAAGACCCCAGTGTAATTTAAGGACTGGGTTACAGAGTTACCCTTTATAAATATGAAATTTGTCAGAACTTAATCTTCATCTTGAATGATAAAACATCTGCTTTGGTGCATCATCCTCTCATCCTTCCATCTGGCCTGTTTCTTATATAGCATGTATTTCTCTTTCCATCTTGCTTCTTAAACCAATAAACCCATTAGCTGCTTTCACCCACTTGGTAGCTCCAGATAACAATGATATTCCATTACTTCAGGAGCTCCTTGTATTAACTATCGCTAACAAGTACTCTTTCCTCAATGTAGCCACAAACAGTACCATGCTCTTTGCTTCTATGCCATCAACCCAGTCATCAGCTGCATATGATAACTCCACAGTTACTCTTCCGTCTCTCCTGATTCCACAAACCTCATCCATGTTAAATTGTCCTTAACATTGAAAATGATGAGCTGTTCTTAAGTCACCTTTTTCTAATATACTTTGTTAGATCAACTTGTTGAACTTCTTGCACTTATTCTTGAATCCTTTCATCTAAATGGTAATTTTATAAATTTATCTTGAATAATTAGGGAAAGAGAAATTTGCTAAGGTTATTTGGAGAGATGTCATGAAACATCACTCATTCTTTCTCAGTAGTTTATATCTGATATAAATATAGTTAGATATCAAGGCCAGAAAACTGCAGTTGGAATGCCTGTATAATTGTATCATGGTAATATTTAAGTAATCAATCTAATAAATTCAGATTTCAAAGCTGCTAATTTATTTGAACAGAAACTTTGATCATATTTGCTTCTTAATTTGTATAATCGGGTATACATAATGTTCATAAAATCAAATCTCAATGTCTTGCCCCAACAGTAATCCTACTGTTTCTATAAAAAAAAAAAAAAGTTCTATGCCTGCAACACTGGGCTATCAACCATTCTCAGAAGTGTCTCATCAATTTTTCTGGACGGTTACCACCATGTGTTATTTTCCACTTGTGGCACCCACTCCTCACTGTTCATGTTTAATACTTTTTATTAGAACTAGGTATATGTGTCACCTAACAAATCTGTACTAAACACCAATTTATTCTGTATCTCTAATGATAACATAATTGTGTATATGTAATAGGAGTCTATACCAAACCTCTAGTGCTAATCATAAATCAAAGAGTCTTATCTACTTAACTCAAGCAAAAATAGTTCACAACACACAATTAGATACTAAAAATAAACATGTAGAGAAGATATACAACCTTCCCCATAATTCTAACATTAAACATGACTATGGCTCTCTCCCTGCAGTGCTATGCCTTGTCTATTACAACTTACACCACAAAATTCTATACAACTTGCCTGAAAATATTTTACCTACTCATTCTGGGGTACAATTAACTCTTATATAAATACATTTGACTTATATCTTAATTGAGATCAGATTCCCGTAGTTAAGAAACACTTAAAATGCATTTATTAATTTCCTATTTTTCATCATAAATGAAGAAAATACAGAAAAAACTGAGATAGATAACTAATCAACTTCCTGTTTTCTTTAGGCTTCCTTTACTGTTTCTTACTACATGATATGTATCGTTGTATTTTCTTATTGTTATATTCTCAGTACTATATATAGTGCCTTAGGTACAATGTGTTCTTGTAAGTTAATAGGAATGAAATAATTCAGGATTTTCTCCCTCACTTCTCAGTTCAAAAATTATACACAAATTTCATGGACTTAGGGATAAACAACCAAAAGTCATTTTTGGTTGGTGGCTCAGTCTCAGAGTTTCCTGGGGTCTGGCCCTAGGGAAGGGGAAGGCATGGTAAGCAAACCACCTTTTCATAGGTAAAGGGAGATAAGGAATGGGATAAGGAACTGTGGGAAGAGGTCTTGAAGGGGAAGAAGGACTAGAACATAAATAAATATAAAATTTGAAGAAAGAATTTTCAAAAAAGAGTCTTTCAGCAAATGATTAAAATTTCAACAGGAGTCAGTGAGAAGGTTTTAGTCATTTCTAAATGTCTGAACAGATATCTTAACTCTTGTACCAGAGACGAGATGTTGAAATCATAATTATGCCAGTGCAGCATTAATAGAGGGAAACTCTCTCTGTTCACTTCCAGAAGTCATGTTGCTTTGGTTGTTTGGCAGTGTGTCAGATTAATTCCAATGACTTACTGGATAGCTCCATCTGAAAGGTCTTTGAGAAGCTTTTTCTTTGCAAGTGTCTCACACTTGAGTTTCTCCTATATACAATAAATGTTTTCTATAATATTCAAGAAACTTGAAGACATGAATCTGCTCTTGTAAGGAAGCTGTTTGGTACAGATTTCAAAGACAAACCCAAAGTGACGTATGCAAGAGAAAAATAATAATGTTGGAATTTCTAAGAGACATTATAACACTATTAATATTTTGATGGTATTTTCTTCTCCTTTTTCTCACCTTTCTACTCTGTTAGGTCTATTTTAAGCATGATTTTCCTCCATTGAAACTGGTTCACTGGTATCATTAATGAAAGTAAATAGTCTTTTTTACATTCTTTCCAAAGGAATTTGAGAGTTCTCATGCATATTGTTCTGATCCATGGCTTGTTTGAATAATATCCTTTTGCATACAGAGTGTAACACTCTGATTGGTGAGCTTTGGGGCACAGTATCTACCCCAATAATCAGAAACCATGAAGTAGAGTCAACCTTATATGATTCTAGTGAAGGGATTCTTTGCACTATGGAAATGATATTTCTAAATTGGAAAAAAAAAAATCAAGGTTTTTTTTTAGCCAGAATTAAAATACAGAGAAAGTAGTTATGTCAAGTCACTAATTATTTTCGATTTGTCCATAGAACAATTTTGTATTTTGCCTTCTGACTCTTGATTTTGAGATAGCAGGAATTTGTAGGTTTAATACTTTAACCACTTTTGATGTGCTATTTTTTTCTATATAACTTTCTGGGATCACATGGCACCTTTCTGTGCCCTCAGGGGAATCATGTGAACTTGGTTAACATCTCTTCTAGCTTTCTTTGGCTTCTATCACAAGAGACTCCAGAAAGAAAAGAAAATCCAAGATCGAAAGGTCCAGTGTTTTCACTGAGTTATTTTGAGCACTGAAGAATCCAACTTTTCACAAACTAGCTTTTATTCTTCCTGTTTCCCCAGTAAATTTTTGCTGCAATCATCATTGAATTTAGAAGGTGAAGATGTAGATTATGAGAATATTGCAAGAAGTGAGGTATAAAACATAAACGGAGGTGCAACCAGTATGGTTGGTGAAATCAGAATAGGTGTGGTATTTGTAAGAGAAATGTCTCCCATTTGAACACTTGATCCCCAGATGCAGTTACTGTTTAGGGACATCTTGATGCTTTTAGGAGTAGAGCCTCGATGAGGGAAATACATCATTGAGCAAAGGTTTTAAGAGTTTATACTATGACCTCACTTCCAGTTTGTTCTCTCTACTTCATGTATGGGGTTGAAAATGTGATCTTCCTATGTCTGTCATATGGTCTAACGGCTGTCAAAGTTCTCCCACAAACTATGGTCACTCTAACTGGAACCAAGGGCCAAAGTAAACTCTTTCTTTCATAAATTGCTTTGGATTGTGGTGTTCATCACAGCAACAAAAAGTAACTGATACAATGGGTAAGTATACAGAATGAAGATATGATAAATTCCAGTGCACAGAGTTAGCAAGAAACAAGGATAGATAGGAAAAGCTCTCATTTTACCACAATACTATGAAAAGTTCCAGCAAGCAAATTGGGTGTCCTATACCAGAGATGTTTATTTAAAAATTCATAGTCAGTAAGAATAGGCCCAATGGGCAAACAGTATGCTCACTTTTGTTTACCCCTGGTCTATTCAACAGGAAGGAAGTCATTGGCACACACACACACACACACACACACACACACACAGAGAGAGAGAGAGAGAGAGAGAGAGAGAGAGAGAGAGAGAGAGGTGACATTGGCTCTAGTAATATGTAAGTCAAAGCTGCTTTTGCCTTTGTACCCAGTGCTTTAAAACTATGCAAACAATATGTGATCCTGCCCCAGTGTAGTAACTCCTCCCTCATTATGATCTCATCTCTTTATGATGCACAGTTTTGTGTGCTCATCACACTATATTCCTGGTTTGTACACAGAATGAATGCTGTGAACTTGAATGAACCTTTGTACTTTTATACAGAACCTGTCTGATATTCTAGTAACATCATTAATTTTTCAATAAAATAAATTGTGTACTTCATTTCAAAAGAAAACATTGAGAATAAGCAACAATAGTTTCAAAAATCATAACTTAGCTATTGCCTGGAAATATTTTTCAAGATTTATGAAAGCACAATGAAAATATATAGAAATATGAGAGAATGCTGAAGACAGAATATTTATGTGCTAAATATAATTCCAAATGCTGCTGATAAATAGTTATATTATTTCAAAGTGATTGTAGTGATTTAATAGACTTTATACTAAACCAATATCTTGTTATTAGTCCAATCCAAGGATATGTACATTGAAATGCTTATAAAATAAGAGGCTAGCTAAAACAGAAGAAATAATCTGTTCCCTGACAGAGATGAAAGTATCAAACAGAAGACTAGATATTTGGGAGAAAGGGTAGAAAATGAGTTATTTCAAATTTTGAGTAAAATCTGATTATCTGCAATGATCAACAGTGCATAAACACTGGAAGTGGTTAATATTGTATGGGAAATATATATTTAAATAAAAGAATAATAAAAGCACCACATGTATATACATGCACATAGTCTTGAGTATTGGAGATTGTATTGTGCTAAAAATAAAATTAGCATGCATATATTGAGTCTAGAAATCATGAAAATTTTGGCAAGAGGAAAACATTTTTATACATTTAGTAGTCAAAGCTAAAGCCAAAATTCAATGAATTGTGATCATGTCATTTCTGGCTGTCTTCTCCCAAATGTACTGTGTAAGTTTACCATAGCCTTGGTTCTGAACATTCTGGGTGGGCACCATACTCTACATATACTATCAACCCATACGACACCACAGACTGCTACCTAAACCATCGTATTCTAAACAAGAATTTTTCCTCCAATACAAAGCTTTCTGCTCTTACACAGAAACATAATATTTTGTTTATAAACATAGGAAAAAACTAGTTTCCTATTGTCACTCTTCTGCATGAAAGTACCAAATTAGTAAGTCTTAAGAGCATACAGGGTTAGACTAGTAGATTATATATTTCTTGTTTGAGTTGCTGACTTGATTTAAAAAAAAAAAGAGTTAAATAAATTTTGGCTTGGCATTGGTAAAGAAATTAACAATTTCTGAAATGGCTCAAAACACACTTTTGCCATTTAAAATAACATATTTGTTACCATTTTATTGGTTATTTTATTTATTTACATTTCAAATGTCCCACTTTCTAGTCTCCCCTCCACAAATTCCTCATCCCATAACCCCTACTCTTTGCCTCTAAGAGGGTGCTCCCCCACCCAACCACATATGCCCACCTTACTATTCTACCATCCCCCTATGCTGGGGCATCAAGCCTCCACTGAACTAAGGTCCTCCTTTCCCATTGATGCCAAATAAAGCCACCCTATCCTACATATGTAGCTGGGGCCATGGACCCAGCCATATGTACCCTTTGGTTGGTGGTTCAGTCTATGGAAGCTCTGGGGATTCTGGTTAGTTGATGTTGTTGTTCTTCCTCTGGAGTTGAAATCCCTTTTAGCGTCTTTAGATCTTTCCTCTTAACTCTTCCATCAGGGGCCTGGGCTTAGACCAGTGGTTGGCTGGGAGTATATTAGATGCTGGTGGAGCCTCTGCATCAGAGGACCTCTATACCAGGCTCCTGTCAGCAAGCACTTTATAACATCAGCAATAGTGTTGGGGTTTGGTATCTGCAGGTGAGATGGATATCAAGGTGGGACTGTCTCTGAATAGCCTTTCCTTCAGTCTCTGCTCTATTTTTGTCTCTGCATTTCCTTTAGTCAGAAACACGATGGCTTAAAAAATTTAAAATGGGTGGCTGGTCCCATTTTTTAACTGGGAGCCATGCTTATCTACTGGTAGTAGGCCCCACCGGTTTTATAACTCCATTATTGGGTATTTCAGCTGACATCATTCCTGTAGGATCCTGAGATCCTATTGCTTTCCTGGTGTCTGGGACTTTCTAGTGGCTTCTCCCTTGTTAACCACCCTCACTGACACATATTTCTATTCATTTTCCTGACCCTGTCTGGACATCTCAAACTTTTGCTATACACATTTCTGTTCCTGCTTTTTTCCCTATCCTGTCTCCTTCTTATGTCCTCTCTTTCTCTACCTCCTGAGATTATTTTGTTCCCCTTCTAAGTTAGGATTCTGGTCTTCATTATTCTTAAGCTTCATATGGTCTGTGAGCTGTATCATGAGTATTCTGTGCTTTGAAGCTAATATCCACTTATCAGTGAGTATATATTTTGTGTGTTCTTTTGGGTCTCAGTTAACTAGCTCAGGATGATATTTTCTAGTTCCATCCATCTGCCTATAAATTTTATAAAGTCATTGTTTTTAATAGCTGAGTAGTACTCCATAGTATGAATGTACCACATTTTCTTTAACCATTCTTCCTGTGAGGGACATTTGGGTTCTTTACAACTTCTGGCTCTTATAAATAAGGTTGCTATGAACATAGTAGACCACCTGTCATTGTTATATGTTGGAGCATCTTTTGGCTATATGCCCAGAAGTAGTATAGCTAGGTCTTCAGGTAGAACTATTTCCAATTTTCTGAAGAACCGACAGATTGATTTCCAGAGTTGTACAAGTTTGCACTTCTGCCAATAATGGGGGAGTGTTTCTTTTTCTCCAAATCTATGCCAGCATCTGATGTCACCTGAGTTGTTTTTTATCTTAGTCATTCTGACTGGTGTGAGATAGAATCTCAGGATTGTTTTTATTTGAATTTCCCTGAAGGCTAAGAATGTTGAACATTTCTTTAGATGTTTCTCAGTCATTTGAGATTACACAGTTGAGAATTCTTTGTTTAGCTCTGTTCAACATTTTTAATTGGGTTGTTTGGTATCTGGAGTCTAACTTGAGTTCTTTGTATATTTTGGATATTAGTCCTCTATCAGATGTAGTATCAGTAAAGATCTTTTCCCAATCTATAGGTAGCTATTTTCTCACATTGACTGTGTCCTTTACCTTACAGAAACTTTTTAACTTTATAAGGTTCCATTTGTCAATTTTGATCTTAGTGCTTGAGGCATTGGTTTTCTGTTAGGAAGTGTTCTCTTGTACAGACATGTTCATGGCTCTTCCCCACTTTCTCTTCTATTGGATTCAGTGTATATGGTTTTAAGTAGATGTTCTTGATCCACTTGGACTTGAGTTTTGTACAAGGAGATAGAAACAGATCAATTTGCATTCTTCTACTTGCCAAGTAGCAGTTGAACCAGCACAATTTGTTGAAAATGCTGTCTTTTTCCATTGGATAGTTTGGGCTTCTTTGTTAAATATCAAGTGGCCATAGGTGTGTGGATTTATTTCTGGATCTTCAATTCTATTCTTTTGATCTACCTGTTTGTCTCTATACTAATACCATGTGGTTTTTATTGCTATTGCTCTGTAGTACAGCTTGAGTTCAGGAATGGTCATTCCCCCAGAAGTTCTTTTACTGTTTTTTTTTTCAGACAAAAATTAATTTTACTGAGGCTTTATAATGAAATGTGGATATAGTTTTCACACATGGCTTAAACATGGACAATCAATATTTTAAATACTTCAATATATTCATAAGTATATATGCAAAATAGTTTATATTTGTGTAGGCTTAATGTGAAAAAAGACTTTAAGAATGGCTATTATCACCTTTATTTTATATTTTATATTTTATATTTTATATTTTATTTACATTTCAGTTGCTATCCCCTTTCCCCATTTCCCCTTCCTAGAAAACCCCTATCCCATGCCACTTTTTCCTTTTTGCTTTTATACAATTCTTTTAAATGTTAATCAAAGGCTTTGTAAGTTTGGTAATGCTCAATCAGAAGTGTAACCCAATACCTAACCTAGATATATAAACTATCTTTGACTGGTGGAGACACGTGAATATCTGCCTCCATGCCCAGCCTTTTCTCTCTCTTTCTCTCTCTCATCACCTAGCTTCTCCTCTCCTTCATCTTCTCCTCTTCTTACTGTATCTCTTCCTCTTGGTACTCCTTCCCCCTTAGCACCTCCTACATATCACCTTTCTTGTTAAAATAAAATTTTTCTCTCAAAATACAATTAGAGCATAATTATTCCTAATTGTATTAGTGAGGTACAAGATAGTCCTAATACCCAGTCCATCATTTTTGTTGACTAACCAGAATCTCTGTCATCTCTCCTAACTAAAACACTTAGTTTTGAACCTGGCTTTTTTCTTGGCTTTAGAATGAATGTCAGCTGAAAACCGTCCACTCAGATCTTTTCTCTCCAAGTAAATAGCCAGGATTGGCTATGAGACTATAGGTCTTCAACCCCCTCAGAAATCCAGAATGACTGAGTTAACTGAAATTATGAGAAGCACTAAGCTTAACTTCTAAAACTTAGCCAATTTATAGAGACTGCTGAACACCTGGAAAGCCCCTATACTACCGAATGTTGGAGCATCAAATCTTCAGCCTTCTGGCCCAGAATCATCTGACAGACATTAGTGATGCAGAATTATTAAGGGCTGATTACTGTGTCTAGGCAGATATAATCAGTTGACTATTCTGCAAGTGTGTCCTTTTCTGGATAGTAATTTGTCTGCAGATGGAAAGAGACAATTCTTGCCTAATGGCTGACACCGCACAACTGGAGTAACTCCAAGGATGGTCAATTTCTTCTTAGAATCCACTACAGGAAGCTGTCAGGAGCAGACAGGTCTCTAATCAAAATGAACATTAATATAGAAATATTTGTAACGTCAATTCTATGGACTTCTGACGTTTTGAAAACCAACTATCCATGTAAGGTATCCATGTAAGTCTGGACTGTTGTCTGTTAACTCCTCTCAGCTATTTCTAAATAAAATATGGAAAACACCCTAACAATAAACTCAAAGCCATGAATTTGCTATAGTCCCTTAACTCATAGGCTAACCATCTCAAATCTGTTAAAAAAGTTAAAGAAGGACTGGGTCTAAGCCTTGTATTCCTAAATGTGTTATACAGGCACAATGCCCATGAGAGTATCAATATTCATCTCACTTTTATATCAATAAGAAGCTTGTACCAATGAAAACCTTAAATTTGAAATCAAAGTAAATTTTGTACCATTTAAGAAATTATAACTTCATCTTGATATTAATTATACAGATTTCTACCAATAGGTTATGGCTATGCAATAAGTCCTAGCTAATCCTCCATGTTCCAACATAACCACTACTTTTCCCTAGAAACACAGAGCAATATTAACCACCTTAGTCCCCAAGCCCAGGGAATAGGGGCGCTGACTCTTCTTTAACTTCTTCAAGCTGATTAAGGGCGTTGAGAAATTAGAAGAGGGGTGGGGGTGGGGGGAAGAGTAAATTGATAATCCTCTGATGCTGTGTCTTCACTGCATCCAGATGGAAATCCAGGACATTGGAGGTTTGGGCAGGTCTGCTCAGTATGCTTGATGATTAGATTCACCAAGGCTGTGTATTCTGCAATATACAATTCTCAGAACAAGTTTTAGTATCAAGAAAAAAATTTTTCTTTTTCCTAGAGGGCTGCTGACATTTTTTAAAGATGTTAGTTCTAACAACTTTTCTTTTTTTTCCCTTTTAAAATTGGTTGTAATATTACGTTTCAAATTTTATCCCCTTATCCCATTCCCCCCACCACCCAGGAACCCCTTATCCCATCCCCCCTCCTTGTGCTTCTGTGAGGGTGTGATTTTCCAGTTTTTATGATGCTGTTTCCATTAACATAAACTGCCTCCTAAATTTCTAAATCCTTCCCTTTGTTATTAAATCTCCTATATTTCTCTTTCTTTCTTTCTTTCTTTCTTTCTTTCTTTCTTTCTTTTTTCCTTTTTTCTCTTTTTTCCTTGTTTTCATCTCTTTTTTTAAATTGGGTATTATATTTACCTTTAAGATTTTATCCCTTTACCCCACTTCCTCCCACCACACAGAAACCTCTTATCCCATCCCCTTCCTCATGCTTCTATGAGGCAGTGCCCACACCTACCCCCCCACTACCCCCTCCCCACCCTCACATTCCCCCCAACACACTCCTCTCCCACCTATGCCTGACAAGGACATTGTCCCATACATATACAGCTGGAGTCATGGGTCCCTCCCTATGTGCTCCCAGGCTAGTGGTTTAGACCCTGGGAGGCTCTGGTTGTTTGGTATTGTTGCTTTTCTCCTGGGGTCACAAACCCTTTCTGCTCCTTCAGTCTTCTCTCTAAGTTCTCCATTGGGAAACTCTTGATCATATCAGTGGTTAACCGTGAGCATCATCTTGTGAATGTGTTAGTCTTTGGCAGACCTCTAAGGAGACAGCTATATCATGTTCTTGACAGCATGCATTTCCAGCCATCTACATCAGTGTCTAGCTTAGGTGACTGTACATGGGATGGATACCCAGGTGGAATGGTCTCCAGATGGCCCCTCCTTCAGTTTCTGTCCCATGTTTTGTTTCCATATTTGCTCCCTTGAGTACTTTTGTTTCTCGTTCTAAGTAGAACTGGGGCATCCCCTCTTGGTCTTCCTTCTTCATGAGCTTCATGTGGTCTGCAGGTTGGGTTGAGTCTTCGGTATTTCAAGCTTTTGGGCTAACATCTGCTTAACAGTGAGTAAATGTTCTTTTGTGATTGGGTTAACTCACTCAGGATGATAATTTCTAGATCCATCCATTTACCTAAAAATTTCTCATATTCATTATAATCATAATTATTATGATTATAATTAATAATAATTCATAATTATTATGATGATTTTTTAATTTCCTCTGTTTCTGTTGTTATGTCTCCCTTTTCACTTCTGATTTTATTAATTTGAGTACTGTCTCTGTGCCCTTTGGTTATTCTGGCTAAGGGTTTGTCTATATTGTTGATTTTCTCAAAGAACCAGCTCCTGGTTTTGTTGATATTTTGTATAGTTCTTTATGTTTCAACTTGGTTGATTTCAGCACTGAGTTTGATTATTTCCTGCCGTCTACTCCTCTTGGGTGTATTAGCTTCTTTTTGTTCTAAAGCTTTCAGGTGTGCTGTCAAGTTGTTAATGTATGCTTTTTCCAGTTTCTTTTTGTGGGCACTTAGGGCTATGATTTTTCCTCTTAGTACTGCTTTCAGGGAGTCCCACAAGTTTTGATATGATGTGTCCTCATTTTCATTAAATTCTAAAAAGTTTTTAATTTCTTTCTTTATTTCTTCCTTGACCAAGTTATCATTGAGTAGAGCATTGTTCAGTTTCCATGTGTATTGGGCTTTCCTTGTTTTTTTCCATGTCAAAGACAAGTCTTAGTCCATGGTGGTCTGATAGGGTACAAGGGATTATTTCAATCTTTTTGTATCTGTTGAGGCCTGTTTTGAGACCAATTATATTGTCTATTTTGGAGAAGGTACCATGAGGTGCTGAGGAAATGGTATATTTTTTGTTTTAGGATGAAATGTTCTATAGATGTCAGCTAAGTCCAATTGATTCATAACTTCTGTTAGTTTCAGTGCATCTCAGTTTAGTTTCTGTTTCCACGATCTGTCCATAGCTGAGAGTGGGGTGTTGAAATCTCCCACTATTATTGTGTGAGGTGCAATGTATGCTTTAAGCTTTAGTAAAGCTTCTTTTATTTATGTGGGTGCCCTTGCATTTGGACCATAAATGTTCAGAATTGCAAGTTCCTCTTGGTACATTTTTCCTGTGTCCTTTTTTTTTTTTTTTTTTTTTGATTACTTTTGGTTGAAAAACGATTTTATTTGATATTAGGATTTCTACTCCAGCTTGTTTCTTGGGGTCATTTGCTTGGAAGATTGTTTTCCAACCTTTTACTCTGAGGTAGTGTCTGTCTTTTTCACAGAGGTGTGTTTCCTGTATGCAGCAAATTGTTGGGTGCTGTTTATGTATCCAATCTGATAGTATATGTCTTTTTATTGGAGAATTGAGTCCATTGATATTAAGAGATATTAAGGAAAAAAATGAATGCTGTTTCCTGTTATTTTTGTTATTGGCAGTGGAGTTATGTTTGTATAGCTACCTTCTTTTAGGGTTATTGGAAAATTACTTTCTTGATTTTTCTAGGTTGGAGTTTACTTCCTTGTGTTGGAGTTTTCCACCAATTATCCTTTGAAGTGCTGGATTTGTGTTGAGATACTGTGTAAATTTGGATTTGTCATGGAATATCTTGGTTTCTCCATCAATATTGATTGAGAGTTTTGCTGGGTATAGTAGTCTGGGCTGACATTTATGCTCTTTTAGGGTCTGTATGATATCGGTCCAGGATCTTCTGGCTTTTATGGTCTCTGGTGAGAAGTCTGGTGTAATTCTTATAGGTCTGCCTTTATATGTTACTTTGCCTTTTTCCCTTAATGCTTTTAGTATCTTCTCTTTGTTTTGTATATTTGATGTTTTGATTATTATGTGAAGGGAGGTATTTCTTTTTTGGTCTAGTCTATTTGGAGTTCTTTAGGCTTCTTGTATATTTAAGGACATCTCTTTCTTTAGGTTAGGGAAGTTTTCCTCTATAATTTTGTTGAAAATATTTACTGGCCCTTGAAGTTGGGAGTCTTCACCTTCATTTATACCTATTATCCTTAGGTTTGGTCTTCTCATTGTGTTCTGGATTTCCTGGATGTTTTGTGTTAGGAGCTTTTTACATTTCACATTTTCTTTGACCGTTGTGTCTATGTTTTCCATGGTATCTTCTGCGAATGATATTCTCTCTTCTATCTCTTGTATTCTGTTGGTGATGCTTGCGTCTATGACTCCTGATCTTTTTTCTAGGTTTTCTATCTCCAGGGTAGTCTCCCTTTGAGATTTCTTTATTGTTTCTACTTCAATTTTTAGATCGGGAACAGTTTTGTGTAATTCCTTCACCTGTTTGGTTGTGTTTTCTTACATTTCTTTAAGGGCTTCTACCTGTTTACCTTAGTTCTCCTCAAATGCTTTGAAAATGTTGTTTATGTCTTTTTTTTAAAGTCCTCCATCATCATCATGAGAAGTGATTTTAATTCTGAGTCCTGCTTTTCTGGTGTGATGTGGTGTTCAGGACTTGCTATGGTGGGGGAACTGGGTTCTGGTGATGCCAAGTAACTTTGGTTTCTGTTGTTTGCATTCTTAGGCTTGCCCTTTGCCATTTGATTAGCTGTAGTGCTACTTGCACTCACTGATTCTGACTGGAGTCTGCCTTTTCAGTTATCTTGGTTGTGTCAGAACTCCTTGGGGTCCAGATTACTCTATGATCCTGAGCTCCAGCTGCTCTGGGTACAGTGGCTCCTTTAGGATATTTCAGGATATGGTGTCTCCATTGTAGTAGACCAGCTAGGTGTTTGCTGCTCTGAATGTAGTTGCTCCTCTAGGATGCTTCAGGTTATGGTGTCCCCTGCTCTGCAGCTCTGTGGTCCTTGACCTCTCTTGGGTACCTCTGCAGCTCTGCGGTCCGTGACCTCCCTACGGTGCCTCTGGACTCAGTTTCCAGAGGGGAGCAGATCGGCTGGGAGACTGCTCCAGCCACAGGTATCCAGGCCAGGGGCGGAAGGGGAGTCAGCTCTTTTATTGTTGAAAATTTTTTTTACTCTTCTTGGGTTTTATTATTCCAGATGAATTTGAGAATTGCTATTTGTATCTCTGTGAAGAATTGAGTTGAAATTTTAGTGGGGAATGAATTGAATCTGTAGAATGCTTTTGGTAAGATGGCCGTTTTTACTATGTTAAGCCTGCTGATCCATGAGCATGGGAGATCTTTCCATCTTCTGAGATCTTCTTCGATTTCTTTCTTCAAAGACTTGAAGTTCTTGTCATACAGCCCTTTCACTTGCTTGGTTAGGTCACACCAAGATATTTTCTATTATTTGTGTCTCTTGTGAAAGATGTTATTTTTCTTTTTATCCCTTTAGCTAGTTTATCCTTTGTTTTAGGAAGGCTACTGATTT
Source organism: Arvicanthis niloticus (assembly GCF_011762505.2). NCBI lineage: Eukaryota > Metazoa > Chordata > Mammalia > Rodentia > Muridae > Arvicanthis > Arvicanthis niloticus. Next base: position 6,498,090 of record NC_133435.1, read on the forward strand.
GTTAGAGTTAATTTTATATCAAGCCACTTTGCAGAAGTTGTTTATCAAGCGTAGGAGCTCTCTGGTAGAATTTTTAAGTCTCTTATGTATACTCATATATTCACAAATAGTGATAACTTGACTTCTTACTTTCCAATCAGTATCTGTTTGACCTCCTTTTGTTGTCTAATTGCTCTAGCTAAATATTAGAATGCTATATTGAATAGATAGGGAAAGAGTGGGCAGCCTTGTCTATTCCCTGATTTTAGTGGGATTGCTTCAAGTTTCTCTCCATTTAGTTTGATGTTGGCTGTTGGTTTTCTGTATACTTCTTTAATTATGTTTAGGTATGGGCCTTGAATTAATGATCTCTCCAATACTTTTAACCTGAAGAAGTGTTGTATTTTATCAATGGCTTTTTTAGTATCTAATGAGATGATCATTTTTTTTCTTTAAGTTTGTTTATATAGTAAATTACATTGAAGGATTTCCATAAATTGAACCACCCTTGTATCCCTGGGATGAAGCCTACTTGATCATGGTGAGTGATCATTTTTGTGTGGTTTTGGATTCAGTGTACAGCAATTTTATTGAGTATTTTTGCATTGCTATTCATAAGATAAATTGGTCTGAAGTTCTATTTCTTTGTTGGGACTTTGTGTGGTTTAGGTATCAGTTTAAATGTGGCTTCATAGAATGAATTAAGTAGTGCTCTTTCTGTTTCTACTTCGTGAAATAGTTTGAGAAGTAATGGTATTAGATCTTGTTTTAGGGTCTGATAGAACTCTGCACAAAAACCATCTTGCCCTAGGGTGGTGGTAGTGGTGGTGGTGGTGGTGGTGGTGGTTGTTGTTGTTATTGTTGTTGTTGTTGTGAGACTTTTAATGAGTTCAATTTCTTTAGGGGTTACAAGTCTGTTTAAGTGGTTTATCTGATCTTGATTTAACTTTGGTAGCTATCATCTGTTTTGTTTTGTTTTTTTTTTTGTTTGTTTTTTTTTGTTGTTGTTGTTGAGATATCAACATGATTTACCTTTTGTGAGACAACAATAACATTTTTCATACTGCTATTCCAAAACTACCTCCCACATGGTTTTGTTTTTCCATTTCATTGATGAGATTAATCTTCTTTTTTCTTTTCTTTTATTGCATATTTTTATTTACATTTCAAATGTTATCCCTTTTCCAGGTCTTCCCTCCAGAACCCCATATCCCATCCCCCCTCCAGTTTTGTAGAGTATAGGTTTTTGTGGTAGAATATAATAATTTTTTTAAAAAAATTTTCTGTTTATGTTGTTATGTCTCCCTTTTCATTTCTGATTTTGTTCATTTGGACTCTTTGCCCTCTAGTTAGATTGGTTAAGGGTTTATCTATCTAGTTTAGTGTTCTCAAAGAATCAGCTCCTAGTTTTATTGATTATTTGTATAGTGCTCTGGGTTTCTAATTGGTTAATTTCAGCCCTGAGTTTGATTATTTTCTGAAGTCTACTCTTCTTGGGTATATTTGCTTCTTTTTTTTTATAGAGCTTACAGATGTGTTATTATCTCCAGTTTCTTCAAAAAGGCAATCAGATTTAGAAGTTTTTCTCTTAGCACTGCTTTTGTTGTCTCCCATAACTTTGGGTATGACATGCCTTCATTTTATTAAATTCTAAAAAGTCTTTAATTTCTTTTAATTTCTTATTGTTGTGAGACAACAATAACATTTTTCATACTGCTATTCCAAAACTACCTCCCACATGGTTTTGTTTTTCCATTTCATTAATAAGATTAATTTTTTAAATCATTTTCCTGGCTAAGTTATCATTGAGTAGAGAGATGATCCGTTTCCATGACTATATGGACTTTTTGTTGTTTTTGTTGCTATTGAAGACAAGCTTTATTCAATGGTGATCTGATAGAATGCATGGGATTAATTCAATCTTCTTGTATCTGTTGAGGCTTGTTTTGTGTCTGATCATATGGTCAGTTTAGCAGAAGGTACCATGAGGTTCTAAGAAGAAGGTATATTCTTTTGTTTTATGGTGCAATGTTCTATAGATAGCTGTTAAATTCATTTGGTTTATAACTTCTGTTAGTTTCACCGTGTCTTTATGTAGTTTCTGGTTCCATGAACTATCCATTGGTAAGAGTGGGGTTTTGAAGTCTCCCACTATTGATGTCTAAAGTTTAATGTGTCTTTTGAGCTTTGGTAATATTTCTTTTACAAATGTGGATGCATTTGTGCATAGATATTCAGAATTGAGATTTCATCCTTATAAATTTTTCCTTTGGGGAGGATGAAGTGTTTGTTCTTCCCCACCTTTTTTATAACTTTTGGTTGAAAGTCTATTTTATTGGATATTAGAATGGCTACTCCAGCTTGATTCTTGGGAGCATTTTCTTGGAAAAATTTTTTCCAGTCTTTTACTCTGAGGTAGTCTCTGTCTTTGTCACTGAAGTTTGTTTCCTGCAAGCAACAAAATGTTGGGTACTGTTTATATATCAGTCTGTTATAGCCTATGTCTTTTTATTGGGGAATTTAGTTCACTGATGTTGAGAAATATTAAAGACCAATGATTTTTGCTTGCTGACTCATTATTGCTGTTGTTGTTATTAGAGGTGAAATTATGTTTGTGTGGTTCTCTTCTTTTGGGTTTGTTGTGAGAAGATTAATTTCTGCATTATTCTTGATTGTAGTTCCCATCATTGTGTTGGAGTTTTCTTTCTATTCTCCTCTGTAGGGCTCATTTAATGAAAAGATACTGGTAAACTTTGTTTTTTGTCATTGAATATCTTGATTTCTCTGTCTATAGTAATTGAAAGTTTTGCTGGGTATAGTAGCCTGGGCTGGCATTTATGTTCTCTTATGATCTGTAGGTTATCTGCTCAAGATCTTCTGGCTTTTAGAGTCTCTGTTGAGAAGTCTGGTGTAATTTTGATAGGTCGGCCAATATATGTTACTTGGCCTTTTCCCCTTACTGCTTTTAATATTCTTTCTTTGTTCTGTACATTTGGTGTTGTGATTATTTTATGATGGAATTATTTTTGCTCCAACCTATTTGGTATTCTTTAGGTTTCTTGTACGTTTATGGGCATCTTTTTCTTTAGGTTATGGAAGTTTTCTTCTATGATTTTGTTGAATGTGTTTACTGGTACTTTGAATTGAGAATCTTTGCTCTCTTCTATACCTATTATTCTTAAGTTTGGTTTTTTCATTGTGTCCTTATTTTCTTGGATGCTTTGGGTTAGGAGCTTTTTGCACTATGTATATTCTTTGACTGTTGTGTCAATATCTTCTATGGTATCTTCTACACCTGAGATCCTCTCTTGCATCTCTTGCATTCTCTTGGTGATCCTTGCATTTGTGACTCTTGATCTCTTTCTTATGTTTTCTAACTCCAGTGTTGTCCCCTTTGTAATTTTTTATTGCTTCTATTTCTATTTTTAGAACCTTGATGGTTTTGTTCAATTCCTTCACCCTTTTTATTGTGTTTTTCTGTATTTCTTTAAGAGATTTATGTATTTCCTCTTTAAGGGCTTCTAACTATTTACCTGTGTTCTCCTGTATTTCTTTAAGGGAGTAATTTATATCCTCCTCAAGGTCCCCTATCATGTTCATGAGATGAGATTTTGGATCAGAATCTTGCTTTTCAGGTGTGTTAGGGTATCCTAGGGTTGCTGTGGTGGGAGAATAAGGTTCTGATATTGCCAAGTTGCATTGTTTTCTGTTGCTTTTATTCTTGCACTTGTCTCTTGCCATCTGGCTATCTCTGGTGTTAATGGGCCTTGCTGTCTTTGACTGGAACATGTCCATCTTGTGTACCTGGTTATGTTGGGCCTCCTTGGGTCATTCAGTCTCTGGGTGTGGGAGGGGGTCTGGAGAGGCTGATCTGTCAGCAAGGCTGTGTTAGAACTACCAGGAGTCAAGCTGTATCTGGGTGAAGACAGGTTGTCATGGGGACTGGAGCACAGGATCTGCTCCGGGGCACAGTTTTGAGTGTGAAGGAAGATATCTCTGGCATGGCAGGAGGTTCTCTGTCTTCTGGGACCCTGGGGGTCCCAGTTAGGCCAGGTATTTTGGAAGGGGAGGTACTCCCCTGCGAGACTGAGGGTATCAGAACTCCTGAGGGTCAAGCCGATTTTATATTTGCACAGGGTGGCAGGGTGGAGCACAGGATTTACTCCCAGGTGCATATATAAACCTGATAGAAGGTGTGTCTCCAGCATCTTGGAAGGGTCTGCATCCTTTGGGCTCCAGTGGTCCCAATGCCACCAGGTTTGGGGGCAGGGGTGATCACCTGTGAGCCTAGGTGTTTCAGAACTTCTGGGAGCCAAGCTTTCTCTTGGCAGATGCTGCGGGAGGGGCGCTGGAGCACAGGATCTGCTCCCAGGCACAGATGCAAACTGGAAGAATGTTTTATAGTACACATTTATGTAAAGTGATAATCTCAGCCTTTAAAAATATAAATCAAAATATCAATCATCTCTAAAAAGCGTTGAAAATATTCTACTTTCTAGAGTAATAAATGTTCAACCAATATTTCCTTTATTCTGTGAAAAAAAGTACATCATTCTCATTATTATATAACTTTGATTTCATTGTATTAATGTATAATCATAAGTATACTGAATTGTCATAAAGTAAATTATTTTGGGATCATTTTAAATAAATATTTTACTTGCATTTGTATTTTATGTACCTATATATCCAATGTCATGTAAAATTTCAATGGGCAAAAGGGAATAAAAGCAGAAAAAGCTTGAGAACCCCAGATTTAGATGAACAAAATAAATTACAATATTCTAGAGATTTGAAAAGGAGAAATGACATCCTTAACACATATCTCAGGAGAGAATACATTTTATAAAATAAAGAATTTGAATCTTTTCTACTGTTTTTTAACCTTGAATTTAATCACCTGATTTTATCTTTTGGGGTCAGCGATTAATTTACATAAGGAAATACAAGTTTATGAGGTTCTTATGCTTTCTACTCCAAATTATTTTGTACATAATCATATTAAAATGCTTTCCCTTTCATTCTATGAGGCAGAAATATCTTTCAGAATAACTCATCTATTTAATGAGGTTGAATTTTACCGTTCAGAGTGTAAATAATTCTCCCATTATGCTGCCCTCTCTTCTTCACCCTCAAGCCCTCTTAAGTATTAGTGCAAGAATAAAATACTGCTACATGTTTTTCCAAAGCCCTCACTTCTTTGTCAATGAAGTCACTAGATATGACTTATTCAATTCATACAATTTTTCAAACAACACAAGGTGTGTGGTTGGAATTTGCATCATTCCATATGAAGAGTTGGCAACCTGTCATCTCTTCAGTATACTAACTCTTCTTTATTGGGTTGCCTTTTATCATAACCTTAGCTTTTATGAACAGCCATTAACAAAAATAGCTTTATGAAAATATATTCTGTGTTTGCTCTATAAAGTTAGAGAGTGGCACTACTTGTTTGCTAGTTCAAAAGTCCTATATTTAGTTTCATGACAAAAATGTTAGAAAGTATGAATTTATTTCCACTGAAAAATAGTATTTTCTACTTTCAAAGAAATGGCATGTTTATTTATATACCTAATATTTTGTTAAAATTTTCACTTAATTTTATTCTATATAACTATATTCATTATTGTAGTGGTTTGAATAGGTATGGCCCTCATAGTCTCATATGTTTGAATTCATTAGCATAAGGAATGGTCCTATTTGGAGGTGTGGTATTCTTTGAATAAGTATAGTTTTGTTAGAGGAAGTAAGTCACTGTGAGAGCAGGCTTTGAGGTCTCCTATGCTCAAGCTATACCTGGTGTGACCATGTGGAATGCTTAACTTCTTCTTCAGCACCATGTATCTGTGCATGCTGCCATGATGGTTACCATGATGATAATGGCCTAAACTTCTCAAACTTTGACTCATCCTCAATTAAAGGTCTGCCTTTATAATAGTTGCCTTGGTCATGATTTCTCTACACAGCAATCAAACCCTAACTAAGACAGGAGTTGGTACCAGGAACTGGAGTATTGCTATGCTAGGTCTGAATATGTTTTTGTTAAAGGAATGTGAGAACACTGAGTCAAGAGACCAGTGGAATGCTTTAAGTGCTTCTTAGTGAGCCACAGTAATAGAAGCATGAAAGAGAGTTGGGCTGAGGATAATTTAAACTGTGGGGACCTGACTCAAGAGGTTTCAGAGGAGAACTTTTAGTGTGTTGCCTAGAGATATTTTGGAGTCCTCAGACATAATTAATGGGCTGAAAAATAAAATAGAAAAACATCATTCACAATAGCAACAAATATTATAAAATATATTGTTTAACTTTAACCAAGCAACATGAAAGATAAGAACTTCAAATTGCTGAAGAAAGAAATTGAAGAAGATCTCACAAGATGGAAAGATCGTCCATGTTCATGGGTCAGTAGAACTGACATAGTAAAAATGTTCATCTTACCAAAAAAACAAACTATAGATTCAACACAATACACATCAAAAATTCTGACACAATACTTTACAGAACTTGAAACAACAATACTCAACTTCATTTGGAAAAATACAAACATGATAGCTAAAACAATCCAATATAATAAATGAACTTTTGTAGGTATCACAATCCCTTATTTCAAGCTCTTCTACAGAGAAATAGTAATAAAAACCACATGGCATTGCCATAAAAACAGACAAGTTGATCAATGGAGTAGAATCAAAGTTTTAGATTTAGTTTTAGTGTCTAAAGACACTTGATTTTATTTTTGAGAAAGAAATCAAAATCATACAATGGGGAAAAGAAGGCATCTATAACAAATGGTGCTGGTCTAACTGTATGTTTGCATGCAGAAGAATACAAATGGATATTTATTTATCATCCTACACAAAACTCAAGCCCAAGTGAATCAAAGAGCTCAACCTATAACTTTATACCATAAATCTGTCAGAAAAGAAAGTGGGCAATATCCGTGAATGCATTAGCCCAAAAGAAAACTTTGTGAACAGAATATCAAAAGCTCAGGTACTATGATCCACAATTAATAAATGAGATCTCATGAACCTAAAAAACTTCTTTAAGGAAAAAGATACTATCAATAGGACAAAATGGAAGCCTAGAGAGTGAGAAAATATTTTTCACTAATTTCACATCTGAGAGAGGGCTGATATCCAAAATATATAAAGAACTCAAGAAATTAGGCATCATCAAACCAAATAACTCAGTGAAAAATAGGGTACAGAGTTGAACAGAGAAACACTTTAAAATGTTCAACATTAGTCATTGAGAAAAGCAAATCAAAACTTTTCTGATATTTCAACTTTCACTGTTGAGAATGGTGACAAATAGAAAAAATTCAAGCAGAAACTCCTGATAACAAAGATGTGGAACAAGAATACTGATTCATTACTAGTAGGGTTGCAAATTTGTAAAACCACATTGTAAATCAATTTAGTGGTTTCTCAGAAAATTATGAATAGGTTTACTTCAAGAACAATCCAGACTACTCCCGAGCATATACCCCAAGGACCATACCACAAGGACACTTGTTCAAGTATGCTACTCACAGCTTTATTCATAATGGCTGGAAATTGGAAACAACCTAGATATCCCTCAACTGAATGGATAATGAAAATGTGGTATATTTATATAATGGAGTATACTTAGCCATTAAATACAATAACATTATGAAATTTCAAGGAAAATAGATGGAACTAGAAGAGATCATCCTGAGTGAGGTAACCTAGACCGAGAAAGACAAACATGGTATATACTTATTTATAACTGTATATTAGTCATAAAATACAGGATAATGGTGATACAAACAACAGACAGAAGGAAATTATGTAAAAAGGATAGACCAAGGGGGGTGCACTTGAATTGCACTGGTAGGAGAAATACGTTAGACAGTGGGGGATAGATGGAGGGAGGGGAGATTGTGGGTGAGGAGGTGGAGATGTGTGGTGGTTTGACTATTCTTGGCTTAAGGAGTGACATTAGAGTAGGTGTGGGATGGTTGAAGGAAGTGTGTAACTGTGAACATGGACCTTAAAACATTCCTTTTAACCACATGGGAGCCAGTCTTCTCCTACCAGCCTTCAAATGAAGAAATGAAACTCTCAGCTTTGCCTGTACCATGCCTGCCTGGACACTGCCAAGTTCCTGCCTTGATGATAATGGACTGAACTTCTGAACCTGTAAGATAGCCCCAATTAAATGACATCCTTATAAGAATTGCCTTAGTCATGTTGGCTGTTCCCAGCAGTTAAACCCTAACTAAGACAGTAGTTGGTACTCAGGACTGGGGTATTTCTGTGATAGGCCAGACCATGCTTTTGTTTAGAAGAATGCAGATTTTGAGACCTTGGATTTGGAAAGCAGTGGAATCCTTTAAGTGGGCCTTAATGGGCTATCCTAGTAGAAATATGGAAGACTTTGTTGCTAAGAGTCATTTAAACTGAGCAAACCTGGCCTAATGGGTTTCAGAGGGGAAAAAATTAGTATGCGGCCTAGAGACTGTTGTAGTGGTATTTTGGTTAAGAATGTGCCCACTCTGAGTTCAAGGTCAATCTACAGAGCAAGTTCCAGGTCAGCTAAGCTTAGGCAGCAATAGTGTTGGAAAACAGAAAGCTGGTAGTAAAATAAGGGAGACCATGTTCTAGCCCCAGAGAGGAGCAGAACTTACAAGCTTCAGCCACGTGGCTCTCCCTTTAGAGTTAAATAGAAGGAACTACTGAGAAAATTGATGTTAATTCACTTGAACTAAGAAATTGGCAGTTATTAAGAAGATATCAGCATCAGTGAGGTAAAAATCAGAGAAGTGTTTTTTCTGAAAGCATAAAGAAGCTGTGTTCCAGAGACAGCCAATGTTGTACCTTGTTGAAACTGCTACAGACAATAGGGACTAAAGTTGGACTAAATGCACTTTACATTATGCTATGTTTAGGTGTGGCCCTCATAGACTCATATTTGAACAAGCCTATGTAGGCCAAGGAGTAGAACGTGGTGGTTTGAATATGCTTGGCCTTGGGAGTGAAATCATTTGGAGGGGTCGCCTTGACGGAATGTTGTGACTTTGTGGAGGAAGTGTGTCACCGTGAGCATGGCTTTAAGATACTCCTCCTAACCGTATGGGAGCCAATCTTCTCCTACCAGCCTTCAGATGAAGACGTAGAACTCTCAGCTCTGCCTGCACCATGCCTGCCTGGATGCAGCCATGCTCCAGCCTTGAAGATAATGGCCTGAGCTTCTGAACCTGTAAGCCATTCCCAATTAAATGTTTTCCTTATGTGAGTTGCCTTAGTCATGGTGAGTGTTTACAGCAATAAAACCATAACTAATACAAGATGAAAACAAGAGAAATGAGGGGAGGACAGAAAGACCATAAGGGAAGCGATAACTAGATGACATGGGAGATATCTCTAGGATGAGCTAAAAACCTAAGACAACTGAAAGTCACAGGAGTCTATTAAATTAACCCAGCAAATGTTCTTAGCAATGGAGGATATGGAGCCTGAACCCACTATCTCTTGTAACCAGGTAAGACTGCCAATGGAGGAACTGGGACACCAACCCAGCCAGAAAAAAAAAAGCCTACACCCACAATTCATCCTACTTCAAGGTGTACAGGGGTAAAGATAGAGCAAAATTTTAGGGAGAAGCAAAACCAAAGCATTAACATCCAAATTTTGTCTTACTTTTAGTTTTTGCCACCAGATTATATAGGGATGAGAACAAAGACCAGCAATCAGAATTTTCTCTCATCCATCTGTTCAGAGGTCAGTCTCATTTCTGAGATTGTGTCACAGGTGTATTTCCCCTTATGATCTGCCTTCTGTTGCAGACAGTGACACCAAGACTGAAGTTTAATTTAGAGCAAACAAACCCTGAGTACTGTGTTCATAAAGATTCCTTCCTACAATGAAGTGCAAATATGTCTGTATGTGTGTGCTGGTCCTGTCATTGGACTTCTGCCACAATGACACAGTAAACATTCTTCTTTATAAATAGAGAAAAGGAGTGAGAGAAGGCATGAACGGCTTCCTTTAGGGAAATCATTCAACGTTATTCACATCCAGGATTGAGGGCATGGGGCATTGTGGGACATAGCTCAGTGTGCTTTAGAAGTTCCACCACTGGTTTTGCCACATTGTCTCTCACATTTTTCTCATTGCCTGTTGCTTTCTTCAGCAGATAGTCCACATTCATAACCTATCCAGCCCTATGAGTTATCCACCATAGTTTAAAGCTTCTCCTTCACAGCTTTCGGAAGCCCCCTTCTCAAAGACTTCCTACAGAAGTTCTGACCCTTACATACAATGTTTGGGCTAGTAATTCCTTTAAAATTTGCATAGACTCTCCCTGACATTGTAGCATTTGGCATGTTTGACAAATTATCACATGACTATACCAAAACATGCTAAGGAAGAGTCTAAGCACCTAGTCAGTTTAGCATAGTAGAAGCAGATCTGGGAAACACTTTCTGGTGCGAGTAGAATAGGCTTAGGCTCTCTATTCCCAGATGAAGACCATTCTAGTAAGTATACTCTTCCATGCCCACTGGCTTGTTGTCTGTCTAATATGGTCAGTTTCCAATACACCACCTTTCTTTTCCCCATGTAAAGTGGTTGGTTTAATTGGGATAATCTCTTCAGAAATTGTCTTAACTCTAGTTTTAACAATGTTTCTTTATCCCAAAGTGCACATTTTCTAAATCTTTTACTACAAATTCTCACTAAAAATCTATCAAAAAAAAAAAAAAAAAAAAAAAAAAAAAAAAAAAAAAAAAAAAAAAAAAAAAACCAGCCATCTATATCCAAGCCACAGCTTGATTGCTGGGCTGTTGCAATAGCTTCTCAGCCTGATTAGTTTGACCATGACTTTAAAACTCAGCCTTGCTAATCAATTCAGAATATGGACAAAATAGAGATAAGTTCTTCGTCACACACACAAAAAAAATGACATTTGTTCTGATTTCCAAAAAAATTCTGGTTCTGAGGCTGCATGTGCCCATTCTTTTTATCTTCTGTTTTGATAGTTGTATTGCTGAGCTGAGCTCCTATCAGAAACATTCACTAACCTGGACCCCTGGGAGCTCCCAGAGACTAAGCCACCAACCAAAGAGGTTATACAGGCTGGTCTAAGGTCCCCAATGTATGTAGTAGAGAGATGCCACATCTAGCTTCAGTGAGCAAGGATGTGCCTAATTCTGAAGGGACTAGATGTACCAGGATGAGGGAGATACCTGGGGAAGAGGGGGCTGCCCTCTCAAGGTGAAGGGGAAGAAGGGGGAGAATCTGCTAGGAGGAATGGGAGGGAACAACATTTGGGATGTACAAAAATAATAATAAATAAAAACCAAAGGAATTCTGTTGAAAGAAAGAAAGAAAGAAAGAAAGAAAGAAAGAAAGAAAAAAACCCATTAAGTTCTGCTTAAATACTCTTGGCTCTCTTCTGTTTGTTCCATTCCTTCTTCAAACCAGTTCCAAAGGCTTCAAAGTCTTATTCACAGAACAATGCAGTTCACCAGCATCAACTTTCTATGCTAGTCAGACTCTCAGTTCCTGTATAAAAGTATGTGATATAAGGGATTGGGGCATGTAATTTTAGCTCAGGTTCAGAGGCATCACCCTTTGGGTCTGGGTGTGTGATATGGAGGAAGATCATGAAGACAGCGATGTGTAGTAGAGAAGGTTTCCACCCTGTATCACATAAGAAATAGTGCAAACAAATAATACACTAAGGACCAGATGCTTCATTTAAGGGGGCCACACTCTTAGCAAATTGCATGTTAATGTCCATTGTTCATGGATATATGGATTGCAAGGTTTCAGCTGAGTTAGTCAGGCAGACATCCCATTTTAGTCTTTAACATGATCCATGGTTGTGACAAATTTACAAGGTAATTTAATTCTATATTTGAATACAATTAAAACCACACAATAAAATGCTGGGACCAATGAATAACACTATCAATTTATTCTTTAATAATCACCTTAGGAGTTTTTCAACATCTGAGAGAAAGAAGCACAAGGACTCTTTGAGTTTGAGGCAAGCCTGGTCTACACAGCATGTTCCCAGCCAGCTATGGCTACATAGTGTGTCTGTGTCTCAATAAATAAATACATAGATAAGTAGTTAAACAAACAAACAAATGATATCTAAATAATTTGTGAAACAGGAAAAATATAATAAGTAGAAAATGTAGCTTTAAATAGAAAGAAATCTAGAATTCAAAGGAATAACAGAGAACTTGATGAAAACTAGATATAAGTATTTTAAAAAGTCACAGAAAGATGAAAAATAAAATGAGGTCCAGAGATATCTCAGAAATTAAGGATAAGTCAAATGGTCTGTCATATTATACTAAAAGAAATTATTTAAGATACAATAGGAGAAATTTACAAGGTAATTTAATTCTATATTTGAATACAATTAAAACCACACAATAAAATACTGGGACCAATGAATAACACTATCAATTTATTCTTTAATAATCACCTTAGGAGTTTTTCAACATCTGAGAGAAAGAAGCACAAGGACTCTTTGAGTTTGAGGCAAGCCTGGTCTACACAGCATGTTCCCAGCCAGCTATGGCTACATAGTGTGTCTGTGTCTCAATAAATAAATACATAGATAAGTAGTTAAACAAACAAACAAATGATATCTAAATAATTTGTGAAACAGGAAAAATATAATAAGTAGAAAATGTAGCTTTAAATAGAAAGAAATCTAGAATTCAAAGGAATAACAGAGAACTTGATGAAAACTAGATATAAGTATTTTAAAAAGTCACAGAAAGATGAAAAATAAAATGAGGTCCAGAGATATCTCAGAAATTAAGGATAAGTCAAATGGTCTGTCATATTATACTAAAAGAAATTATTTAAGATACAATAGGAGAAATATATAACTTCATGTAGAAAATAAAGAACCAAAAAATAGATTAAGTCCAATAATTTGCCTTAGAATCACACCAGTATCCCACTGAAAAGGCAAAGTTGTGACAATTTCTCTGTATCTACAAGTAATACACATTAGATACAAGTTAGTGAAGCTGGAATAATGGAAAAGTATGATTTATATTTAATTAATAAAGAAAAAGGAAGTGATTAGAATTGTTAGTAGAGGAGCAAGTACTCAAGTTAAAGATACTGTGACTGCATGTGTTGTAAAGTACACTCACAAAAATGAAGCCTGGCCTCTGCAGAGAAGAACATAACAAGGGATAAAGGAGAAACAACATCACAACAGCATATTCATTATTCATCCTGAATTCCCAAGCAGGAAACCTGACAGGACTTCGAAATTTCATCAATACTGTGTACAGTCAATCTCCTGTGCTCAGCTGCCTCAGCTTTGCAGACACTCTCCTGTTCGAACACCCACAGAGAACTAACATTGACAGTATGTCTGAGCATTGAATGGATCATGGCTTCGGTTTGCATTTCTACCTCCAGGCACTGCTCTAGGACAAGTAAGCATGCCCCTGATGTTCCTGGCAGTTCTCATGCCTTTGGCCACCCTAAAGCCCCATCTAGTCCCTTATCACCTTCCCATAGCTCCTCCCAGCACAGTGAAAGTCCTTGATGATGCCAGGCTTAGCTCTTCCCCTCAGGACTCCCCAGAGCCACCAGCCACCAGCTATGATCCTGCTATCCTGTCAAGAGCCACAGACCCCATAGTAACAATCCCAAAGGAGAGCAACTTAGATAAAACTACGAACAACAGACTAAAAACCAAACCTAACCTGTTCAAAGGGTTCAAAACCTCACAGAAGACATTAATCATTAATAAGCATCTCAATAAATTTACAGAGGAAAGAAGACACCAAGAAACAAGTGATTGAAATAAGAAGGAAAATCAGGCTAAGAAGATAGAATTCAACAAAGTTATGAATACTAGAAAACATTCAAAATAAAATGAAGATAGGGTTATGAAACTGAAGGTAAATAAAAAATAAAAAAAAAAAACAGTGAAAAATTCCAGGGATAGAATGAGTAAATCACAGAGAAGAGAGGACTGAAGTAAAGTAACACAAGATAATACTCAATGAAACCCAGGGAATGGAGGCCTTTTCCATGTGCCATGCAGTGAAGCCTACTGAAGCCCAGAGAGCAGGGTCTTTAATACGCCACTTCATCTTTGAGAAACTTGCATGTGTGAGACACCCAGTTCATACAGCGGCTGAGTGAACTCAGCTCAGCCAGCAAGGGGACAACGCTGCCCATCCTTGCCATGATGGCTTTCGGTGCTCATCTCTCCACTTGTCTTCATGTCTTCACTGAGAACATGAAGCATGGACTCTAAGGAGCTTAGGATGCTACTGTCTTCCATCAGTAGCATCACTCAGACTGGTTACATTTCATCTTGCTTATTTCTTTTTTTCAGTGGACTACCTTATCCCTACCTACACTTGTATTGGGAAGCACTTAGTCTCATGAGAAACATTGGGTTTACCTCAATAAACATCATGCCTTGAGTCATTCTATATCTAATTTAGGTAACACTCTAGATTTTTGCATTTATGAGTTTGTGGAGTAATGAGTTTGAGGTTATTGGAATGTAATCAGTATTTTATATGTAAAAATAATATATACTCAAGTGATCAGCAATGTAATATTAGGGTGCGAATGCATATTCCCTATACGTGATTGTTAGTATACAGTTCCCAACTATTCTGAGAGTTAGGACCATTAAAATACAGGAAAGTTAATACCACATGCCTGAAAACCTTTTCACTCTCACAGGAAATGGTGAGTTTTGAAGCCTCACACTTGTTATGCAGCATGCTCTCTTCACTTGCATTCTGCCAGAGAATGGCCCTGTTAAACTCAGGCCCCTCTGCCTTGAACTTCGCTGTTCATAGAACAGTGAGAAATCACCATCTTTAAACTTCCCAGTATCCAGTTCAGTTATGCAACTGATCAAAATGATGTAAAACACATGTATAGTCTAAGACATTACACGTGTGCAAGAGAAGTTAGAACAGACACCTCCATAGTTGGGTTCATAGTGGGGACAGGAAGACTGCAGTCAACAGTCTAAATTTTCACAACCATTCAGCTTTCAAGTGTTTTTGAGATCTAATGATATCCTGATGATGATCATTAATAATAAGATATTATGCATTTGATAATTAGACGAAGATTTTTAAGTGTAATCATTCTCTCAAAATTGTAAGTATGTAAGAGAATGGTTATGCAGTTACATTAATTTAACTGTTTTTCTGCATTCAAATATCAAAGCATCATGTAATGTACCATAAATATGTATAATTTTATCAATTAAAAGTCAATAAATTTACATGGATTAAAGTCATTTAAGGTGTGTTTTCAAAACACCATGGAACTACATTAGAAAACAACAACCACAGAAATGTCAATATATATATATAACTTAAGTGAACCTAAATAACACTTAAGCAAGTGAAATTCAAAGTGAAAAACATTTAAAACTCACATGCACTGTATGGTATAACTAGGACTATTAGTATTCAGAAATATTAAGAATATGTTTGTTAACTAAACTTCAAACAAACCATAAGGACTCATTTATCAACACAGAATACCATTTACAAGAATATTCCACTGTTTATTGCTTTATTTATCATTTTCAACGTAATTAATTTCAGAATATAACCATTCATTTTGGTGTAGGTATGAAAATATAAACTAGTCTCACAGTTTAGCTTACTTGAAAAATTAGAAGGGCATCATTCATAAGAATTAGCAAGAACAGACAAATTTTCAAAAAGATACATGAAGTTTGGAACTGTGGCAAAACTCAGCTTTTAAAGTGTTTACTCAGTATGGAGGAAGCAATAGTTTCAATTTCCAGCACTTCTCATTCCACGCATGTTGGAGCATACTCCAGACTCAGTAGATGCAAAGTGAAGAAACAGAAGTTCAAGATCATCAAAACATAAATACTAAAAAGAAAAGAAGGAAGGAAGGAAGGAAGGAAGGAAGGAAGGAAGGAAGGAAGGAAGGAAGGAAGGAAGTGCTACGGCCCGAGCTGCCCCATGCTGGGTGTCAAAAATGTTGAGAACCGCATTGCCCCACATTGGGCGCCAAAAATGTTGGGAACCACGTTGCCCCATGCTTGGGGGCCCAAATGTTGAGAGCCGCTCTGTAAATGTTGGGACCTGCACTGCCAAAAGCCTTGGGGGCTAAATTGTTAGAGCCCGCACTGCCCCAGGATGCTCCAGTCCAAGGGTCAGGATTCAGCAATAGAGAGAGTGAGGACTAACTCGAGGAATAGAGACCAGACAGAGTGTGATTCAATGCCATTTATTCTTCAGTCTCTCTTCCTAGGCCAAGTCCCAAATTTTGAGTTCCTAGTTCCTAGTACCTAGTCCCTAGTGCCTCCAAGTTCCAAGTTCTTTCTTCCACGTGCAAAGTGCCTAATGTCTAATTCCAAGTTCTTCCTCCAAGTGCCAAGTGACTAATACCTAATAATTCTTCTTCCGAGTTCTCTAGTCCAAGCATCTTCTTCTTCAATGACTAATTCCTACTACTCTCTTCTGTCTGCCTCTTGCCTTTTATATGTCTCACTTCTAAGCCACGCCTTTAAGTCATGCCTTTAAGTCACGCCTTTAAGTCATGCCCTTAGGTCTTATCTCTAAATCTGATCTCTAAGTCACACCCTTAAGTCTGGCTCTAAATCACACCTTTAAGTCTCACACACCCAAGGGAAGATCCTAGGTATCTAAAACAAGATGTTATCAGAGTGTGCTCAGCTGTTGTAGGCTAATGTAATAAAATCTGTTGTCAGGGTATATGGCTCAAGATGGCTGCAAGGATGATAGCCGCCTTCTGTTGGCTCCCCACACCTGCCATTGAAGTTGGACACATTGGCAATGGATTTAGAAGAGGCCACAGTATTTTAGATAAAACTGAAATTGCAGTTCAAATACCTTCTATTGTTAAGAATAATAGTGTGTCTCTTCCCTGAAACAGGAAACTATTCCAAATTGTTTTATCCCGCACAGCATATGAAGTGTCATGATGACTTTAATGCCATTCTGTAACTTACTGTAACAGTAAGAAAATGTAACATGTCACAAAAGTTGTACTTCTCTGAACTCCACAAACTTTAACTAAGCTCTGCAGTCAGAGGCATTTTGCAAGTATAATTAAAGTTGGGTATACAGCTCAAGATGGCTGCAAGGATGATAGCCGCCTTCTGTCAGCTCCCCACAGGAAGGAAGGAAGGAAGGAAGGAAGGAAGGAAGGAAGGAAGGAAGGAAGGAAGGAAAAAAAGAAAGAGAAAGGGAAGAAAAACAAAGAAAGAAAGAAAGAAAGAAAGAAAGAAAGAAAGAAAGAAAGAAAGGAAGGAAGAAAGAAAAGAGGAGAAAGAAAGAGTTAGATTTTGTCATTTTTATTTTTCTACTTTCAAAAAACAAATACTTTTTTGTGTTCTAATGACTGGGTAAATCTCAGTTACACCAGTTTATATATTATCTTTACACTTATAAGTTATTTAACTTTAAAATTATTTCTAAAGCTGATATTGATACATAACGTAACAAATAACTGGACATTATGAGATATGTACAAAATCATACTGTCTATTGATTTCTTTCTTAAAAATAGGTTTGCTAGCTTCAACTATATTTAATATGCCCCCAAAGATAAATAGAAACATCAAGCCATATTAATGACTGTGATAAAAAATGAGAGATAAAATTATATTTCAAATATTAGTAGTTTTAAAAATCTAGATATAGAACAAGGGTGAAGCTGTTACTCTCTTCTTTGCATGTAAATTTATTTTGCAAATGTGGTAGTATAATATGTTTCTGTAAGATAAGTGCACAATCTAATTTTAGGTGCTTTACTCCTAAAATGAATAAGGTTAGATCCTGAGACTCTGCAGTTCCCTTGACAATAATGCACTTTGAAAAGCTTAAACAATAACTGCAGTATAAAATATATGCAGTGTTTATGGACATTTGCTAAGTGATTCTTGGCAGTATATACTAACCTCATAACTAGGTACATGGTAGTGGGCTAGTCAGCAATGAGCTATCAGTATTAATGACATTTTTATTTTCTGTATATTTAATGTAATCCAATATGACTTGAACCCAGAAATACTTTAGAATACCAGTCAAGTGGCACCAAATATCTTAAAGAATAAGTGTAAACTCAAATTAAGTAAAACAAGTTGTGCTTAGTAATGTATGCCTTCAATCTTAGCATTTGGGAGGCTGAGGCAGGAGGAATCCAAGAACACATCAAAATGATCATTCTCCATGGTCAAGTAGGCGTCATCCCAAAAATGCAGGGATGGTTCAATATATGGAAATCCATCAACATAATACACAATATAAACAAACTCAAGAAAAAAGTTACGTGATTATCTAATTAGATTGTGAAGAAGCCTTCAACATAATACAACATCCCTTCATGTTAAAAGTCTAGGAGAGGTCAGGAATTCAAGGCACATTCCTAAACATAATAAAAGCAATATACAGCCAACCAATATCCAGCATCAGTTAAATGGAGAGAAAGCAGAAGTAATCACAGTAAAATCAGAGTCAAAGCAAAGCTGTTCACTGCCTATTTATTTCTAGCTAAAGGAATTAGACAACAAAAGGAGATCAAATGGATTCAAATTGGAATGGAAGAAGTCAAGCTATTATTATTTGCAGATGATATGATAGTATATATAAGTGACCTCAAAAATTGAACTAGAGAACTCCTACAGCTGATAAAAAAAAAAAAAAACTTCAGCAGAGAGGGTGGATATAAAATTAATTCAAATAAATCAGTATCCTTCCTTTATACAAATGATAAACAGACCAAGAAAGAAATTAGAAAAGCAATACCCATCACAATATAAAATATCTTGTAACTGTAACCAAGCAAGTGAAAGATTTTTATGACAAAAACTTTAAGTCACTGCAGAAAGAAACCGAATAAGATCCCAGAAGATGAAAAGATCTTTCATGCTCATATATTAGTAGACTTATCATCGTAAAAATGACTATCTGATCAAAAGCAATCTACAGATTCAGTGCAATCCCCATCAAAATCGCAACTTAATTCTTCACAGAGATAGAAAAAGCAATTCTCAACATATCTGGAATAACAAAAACCCAGGAGAGCAAAAATAATTCTCAACAGTAAAAAAACTTCTGGAGGAGTTGCCATTCCTGACCTCAAGCTGTACTTCAGAGAAATAGTGATAAAAACCACATGGTATTGGTACAGATAGATCAGTGGAATAGAATTGAAGACCCATACAGCTATGAATACTTTATCTTTGACAAAGAAGCCACACAGTGGAAAAATGAAAACATAAATTTTAACGATGGTGCTGGTCTAACAGGTGTTCTGCATATAGATGAATGCAAATTGATCCAGATTTATCACCTGTACAAAAATCAAGTCTAAGTGGCTCAAGAACCTCCACATAAAACCAGATATACTTAATCTAATAGATAAGAAGGTGGGAAATAGCCTGGAATGCATTGGTACAGGGGAAATTTCCCTTAACAGATCACCAGTGGTTCAGGCTCTAAGATGAACAATTGACCAATTTGACCTCAGATAACTGAAAAGCTTCTTTAAGACAAAGGTCACCGTCAATAAGAGAAAATGACAATCTACAGATTGGGAAAAGATCTTCATTAACCATACATTTGATAGAGAGCTAATATCCAGAATATACAAAGAACTCAAGAAATTAGACTCTAGAAAACCAAATAACACAATTAAAAAATGAGGACTAGAGCTAAATGGAGAATTCTCAAATGAGGAATCTCTAATGGCTGAGAAGCACTTAAACAAATGATCAACATCCTTAGTCATCAGGGAAGTGCAAACCAAAACGACCCTGAGATTTGATCTGACACCAATCAGAATGGCTAAGATCATATACTCAGGCGACAGCAGATGCTGGAGAGGAGGTGGAAAAAGAACATTCCTTCATTGCTCTTAGGATTGCAAACTGGTACAAACTCTGTGAAAATCAATCTGGATGTTCCTCAAAAAAATGGAAACAGTTCTACCTGAAGCCCCAGCTATATCACTCTTGGGCATATCGCTAAATGATGCTCCACCATAACATAAGAACACCTGCTCCACTATGTTCATTGTAGCCTTATTTACAATAGCCAAAATTTGGAAGCAACCCAGATGTCCCTTGACCAAACAATGGATATAGAAAATGTGGTTCATTTACAGAATAGAATATTACTTAGCTTTTAAAAACAAGGACATCATGAATTTTGCAGGCAAATGGATGGAAGCAGAAAATAACATCCTGAGTGAAGTAACCCAGACCTAAAATGACACACATGGTATGTACTCACTGATAAGTGGATATTAGTCAAAAATTTCAAAATATTCATGATACAACTCACAGACCATATGAAGCTTAACAAGAAGGAAGGCCCAAGTGTGGATGCTTCCATCCCACTTAGTACGTGGAACAAAATTATTCTGGGAGGCAGAGGGAGGTAGGGAAGGTGGGAAAGGGAATGAGAGTAAAAGGGAGCAGGATCAGGCATGGTGGGGACAAGAGAGAAGCCCAGATGTCTAGGAGAATGAGTGAAAGTATGCAGCAGTGTAGGATGGGGTCAGGAAAACTCTAGAAAGTCCCCGACACCAGGGATGAGAGAGGCTCCCATGACACAATGGGAATGACCTTAGCTGAAATACCCAACAATTGGGATGTAGAACCTGAAGAGACCACCTCTAGTAGACAGACGTACCCCTATTTAAAACATGGGGCCACCCACATATCTTCAGAATTCTTGACTCAGAACTGTTCCTGTCTAACGAAATGCAGGGACAAAAATGGAACAGAAACAGAAGGAAAGGCCATGCAGAGGCTGGCCCAACTTGGGATCCATCCCATGTGCAGACACCAAAACCGGACACTATTACTGATATGATGTTGTGCTTACAGCCAGGTGCCTATCATGACTGTCCTCTGAGGGGCTCTAACAACACCTGACTGAGACAGATGCAGATACTTACAGCTAATCATTGGACTGAAGTCAGGGACACCCATGGAGGAATGAGGAAACAGTCTGAAGGAGCTGAATGGAATTGCAATCCCACAGGAAGAACAGCAGTAACAACTAACTAGGACACCTCAGAGCTCCCAGAAGTTAAGCTACCAAGCAAAGAGTATGCATGGGCTGGTCTGTGGCTGCTGCTTCATATGTAGCAGAGGACTGCTTTGTCTGGCCTCAGTGGAAAAGGATGCAATTTATCTTGTAGAAACTTGATTCCCTGGGAAGGAGGATGCTTATGGGGTAAGGTGGGAATAAGTGGATGGGTAGGGGAGCACCCTCTCAGAAATAAAACAGGAGGGATGGGGTAAAGAATTTATGAAGGGAGGACCAGGAAGGTTGGCAGAATTTGGAATATAAATAAATAAAATAATTAATAAGATAAAAAATATCAGTATTCACTTTTCACTAATGACTATTGTCATGATATTTTATAATAGTTTAAGGAAAGAAAATAATACTTTTCTCCACTTGTTGGAGAAACCTGATTAAACAAAGATGAAATAAGTGTTTCTAGTTTAAGGAGTTTGAGAAGATAATCCATAGTGTGTATAGATTGCACTGTCACTGACGGTACATCTTTGATGCCCGAACCTGTCCCATACCTGCAGGCATGGTTGTCAACTCCTATCATGTTTTATTTCTAAAACACTTAGCCAGGAAAGCTCAACTTAGCAGCAAGAAGATTAGTGTCCTGTCAGCTGTGGGGTTGCAGACAGCTTTGTGGTTTATTCCAGAAATGTAATTGATAGAATATGTCATGGGTGAATATGTCTTTCTAGGGACATTTGTCTTTATTCTGAGTTGGCATAGCAAGCGGGAACCAATCAGTGTCAGCACTGTCTCCCAAGTTTCACAGTCCCAGCTATCTCTCTGAGAAGATGAATGTACTAATCAGCTCTTGTTCACACACTGATCCCTGGGAGATAACTGGCATTTGGGATGTGTGGTGTCAGTAGCAGAACTAACCATTTCCCTTTTATGTATCATCCTCAGCGCATCCAATGGCATCACCCAACTTTCCATCAAAAGACACCTGGGGTGAGACCCCAGGATGAGGCTGCAATCTTTGATAATCCCATAAGAAACTCAGGTCTTTCAGAAGCAAATGTCAAAGGTTACCTTAACAGCCATGTGGAATTCTTCTTGATTCATGGGCTTTGATTTGGAACTTCAGTGTAAAACAACTAGACAGACTTCACCAAACCTAAATTTAATCACCTCCCTCTTTTTCAAACAATTGTCCACATAAATCTAGGTGCCTTTAACAAAATTCAAGGTAGTATATAATTTGACTTTGACCTTGTCTGCACTCATCTGTCCATCTCCTTTTTTACACTCTAGAATTCAAACTTTTCAACATTTCTATAATGTTGACAAAGACAGCCAAGAATATTTTTATAGTACTCTAGTAAAACTGAAGAGTTTTAATGAGCAATAATTCCAGCAGAGAAATATGGAACACAAGCACCTACTTTGAGGACTCAGTGCACATATTTCCACCCATCTATGAAATGCTTACAGCATGCTATTGGGACTTGGCTATTTGGATTGTCAGATTGGGCAATGCCATGTTTTGTATTTCTATTTTCCTAGTGTACCAGATTCCTTCCCTTTTTAACAGCCATAAATGTTGTCTCCTATATCTTAGATGCTAAAATTCAAGGTATTTGCATAGTTTGGTAGTAAATACAACCTTGGGTAGGAGGTCAGCTTGCTAGAAACTATATCTGGTTCTCATGATAAAAGATCTCAGTCACTCTCAGCTAAAACCGTGTCTTAGTATCATGGTAACAAGTCATTTTGTGTGTCCTTTTTTTCTCATTTTTTTTCTTCTTGGTTGTATACAATCTAATGTGAGAAAAGATATCATGTGCCCTGTTATATTCCTTATGTTTCCTATAGGTATTCATATATAAGGTGTGCAGCCTTTAATAAATACATCACTTAGATGCTTTAAAATTACGTTTTAAGTTACCATTTATAATCTTTTTAAATTAAAGTACCAGAAAGATGGTGTAGCTACCCAATTGGGTCATAATATGAACAGTATATTGCCTTTCTGCACTGAAATGGATTGTTTAAAATGCTGTGGTATTGAGAACAGATCTTAAAAAAGAAACACCAGGCAATCTGACTTTACCCAGGAAACAAATGCACTGGGTGTCCAGAAAATTTTTCCCTCACCTTTCTGAACTCCAAACACATATGCCCAATATTTTAATATTGTGATGGGTGTTGTAATTACAGATTTCAAGGTGAGAACTACACAATTAAAACTACAAACATAAGAGTTTCACATTTCAAGTAGACTTATAACTTGTATTGTCTACATTCATAATACTTGACTACAAGAAATTCTCCGCCTGCTGACTTTACATGTCTCAACTAAACCCCAAAGTACCACTTCACTTACAAGATCTTTACATACTTACCTCACTCTGTTTCTCTCCAATCTGTCGACCTATAATGACATAAGCACCTTTAAGGTGACATAAGCATTTGTGTTAGCAATGTGGAGGATTGACAGGTAGTAATCTGTAATTGTAGTCACAATATCCCAGCACTAATCCAGAATTGATTCTATCTTCCACACTGGCAGAAAACTTAGACCTCTATATTTCTAGGTCATTGCTTAGATGCAGAACTTTTAAATTCACCCTCTGACCTCTTCATCTACCCCCCCCCCCGTGTGTGTGTGTGTGTGTGTGTGTGTGTGTGTCTGTTTCTCCCTTCTTCTCCCCTTTTCCCCCACTGTCTGTCATGCTTGTGTGCATGGCACAAAGTAACACATGTAAATTTAGTAGAATAACTTACAGGATTCATTTTTCTCCATCAGTCACACAGATTCTGGAATTAAACTCAGGTGATCAGCCTCGATAATATGTTTCTTTTCCTGTTATGCCATCTCCCAGCTTCAGAGGGACAACTTAAAATGTGTCATTAACATATTTGAAATGATTCTTGGTGTAGTAAGAAGTGAAAAACCTACAGGTATAAATGCATGCAATGATTTAACAAAGGAAATAATGAAATTCACACAGATATAGCAACCTTGTGCTGCCCTTAGAACTGCTATCACAGATGAGTTGACTGCATCAGGCTCGGTTTTGTTCTGATTTGATTCACAGCTTCATTTTCTAAGATATAGTTTGTTTTCAAAAAGATGTAAAAAGGAGATTGTTTCACCAAATCCTAATAGATTAAGCCATCATCAAAGTATTTCCTAAGATTAATTGAGAGTGTTAAACAATGTTTATGACAAAGCCTGAGACAGCCCTGTTAGGATTCCATCAATACATAGATAACTTGTGTATTATATCTGGCCTTCACTGGTAGAGAATTGCTAGTGATTGTATACTCTCCATTGACATGAGTGTACTCTTATGTTTATAATAACTTATTTGAATAAGATACATACACTGACTATGCATTTATATTATATGTTGCCAGGGAGATTGCAGCTATTATTTAATGTTATCCCACATTAAATTCTTCATCTACACATGTACACAGCAATTGTGACTCTATCTTTTATTCTGCTGAGCTGGATTAATAAATTTAAATTACTCATACTTGTGTCACTTGTTATAAGCATTGAATTAGCTGCAGTGTTTGCAGCATGAGTATTGCTGTTGGAGACGTACACACATCCCTTTTTATATATAAACCTTGCCCTTCTAATCAAACAGACCTACCCCTTGGTTACATCCATTTTATGATTTGTAATAGAATAAGTTACCATTTTAACAAGCCATAAAGTGAATGTGTTCCCTTTCTCATAACAAAATTATTCATTTTTCTCTAAACCCAACCACTTACTTTCCTTGATTTTCTTTCTCTTTTTGTGACTGGATATAGTTTTAAGGAAAGTGGAAGATCAGATGATGTTTCCCTTTTCTTCATATAGTTCAATGAAATTATTGCAAATCTACTGAACTATGTAATTATTATACAAGCAATTCATCGGAGTTGTTCTTAGGAAAGATCATCTGGAATCCCCCAGCCTGTTCTGCTCTAGCCTGGTGATGCTTCTGAATTGTTGCACAACCTTATATACTTGGAGCTTCTAATGTGGCTTCTATGTTGTCATGATTATTATTTCCTGGACCTTTTGGGTTATTTTTTTGTTTTTCCTTATTTTATTGAAATGTATAATCTGTTAAATAAACTGATTTGTAATTTTTGTTAGATTTCTTTTCCTTCTTTAAAAAATAAATGTCCTTATAGTAGGAACCCCAGGGTCCAGTACCTTTGGCATCAATATTTTTGCAGTGGCTGCCTCACCTCATTTCAGATTATTCTTGAGATTCAGAAAAAGGTCACTTTGCTTTGTAGCTGCCATCCTCTTCATAGGCAAATCCTTTGGCTTTTCTGCTCTATAGCATTCTTCTGCACAAAACTAGTCCCTTTGCCCATCTCATGTCACAATTAAGATCATTTGTAAAAGTTCTCAGTTAATTAATTTTTTATTTTACCTTTGTTTTTCTCAATTGATTAGTTGTTCATTGAAAAGAAAAGTGAAAAAATAGACACGTGACACACTTCTTTAAACCCATCAATCAAGAGGCTAGGACAGGATGAGGATGAATTTGAGGTCTAGGTGACACAATGAGACCTCGTCAACATGCTCTTAATCAACCAGTAACAGCAACAACCTGCCAGGCCACATGGGTGTGCACATCCTTATGTGGAAATGAAATTTTTATAGATAGGCTCTTATTTTGTGGTACAGGCTAGCCTGGAAAAGATGTTCTAAAATTGATCCTTCTGTCCCTACCTCCTGGTATTCAGACTGCAGAAATGTATTCCATACTCAGCTTGAATCAATTTTTTTTTATAGCAAAGACAAGATATCTACATTTTCAAAACAACAAAATGTTTATTTTATTGTCATATTTTAGAAGATTCTCATTTTGGCAATTATGTTTTTATATAACAAGTTGAATTCTTAATTTATTAAATATACTAAAAAGACATGAGTAGTTTTAGAATATATCATGTTCCCCATATAAGCTCTTGTATTAGATATCACCTCAAATAGGCTTTACTGTTATTAAATTATCTGACTTACAATAATTTTTAGAAGAAATAAGAGTCATGGGGCTAATTTGTATTTTAAAAGGCTTAAATATCACAACATATTTGTAAAGTCCTTGATATTATAATAATTACAACATTTTTCCTTTCCCTGTTTTCCCTCAAAACCTTTCCTTACATTTTTCTACAGGTTCTTTCAAATATGTGGTCTATTTGTTCTGTAATGGTTTCCGTATGCATATATGTTTAGGAATATGTATGCCTAGGTACACATCATATTTCTAAATTTAACCCATTTCCCATATTTAAGACTCAGGGAGCATTGCAAAAGAGGGGAAGAATGATTGTGAAAGCCAGATATTGGTGCATTTGTTGTAAGATTGCATCTTTTAGTAACATTAGAAGTTGCACCTATAGTCTCACCAACAAGGCTGCTCAAGTGTGAGTAGAACAAAGATGACACAGACGGATATGCCAAAAATAGATTGGGAAAAGCCCACAAGGCATACAAAATTACAGGCAAATGAAGGAAACTGGGACCAGGAGCATGCCCACTTGTTCTTCAGTGCCAAATGGTCAGCCCTGAAAACATACATACACACAATTTAAAATATTCTGCTGCTAGATTCAGCTGGCCTTTTAAATGAAAATCAGTTGTTTGATGAATAAAAATCATTTTTGTTTGTTTTAGTGAGCTGTGGTTAAACTGACCATGGATTTTAGATTTGCTGATTTATCCTTTCAAAAGAAGCTTCTGTTAGTGGGTCATGGCTTCTCATCTTACCTTTAGCATATACTTTTTGTCTATAATAATCAGTATTGCACTAGATTTTGGAAAATGGCATTTAGCTTCTTTTCCTTTCAGTTAAGGTCATTAACTATACCATTACACTAATGAAGGAGTTTGTGTTTGTGTGTGTGCATATTATAGTTTTGCTATATACTTAGCTAGCTTCCTAGATGATCATCATGAAGCTAAAGGGTTTACTTACTGTGCTGATAAAAGGTACTATGCACAGTGAGTTTAAAGCTGGGCATTGGATGAATGATACTTTTGCAGGGTATGTCAATTCTTGCTCAACTCTGACGATGGAAATTGTAAAGATGGACTTGATTTTGGAGAGAAAGTTCCTGTCTATTCTTAGTGACTTGTATTGAGCAGCATTCACTTAGTTTCTAGATCACAGTGTGGATAGCTGCTACTGCAAGCTCTTCAGTGTTACTCAGAAGAATCAGTGAGAGCCAGGAAAACTACAGATGCAGTTTATAAGCCAGAAACTTCAGATAAATTATTTTTATAGAATGAAAGTCTAAGAGGTAAATACACAAATGCTTCATCAATGCAAAGTCACAGGATTGAATCAAATAGAATCCATTCATTAAACCAACCTCTGTCTAGAGACTATTTGAAGTAATGTTAGCACAATGAATTGACCACTGTTGTTTATTATGCTTTAATAATAACTTTCTAATGTTAGTGTCTACTCAGTGACAGAATTTGTAATGGAATCAAAATTTTCCCAGAAGTCTTCATGTGCTATAAGCTCAGCCCATATTGCAGTCTTGTTGATAGATGGAGAGATTATTGAAGGGTGTCTAAAGGGATATAGTTAGATAGATATGTAAGGGCCTCTCTTCAGGAGAAGATTAATGTTGAAATCATGTTCTAGCATTCTGGAGAGTCAGTAGTTACAAAAGATAGGGCCAGCTGTCCCAACTCTTCCTTGGGCGACTTCTCTCATCATAGTGATCCATAATCACACCCTTGGCATTGGGAAACCATCAGCCTTTGGCCCTTCCTGGAGAGGGAGGAAAAGCGGAGATGACTGAACCTCTTCTCATTACACATGACCTATGCTAGGGTGTTTCATTTTTGTCCTGAGAAACAGATTATCATGCCTAGTGAATAAAAAGAATTCCAAGCAGTTTATTATAAAATTACAAAAAATAACAAACATCTGTGCAGCCATGTAAAATTAAACAACATCTTAAGTTGTTTCAATTTCCTTATGTTCCCAGAGTTACTTTAATTCTAACTTGTTTTTTATCTTGTGTTTGAGTGACAAACCCTTCCCAATTTTTATCACACAATCCTTCCATTTATGGTCTCAGTAGTTAAAATTCATGGTCTTAAATTATTGGCAGGCAAAATGGGCATCTCATTTTACAATCACTCTGTAATATGCTATTGGTATTTAAAAATCTGGACACATAAAATTGAATTTTATGTTTCAATTTTACCCTGTTTATTTACTAAGTGGAATGAATATAATTCTAGTTACTGGTTAATGTGATGATTCTGAATCTCTTGTGTGTTATATAAATCCTTGATCTAGACATGATGGCCTATACCAATTCCCAGCATTTGTGAAGTTTGAGGTAAGGGGAATTCAGGCTTCAGTGCATGAATCCTTACTCCAAAAATACCAACAAGACAAAGCAGAACTCAAATAAAAACCAGCAAAATATTAGATAATTCATTGCCACTTTCTGAGATCCGGAACTGGGAGAAAAGGATGGTTACAAAAGAAAGGAATAGAAGTGAAGTATGTGTCTCTTGATATCTATACTGTTTTTAGAGAAAAATCACATTCAATATAGAATGCTTTCCTTCCCCTGGGATAGGATGCCCATATGATACAATGAGTTATTTTGTTTTTGATATTTCTAAGCTTACTTCTATGTCTTCATATATCTTTCACCATTATCTACTTTAATATGCTCAAATATGACCCAGTTGGAATGAAAATTTAAATGTTAATATTTTGCATATTTGAATATTTGAATTTGTGTTTTGTGAAAAGATACTTTATATACAATGCTCATGTTCAGGTGAGTGATGGGTCCATAATACGGAACCTATAGAGGAAACTACTTTGAACTGTTGCCACTATTTAAACATGATCTGTCTGAAGTGAGTTTTCACCTGCATTGTGATTATTAGTTTAGTCAAAGATCTACCAAGTTTCTTCCTTTCCTGGCATTGCTCTACACGAAACTTTCACATAGCTAACATATCCCTCAATTTCTATTACTCGTCAAACATTTCCAAGTATTCATGGGGTCATTATAATAGCAAAGCCTGTGTTTGATGTAAACTTGTGTGTAAATAAATTAATACCCACTGACCACTCCTTTGTATAAGAGTCAAATGATGAGACTATAAAACAAGATCTCAGTTGACTTTGAGCAATTTCAATGTGTGAATATTTTCCTCTAAAATATTCTTTTATACAAAAATTTAGTGTAATACGTGATCACATAGTTCTACTTTAGTCTGTGTAAAAGGCTAGAAGGCAAAAGTTATATCCATTCAATATTATTATTGTTGAAAAATAATGGAAACTACTGTTATCTTAATTCCAAATTCCTGTCCTTCCAATTTTTTCAGCATTACCCTTTGCAAAGCAAGGCTCAAAATGTTGCATTAACTCAGAAGACACATATTTTCTTCAAATAAACATTTCCAAATGTCTTTTGATTATTATTTATAATTACAGTTTATAAGATCTGTTTATGCTTATAAAACATTAAGCATATAATATCATATTTGGTCTTTAACTTTTTTTTGCAAGTTACATACTGCATCTTTATTTCACAAATGGAAAAAAAAGCCAGAGATTCCACCTCTTAAATGTTAAATTCAGAGATCTATAGGACCAGCAACATAAACAATGATGACAAAATGTTTTGCAAAAGTCATTTGTTGGTTTATAATTTTCTTAATGGTATCTAGTAATTAAATATTTTATTTATTGTTATTTACTCATTACATTTATGTATGAGTTGATGTGGGCAATGTTCATTCAGAAACTTTCAGAGTCTAGAAGATGGCATAGAAGTTTCTAGAAGTGGAGTTACAGGTGGTTTCAAGCTACCATGTATTATGTATTATGAGAATGAATCCCAGGTCCTCTGCAAGAGCAGTAAGTGCTCTCAATGCATGAGCCAACTCTCCAGCCCAAAGGAATAGAGCAGTTAAGAAAATAATTACTGCACAAAATAAACTAAAGCTTAGTAAGAGCTCAAGTATGTGAAGCACTGAGCATCAGACAATAAACTATCCACTTTTCAGCTCTATTGAGCCCCGACTCCTCCTCAGTGTGTGTTGTCAAAAGACCAGGCTTTTCTCCTGAGCCTTAAACCAAGGTCATTCAGCTTGACTAAAATGAACAAGCTAGCATCAAACTCATCCCCTGCAAGATGACAAGGATAATCTCATGACAAAAGCAAGTGAGAAGTGATACACCTTTCTCAAATGCCCGGCCTTGTAAGCTGTGGGTCTTGATGTTTTGAAGGATTCCATAACTCAGATTGAGAGTGTTAAAGGTTTTGTAACAGTAATGGTTTCTGTATACAATATGTCCTAACCTTAACTCAAAAATCAAAAATGTAATCAATCTAAGGTAAAATTGGCAGTGTCTGCCTATGTTGTATTATATACCTGCACTGTGTTCTTAGAACTGAACACACATTTGCCATCTGCAGTGTGCATACTCTCTTGCCACATGATGCCCATAAATACTGTCTGAAACTATTCAGTTCACATTACAGGCTGCTGTTAGGAACGAACTGCAGTGCTCTTACCAAACATATAAACATTATTTCTTGTCCAATACAAACAATGGTTTACTTGCATGACTCTCAACATATATGTAATAAATTACTACACTTTGGAGTCTATTGTATTAGAATGTTTAATTATGAATTAGTTGTGGCATTGCTGATTTGTCTCATTACAAAAATGTTATAAGTTTTGGCCTGCTATACAAGACAAAATTTCTATCATTTCTGAAATGGCCCTAAATATGTTTTTTTTCATTTTGTATGTAGACTTATATAAAATGGCATCTTCAACATTGAAAATCTTAACATGAAAAGTTGATCAATATTAGAGACATTGAAGATATTCTACATAAATTATTCAGCCATAATTTAGTTGTTTACATACAAAGACAATATGCAAATTTGCTTTAATATTTATTAAATAATAAAAATATACACATAGCAAAGAACTCTTAAAGGTATTTTTTAAAATAAGGCATGGAGGTGTGTAATCTGAGTTGATGACAGTAGAATCACAATTTCAACATCATCCTCTGCTTTGTAGTGAGTTAGAGGCTGGCATAGACTAGAAAGGCGCTGTTTCAAAACAAAAGAAAGAAATAAAGCACTGTTTTTTAATTTTTCAAGTACTTTAAAGAAGTATTTGATTTATATATAAATGTTCTTGGTCAAGGAGGAATTATGAGTGTAAAATAAGTAAGAAACAATAGTCTAGCCCAAACATTCAATATTATTTTGGGCAGGGGGGAGCGGGGGTGGGGGGAGAGTGGTACACAGGTGACCTTACTCTAGCTCTGTCACTGAACAGAGCTGTATGCAGAAACAAGAACACAGCTCACCCAGGGCCCTGTACTTTCAGTATTGTCAACGCGACTCGTGGAAAGAAAACTGAATAGAGAAGTGAATGTAAACACAAAAAAAGGAATCTTCCCTTGAAGCAATAAACATACACACAGCAGGATTTCCAGGAAGGAAGACACAAGTAGGAGTAAAGAAACGAACAAAAACCTTGTGGCAATAAATCACTGAAAATTTCTCAAATTTTAAGATTAGTATTAAGTTATACATCCAAGAAGTTATAAAAATTTTGAGTAGAATAGATGGAATATGACCCACATTACACACCTCATAATGGAAATCCTGAAAGTCAGCTACAGAGAGGACAAAGATCTGACCACACAAAGGAAACTGAGTAATATTATCAGCTGATTTTGCACCCTGAGCAACAGAGACCGGGGCAACTGGGCGCTTGTTATGAAATAAAGGTCAAGAGTATATATTTTTCTCCACACTGTGAACCTGAGAAATGGGAGGTGAAGCTAAGATTTGCCCACTCCACTAAGCCTACAAAATAGAGATGGACGCAAGAGAATTCAGAATTCAACATCAGTCCTAATATCATTTAGATGCCAGTTTAAAAAGAAAAACTAAAACTCACAAAAACAGAGAGCTGGCTTGTGAGAGAGATCATTGGTCAGATACTCACCATAGAAGTGAAAGCACTGAATCTCCAGGACCAGGAAGAAAGTTAGCATGACCACCGTGCATCCTGTAACTAGTACTGCATGGGTGTGTGTGTTGGGGGGGGTCTTGGGGTGGGATGGAGGCTGCAATAGCCTGATCCAGAGAACTTGTCTGATGGCCAATCCTCATATGTGAGCTTTGGCTTAGTAGGGGAGGGACATACACATGATGTCCTTCCCTCAAATACACACTCAAAACACACAGAAAGAAACAAGTAAATAAAAGCACCTAAATTTTTTTCAATGTTGGTCTTAGAGTCCAAGGAACATAAAATTTACCATTTATTTACTATTTCAAATGCTGATTTCCAGGTTACAACTGTAAAAAGTCTAGATTCAAGGAAACATTAGGAATTTCCCCTTTAAAAATTGTATATTTATATCCCAAATATTACCCCTTCCCAGTCATCCCTCAGAAAGTTCCTCTGTCATAAATCCTTCCCTTTGCCTCTGAGAGAAAAGCACCCCTGGGTCCCTCACCCTGATGCTTCAAGTCTCTGAAGGAGTAGCCATCAGAATGAGGGGGACTTGGACCAGTCCAATGTTTGTTTGTATTTACATCTGTCTCAGTCACCTGCTAGGTAAAGCCTCTCAGATAGCTATGATATTTCCCTTTTAATATGCTCCAGAAGAAGCTATGGTAAGTTAGTTTCTGATAAACACACACCACACCACACACACACACACACACACACACACACACATATATATATATATGATGTAGTTGTGTAATAATTACCATACGTTATGCCAACTGCCAAGTCAATAAAGCCCTGTTCCCCACCATTTGTCTCTGGCATCATGTTGTAAACTGTCCCGTGTTCTGATGGTCTCAACCTCAAAACATGTGCTTATTCCAAAATCAAAATCAGTCATTCAGCTCGTAGGTCTAATCTCAGTATAAGAAAACATTGACTAATATTTCTCTTAGTTTTTATTTGTTTTTTTTTTTTTTTACTTTGCTTTGTTAACAAAGTGTTTTCCTATGTAGCCCAGGCTGACCTGTGACTTATATATACAAGCAAGGCTTCAAACTCATGATTCTTTGGACAAGATCACCTGAGTGCTGAGATTACAGGCGTGCACCACTGTGCCCCCAAAATAACAGTAACAAAACAAGTTTTCAAAATGAGATTGTGTGTTTACATTTTTAAAACAAGGAAATCAGGCATGAATCCAGTTGGAAATTCAAAGAGTTTAGAATGATAATGCTTCTGTGGGAACATAAATGACTTTGCATCCATAATAAATCTAATATTGACAAATCTCTCAGGCAATAAATAGCAAGTTCTTGTATTACCTCTTTAAACAGAGTAATCAAATGCCTCCCATAACTGTTGTACTCAGCATGAACAGGCACTTTCTGTGAGTGTGACTGAGTGTGTCTGGATGTGAATGAGCACTGCTCAGACTCAAATACTGCCATCGACCTTGTTGTCATTCTGTATTCCTAGAGACAAAGAAAGCAAACAAGATTCTCTGTCAATAAGGAGGTTATCCACATCCTTATGTTGCCTTGATGGCAAAATCAGTTGAGTGTGGTTCTTAGCCTACATGCTACTCTCCAGTATGGGAAGCTAGGTCCACAGGTATATGCACCCTGTCTTCACTCTGTCATAAATGGTGTTTGTGATTCCTGCTGCTTGCTTCTGAATGTGTGGGTATTTATGATGTGTGATGATAACAAGCAACGTGTTCTGCTATTTTGAGTAATACTTTAGCAGGCTTATTTTGGTATACTTATTTGTTTATTTTCTTTGGTATGTTTGAAAGAATCCATGTGCTGTGTTGTGGTTTGCAAAGGTGGGAGGCTATAGTACAAGGAGCTATGTAAGGCATTCCATGGATTATTGCCAGGAGGCATCAGAGCTCTGAGTGACTGAAGCTGTACTGCACAGATTTTGCCAACAAATTGAATTATCTTGGGAGAAGATGTATCCTCAAAGGAGTCTGTCTATCAGATAATCTCCCCCAAATAACACCATGACAGCAGTATCCCCAAAGGATAACATACAGAGAGATCAGTAACTCCTAACTCCAAAAAACATGAACTAATGAATATAGGGGCAAGTTAATCTACTACATTTGTTGTAACTTACAGCTATACAAAATTAATATATTATTTCACTTCTGTGATTTATATTCACTTTCTTCCTTGAATGCATGTATTTTGAAAGTTGAACAATTTTTCTTTACATGGAATGTTATTTAAAGAGATTTTCAAAATATCATATATATATATATATATATGCATGCAGTTTTACTTTACAAGTATTTCAGTGCACATTAGTTGACATATGAAAATACATTAGTTCACACACACATACACACTCATACACACTACAGTATAGGCAGAAAGAATCACACCTCCTTCATAGGTAAGGAAGGCAATGTTTAAGAATTAGAAATAGCTGGGCAGTGGTGGCTCATGCCTTGAATCCCAGCACTTGGGATGCAGAGGCAGGTGGATTTCTGAGTTCGAGGCCAGCCTGGTCTACACAGTGAGTTTCAGGACAGCCAGGACTACACAGAGAAACTGTTTTTTAAAAATAAAAAAATAATTAGAAATAGACATAGTAACATAATGTATGAATTAAACAAATTTGGTGACAAGATCTGAATAATCAATTTAGGTCACAACCCTATGCTCTCAACAAGGGTGGATTTAATGAATATGTTATACTTCCTTAAAATTATGACACTATGATTTCAGAAAAAAATAGTGAGCAAATTAGCATGTAATCTGCTTTGCAATCTCCTTCATTTCACAAAATGCACAGAGATATTTGATTGTCTAGGTAGCATGTCAACTGATTAGGGAACCTCTCAGCAAAGTGAAGCACAAGACTGAGGCTCTGTGCTCTGACACCACTCCTCCAGGGTGATGTCAAATCAACACGAAGGGACAGTGTTCATGCTTAGGAAGGGTCCTTATTATATTACATTAAGCTAAGCACAGGTTCTGCAATCCTGCTACAGGTTGACATGGACCTTTGTATGGCCTTCCCAGCAGGTTATCACTCTGGTTCGCTGCTATTTCAACTCCACTCTCTATAGAAATGGAAGCCTATAACTATAAAAGGCAGCTAATGTAAATTAGAAATAACTACCTTATCATTTGTTTGCACTTAATTATTGAGCCATAAGTTGAACACTGTTTACTCTCCCTAAGCAGTTTCTCTGCCCATAACTATTCATCCTTCACAATAAAAAAGCAAAAAAGAATAATAAGACTCAGAAATTTCAATTATATAATAATATATTTTAACTGGTTTCATTAATTTAGAGATATATGAATGTAAACTTGTATAGCTTTCATGTGGTTTTTTTCTTCCCCTAAGCAAACACAGTGACACAGAAGGATTTCTGTGTGCTTCACCACTGGCCACTTTCAGTGTCTGTGGATTGTACATGGCCTTCTCCATCCTCCCAGTAAGAAAGCCACTATGCTCCTAATCGAGGCTGCAATCAAGTGTGTTGGGTCCCCATGAGGCTATAATAAAGGATGTGCACTCAATCTGTGGTCATGATATTGCTCATAAAAAAAAATAGCCTTCACAGGATGTAACAGTAATTCTCCCACCATGTTTTTGCTGAAATTATGTGGCCAAATATCAGATAAAGGAAGACAAAATATCTCAAATAGCAGGAATTACCAAGGCCTTCACTGTCCTGGGCTTTGTTTCACCTATCTTTGACCCGTGCGTTTAACAAAGCAGCAACAGCATTGTTGCATACACGTTAATTTTAGTACAAATATATGCAGTAATTTAATAGAGCGGAATTTTTTTCTTTATCCTCTTTAGTTTCCCAATAATGACACAGAGAGACCAAGATTTATTTAATCAAACTTTACCGTATTACCTGGGAGGTCATTGATCTATTTTAATCCTCTAAAGTTATCTGGCTTCCTCCCAGTTGAATCAATATAATACTTGTATTTAGGGCCTTCCATGCTCTAGCTTGATGTCTCCTATCCTTCCTCACAGTGGAATCTGTCCTATTCTCTATTCTCTCTCTCTCTCTCTGTCTGTCTCTCTGTTTCTCTCTCTCTCTCTCTCTCTCTCTCTCTCTCTCTCTCTCTCTCTCTCTTCCCCTCCCCTTCTCTCTCCCTCTCTCTCCCCTCTGACTGGCAAAAGCCCTGCTCTATTCTCATTTCTGCCCAGCTATTGGGTAATCAGCTTTTATTGACAAGGCAGAGAATAAATGGTAAATCATTGTTTACACAATTTGAAACAGGAGGTTCAATGCCATGTCAGGATTGAAATAAGACCTGAGGACAGAGAAATCCACATTTGCATAACACAAGGATAAACTTTACACAGTGCACTAAAACATTATACTTCCATTGTTGCCCCCACATAACCTTTTTCTGTGGTGTATTTTTATTTTTAATTCATTTTATGCATTTTTCTTTTCTCATGTAAATTCAGTTGTCCCTGGAAGCTAAAAGGGGGTGTTGAATCTCCTAGAATTAGAGCTACAGGATGCTGTGAGCTGCCATTATAGGTGATTTGAACACAAATCCTCCGCAAGATCATTCAGGCCCCTACCTACTGGACCATATTTCTGGCTTTAGAACCATATTTCTGATCATGAATCTGATCAGTCATCAGGGTCCTGTGTAAGACTGGGGCCTTGTCATGGCCAGTCACATGTAATACTTTCAGTTTGGAGCATCAAACAGTTCTGTTTCTTGCAAATGAAAACATTCTGAGGAAAGACTATGTAAATGTTGGAGCTAAGTTAGGAGAACTTTAAGTCCTTACAAGACAGATAAAGAGAAAAAAACAAGAGAAGACATAGAGGCTGCACTTAAGATCATAAAGTGCAAATGAGATAAATGGGGAGTATCTTTTTGATGAAGAGGCTTGTGAAGGAAGTCTGCCATTCCTATGTGTCATTCCCAGCTTGCTCTGTCAATTTCCTGCCTGCAGTTTGAAATGTGAGCCCTCAGATTGCTGTTCCGTCCTCTATGCCTGTCTTCACACAACAATCATGGAGTCTAATCCTCTGGCACCATATAGCCCATAAACTGTCTTTTAAATTTTTCTTGGTTGTGGTGTTTTATCATAACAATAAGAACTAAGACAGCAGTTGCTACCAGTGAGCGGGCTATTGCTATGACAGGTCTGATCATGAAGTACTGTAGAGGAATGTGAGAAACTCGGGGACTTTGAATTAGAAAATTTGTTGAACAATGTAAACAGAGCTTACTTGGCTATCTTAAGAGGACTTTTGTCTCTTCCACAAACATCACACACTGGTACAGCGTATTGATGCAGGAGGAACCAACTGCTTTGGATTAGATAACATACATCCACATCAGATGGACAGTAAACCCAACCAAATTCAAGAGCTTTTTACCTCAAGGACATTTCTTGGAGGCTAAAGGAGTGGGGCATGCAGAGGTATTCCTTGTACAGTGAAGGATAACGGTTCTACCTGTTGTTCTTCTATCATGAAGAAAAAAGTACAGTTAGTGAGCCTATTTGGATTTTGAAGGAAGCACATCCCTCATTCTGGTGTATTATCCCAGCCTATAAACAAAGTGACTTCAAAAACTGATAGCTGTGAATGGGACCTAGAACAGGTGAAGGCTCTTCAGCAAGTCCAGACTACTGTACAGCTGTTCATACATACATCATTTGATCCTGCTTACTGATGACCATAGTGTTTTATCACACCAATAAAAAAAAAATCAAACCATGCTCTTTTAAATTTACAATAAGACCACATTACATAAGAAATTTTGATGGAGAGGTATTTTCAAATAGGAACAGCAAAAGAAACCTAATACTTAATACTGCTGGCAAGATGAAATACTCCAAGTGATACACTTTGCATGGAAAAATTATCCCACAGCTCATGTGATTGAACATTTGGTCCCCAGCAGGTGGTGCTGCTTTGAGAACAGATAGTGTATTGGTAAGCTGGATCCCAGCTAGAAAAAGCATGTCTGTAGAGGGTGCACCATGGGGCTTGCAGCTCCATGATCTGCCTGGTCTGCTCTTTGTTTCCTGGTCTACTGAGAAGTGATCAGACAGTTACCATATGTTCATACTGCTCCAGAAACATCTGCTGCCATGCATCCCCATCATGATGGACTATATGGGCCCCAATGATGAACAAAATAAACATCTCCTCTCTTGGGTGCTTCAGCAAGCTATTTTAATACACCGAAAAGAACTAGCATGGCACATACTGCTTTAATTATAAAATATGATGCCTTCCAAGACACCTCCATAGCCTCCCTCTCACTTAAGCAAAGCAACAAAACAAAACAAAATAATAAACTTGTATTGCAGCATTCTGAAATGCATGTTCAGAATTAACCAAATGTTATATATTTCAAATGGAAAGAAACTCAGTTTCAAATTCTTTATTAAAAAAAAAAAAAAAAAGCCTGCACCCACATACGTGTGCCTTCTTTTTCCCTGGCTGTATCTCTTGCACTGAATCCTGTGCTGGAAAATCTATGTTAAAAATTTGTGGCAAAGCATGGACCCTTCTTTGGGAACCCACAGGCAGGTTCTTGCTCTTGCCCTAAGCAGCTTGTAGTCTGTTCTCACCAACCAGCTCTGCACCGCTATAGCTCTGCACCACTATTGCTAGTTCTGTGATTCTCTTCTGTGTCAAAACCAGGAATTTGGGTTTGCCTGCATCAGGGTTTCTAAAAGACTAAGGGGAGGTCTCAATATGCAGTATATGTGGCACTATGCCTGTGCTTCTGTTGTTGGTGACAGAGGCATTGTGCAAGTCATTGGATTCATGAACTGCTCCTTACTAAACAAATAAGTAGCATCTCATTAGAAACAACATGCATGTATATCCTTTTCAAAAATTAATTTTAATTTTTCTTCTTTATTAAAAAATTTACTTTTAAAATTAAAATAAATAAAATTATATTATTTACCCTTTCTTTTTCCTCCTCCAACCTCTCCCATCTCTCTCAAATTTATCTTCTTTTTTCTTCAAATTGCATATATATGTATATATATATATATATATATGTTGTATGTTTATGTGTTATGTGTTACATGTTATGTATTACATTTTATAAGTTATATATTGTATGTTATATGTTATGATTTATGTATTATGTATACATACTCACATATTTATTCTTACATGTATGAACACAATCTTCTTATGTCAGATCCAAAATTCACTTCTTCCAATTGTCTGTTGAACATGATTTGTGTGAACTAATGTAAGCAGCCCAAAAAAGTTGTGCCTTTCAGTAGGTTCAACAAATGTTTCATTTTAGTAGGCAAGATGAATTAAAATTCAAACTTAATTATGCAGATTATCTCCGATAGTTGAAAACATAACAATGATTAAGTATCCTAGTCTGTGTTCTTCTGTTCAATGAGACTCAATATTCACAGTTTGAAGATCAGTCTTTTCATTTTCTTACTCTTGAGGAAAACAACTCTTTATTAAAGTTCACCATGGTGGTAGAGCAATGGCTCAGCAGTTAAGAGCACTGCAACTATTCTAGAGATTTCAATTTCAATTCCCAGTCCTCACATGATGCTACAGCCGTTTATGAGACTTCAACTCGAACTACGACTTCACTGACACAAACTCTGTCCCTAATCAACCTTCATTTCATAAATACTTGCAAATAAATTTTTAGTTTTCTACAAGGAAGTTTCATTGGAGAAACAAAATTCTTTTAAGGGTAGGATCCATTCCAAGTGGTAGACGGCCAACAGAAAGTGGACTCAATGGTTTCTATGAGAGTCCTCTCACAATGTTATGTCATTTTTTAATTTTTTCTTAACACTTTTCCTTCTCTTCCTTTCTCTCTCTCTCTCTCTCTCTCTCTCTTTCTTTCTTTCTTTCTTCTTTTTTTCCATTTTTTATTTTATAATTTATTTATGTTATTTTTATTCATTTACTCTAGAAGTCAC
Organism: Arvicanthis niloticus; assembly: GCF_011762505.2. Classification (NCBI taxonomy): domain Eukaryota; kingdom Metazoa; phylum Chordata; class Mammalia; order Rodentia; family Muridae; genus Arvicanthis; species Arvicanthis niloticus. Next base: position 6,538,118 of record NC_133435.1, read on the forward strand.
ACACATACACACACACACATATATGTCTTATATAGTAATACACAAATCCAGAAGCATATATATATATATATATATATATATTCATTCTAATATATAATATATATTATATAATTATATATAATATATAAATATATAATATATTATGTGATTTTATGAGATTACTGAGTATGCAAACTAGTGAGTCTCTGGATCTATATTTAATTCTTCTGTGTTTTTCTTGGCTTCTTTGCCTCTTTTTTTCCTTCATTCATTCTTTTTTATCATTTCATTTTTCTTTTCTTTTTTTTTTTTGTCCTATTCTGGTGTGTGTGTGTGTGTGTGTGTGTGTGTGTGTGTGTGTTTAATCTTATTTTATTATTATCCCTTAGATGCCTATTTGTTTTATAACCAGTGACAAACAGAGGAGGATTCAGATGGTAGAGGAGATGAGGGGGAACAGTGAGGAGTAGGAGTAGAGGGAGGGGAAATAATCAGAAGATATTGTATGAAACAAATATAATTTCAATAAAACAAAAACATTATCCAATTGAGATTTTTCGAAGAGGAGTGAATGGATAAGTTAAAGAATATTAGATGAAGAAGCAAACATGCAGCAGCAGAGCTGATCCTGAGACAGAGCAGATGTCGCAGAGGGTAGTCCTTCACAGATTTTGTTTTCTGAGACTTTTCATTCAGAAATTAACAGAAGTGACAACAGGATGGTTGAGATGTTCAATAAAAAGCATTTGTTTAGATTTGTAATTTTTGAAGGCCTTTGTACCCCCTTCCTAGTCTACTGTTATGCTAATGATAATATGTCTTTTGTTAAAGATATAGAAGACAGAAGACATAACTAGGGTAAGTTGAGACCCATCACCATGTTCTAAAGAATATAGAAAGATAGAAAGAAAGAAAGAAAGAAAGAAAGAAAGAAAGAAAGAAAGAAAGAAAGAAGAGAAAGAAGAAAAGAAAGAAAAGAAACACCCACTTAGCATGATAATGGTCCCAGTGTGGTTTTCTGCCAATCTACAGAACCTCCGTTTTCTGAAATTACACTTAAAATTGTCAGTTAGTTTTTATGACAAGGACTCCAAAATTTGCACTTTTGGAAATGTTCTCGATTTTATCAGCAATTCCTTCCTTGCTTCAAATTTGTAGTGGCACAGTTAAATCCTGGTTTCTGGTTTCTTGTTATTTCTTCTTTGGAATAAGCACCAGTGACTGAAAGCTCTACACAGACATATAACTATAAGTAAGAGACACTTGGAAACCTCATAATAGCCAACTAGACTAACACTACCCTTGTTCCTCACCAAAGTTCCTGCCACCAGTCTTTACTTCTTAGACTCTTCATGTTTCTGTGACTGATGGCCTTGTGTTAAGAATACTAAATTTGATTCCCTATCTCTTGTTCCTGGGTTAGGGAATTCCTCTTTTCTCTTCTACAATTACCATTCACTCAGGTTCAAAGTGATCACTGCTCAAATTTAAAAGAAAGGAAGAGACCAGAGGTGCTCACAGCTTGTAGCTCACAGCTGGATGTATAATCCTCTCCCAATAGTGTGGATCACAGACCTGCCTGTTCTCAGCTCAAGCCACGCTTGGATGAAGCTACTGGGTACAGGCATTTGAATACTTTCTCCATGTGTCCACAAAGAAACAGTGCCAGCTATGGCTGGCTGGTCATTGGGCATACTGCCCCATCTCAGCTCCTTTCATGGACTGCTGCCCCAGTAGCAGCTTGGTTGTATACAGGAAGTGTGCAAAATGAAATTAGCACACATTTTCTAGTGTCCACAAAAGACAAAGCAGCATCCTTTTTGGGGGCATTGAACCTTGAAATTTCCCAAAGCTTTCTTTCTTTTTTTTTTCTTGCTTTTTGTTTCTAGTTACTCGGTCCCTTTTCCCGCATACCCATGCTGTCTTCTAATATATTGAGTCTACTCTATCTCAGATTTACTCATTTTTGTCACTCAACAGTTGTCAGAAATATTTATGTAATGTTTTGGAGTGTTCCAGTTACCATTCAATAAGGCTGATGTATTTCGTATATCAGATTAAGGAGGTAACACCATACATTCATGGTGTCTTCCTTTAGTTTTGAGGGTTATACATCTGTATAATGTCATCTGTATGGGGCCAAAAGGGGACTTGACAGTTTGTCCTGTGGCCACACTTCTCTAACACTGTGACTGGCCATCACAGATGGGTTTCTTTTTTGTGGTTCCCTCTCAATCATTCCAGATCTTTACATAAAGAAACTTATTAGAATATCTGAGAGACAGGAACATATATATTTTTTAAGATAATGGTAATTTGTGGGTCTGTCAGAATCTACTAATCAGAAAGCATATTCTATGTTTAGAGTAGGTAAGCAGCATCTTCCTGAAATGTGTGGGCCGCTGTTCAAACTGATCAATGTAACTCTGCAGTAGAGGAGTACACACTCCTGTTAACCCTAATTCTACAGATTTTTCTCTGAGCTGTAGACCAATTGTTTACTTAGAGTAAGCCAGGAAAAATGAAGAACACAAGGTTACTGGGTAGAAAGGTTTACATAAAGGTGATTCAAATTCAGAAGTCTTTACATTCTCCATGGTCACAAGGAGGGGAGGGAAGACAGATGTCAGTCATATAAGTTAATATAGATAAACTTGAAAAGCTCTGTCTTTCCTCATGATCACTAATGAGGGAAGAGAAAAGGAGAATTATCAAGGAACACTTAAATAGGGGTAAGGATAAAGAGGAATCTAGGGCATATCCTAACATTGCATTTAGACCTTAACAAGAATGCCTGTATTTCTGCATTGACCCTGAACTAAACATAAACAAGAAGATGGCATAAAACTAACTCTAAAAGAATATATCAAAAAAATATATCAACTGTAGTATTATATTATTCTGCAACCTGATCCTTCGTAGAAAGGAGGGCAGTCATTTATTACGTTGTCAGGTAGCCAGATTCCACATTGTGAGCACTTGCTCATTGTGGATGTGGCCTTCCCTACAGTTATCTGAAGTCTGGTTCTGGAGGATCTTGTCTTCACTGATCATCAGTGGCCACACATCCGTAGCCATACAAAATGTAAACTTATCAGAAAGTGGCTGTTCCAAACTAAATGTTCTTTTTCTAGTAGGATGACAAGTGAAGCTAGGCTGTTCTCTGACTCTTGTCATTAACCAATGCACAGATTCCAAGGGAAAAACCTAAAGCAGAGAAAAATGTCCTCAGTGATTGCAATGGATGCAGTACGGTCAGCATATACTCAATAATCCCAACAGATGGCATGTATGGTAAGGAGTAAAGTTTAATGTGCCAAGTCTCAAGTGACCCCTAAAATCTGCTCTGTTAACAGGCTTTGAATGAAAAGAAAAAACCTGGATAAATTTTGCCACCTACATATACTTAAACACCTAACAGAAAAGTAGATCCAAAATTTAAATGAATTTTTTATACTCCATGTAATCATATTCCCCAGACACTGGGCTTAAGTCCATATTAGATGAAATATGGACAACTATTTCTTCCTCATGATTTTTTTTTTTTTTTTTTGATGAAAGACCTGTTGCCTAGATACTGGACCTCATGGATTTGGCTCAACTTTCAACACTAAAGCCAAGAGCTAGATATGTTGTTTTTATAACCCATAGCTCATATACTCGTTAAATCTTTTCTTTCTTTTTCTCTTCCCAAAGCCTATCTGGGAAGAACTTCACACTGTAATGTTAGCCAATGCAATAATGATCAAAATGCTTGAAAGAACATGATGGGCTCATCATTCTTGAATCAAGTCTTGGAGGAGAGAGAGAGAGAGAGAGAGAGAGAGAGAGAGAGAGAGAGAGAGAGAGAGAGAGAGAGAGAAGCAACCCCAAAAGCTAGGTATGGAAGGATGTTCTTTGAAGCCTATGGAGGGATTCCAATGAGCTTTGGTGTGGCCATATTTAAATGTCCTTTGTTCTGATTTGTGTTGGTTTTCTGGTTACAGCTTGAATTATTAAGCTTTTGCAAATACTCATATCTGCTGACAGAGGGATGGAATTGTTTCCTTTGCCAAAAGGCTCCAACTTCACCCTACCTTTCATTCTTTGCTTGTCTTTACCCTTTTTCCTGCTTTACTGAGATAACTGTCAAGAACTTTCTTGGGAAAATGGCTTTTGTAATTGGTTTGTGGTTTTTCATGGTAATTATTACCTGGGTCACTCTGATAATCCTCAAAACCCTGGAAGGCAGCAAGAGTACGGACACTAGGCCCATTTCTATACCCTGACTTTAGCCCATATCCTAAGGGTTTTTAGGTCTTTCCTTGTTTGTTTGTTTTATTGAAACTAGATTTTTTGCGTAATTTATTCTAATTATGGTTTCTCCTTGCTCTACTCCTCCCAGAAAGTGAGGCATTGAAGTCTTGTACATTATATGTGTGGGATGGCCAATAAGAGACTTATGTTGTCATATTTCTTTTATGAACATGGGTACATTAGTGTTTGGTACATTGATGTTAAGAACTTTAATATCCTATTGATGGATATTACAGTGTATTTTTTTTCTTTTGATGAGTATGTAATATTCTTCAATATTGCTGCTAGTGTTAGATAATAAAATGGCTACATTCCCTTTCCTAGGATGTCTTTTTCCATTCTTTTAACCAGAGGTGATGGTTTTTCTTGATGTTAAAGTATGTTTCTTGGGTGTAGAAAAAGGATGGATCCTCTTTTCCCATTCATTCTGTTAATCTGTGTCTTATTTTTCTTTTTTAGATAGTTTTTATTATTTCAGAGTTTCATATAATATAATCTAATTACCTTCACTTCAGAGTCCTCCCAGATCTTCCCTCCTCAAGAAATCTAGCCCCAAAACCTTCTTAAAGAGATGCCCAGAGTCTTTGCTCACAGGTGATTTTAGAGCTTCTCAAGTTGTCAATCAGTATTAATGATCACACTTTTCAAGACTCTTAGCTACCCTTATTTCATGATCTTCACATTGCTATTCTTACTACATTCAATTAGTCTATTATTATCTTAATCAAGACACAGATTAAAGATACACCCTAAGTAAGAATGTAAGTCTTATAAAATAGACATTTTGGTTTTTTGTGGCTCAGTCAATAATGCAATTATCATTTATCCTCTTTAAACATCATAAGTATCATCCAATCTACTTCTTAGGGATGGGATGTTTTCCCAGGAACCTGGAATTTGACTTATTATCGTGTTAATTGTCTTTATCATAAGACAGGCCTGAAATTAAAAATACTTTGGTAGTTGGGCCAGAGAATTGCAAGTTTAAGACTGTGTAGTCTACAGAAGGAATTTAAGTCTATGCTAAGGAAATTAGTGAGGTTTTTCTCAAACTAAAAAGATTTATAAAAGAAAAGTTCTAATGGTGAAGGTCAGTGGAAAAACATGACAGCTTCCGTCAAGAACATCCAAGGCTTTTGGTTTATTACACTTCATCCCAAGAAAAAAACCCTGAAAGTTATATCTGGAACCAGCTTGTTTATGTCTAAAAGTTAGAATTCTGAAGTTGTAGGTAAGCAACAGGATATGATTATCTTACCACATTTCATACATACATCTTTATTTTACAAGTAAAAAGAAGAAAAGGAAAATTGAAATGACTAACACTATAGAATTTAATTTGTTTGCCTGTGTTAGCTGTGCATGGTTATGTAACTACAGTTCAAATCCTGTTCTTTATTTCCAGGAATGTATGTGAAGTCAGAGTTTGTGAAAGAGAGCTTGAAAATCGGTCATTTTAATCATCATTGATGTAATTCATCCATACTGTTTATATATTTCCAAGGTTATTACAACATTTGAAAATTGAATTACTTCACTCCCCTGTTTTAATTTTTTAGAGAAAGGAGAATGTGGTCTTCATATTTACATGATACTTAGCATGGAGTCAATACAATTAAGTATTCAACAAACGTTTCAACTCAGGAAATGAATTCAGGGGAGGAAATACTAGGGTGGAATTATGGTGCACACTCCCTAATAAAGATGCACTCTGTATGCTAAGCTCTGGAGCCTACGACCTGTCAGTTTTCACTTACCACAATGAAAGTGTTGAAATATTTCTACAAGGGATGACAAAACAAATTGTAAAATGTTTTGGTTACCACTGATGCTTTCAGAGTTGTTTACCCAGAAAGCACTTTTGACATTACAGCAAAATTGAGCAATTACCATTACAAAGGCAAAAGACATATTGCCTTGATAATACAAGTGATTCCTGCCCTCAAACTGTGCTCTGATAGAGTTAACTCTTAACTATGCTTATGCAAATCAATTTGAAAGAAAAATTCTAATACTGACAGAAACTAGAAAAGACATTTTTCTTATTTATTTTTGAAAACAGTTTTATTATTTATAGCAACATAAAAACATAAATAAGAAAATTATCATGTATCAATTAGTTTTTATTGTAGAAACTGTTGGCTAGCCTTTTTGGCTACAGAGCAGTCAGAAATCATTTCTAAACAGTAAGCCTGTCAACCTCAGTACCCAATTGAGAACATTTATTTGTAAATGGAGAACAGCAGGCTAATTGTCCTGCTGAATACAGAAAATACTATGTCATTGCAGAAATATTGTCAACAAATATTTATTGAGCATGAACAACCATAGTGCCACATAGAAGAGAATTATAGATACTATTTTCCCAATTGCTTTGAATTATGCTTTCAGAAGTAGCTTTTAAGCAGGGCTATACAGATGTATAAACCTTATACTTTAAAGTTCAGATAGATTTGAGTGTATGTTATTAAGTAAACCATCTTTTCTTTCACAATTACTCCCAGTGAATCTACCTCCAAGTAGAAGCTTTATGAATTTTATTTGTGTCTTTTTTATATGCTTTGAACTCACAATTTGATTATCAAGTGTGCCATCTTAGATATGAAATAAATTCATACCTTTGAAATATTCAAAGAGATAAAAAATGTCTGATGTTGCTTTAATGTGCAATAAAATTTTTCAATTTTACATTAAATTATTGAAAAAGCAAAATAATTTTTCTTCAATAATCTGTTTCCAGTCCAGTCTCATCAGTTTTCAAAATTGTTTGGCAAAATGTGTAAAGCTTGTGTAGATGTAAAAATTATTGTCAACACTAAATGAATGAGAGATAAAGAAAAATGGATTTCTATTCTAGATTAAAATAATGTAAGTACTTTTAAATTGAAAATGTGAATAGTCATAATTTATAGCTTTAAAACAGTAATTAAGGACAGAGCTGTCTTTTAGCATAAGATGTATCTGACACATGATAAAAGCTAGCATGTTAATGACCATTCTTATATTTACATAATTTTGAAGGTGCATGGTATTATGTGTGTGCTAATGATTATGGGTGTGTGTGTAGCTGTATGCACAAGTATGTGGAGGTCAGAGGTCAATGAGACTCTCCACCTTCCTTTTTAGATGGAGTCCCTTACAGAATTTGCCATTCACATATTTACTTAAACTGACAGAAGACTGAGTATAAATGTCCTCATTGTATCTGGCTCTCAAAGGCTGGTATTACAGGTTTGAATTTGTTCATTTATTTGTTTAAGATTTCTTTTTTTAATTTAAATTATTTTATTTATTTATATTCTGGTCTTTGGCCCTCCTTCAGTCCCTCTTCCAACAGTTCCTCATTCCATTCTTCCTCCGACTTGCCTCTGAGAGGGTGCCCCTGCCATCAGACCTCACCCTTCCCTGGGACCTCAAGGCTATTCAGGATTAAGCACATCTCTCACTGAGGTCAGACCAGGTAGACCTCTGCTACATATGTGCCAGGGGCCTCGGAACAACTCGTGTAGGCTCCTCAGTGGTGGCTCAGTCTCTGGAAGCTCCCTAAGGTCTGGGTTAGTTGAAGCTACTGATCTTCTTTATTTATGTGCTTGAGAATCATAGCTACCTGTATTAGCACCATGTGTATGCCAATTGACCAAGGAGGCCAGAATAGGATGTTGAAGCACCTGAAACTGGTTGTGAGCATCCCTTTGGGTAGTGGAAATTGAACCCAAGTCATCTGGGAAAACAGGAAGTATTGTGAATCAGAGAACCATCTCTCTAGTCTGTTTGTGCCCAGTGTTTCTGCAAGTTCTGCTGATTCATCTTAGGTCCTCATGTCGAAGGCTCACGTTGAATGCTAAGTAGTTTTCTACTGAACCATTTTCTCAGCTCTAAATGCTTCATATTTATAAATGTTCTTACCTAATCATATGCAGTCAGTATTGGTGAAATAATTTCTAATCACTACTCCTTTCAAGTTTCAATACAAATCAAGTTATAAAAAGCTAACTCAGGTGGAAAACCCTAACACTAAATCTAAGTTATAACATTTCCCAGGTTTTAAATATGAACTTATAAAAATAGTGATGTAGCACAGTTCACAAATTCTTTTCCTGGATGTATATCAATCTGAGTTTGGTTATCTTCACTTCAGGAACTGAGCATAGTGATGCACACGTTGAAACCCTAACCCCTGGGAGATGCATGGTTGAGAGTCAGAAGTTGAAGGCCAGCTTCAGCTGCATAGTGTGTTTAAGACTGGCTTCAGCTCCATAAGACTTTGTAGAAGCAAAAAAGTTTTTTAAAAATGACAAAGGATTCTAGTCAGGTTTGTCTCATTGCATAAGCTGTCTGTTTTGAAATCTTGAATTGTGTATTTATTACATTTCTATTACTGAGATAAACTACTTTGACTAAGACAACTTGTAAAATACGTTATTTTGATTTACTGTTCTAGATGTGTGAGAGTCCATCAGAGTGGGAAGGGAGAGTATCAAGAGGTAGGCATGATAGCAGGAGCAGGAGCTGAAAGTTTAAATCCTAAAACACAATATGAAGCAGAGAACGTAAATTGGAACCAAGAAAGACTGTAATAGTTAAACCTCCTCATGCAGTGCCACCTAGTGGGAACCAAGCATTCAAGTGTCACAAACTATGGAGGACATTCCCACTCAATACAGGGCAGCTGGGTGGCAGCAGTGTAGATAAGCTGCCATCTTTGATTATTTCTTGGAATACTTTTATTCAAGAAAATTCTGTAGAGAAAATGAACTAAAAACCTTTTTATTTTACATACAAAGGTAACTGTATTTATCTTGAAATTGGGATAGAACCAAATCTCAATTCCTCTCCACGTCATTGTTATATTCAAAAGAGACAGTCTCCATTTTAATTCAGGTCCAATATTTTGTGAGTAGCTAAGATTATCATTAAATGTGTATCATTATAGCAATGCTTCTAGTTGTCTTATATAGCCATTCCACTAAACCACCACAGTGAAATAGCCTTATGAAATAGCCATTATCCTTATGATGAAAGAGGATGGTACAAACAAAAGTGTATAATATTGATATCAAGGAATATATAGACATATATAGATATACTTTTTATTTGAAAAGTATATTTTTATAGTTTGGAGTGTAGTTAGTAGTAGTATAGAGGTAACTGTAGGAAAATATCTTTAATATAAAAACCAAGAATGTACCAAGTATAGACATGAACACAAGCAAAGAAGTGTGAAGGAATTATCTCAAAGGTCAGTACCTCCAAACAGCTTAAATCTGTTATAAACCTGCTTTATGCTATGAGAATAAATTAAAATCTTTAATGTAAAATTATTATTCTGGTTCATTGAATGAAAATGTTCATCTCATTTAATACTACTCTTACTGCATCATCTATTTGCTCAGTAGATATTATCAGCTGACCACAATGTTGACAGTAGTTGATGCTTGCTAGAGCATTGGATGTGAGTGACATAGACACAGGACTATTAAGTAACACTGATACTGTCTAGAAAAAATGCAAATATCTATGCAAAACAGAGTTAGATAGCAATCCTTAGATACCCCCAATCTTAAAAATATTAATGAAAGTAATCAGTAAAGATTATAATCAGAATTATAATCTTATAATTCCATAAGATTGACATGAAGCCCAAAGTTCTCATATTTTGGAATGGATTCATTGGTCAAGTCATATGTCTGTGGTAATGCCATGAGCTGATATAGAAGACAGATAAAAATGACTCTGATCCTCAGAGTCTTAAATCATTTAAGGGTAAGATAGATAAATTTATAACAATAAAGTATAATAATGGAATAAAGATACAAAGTATGCTATGACTTCACATTGTTTCCTTCAAGCTAAAATGTGCTCATTGAAGTTACCAGGTTAAAAAAGTAAGTCATGTTAGGAGGCAAGGTGTGTGGTGATCCAGAGTGGTTAGATAAAGATAATGGTGGTTGGTGCTATCAAAATTAACTGCATTCATTTATGAAGTTCTCAAAAACAAAAACATTGAGAAGTGAAAAATCTATGTAATGAAAAGGACTGTATATAGTAAAACAAGAAAAAACTTTACTCCAAGCTGTGATTAAAAAGCTAATAATAATATTAAAATAATTTCAAATAATTTTAAAGTACCCTAAATATGTTTATGGTCTTTGATACATGGTAGTGACTTGGGCTTTGCTCTTCTGTCTATATCCCCTCCAGTAACTAACCCAGCACCAGGTGCAGACAGCTTGAAGCTTCTTAAGGTACATTCAGATCACTGAACTATTCAGGGCACCATGTTTATCCTGTTTTGACACTTATCCTACACATCTGCTGCATTTGCATACATTTGCTTACAGTGGTTCTACTGTGTTACAATTGTCAATAGTCTTTACTACGGTAACATGTAGATTAGGAGGAATACAACTAAGATGCAGCAGATATCCTACACACAAGTTTTTACATGGTAATAATGTCAGAGTTAAGTACATTTCTCATAATGTATTCCACTTGTTAAATGGCACATGATTTTATATATGTGTTATATGGAATTATATATATTGTGGTCTGAACTTTAACATTCAAAAGAGAAATTGTGTCTAATAAGGCTGCATAAACTTTTATGCCATTTATACAATGTCCCATCATGTTATATGGAATATGGACAAATAAAGAGGTTTGAGTGCTACTTCTAATAAATCCTATGCTACTAACTATTATAAAAGCGTATTGATACTTTGATTGACTCCAATAATAACAAAAAAATAGTCATGTTGTTTTGGAAGAGAAAAGTCTTACAGACATCATCTCTTGAATTAAGCAACTACAGACAACTAAGAGCTCCCGAGAGAGCGATGAGCCTTGGGGATGAGCCCTTAGTTGGTTATCCAATTCCAAGTGGTCATCTCTAAAATGAAACACATATGAGCAACACTACATCTATTCAGTAGACTTTATTTCTATGTTTATGCATTTAGACACATGTGTAACAATAACAGTTAAAGAAAATGAGAGAGCAAAGGAGTGCAGTGGGTGGCAGAGTCAAGAGAGAAGAAAGTGTGAGGAAGAAATGTGGAAATTTTTATTTGAATTTTTTGTTGTTGTTTTTATTTTTCCAGAGAGGGTTTCTTTGTGCAGCCCTGGCTGTCCTGGACTCAATTTGTAGACCAAACTGGCCCCAAACTCACAGAGATCCTCTTGTCTCTGCCTTCTTAGTGCTAAGATTAGAGGTGTTAACCACCATACCTGGCAGAAATATGTAATATTAATTTAATTGAAAAAATATAATAATGAAATTATAAACTGCTTAGGCAATTTTTATTTTATTTACAGCTGGAATTAAGAGCATTCCAAAGAGAATCATTTATGAACTATGTTGCTATTTAAGAGACAGCCACAAGGATATGTATGGTTGCATTCCACTCTATTTCTAATAAGTTAGAAACCGAGGCAGGAGATCACTTGTTTGAAGCCAACATCGAAACCAGAAGTATTGAAGCAGTTTGGCATAGTGAGAATGTGTCTCAAAGAAAAGAATGGAGCCTAGACTCATATATTGACTTCTTAGTAAGTGAGACATGTGAACCTTGCCCAGCTGGGAAGTCTTGTTACACCCACTTGGTATACAATATACTGAATTAAATACTTGGAGGCTAAAATTCTCATTCTCAGATATTACTATTATCAGTTCATTTCCTTGTTTGCAGTGTTCTCATTCTTGACATGTGGTAAGAATTGTTTCCTGGAGTAATTAACTAGGAAGGTGAATCAAAAAATTATTTCCTCAGAAACATTAAAAATTTGAAGTTAAAAGTATAGTGTGATATAGATGTTGTTTTCTGTCACATACTTAAAATAATAAAAAAAAAATAACTGTAACTAAGAGGGCAATGCCTAAAAAGAAATAAGACCAACATAACAACGTGAAGACCTTTGGTGGCTATACTACCCTGAATTAGCCAGGTCACATCTGGTTTACATTTAAATAAATTGAGTTAAGGAATTGCAACGGCTATTCAATTATAGAAGCTTACAAGATAAAACCTAATGGCTACAAAAACCTGGAAAATCCCAAGACAAACAGCACAGACTAAATTCATACATTTACTATGAAAAGAGATACCATAGAAGCCTCAGTTACAGAGGGTCTGCCACTGTATTCCATGTTTAAAATGTTAAATATAAATTTCTTTTGGGAGAAAGTCATCAATATTTCTAATGCATTAATGTGTACATTTCTATATTAACATAATATTTCAAGTTTTGTTTAATTATTTAAGCATGTGGTAAATGGTTATACTGGAAAACATTAATAACATTGGTAATATAAGACAGTCACTGAAATTATAGGGGTAAAGTGTGGACTAATTGACAGAAGACAGAAAATGAAGGGCTTAAAATTTGGTAGTAAGCATTTATAAGACCTTTGCTAGCTTTCAGAAAACCTTCTATACACTTTGCACAGTAACTTACATGACTATGATTATCTGTCAGTCTGTCTATTAATCATCTATCATCTACGTATCATCTATCATCTATCTGTCATCTCTCTCTCTCTCTCTCTCCATCTGTCATCTGTATTTATTATGTATCCATCCATCCAAAGATAACAAAGCAGGAGTTAAGACATATTCATTCCACTACTACCATCACTACCACCAGCAGCAACAATAAGAACAACAACAAAACCTATTTGTTTTAGGTTGAAAGTAGGTATCTCAATTCTGAAAAAAGAATTAAGTTTCTAGGCTCCGTGTTTTTGAAGAAAAACTTGCATTACCGATTTAGGGTGAGAAGTAACTGGAAAATTCACTGGGAAGACCTAGCACACATCTGTTCTTTCAGCACTGACTCGCTGATCACTTGCAATGTACCAATCACTAATGGGCTTATATAAGTCCTGGAGGGAGAGGAAGCCAAAGAAAAACAATAAAATGAACATAACCAAAACAGATACCTCTGTCCATGTGGGGATTTTATGGTTTGATAAAGAATATGAAAGAGATATTAAAAGTCAGAGTTTGGATAAGTCTACCAAATATGGAATTAATCAAAGCACAGATGTTCCATCGAGATTCTACTGATGTTTGCAGGGAGAGAATGACATGGATGCTAAACACAAATGGGCGAGATGGAAGACCAGGTAGACGTGGAGATAACAGTGCACTGAAAGTTTGTTAATGACAGAATTAGGGATCTCTTGCATAATTCTCCCACTAGAGGTAAAATCTTTCCTTTTATAAACTGACAATAATTCCATTCAGGTAGAAGATGTAACGATGTCTTGATGCCTTAAAGTAGTTTATTCATCTAAACTAATTAGTTTACCTATCATTTTACTAGTTTATCTGTAATCTCCATCACTAGGTAAAAATAATCCATATTTTTCTGGCATAGTTTGTATTTCAGTCAGAATTTAGGGACGTAAATTATACTCTTTAAATTTGATGTGCCTTTCTTAAATATCTCAGTGTGTTGAAGCTTCATTTTTATAGAGTAACTTTTAACGAACACATAAATACTTTTGGGCAAGTTTTCAAAGCCATGAATTTACTTTCTTGCCAAAATTATTCCATCATCAATTCTATCTGATTAATACTCTGTGAAGATCAGTTTTGCTTGGATTAGGAACTCCATACAAAAGACATAACTCATAAGGGATTTGTTTATGGGCTCTTCATAATGTTTTAAATTCGATGAATAACATTGCTAGCTACATATCATGTACTACTTTATATTTCAGAATAAAGTGACTTCATTGTAAAAAGTGAAACGATCCAGTGATATCTGATAGATTTTTGATGATATTTCCAGGACCTTTTGCATGATTTAAATGTTTTTCATCTGGTATTAGTTTACCCTGGATTTTTTCCTTCTTTTGGTTTGAGCATCACTATTGTAATTATCGTTTAACTTCCTTTTCTGAGATCACACTAGATTGGGCACATTTCCAGTGGCATGGCTGTAAACTTAACTTTCCCTTAACTGATCTTTAGCATATTAGACATAACATGCAATATTTTTAGTGATTATTTTCTATAGACTATAAGATAGAGTTAAAATGTAATAGTTTAATTTTAAATGTAATTTTGTAGAACAATTTATGCAATTTAAAGTAATTCAACAGTGTAATTTATTTTTACTACATTTACTTCATATTTGAATGCTTTTCATTGTAGAGTTTGGGAGTGTCACTCTCTACTCTTAAAGAACTCCGTCTCATCAAGTAGCTCAGACATGGAGACTCACACCTGCAGTCCCAGGCTATCCTAGACCACAGTCTGAGACTCTTGTCTGAAAACAAAGCAGCAGCAGCAGCAAGAAAACTACACTCACATAAAATAGAAAAAAAAGTTTTAAATTAAGTATGTTTGGGAGTATGTGTTCTTTAGTGGGGACAATTCTTGGATTTATTTAGTCACAGAAAAATGTGTGTGTGTGTGTGTGTGTGTGTGTGTGTGTGTGTGTGTGATGTAAGAGAGAGAGTGAGAGAGTGAGAGAGAACAAATCTTTTGTTATCTAACAAAAAGGAAAATATTAAGAAAAAACTTCACATTGTCAACACATTGTAGACATAAACCACTCTTTGCTTCATGACAATGTAAATTATAATTGGCTATTATTCTGGCTCCAACTTATTAAATTCCTTATATAATATTCTTATATATTAATATAGCCAGTCACCAATATTTTTATTGAATTGTCTGTATTTCACCACAATTTTACTGATTAATTATTAAAATGTTTTTATTTATATGTACGTGTGCTTGTGCACATACCTAAATAAGCCAGATGAAGCTGTCATATACCTAGAGCTGGCATTACTGGCAGTTCTGAGCATCTTGGGTGTTAGAAACAAGACCTGGGTCCTCTGAAAGAGCAGAAAGTGCTCTTGACTGCTAAGCTATCTGTACAGTCTCTTAACATCATTTTTCATAAGAAAATGGAAGCAGGATTTATAGTAAGTTAATAGTGTTGATTTCATGTGCTGGGAAAAAAAAAACAGAGTAGACAGATGTTCCACTGAGAAACATGATGGCAAAGAGTGAGCTAATTTAAAAGGCAGAAGGTAAAAAATGATAACAATCACAGCATCTGTGAGTGAAATAAAATACAAAACAACAACAACAAAAGTAATAGTCCACTAATAAAGCTTTCACAATAAAACCAAATATTACTTCTCTAGAATAATCAAAACAATTGACACATTGGAGGAACTTGGACAACAAAAGAGGAAACAATTTGAAGACCCAACAAATGAAAAAGTCATTCTACTATTTGCAAGAGAATAGTAGCAGTAAAAAAAAAAACATGAACAACTTCATGCCCATGAATATAAATTATTAATGCAAATGGAGACTATCTTTGAAAGAAATTCAGGAAAATGTTCACAGAGAAGCATAAACTCTTAGAAGCCAATGTGCACAAAATAGTTATTTCAGTATAAAAGAGACTCTCAAATAAAGAAGTAAGCCAGGTAGACTCACTGGTACCTCTCTCCAAACATTTAAGACATAACCCATGTCAGTGTTTAAATACCTCTTGCAAAGCATAGAATCATAGAGACAACACCCTAAATCATTTGGTAAAGCCAGTGTTATGTCTGTTCTAGATGCAGATCCAGAGCTACAGATTTTCTCAGTGGTGTTTATGTTAGCAAGCATGCCTAAGGTCTGGAATATCCATATACAGCATTGTTACTTTGTAAAAAGGAACAAGCAACAAAACCCTCTAAGAAAAGAAGGAAATTTAAAACTGCACTCTGCTTAGGGAATATAAACAGTCTGCATAGCTACATAGTTAATGAATCAGAGCAAATGACATCCTGGAAAGACGGTGGAATGGAAATACTAAAACGATTGCTTTATCCTACAGACTAAGGAAGAGGGAAGGGTTGAAAAGGTAAAACGCACCAGGCATGCTTTTATGGCTTGGGAAATGTTCTGCATGCTACTGTAATGCAAACGCACAACTATGGATCAAGACTCACAGAGCTGCACAGCAAACAGGATGGACCTGATACTGAACTAAGATAGATACCTTTGGTTAGCTTGAGGACACCAGAATCTATTATCTTAACAACAAAAGCAGCAGCAGCAGCAGCAGCAGCAAAAAACAACAACAAATGCAACAACAACAACAACAGCAACAGAAGCAGCAGCAGCAGCAGCAAAGTCAACAGTAGCCATCTGCTATCATCAAACTTAGCTTTCTAAATAGATGTGCAGGCAAAATGACCCTCACAGAACCCACCCAAAGTGGATGTGAGATAATTCCTAAGTACAAAATGACAACTGAAATGTTCCCAAACACAAAGTAGCAGAAATTCCAAATGATACTTTAAATACTTCTAGAAAATTTTTGGCCAAAAGAGCATCTAATGAGCATTCCGAACTTAGCAGAGAAGTTGAAAGTAATCTTTACTTAAAATACACTGAAACTCCTGTTGGTGTTTGAAAAATGGGAGTCAGTCTGCGTGTTTGACATTTGGTGGTCTCTGCTTGTTAAATGTCAAGTCTTCAGCCTTTGCTTGTCACATTGTATGGCTGTGACATGCAATTTTTAAAACTATTTAATGAATTCTGGCTCTTCCTTAAACAATCACATTTGCCTTCATCACCATCCTCATCATAGTCTTCCTCTTCATGACTCTAGATCCCAGACATTTGTTTTTTGTAGTACTTGTCATTGCAATTGCATGCTACATAACAAGACAGGTTTTAAATGATATTTGGTTATTTGTGCAGCTGAGAATATTCTTTCCATAGCAAGGATATTTTACGGGGGGCTCAAATTCACAGTCTGGCTTTCCAATTTGGGCTTAAATAGAATGGCAGCACAAGAGAAAAAGCAAAGCATGCTGGTCACCAGTGTGAAAATATGAAAACATTTTATGCCAGCTTTGATTTTCAAGTGTCAGGGATTTTATATGTCATATCTCATCTTTTCTAGAATAAGAACCATGGTGCTTTATATTGACACTAAGTCAAAATGTGTCTTCCCTGGAGTTTCTGTCTGCCACTCTTTCATACTTAATTGAAAGTGATATAATGTCAAATCCTTGACTGCTTGTTGTCAACAAAGCCAGTAACACAATGTATTGTGGGAACACACTGAATCGAAGAGCAAAGGTTAGTGTTTTGATAGCATCAGCCAGTGTTTGCAGAGAAGCACATATTGTCCCTTCATATAAGAAAATATTAATTGCGACTGTGAACAGACAGTGAGGAAGTAATTTCTTTCTTTTTTGTAATTTGTTATTTCATTTATTTATCATCCAAATATTGCCTTCCCCGACTGTTACCCAACCAGAGTTCTATAACCTGTGGGGATGGCAACTCCATAGGAAAAGCAACAGTGTTACCTATACTGGACCCCTGGCAGCTCCCAGATTCTAAACCAACAGCCAAAGAGAAAATAATTTCTTTTTACAAAAGTTTAAATGTGTTTAGGCTATTCTTCATAGGAAATGTGGGAGATGATCAATAACCTCAACTGAATGAAAAAAAGTTTGTAATACAAAATAATCATTATAAACAAATCTTGATTTATGCTTAATGCAATACTTTATTCTTTGTATATCCCCATGCATGAATACAATATATATGATCATATTCTTTTCTTCCAGCTGCCTCTAACTCCTTCTCAGTCCCTTCTCTCATCATTGTCCTAAATTCATGTCCTTAGTTTTTTATAACCCAATGAATGAGTCTAATTATGGCTGCTCATACATGGGTGTGGGGTCATCCCCTGGAGGATGGTCAACCTACCAGAAACCACAAAAAAGCCCAAATCTTCCTGCTCTGGCAGCCATCAACTGCCAATAGTTTCTAAGTCAGAAGCGGGTCAGGAAGACCTCCATCTTTCATGCTACAATGCTGACTGGCTTGCTATTGTGCATGACTGTAGTTTCCTAATATGTCTACAGAAGTTATTTCCATGTATTATATAAAATTAACAAAGCTTGCTTATTACAGTCAACTACCAGTGAAGGCTGAAAATTAATTTATATATTTATATACGTAGCGATATGTGCTCTCAACATACCATAAAAAGTTAATATGACTTTTCATTCTAATTTTGTGTCCTACTGAAGAAAGATATATCTAATGGATAAGTCAAAAAATAAAACTTTACAGTAGGATTATGAGTCCTTGTGATGAGTGACCAAAAATATTTGACTTGCTTTTTTTTGTGTCTCTTTGGAAGAGAGAGAAAGAGAGAGAGAAAGAAAGAGAGAGAGAGAGAGAGAGAGAGAGAGAGAGGTGTGATCTTTACATCTTTATCATCTTTACATCTTTATCAAACATTGCTTAAGCACTCTCCATGGAATCTGGTTTATAGCTAGTTTAAAAATGATGACATTTCAAAATCACACAGCTTTGTTTTTCTAGGTCTAAGCATTATCCTCTAAATAATAGAATTCCAGTGAGCTGGAACAATCTCCCACTGCTGATGTTTTAGCAAACAGACTTTTCCCTAAAGCACAGTTGGAATTGCTTCTACCTGTCAAGGAAATCCACAGAGATTATGTGGAAAGGTCTGCATTGTCTGTACCCAGGCAGAAAGGCTTAAAGATATCATTCTGCTTCTGTTTGGTAACTGAACCTCTACACAGTGGTAGAGAATTAGAAGTTGAGTAATAAGTTTGTTAGATATGAGTTTAGCACATTATACTAATGGGAATGTTCACTGAATTTTTGAGAGAGTAATATAGAGTTAAATGTCAATGGGTCAAGAGTCTGGCTATAAGGCTCAAGATTTATTGAGAAAAATAATAGGTGACATGTTAGTATCCAAACCAGAACTAGACTAGTTTTAGGTTTTCATTGTATAGAATAGGTAATCTTGCTGTGCATGGGTATTAAAATATTACTGTCTTATTCCAAGAAATGTTCATTGTCATTTGCTATTTATTGTGTAACATAAATAGCATTATGCTTCAATGTATAATGTAACACTCATTGTATGTAATACCATGATTTAATGGGTTATTAATGCCGAAGAATACTGATTTTAAAGAATTTTATGGTTGTGTCAATCATAATTGTATTAACAAAGTTAATAAGCATGTTTTCTGAGTATACACTGATATAGTTTCTTTGGAATTGAAGCATTCTTTGAAAAAATAATGTTTAAAACAGGTACTAAAATAGTATTTCAGGAATATCAAGATATATAGGAGAATAGTGCTTAAAATAAGAAGGACAGAGTAGACAAAAAAATGTATTGGTTAGGTAGAAAAAAAAAACTGGAATGACTGGAGTCCAGGATTTACAGGAGAAGAAGCCATAGAACTGGGGGCATCAAGGTCAACATGACCACACGTATTCTACATTTAAATCAGTAGAATATGAACAGTGCATTGAAAAGAGACATTTGAAATCAGACTCATAGATATGAACCATGCATCTTTTCCTTATTAATTCTGTTATACCAAGAAACAATTATACTTTCTCATCCTTTGTATGGTTAAATAATCAAAGACTGATGGCAGACCTGTTAGGAAAGTCAGAAAGAAAATTGAAAGAATCACTTTGAAGGAAGGGTTATATTAAGAGTTAATACCATGAATAATAATATTACTAATGCTCTGGATGTCAAGAAAGAACTTTACCTCAGTGCTTTTCAGCAAACTGAACACCCGAGATTCAGTTTGCAGCTCTTCTGTTACTAAGAAATATCCAGTAGTTTGTTCTTTGTGTATTTGAAATCTACTTCTCCCATTCTTCTCTGCAGATTCTCCGTGTTCTCATTCTTCCTAGATCTGATCCTTCCTATAAACGTTCAAATTGCTCTGTTAAATCATCACAGGAAGTGTTTTCCCACTTCTTAGCATACATGTGGAAAGTAAGAAAGTAAGAAAAATCCCAGAGGCTTCCAGGACAGATGTGACTTTTGTAAAGCTCCATTCTCTTATACTCTGGGATTTAATGCTTTGCCTTGGAAATGTAAGTTTACGTTTCAAAATGCACACATGCAATGCACCACTAGAGGACATGAGACACCTCTGTAAACAAACCGCAGCATAAAAATTGGAACCTTAATTACAGGTAAAAGTTTGTAATGAGAGCAAGCATAAAGGACTTTCTCAATCATGGCTACAAACTTAGATGAATGGACATAAAGTACAATGCTTTGAACTGTTTTCTCTGTTTAACGGCATGTGCAGAATCCTCTTCATTTAACTGGTAAAAAAAATGCACAAAAACAGTTTCAAAACAAACAGTGGATTGAGGATATTGTTTTCTTTATGAAGTCCTGAGAGATTTTTATGACTTTCTTGTGCATGAAGATGAGTGTTGGACCTATGCTCACCTTACAACTACTGTTTTATGTAACAAGCCAGCTCATAGCACAATTACTGGACACAGTTTCAATCAAGGAAGAGAAAAAAAAATCAGACTTTGTGTCAACTTTTAACTTAATGTTTGAGCTTTCGTTTATCTGTTTTTAAAATTTTTTAATGGAGTCAGGAAATATGTAACCACAATGTATTTATGGAGAATTGCAAGAATTTAAGTGTGAGTCATTTACTGAGTTTTGAGTCTTACAACATTTATCTCAACGAGAAAAACACAGGCTTTAGCCACAAAGACTATAATGCAGGGGTGTCTCTGTAGACTGTCTTCGAAAGGTAAATTAGAAAGTTACTGAGAAGCATACTCGTTACAGTTACAGTAGCAAACCATAACACAGTTTAGTAACTGTATCTCCAAAGTAGGTAAGAGAAAATTATTCACAGAAGAGTGTGTTTGTGAATATATAATGAGCACCTAAGAATTAGGATCAAAAATTGACTCTCTGTTCTCGAACCAGCTCTCTATACAAAATGTCAGGCCAGAAATAATAATAGCCTAACTCCAAAGCCTTGGAGCCTAGTCTCAGAAGAAAGATTCATATCCATGTTGTAACTGGGGCCACAGTTGTATGTGTGTCTTTCCTAACTCTTCTTTCTTGATTCCTGTAAATCATGCCCTGCTCTGGCATCACAGATATAGTGGAATTCATCCTTTCTCAAGCATCACTCACGTCCAAATAAAAGACTTAGGCATAATAGACAATAGCTATTCAGTGCAACATCTGCACTCTCCACTCCTCAAGATGCTGGAAAAATCTTTATCTTGATGTGTCTCCATTAAAAATCCCTAAGCACAGCTTAGACTCAGCCATATATATGATAGAACATGTGGTCTTCAATATTTGTGTCTAACCCGATCAAAATGCATAAAAGCAATGTTATTTTCTTTTTGTAGACAATAGTAAAGGAAGTGTTCCCTAGAAAGAGAAAAGGAAGGCTGAGGGGTGATTCCCAGCTTTCATGGAAACAGCATCTGGAGTGGCCAAAATACCTATGTATGCCATAACATCTGAATTTTACTGGCCATTACACTGGCTTACACTTGTCATTATTGCAGACATCAAATACTTTGTCAAGGTGAGCTATCATGAACTAACAATACAACACTGTGAAAAACAGTTGCTAAAAAATGATGGTTAATAACATCACATGAGGACTATAGAGCTTGGTGATTATAGGAAGAGCCTATAAGGCAAAGATACAGCCACAGAAGATGAGATTGTGTCATCATGTAGGGTTTAAAATTGAAGAAAGGGCATGGAAGATATTTAGAGGCATCAGAGATGGTGAAGCTGACTGGTGCTGTACCTCTGAGATAGACTTAAAGGTTTGGTATCATATTTTTCAGATAGATTGAAGATGGGGTGCAGGGAGGAAAGATACATCACTGTCACTAACATGGTCACATCACAGAGGAAGAACATTAGGTCTAAACAGCAAGTATGTTGAATTAGAGAATAAACCAGAGGCAATTGGTATATTGATGCAGGTGAGTGTCCAAAAAACCTCATGTTCCTTCTAACATGCCTGGCTGTTTTGAGGTGACACAATCACTAAGATTTTGTAGAAAAAGACAATGCATCTATCTGTTTTCATAAAACTCAACCCAGATAAAAGTCACACACAAAGTTCATGCATCTGTACTAGGTACCCTCCAAGGACTAATTCTATAGTAAACTTTGTCAGGTGCTCAAAATACACCGCCTTAAAATGACAAGTGGCTACAATATGCCATTTCAAGTGCACCTTGAGATTCTGTTTATTACCAGGTGGTCACACGGCCCAGTAAAGCACAGCTCCTCAGGGTTGTCCCTTACAGAAGATATTTGTACTTGTAAAGGAACCTTTGCTTGTTAAAATATTTGTATCTGGGAAAGGGCTGCTCAGAAGCCACATAGAGCTTACCTGCAGGACAAGGTGACCTTCCTTCACCAAATATTGCTCACTCTCCTCTTCTAGTCCTCAGGGAGGCCCAGCTACCCCTTTCTCATTTTTCTGGCTCTGAGTGCTGTTTAAGCCACTTATTGACTCTTCTCTCAGTCTTATAGTTTTGTGAGAGTGCTGAGTGTGCACACTAGAATTAAAATGTACTCTCCCTATGACAATGTCATTTTTAGTCCAGGCAAAATACTTAGAAGAATAAAGAGAATCCATCTTCTTTGCTCAACACTTTCCACATATCATGTTTATACAGTAATGCTTTCAGATTGCCTGTACTGTAACATCATCAGAGACATCTGAGAGTCACTAAGAACTAAATCTTCCTGGTTATCTGTTCTGCTCAGCACTCTTTGTTCACTGAAGCATACTGAGACATTTTTTATAAAACCTGTTTCTTCATCTGACAAATGATGGCATTTCCTCTGAAGCAAATTATTTTATACAATATATAAGATATTTCTTTCATGTCTTTAACATTGCCTCCTAGATAAACCCCCATTAATCTGTATTCCACTCTCACCCCCAGTAAAACACCACAGATTTTTCTTGGAATGTCTAGCCAGGCTTTAAGGAAAATCACCATTTTGCGATATCTCCACTAGATTCAAAACACTTGATTTATCAGCTATAAGACTTTGTTTGCCCCCAGCACTTGGAAGACTGAGGCAGGAGAATGGCTGCAAGTTTGAGGTCAGTCTGGGCTACATAGTGAGTTTCAAGTTAGTCTGAACTACAGTGTAAGATTTTGCTGCATCCTGGTGCAGCAGAAAGGAAGGAAAGAAGGGGGGAAGGGAGGCAAAGAAGTGGGAGGGGTGGAAAGGAAAAGGGGAAAATAGGAAGAGGAAGGGGAAAGAGGAATGGTAAGGTAGTTTCCCAAACCTTTTCTGCCTTAGATTTATTAGTGTCCTAGTTCTTTAAACACACACACACACACACACACACACACACACACACACACACACCCTGTTTGAGCTAGAGAGTGGCCTTGAACTCTTGAACTTGTAGATGTGCTTTACCACATCTGCCTCAGTCAGACTTCTTAAATCACCAACAATGCTCAGTTTTCTTCTGTTAGTTAAATGTTTACCCAGTGATTAACAAATTTTCTCTAGTTTACAGGGTGTGTAGTAAGTAGCTACTATTGACTACAGGCTGCAGAGCAGTAAAATCTGATGGCTCATGCCTCTGCAAGCCAGATGCTCTGAAAAGGTATTGTGGTTGGTGATGTGTTTATAAAAAGATAAAGAGAGAGGGTGTGTATGCTCTACGGAGGTGTAGTCAGGTATTGGGGAAGGCAGTGCCTCCACGGGCCCATGCTGAGGCATCCCTTCCCCCTGAGGGACCAATAGAGCTTATTTTGAGCTTATTATGAGGAGGGAAGTTAGAGGGTACTGGAGGAGTAAGAGGAAAAGAAGGAGGAGGGGGAGGGGGAGGGGGAGGGGGAGGAGGAGGAGGAGGAGGAGGAGGAGGAGGAGGAGGAGGAGGAGGAGGAGGAGGAGGAGGAGGAGGAGGAGGAGACTGGCCGTGAGCACATAGAGAGATGGGGGAAGGGAAAGTGAGAACAAGAAAGGAGAGGGCAAGCAGCCCCTTTTATAGTGAGTCAGGCATACCTAGCTGTTGCCAGGTAACTGTGGGGCGGAGCTTAGAAAGAATGCTAACAATGGGCTTCCCATGGGACTAGTCTCCTGTGAAATTAGGAATTCTTCAGCTCGGAGTGGAGTTTGAAACTCCAAAGTTCATCTCTACACATTCTTGTTTTTCTCCAAAACCTTTAGTATGCGAGATAAACTCAGCTTTTTTTCTGTTCTCTACAAGTGCCCTTGAGAGAGAGCATCCAACATCTATTTGACCAGTAGCTGCTGCTCACCTGCAATGTCTTTTTTATTTAAAGAACCTCTAGTCTTTTCTTTAAGTTCCTTTCTTACACTGTCTTTGTTCAACCGAGGGGAAGATTGCTTCCCTACTTTGAAATTCCTGTGTTGTATTTTCACCTCCTTCGGGATAACTAAGGCTCCATGTCATGGTGTATTTAGGGCCTTGAGGAAAACTGTCTTTTGAGCACATGGATCATTTGATGTCATTTTTAGTTTTGAAAGAGAGTTTCACTATGTAGCCGAGGCTGGCCTGTTGAGTTTTCTTTGTTGTTATTTTGTTTTGTTTTTCTAAACAAACAGTAGATTTGTTCTGCATCTGCTCACTAGTAAAAAATTATGTTAAAGCTTTTCAAAGTGACAATTCTAGGAAATTTGTGATAAATTTAAAACATCTTTCATCTTTTGTTGATGTTTAGAGACATGAAGTTTAGAGTTTCTTTCTCTGTGTAACGTTGGCTGTCCTGGAACTTGTTCTGTAGACCAGGCTGGCCAAATTAAAACATCTTAAAGTTGATATTTTAGCAATTTCCTGACCCTGAGTGGCTACTTTTTTTGTCAGTTTAGCCTTCTTTTATTTTCTTTATTGTTTCTGTCTAGAGACAGAGAATCCATGCTAGCCTTGATGTTGTCACCATGACCTTGTACTTCTGATCTTCTTG
Organism: Arvicanthis niloticus; assembly: GCF_011762505.2. Taxonomy (NCBI): domain Eukaryota; kingdom Metazoa; phylum Chordata; class Mammalia; order Rodentia; family Muridae; genus Arvicanthis; species Arvicanthis niloticus. Next base: position 6,563,209 of record NC_133435.1, read on the forward strand.
CCTCCAGCTCCCAAGTACTAGGATAACAAACATAATCTCCTAGGGAAATTTCTTAGAACAAAGCCATTCTATTATGGACGTCCCCCCATCACCTGTGTGTCTTCTGACTCAGGCCAAAGTTATCCCACACTTGGCACCGTTTTAACAGCCATAGTTTTTGCAGTTTCTGGAGTCACAACTGTGACCCCCCTCCTAGTAGAATTAGCCCTGGATTACCTTTATTGCTGCTTGAAGAAGGTTTGGCTTTCAGTTTAAGAAAGATTGGTTTGCAAAGTGGGGTTAGAGTCTCCAAGTAATTGTGCCTTCATGGGCTGCTCCCTCCTTTCTCCTACCTCCAAGCCCATCATCATTTTAGATCCTGGTCTCTTCCAAGCTCATCCTGCACAGTCACCATCAGCAGGAGCTGCTCTACTGTACTACACCATTTGTTACAGCTTCAAGAATTTTGAGAACTGGCTATTGAGAGTGATTATTGCTAAAACTTAAATTTTATAAATGTACAATTGTTAATAGTTAAACCAATAATGTTTATAAAACTTTTAGAACCTTAAAACCTTAAAAAAAAACTTTGTTTGCTTAAACCCCTCCGAATACAGTTTTTGGTTTTTTTTCTTTTTTTTTTTTTTCCGTCTTAAACTACTCTAATATCTGTGTTCTGACAAATAACAGGTTTAGATACGTGTGTGCCTCTCTGACCCACGGACACAAGATCTCCAACATTCGGTTTAGTCATAAGATTTCATAAGCCTTGTGCTGGATAGTTTTATATTAATTTAACACAAGCTAAAACAGTCTTCAAGAGTGGAAACTCGTTTGAAAAGAAGACTCCATTAAGTTAAGGTTATATGCAAGAATATAGGGCATTTTCTTAATTATTAATTGATGGGAGAGGGCCCACCCTATTGGAGAGGTGCCACCTATTTACTTATGGTTTCTGGGTATAAAAAAAGCAGGCTGAGAAAGCTTGAGGAGTAAGCCTGTAAGTTCCTCCAAACAGCTTTCCTCTGCTTTAACTCCTGCCTTCAGGTTCCTCTCCTGAAGTTCTTTCTTTAGCTTTTCTCAATAGACAACAATTTAGGATGTATAGGTCAAACAAAACCACTCTTTCCTCCCCAACTTGTTTTTGGGCATGGTGTTTCATTACAACAGTAGTAATCATATCTAAGACAATTTCTGGGAGAGAACTGACTGTGTTGTTTTGGCAGTTGTGGAAGGACTTTGGAGAGTTTGAGAGTCATTGAAAGCTTTTGTCAAGGTTTTGCACATCTTGATTTAAGAGTCTACAGTTCTGGTTAGATGGGGCTGGAGAGGCTGCTGTGTGTACAAGGACAAAAATATAAAACCTTTGCTTTGCTAGGATTCTTGATGTTGGTCAATCATAGCTGAGAATTTAGAAGTGTTTAAGAGGAGACTAGCCTCATCGAGATGAAATCTTCTGAGAAGTGATTCCTTAAAGTTAGCACACAGATGTTTTCCTCAGGTGGTTAAGGTTGGTCCTTGTGCTGGCCGCCATTCCTGTAATGTATAAAACTCTCCCATGTTATACTAGTATTGAAGGCATGAAGAGGTCACTGAGATCAGCTGAGGCTTGGCACTGTGTGAAGCCAGAAGAGGCCATTAGTGATAGTAGGGCCTGGGTAGCAGCTGTAGCCCCAGGCCTGAAGAGAACATGAGAGAGACTGGAACTTAGCACCATGAAAAGAGTCCAGGAGAGGCTATTGGTGAAATACAGCCCAGTTGCATTAGAAGATGTCAGTACAACGGGATGTCCTCCAAGATTAACAGCACTAGTAGAATGGAGGGAGCCCACACCTAGAAGAAATCTCTGTATACTACAGAGGGTAGAACCAGGTAAGTGACTCCAGCACTTTAGAAGAGACCAGAAAATCATGAGTAAATTCCAGATATCAGACATTACATTTACACTGTTGGGGCTTGGTTTTACTTTATTCGAACAGTGATTGTATCCTAGTTCTTCCCTTTAAAGTATGAAAGTATTAACGTATTAACATATTTTGATTGTACAAGAGTCCACAGTTGAGAGACTTTGAACTTTTTAAAGTGGTTTTGAATTTTAAAAGTGACTTGAGTTTTTAAAGACACTGAATTATCATTTAATATTTGAAAAAATGAGGGATATTTTATGTTTGTAAAATGTTTTATATTGTGATATTCATATTAATATATGCTATTGAGAATGAATAAGAAAGAGAAGGTTGAGGCTTAACAATGACAAGGGATCAATTGTGTTGGCAAGTTTCGTGTCAAGTTGACACAACCTATAGTCATCTGAGAGCAAAGAATCTCAATCAGGAAGATGTCTCCATAACATCTGGCTGTAGGCAAGCCTATAGAGCATTTGTTTTAAAATAGTAATTGATAAGACGGGGAGCTCCCTTTGTGTGTGGGGGGGTGCTACTTATGGGCTATAGTCCTAGATTTTATAAGAAAACAGGCTGAGAATATCAGGAGGAACAAGCCAAGAGCAGGATTCCTTCAGAGCCTCTAGGTTCCTGCCCAGTTTGAGTTCCTGCTTTGGCTGCAATTGTCATGCAAAGGTACCCTCTGAGAAATCATGGAGTGTAACCAATCTGGTATAATGGAGGCATATATGGGGGAAAGAAGGGGATCAAGGGCCTGGATAAGCAGTAGAGACAGACAGATGGGAACAGAATCGTGAGAGCAGAGAAGGAGGACAGAAAAGGACAGAAACGGGGAGAGAGAGACTGGGGGTGAACACATGGGAGCATGAAGAGCCAACTGGAGTGGTGAGTAGTTCTTTTATATGCCAGTCCACATGAACCTGAAAGTGGCAGGTAAGGAAGAGCCTAGTAGAATCACCTGTAAACCAACAACAGTCAATGGACTGCAATACAGAATATGTAAGCCAAATAAAACCACCGCTCTCCTGGTTGCTTTTGGTCATGGTGTTTCATCACAGTAATAGTAACTGTAAGTAAGACAAGCCTTTTTCTCGTTCACACTTTGTCATGATCTTGACAGTTCTCTGTGATGCTAACAATGCACCCAGGCTAGCAAAGGACCATGATTCAGTACAAAGTTCAACTATGATCTTGAACAAAGGTGCTCAAGTTGCGTGGATGGCAACCATCAAACAAGCCCATCTTCTTAAGGTGTCATTTAAAAATACATCAAATAACATGTGCGTGGTGCTTACACCATGGCTCTTTTGCACAGTCTGCACATTATACCTGTATTTCAAGGTGGATCTCAAAAGGTAAAAGAAAAACACATCTGCAGAGAGAAAGCGAGCAGAATAATGGATGGCTCAGGATACAAATATTGTAAATATATGACAGAAAGTCTAAGTAGCTATGATTAATATACTAAAACCTACATAGGAAAAGTGAACAGCAGGCAGGTGTGGGTATGTAATTTAAGCAACAAAGAAAGCATTATGGGAAATGAAAATTGCAAACAAACAATTCTTTGAGATGTTCATCACAAGGCAGAACATCGGGGAGGGAAAAATAAGTGAGCAGAAAGATACAAGATACGCCAACATAAATCTCCCATCTGGCAAGAACAGGGTAACTGACACTAGAAACCACAGACACAGAACAAGACATCCAGTATATATAATTTCACACTATATAGAGAGAGATAGATGTAAAGGGCCTAATGGAAAAAAGAATGAGAAAGAAAAAAAATTCTTTAGTATTAAAGTTCAGGGTCTTTTGATAATTCCCCACAGACAATAAATCATAGATTTGGGGAGCTCAGAGATCAAAAGTGAGAAAGATCAAGAGTGGAAAGATGGCTCAGCCATTAAAGGCTAGGCTCACAGCCAAAAATATAAGAGTGAGAAAGTAAATGAAGTAGCCAGTGTGATCCTATTCTGTAGCTTGTCATCAATAGCATCAGAGAGCATCAGAGTTGGGCCTTTCCCTTACAGCACCTCACCAGACCAAAGGCAGAACCTGCAGAGTTCTAATTTCTGGTAAAAGAATGAGTCCCAGGAACATCTCTCACCTGGGAATGACCTGAAATTTGAGTTTTCTGAGAGAAACCTTATTTGCCTTCAAATTGCCAGGAAATATAAACATCTAAAAGATGTTTGACACAAACAAAACTAATTTTATTTTTAAAAATTATAAAACATCTTACTCTATCACCCTTTGTGATAATTATTTAAAAACATGTAAATGAAGCAATTACCGCTTAAGTCGAGAGAAAATAATCATTTCATTAAAAATATTTGCTAAAAACCAAACCAGAAAAGTCAGAAAAACTGTAAGCTGCTCTGTGATTAAAATCAATTAGAGTCTTAGTTACAGTTTTATTGCGGTGAAGAGATATTATGACTGTGGCAACTCTCACAAAGGAAAATATTAATTGGTGCTGGCTTAGAATTTTAGAAGTTTGCCACCATCATGGCAAAAACACAGTGGCTTTCAGGCAGACACGGTGCTACAGAAGGAGCTAAGAATTCTACATCTTCATTCGCAAGCACCAGAAGGAGACTATGTGCCACACCGACACACTGGGCCATACCTTGATCTTAGGAGACCTCAAAGCTTATGTCTGCAGTCATAGACTTCTTCCAACAATGTCATACCTTCCAACAATGCCACTGTTGTAAACTAAGCACTCAAACACATGAGTCTATGAAGTCATACCCATTGAAACCACCATATTTAGGGAAGATTATAATGATAATGGTTGGCACGGGGATTATTTCTAAAAATAACTGACACTAGAAGGAGGCACAGAAGAAACTTCTGTACTGTCAATTGTACCCTTTGTAGTCAGATGAAGCTATCTTTGTATTCAGGTTTTCCAACCCAGAATTCTAGCAATTATGTTATTTATATGAGTTAAGAACCCCTTAATGAACAAATAAAGAAAATTGAAAACAGTAATTTTCTTGAGGTTACTTATTGAGCATCTGTAAATAGAGGCCAGGGGTATCTGAGAAATAGCGGTAAGGCAACGTAGTGGTTTGAATAAAAATGGTCCCCTAGTCTTATATATTTGAATGCTTAGTCATTAGGGAGTGTCATTTGGGAAGAATTAGAAAGTGTGGCCTTGATGGAGAAAGTGTGTAACTGTGGGTTAAGCTTTGAAGTTTCAAAAGCCCAAGTCAGGCCTGTGTCTCTTTCTTCCTGCTGCCTGAACTTCCAGCTACTTCTCTGTACCACGTTGCCTGAGGAATACCATGCTTCCCACCATGCTTCCCACCATGCTCACAATAGCCTAAATTTCTGAAATTATAAGCAAGCCTCAGTTAAATGCTTTCCTTTGTAAGAGTTGCTATGGTCAGGGTGTCTGTTCAGAGTGATAGAACACCGACTACGATGGGCTGAGAAATCTGTTTGCAAAGTGGAAGCTAGAACAGGGTATTTGATTAGCCCACACATCTGATCACTTGGGAAATTATCCCTTTTTCATCCACCAAGAGTGATGAAAGAGTGTAACTTGTTATTTGTTGGTTCCTGAATTGTAGATTCACAGAGGTAGAATCTTATATACTCTCCCCATTACCTTTCAAATAACAGGAGCACGTACACCATGACATGACAATGAGGACAGTAGCTCTCACTGTACCTGAGGGAGTGCAGAGAAGGAAAGCTGGAAGCCTCTGTGCTCAATTACCCTGATTGTGAAAAGAATCCTTCCTAACAAAGATTGAGTATGAGCCAACAATTATTGCTATAATCACAAGTTAAGCTCTAATTTCCAGATCCTGCAGAGATTTTGAATTATAAGAATACAAGTCTGAAAAATGTCCACAATGCAGAATTAAACACTTTCTCAAAAATATTCTTTCTCACCTTTTCTATTAGCTCAGAATATATCTCAGTCTGTCTCTGCTACTTTTATCCCATTTGCAATTATGTCTTCTGACTCAAAGGTCATCCAAATATGGTCACTAAAGTAGTCATCACCCTCAAAGAGAGTGGGGGGATGTCGCATACAACTCATCTTCTATTATTTGTGACCACTCATTTGTAAATTTCTATGTGTTTTAATTTCCTGGAAATACAAATCAGCTTGATTCAAGTTTTACATTGTAACTTAGTTTTTCATGATTGAAAAGAAAGTCAGAAGAAACTAAATATGTTGCCTCAGTTTTCACTTAAATTTAAATGCCCCCCTTTTTCTGAAACCCTTCAAAATCTCCTCACCTGGATGTGGAGCAAGGGGAAACACTCCTTCATTGCTGGTGAGAGTGCAAACTTGTACAACCACTTTGGAAATCAATTTGGCAATTTCTCAGAAAATTTGGGAATTTTTCTACCTCAAGACTCAGGGATATTACTCCTGGGCATATACCCAAAATATGTTCTACCATACAACAAGGATATTTTTTTAACTATGTTCTTAGCAGCTTTAGTTGTAATATTCAGAATCTGAGATGTCCTTCAACTGAAGAATGGATTTAAAAAAAGAGGTTTATTTACATAATGAAATACTACTCATATATTAAAAACAAGGACATCATGAAATTTGTAGGCAAATGAACATAATTAGGAAATATCATCCTGAGTGAGGTAACCCAAATCCCAAAGGACATACAAGTTTTGTACTCACTATAAATAGATATTAGCCATAAAGTACAGAATAACATGTTACATTCCATAGATCCAAAGAAGTCAAATAACAAGGAGGGCCCAAGACAGGGTGCTTGAATCTCATTCAGAAGGGGAATTAAAATTATCTTCAGAGGTAGATGGAGGGAGGTAACTGAATGAAACAAGGAATGGGGAGGGGAATGAGAGGGTTGAGTCAGAGAGAATCAAACAACCCTACTATAAATGGGGTACAGAGTTAAACAAGAAATTTACAACAGAGGAATATTGAATGGTGGAGAAGCACCTAAAGAAATGTTCAACATCCTTAGTTATCAGGGAAATGCAAATCAAAACAACCCTGAGATTCCGCCTCACACCAGTCAGAATGGCTAGGATCAAAAACTCAGGTGACAGAGATGCTGGCGAGAATGTGGAAAAAGAGGAACACTCCTCCACTGTTGGTGGGATTACAAGCTGGTACATTCACTCTGGAAATCAGTCTGGTGGTTCCTCAAAAAATTGGACATAGCATTACCTGAGGACCTAGCTATACCACTCCTGGGCATATACCCAAAAGATGCTCCAATACATAACAAGGACATCTACTTCACTATGTTCATAGCAGCCTTATTTATAACAGCCAGAGCTGGAAAGAACCCAGATGTCCTTCAACAGAGGAATGGATACAGAAAATGTGGTACATTTATACAGTGATGTACTACTCAGCTATTAAAAACAATGAATTCATGAAATTCTTAGGCAAATGGATGGAACTAGAAAATATCATCCTGAGTGAGGTAACCCAATGACAAAAGAACACATATGGTATGAACTCATTGATAAGTACAGATTAGCCCAGAAGCCCAGAAAACCCAAGATACAACTCACATGAAGCTCAAGAGGAAGGAAGACCAATATGTGAATGCTTCAGTGCTTCTTCAAAGGGGGAACAAATATTCATGGGAGCAAATACGGAGACAAAGTGTGGAGCAGAGACTGAAGAAAACACCATCCAAAGACTGCCCCTTCTGGGTATCCATCCCATATATAGTCACCAAACACAGACAGTATTGTAGATGCCAAGAAGTGCTTGCTGACAGGAGCCTGATATAGCTGTCTCCTGAGAGGCTCTTCCAGAGCCTGACAAATACTGAGGCCAATGCTGGCAGCCAACCATTGGACTGAGTAAAGGGTCCCCAGTGGAAGAGCTAGAGAAAGGACTGAAGGAACTGAAGGGGTTTGCAACCCCATAGGAAGAGCAATAGTATCAACCAACCAGACCTCCTAGGGACTAAACCACCAACCAAGGAGTAGACATGGAGGGACCCATGGCTCCAGCTGCATATGTAGTAGAAGATGGCCTTGACAGACATCAATGGGAGGAGATTGGTCCTGTGAAGGCTCAATGTCCCAGTGTAGGGAAATGCAAGGGCAGGGAGGTGTGAGTTGGTAGGTGGGTGGAAGAACATCCTTATAAAAGCAGGGCAAAGGGGGATGGGATAGGGAGTTTCTGAGGGGAAACCAGGAAAGGGAATAACATTTGAAATGTAAATTTAAAAATTCCAATTAAAAAAAGAATAAAACAGTCAAGTCCAGAGAGAGAGTGAGTGTGTGTGTGTGTGTGTGTGTGTGTCTGAGAGAGAGAGAGAGAGAGAGAGAGAGAGAGAGAGAGAGAGAGAGAGAGAGAGAGAGAGGAGAGCCTGGAGAAAGGATCTAGATAGTCAATGGAAATTATCTGGGGCAGTCATAGGGGTAGATGAAGGGGCAGGCAACTCTAGGACACGCCAGAATCTTGGGATGTGGGAAGCTCCAGGGAGTCTATGAGGATAACTCTAGCTGAGACTCCTAGCAATAGGGGACATAGAGCCTGATGTGGCCACATTTGGTAGCCTGACAGCACTTCCAGTGGAGGGATAAGGATACCAACTGATCCCCTAAAGCTTCAACCCAATATTTGGGAGCTGAGACTTTGGGAATGGACAACCATTGACTGGCCCAACTTGAGACCCTCCCATGGGCAAAACGAATTCATGACACTAATAATGATACACTGTTATGTTTGTAGAAAGGAGCCTAGTATAACTGTCTTCTGTAAGGATCTACCCAGTAGCTGACCAAAACAGATGCAGAAAATCACAACCAAACATTAGATGGAGCTTGGTGAGTTTTGTGGAAAATTTGGAGGAAGGATTAAGAAACTCGGAGCAGATAGGGACTCCAAACAAAGATCAACAGAATCAAATAACTTGGACACTTGGGGGCTCCCAGAAATAGAGCCATCGATCAAAGAGCATACATTGTCTGGAGCTAGGCCCTCAAACATGTGCAGCTTGGTTTCATGTGGGTCCCCCAACAACTGGAACGAGTGCTATCCCTGAATCTATTGCCTGTATGTAGGTCCTGTTCCCATAACTGGGCTGCTCAGTGGGAGAAGATGTGCCCAGTCCTGCAGTGGCTTGATGTGCCCTGGTAGATTGGTACTTTCACAGAGGTGAAGGGGAGGAGCTGTGTGAGGGGGGTACTGAAAGAAGAGGGGGTGCTTCGTTCTAGATGTAGGGTGAACAAATAAGTAAATTGATGGAAAAAATCTCATGCTTCTGTTGTCACAGCACATTTAAAACAACAATATTGAGAATGTTAGCAAGGTGTCACAATTCATTGGCTAAATACATACTTTAATCGTAATTTTCCTTAAGGCAGTATTTTGTCTATTTCTCTGGTTCCTGTAAAAATTTCTAATTTATATCAAAATTTATTCTGAAAAGTGTTGAGTACATGAGTGAGGGGACCATTGACTTCAAAACTCCTACTGGGCAAAGTACAACCAAATACTAAAATTATATTAATATTTCAGGGCCAAGAAGATGATCTGGTGCATAAATACTTGTCACACAGCATGACATGCAAAAGAGATGCAAAAGAGAAGTACCAGCACAACCATTTTGTCCCAGTTTCCACATAGTCACTATGGCACCTGCCTCTCTCTCTCTCTCTCTCTCTCTCTCTCTCTCTCTCTCTCTCTCTCTCTCTCTCACACACACACACACACACACACACACACAAACAATAACAATAATAATAAATAAATAAAATAAATTTAAAAAATTAAAAATTCAAATACAATGAACCAGCCATGGAACATTGGTATTTAAAATAAGAGAAATTAAATAATAAATGCAAGGTGCGCTATTGTACCTGATCATAACTCACAAGATACACCTTCAACAGATGTTTGACACAAATCTTTCCATTTGACACAATGGTTTTATTTTTTAAAAAGAGAGAAAAAATTATCTTAATGTATTGCCCTTTATTGTTGGGGTCCACACTAGCCCCACGTTGGGGCGGCCAAAAAATGTCGCGACCCAAGCAAAATGTTGAGGCCCAGGCCGACCCACGTTTGGGGCGGCCACTCTATCCTGGCCCAAGCTGCTGCTCCGGTCTGCGGGTCGGGTTCAGCAAGAGAGAGAGAGTGAGGTCGGACTGGAAGAATGGAGACCAGACAGTGTGTTTCAATCCCATTTATTCTTCAGTCTCTTCTTAGTCTAAGTCCTAAGTCTTGAGTTCCTAGTGCCTAGTCCCTAGCTCCTAGTGCCTCCAAGTTCCAAGTTACTTCTTCCAAGTTCTCTTCCAAGTGCCTGCTACCTGTCTTCTCTCTGCTGTGTCTGGTTCTCTCCTCTGTGTCTCCCTAATGTCTGATGTGTCTACTGTCTGCCTCTGCCTTTTATATGTCTTACTTCTAAGCCACGCCTCTAAGTTACACCTTTAATCATGCCCTTAGGTCTTGTCTCTAAATCTGATCTCTACACTTCTAAGTCATACTCTTAAGTCACACACCTTTAATCTCACACACCTTTAATCTCACGCACCTTTAATCTCAAGGTATCTAAACCAAGATTATCGGAGTGTGCTCAGCTGTTGTAGGCTATTGTAATACAAGTCTCATGTCAGGGTATATGGCTCAAGATGGCTGCAAAGCTGATAGCCGCTTTCTGCTAAAAGTTGGCCCCCAACACTTTGTGACAATTATTTTAATTCAGTTTTACCAAAGTTCATTTAAATAAATTTTCTTTAGTAAAAATATTACATGACTGTCTTAGGGTTTTATTGCTATGGAGAGACAGCTTGACCAAGACAACTTTTATGAAAAACAAGATTTAATTGGGTCTGGCTTATAGATTCTTAGGTTCATTCCATTATCATCATGGAAGGAGGCATGGCCACATCCAGACAGTCATGGTGCAAGATAAGCTGAGAGTTCAACATCATTTTCAAAAGCAAAAGAGAAGACTGACTTCCTATGCACCTAAGAGTGGGGTCTCAAATTCCACACATAAAAGTAACCAATGACACATTTCCTCCAACAAAGCCTCACCTACTCCAACAAGGTCACACCTCCTAAAAGTGCCACTCCTGTGCTTAGTGTATTCAAAGCACAATTATGTGTTTCTGTATATATATTCATTCCATATATATGTATATGTATGTGTATGTGTATGTTTATGTGTATGTGTATGTGTATATGATATATATATATATATGTGTGTGTGTGTGTGTATATATATGTATGTATATGTATACATATATATGGGATATGTATGGAATGCTAAATTTTGAAGTATCAAGATTTTAAAATTATGAAAACTATAGCATTAAATGTGCATATGTATTACAATGCATCCCCTATTACAGCTACAATAGCATCATGGTTTGGAATGAATCAAATTACAAAGTCAGGGTATTTCAAATATCCAGCTAATGTTATCATCAACCCCTGCTGCAGTTTCAGACTGATGAGTATTCTTCCTCCTGGTATTCATTTTCTAGGATGTTTGACTGTTAAATTTCCCCTCCCAAGTCTTCAAAACATGCTGACTAAACCTTCAACAATGGTTCTTATAATCATTTAATGATATTCAAATACTCAAGTGCTCATATCAGGTCATTAGCACCACAGATTAAATTCTACCATAATCATTGACACCCATACAGAAATACACATGAAAACACTATGTAATGATAAGAGGAATAACTGTATATTTACGATTGTACTAGTTCAAAATGCAAAATAATTGACATGCAAGGATTTCTATCATCTCAGACACTGCAGAGACTACTAGTCGGTAAGGAATGTAAAGAAAATAGATAAGTAATTAACTTGAAAACAGGGTATTGCTATGAATTTTCTGTCAGCTATATTTCAGCATTTATGCATTTTTCGGGGTTGAACATTTGTGTCTCTGACTGTCATGTATTTTATTTTGAGCCTCTCATCCAGTCAATTGTAACGTTCTTGTAGGACTCATATTTGACAGGTTTGAGGCTTCTGTGTATTTAAATGATTTTTTTAAAGTTGTATCTGATCTGCAGTAGGCTATACATATTAGTATTCTTGTTGATAATAATAACCAAATTTGCCAATGTTTAAGAGACACAAGCCTCCATTTAATGAGGCCTGCTGATGTTTTATTAAATTCTTCCAGTAAACTCGGAGGTTAATTCCTTTTTATTTTCTATTTTAGAAATGAAGTAAACGAAACTTTGCTGAGGAGAACCCTTGTCCAGAATCACACAGATTTTTAAGTAGCAACTTAAATTTGAATTCTGAATCTCTGTGTATAAAGCCTATATTCTTCTTTATCACATATATTTGTTTCTTTTTAAAGAGATGGGTACATAAAACAAACACTACAGATGATGGAAAAACAAAGCAAATATTTTTACTAAGCAAATAGAAAGGACCTAATTTTCTGTACGTTAAAATAGAAAAACAAAGTGTTGAAGTTTTCAAAAATTGCATTATTTTTCTTCAAACTGTATATGTAACGCATTTTGGTACTCTCTACAACAGCAAAAGATCCAAAAAAAAAAAAAAAAGAAAAATGCTATTCTTGAGAACAGCAAGATGATGGACCATTTTTCAATAGAGATGGCTATTGTTTATCCCACCATCACTGAAAAAGAAAAGCCAGAAGTTCGGCCACATGAAGCACATTAAATGGAAAGGAAGCTGAAATGAGAATCCCAGCTGATTGCCTCAGCCTCCCCAGAAGGTGTGTTAATCTGTGTGAATTCATATGAATTATTTTATCTCTCTGCTTTGGTATCTGCTCTTCTACTTTGAAGCCTTATGCTAGGAGACACTCTACACCTAGGACTCTCTACTAGGAACTCCACCAGGTTGCCTTAATGGGGCTTTCTTCATTCTTTCTTCTGGATGACTTAAGCCCCTGGTTTGATGATGTCACCTTTCTGCATTTATTTGTTCATGTGCTTGGAGGCTTCACCAAATGGGGATCCTTTGCTCAGCTCTGGAATTTCTAGATTAGGAAGTCCAGGTGACTACTTTAAAGGGGATTCTTCTGTTGGTTTCTACTGGATTTTGTGAGTTGGTGTTTTGTTATTATCTGCTTCTCCTTAACTTCCTACCTTTCTGTCATTCACTCAATCTATCTATCTATCTATCTATCTATCTATCTATCTATCTATCTATCTGTCTATTATCTACCCATCATCATCTAACTATTTCATCTATTACCTGTCACCTATTTCTTGTTATGTATTCTTTTTACTCTGGCTTGCTTTATGTAGAATCTATTCACTAATTCAAAACCAAATGTATGACTATTATCGATTTGGACCATACAAGTCAACATTGGTGTGTGTATACTCAGTATCAATTAGGGACTATGGCTGCAAAACATAATATCATATTAGTCTATTTGTATCCTGTTGGCCTATAACCTTATATATGTCCATTTTCTAATTTTCTATTTAGTCACTAAAACAGACAACAACTAATTGACACACATATACACAGACATGCATATGTCTATTTACAACATAGTGAAATATATTTGTTAAACATAATGGAAGAAAGATTGGTAAGAAAGTTTAGGCTCCAGTTTGATTAATTAAACCAGAGTAAGAAGAATAAACATCCATTTCAATCATGGTTTGCATTGAAAACTTTGAGAACCACCAAATGTTTAGTTCCTTAAATTTTCTTGAGTATCAAACTCACTATTTACACTCACTTCTTTCATTACCTATCTCTGATTCAACACACTAATTTATTGTAATTGTGTATTAAGGGTATCATGCAAAAATTCTGTATAAATAAGCATACTCTTTTAACAAAACCCCTCTTACCCCAGTACTCACATCCCAGCATGAAACCACATGATTGGAGAGAAGAAAACCACAGATTTCAACAGCATCCTCTGAATAGCTTGCACAGATGGCCTGTTCTTTCTGAGACATAATTGGGCCACACTCAGTGACCTAGCTACCCTCCCAACCTGCTATAAAATTACCCATAATGTCCTGTGGGAAAAAAAAAGCTTACACCATAAAAAATCATAATGCCAAAGCAAAAACCATATGTTACAGAGTGGGATGAAGACCCTGAACTTCTTACCTAGAGAGATACATTTTTTATTGCTGGCTGGCCCAAAATAGCAAGGAATCCTTGAACATGGATATGCTGCTCATCTGGGTCCATTGGAATGTGACACAATTCTTTGGAACTTTTCCCATGACAAAGGTGACCTAGCTCTTAGAAAGAGATGTAGCATTTCATAAATGTCCCTTTAGATTTGGGGCATTCTGCTTAGCTACATTTAGAGCAGATAAAAATAAAAGTTTGACTGGCATGGCAGAAGATTCACATGGGTGGGCTGTTTAAAGCAGCAATTGTGTTGGGAGATTTGGGGGCACTCCACTGCAGTCGGTGATAGAAAGGAGCTGGAAGGGTTTATCACTTTATAGAGAGATCTCTGTGCTGAGTTCACTCTGTGCCAAGTTCATTAGTTGCCTGCTCCACCATCCCAGGATATCTAAGAAACTGAAAGTTCTTTTGGACTTTCAGCACAACTAGGTACACATACTACATTTCTGCACATATACAAGGCTGTTTTCCAAATGCAACATAAAACAAAAATTTATATAAATATAATCATATGTATATTACATATATGTGTATTACTAATATACTTCTTAAATTTACCAAAAGAAAGAATTTAAGAAGTATATATTACTAATATATTCCTTACATTTATGAAAAGGAAAAAAAGCTAAGAGAACTAAACACAAGTTCTGTTCACTCAAAAGCAAGAGCTTGTCTACTCAGTGAAATTGCTATGGAAAAGCACACAGCTAGAAGTCAGCTCGTCTATACCAGATCCCTTTACACCTACTATGCACACCGGATTGGAGTTGGCTTGGATCTGGTCAATGTGATCTAAAACAGTGTTTTCTACTGGACTTAGAAATAATATTCAGGTAATTTGGACACCTTCTTCATGGCATGATAATACAAATGAGGCCATTATATGATGGGGAAAATCATAGATTATTTTCCAGAACATTTGGTAATTACTTTGTGGCCTTTTCCTATGGGAAATCACCAATCTGCTTAGAAATTTACTATTTTTTAATTTTATTTCATTGCTGAATTCCTCTTCTCCAATTAATGAAGAAAACTGACATCAGGAAGAAAAAGAGAATTATTCAGCATACACAAACCCAGTATTTTCTACTCGGAAACCATTTTCATAGCTGTCTTGTTACAAAGCACATGAGCAGATTCATCCTCTCCCTTTGTTTTAAACATGTGCTTAACATTTGCAACCCTCCAAATAAAAACCTTTCTTAGGTATTTATATATACACTTTATCGATTCATTTATGCAGTGGTCATTATAAAGTCATCATAATGCAAAGATTCAGAATAAATGAATGACTCCAAATGAATAAACAAACAAATAAGTGATCCAAGAAACTCTTCCTAGTAGATAAATTAGTTTTAGAATTTATGTCTCAATAGCATGATAAAAGTTAATCATTCTTGTAAGTGTGTGTAGCACCTGAGAAACAAGAATGACAAACATCCGGGGCCTGATTATTTTGTAGAATGCAAGCCCTTACAAAGCGCACCTTCTCAGGTGACCTCTCTCATTACCCTTGACATTGGCTCATCCGTGTCCCAGGAGTGGCCTTCGGGAGTACAAGGTAAAGGTGAAGGCTTCAACCTGATGCATTTTTAATAACGGCAACCCAGAGATGCCTCATGGCGGAAACTGCAACTGATGCCAAGATGATTTGCATATGTTCCAGCTGCAGCTAGCCCTTCTGCTGATTTCCCCAATGAACTGTGAACCTCAGAAGTGTTTTGCTGACCTTGTGTTGAATGTGCTTTTCCAGAATTCCCGCATGGAAAGACAGAAAATATATTTAACTCACAGTGGCAGCTGTCTTGTGCTCACTGGTTAACCTGGTCGGTGATGGCACCTGGATCCATCTCATTAAAACTTCCTATTGGATAGAAAATGCTGGTGGAATTCTCAGTGAGAGGAAGAGATGGCTGAGGTGTTACTATACATCCATACTCTGAAACTTTAAAAGCTATAAGAACTTCCCTAAATACTGTAGACTTGTATAAAACGGTTACCTGAAATACTGTTTAATTGTCCCAAAGCTGCTACCATTCATGAAAACTGTTTTTGCAACATTGAATTTTATTGTAAAATTCTTTATAAACCTTGATAAATTACTTCTGTTCACTTATGTCTTCTATTGCACTGAGTATTAAGCTCGATGATAATGCATTAACATCATTGGAACTGCAAGGTGCTGCAACCATGAAGGCATAGCCATAGACTTTAAAATTATTTTCATGAAAGCTTAGTTTTAAAGTCTCTCAAAGGAAATGTCGGAAAGTTTATATATGCCATATCCTTCTGATAAAATCAAATCACCCCAAAGGGCACACTAGGAAAATCTACAGCTTCCATTAATATACTGTTCTGAGATTCTTGGATAAGATGATGGCAGACATAATGAAAATTTCCATTTGACATTTCCATCATTTGGAGGGAAATCTTTCCCCAAAGCCCTGTTCCAAACAAAATTCATCTTGAAAAACATATCTTACAGTATGAAAAGCAAAGAGATCTTCAAATGTAAATTTTGATTCTCTGTAAGGTTGTATTGTAAAAGGAGAACAGTGCCACGCTGTCGTGAGAGTTCTTTCATTAGCCGGTGTATTCACTTAGCAAGATGTTAATTAAATCTTCAATGTGGATAAGTTATGCACAGAAAGGAGTTTTATAAAGGATATGGATCAGCATGAGATAACCTGAGAGAAGGCAAATTCACTCAGAGTAGGGATGAAGAAATAATTTGTGTTTTGATCAGCAACCATTGACTCAAGAGTGAGAACTGAGGGCAGAACTAACTGAATAAAACTGTTTGCACGTATTTCATGGGATAAAAGAGAGATGAGGTGGCTAAGCCATAGGGTGAACTTGAGTCATTAATGAACCCACATCAATGGAATTTTCTTACTATGGTGGCAGAGGTGGTCCAAGCTGTAGAGCACTGTCAGCTCTTCCACAAGACTTGAGTTCAGTTACAATAACCTACGATGTACCTAACGACTACTTCTAACTGCAGTTCCAGGATAGTGAACAACCTTTTCACGAATTTGCAAGTGCCAGACATATATAGTGCACACACACATATGAATATTAAACATCTATACACATGAATTATTTAAAGATAAAATTTGCTAAAGATAAATGTGGAACCATGGACATAGTAGGCCTTATTCCCTCATTCCACATAAAAGCCAATCAAGCCAAGTACACAAATGAATTAATATGAAGACCATGTCAAACATACAGCAATGTCTGGTTGAAGTTGTCATTATTAAAACTTATTAAACAAGAAGAAAGAAGTAGGACTGTGTAGGAGACATTAGGTAACTCAAGCAGAAAATATAATTGATCTTACAATTCACAATATTGACAACAGAAACTTCCATGAAAATTCACAGATATTTGGTGTCTTGGAGTTTATATTATAGCAAAAAGAAAACTAAGAAGTTAGACTACATATCACAAATATATCATCATATATGTGAGGAACTTGTAAAAACTGCAGTGAAAAATTAAAGCAGACAAAACTACATTTCTGGTGTAATACATTTAAAACTAAGGAAATTTCAGAAAGTGCAACACAGGGGGTATTATTGAATGCTGAGATTCGATTATAAAGACTGTAAAGAAACATTCACCATGAGGCTAATGCAGGTAGAGCATTCCTTGGAAAAGTTAGAGGCAGTGCAAAGGTCCTAAGGTATGACTGTGTGTTTGTCTCACTCTCCCTCTCCTCCCTCTCTGTCTCCCCTTTGTCCTCCCCTTCCTCTCTCTTTCTTTTTCCCTGTGTCCTCTCTCTCTCTCTCTCTCTCTCTCTCTCTCTCTCTCTCTCTCTCTTTCTCTCTCTCTTTTTCTCTCTGTGTGTGCTTGTGCATGTTTCTATGTGTCTATGCATATCTGTGTATATGTATCTATGTATCCCTGTGTGTATATCTATCTGTGTATGTATGTATCTTTGTGTACCTGTACATGTATGTGTATGTCTGTGCCTATGTGTGTGTTTCTGTCAGTTTGCTGTGTGTGTATGTGTGTGTATGTTTGTGTGTGAATTTATGCATGTGTGTTTGTCTATGAGTGTGTGTGTATATCTATATGTGTCTGTATCTCTCTGTCTCTCCATGTGTGTATGTGTGTGTCTGTGTGTCTCTGTGTGTGTCTGTATGGAGGTGATCAGGCATTTAATCAACTCTATGAATTCAAATGTCAATAAAGTCTAGTGGCAGAAGAAAAGCTAAAAATATCTCATGTCACATGAGAGTGAAAGTTCTTATCTGGTAAAGTCAACTCTCTCTCAATTGTATTTCAGAGACCTTTTCTTATTTAATATAATAAATATGCCAAGACATGCTTTCTCCTCATAGTTTAAAGTTTTAAGTTTTACAAGGATGATCACTCACTTGATACTAAGAATTTTCCATGGTGAACTGAAAAGTAGACAAAATATAAACATGTAATCTTGGTGACAGTAACTAGAGATCTTTGTTCTAACCACTAATTTGTACTTCAGTTTGTTTTACTTTCATAAAGCAGTTTTGTCTCATGAGACAGAAAGAATATTCCCTCTGAATATCCCTTGCCATGGAGCTTTGAGCAGAGGAGCTTCTCAAATACGCATAGAACTACTTCTTTGTTGTATCTGAACACATATTTTGGCAATTCTCTCACCAGAATAAAATCAGCTTTTATAATTTGTAGAAACTGAGACTTAAGTTAAAACTAAACTTATTTGTCAGCTCTTTGCCTTTGGCTATTTTAGTTAATATTTCAGATCCTCAAATTCTCTAACACTCACAGAAAATAATTCACATTGTTAATATTAAAGGTAGCCATTTAAAAGTATTCATGTATGCATTTACATAAAATTCTATTAATATTGATTGATGTGTAAAGAATTGCCCAGCATGTATAATAGAAAGGAGATAAATGGGCCATCAGTTTCTAGACTTAGTAAATACAAGGTACAATGTGAGCTATGACCAAAAGAGAAATGATTGGCTAATTGTTTATCTGGGATTTATTACTCGTAACATTGTATACTTACACACTGTAATTAAAAGGTGCATCTGCCACAACAACAAAAGTAAGCACCTAGAGAATGTGCAGCCATTATCAGTTTTTGGACATGCTTCAAGCATGTTATTATGAAACCTTACACACTTGAACATCATTCCCTTTCCTCTGCAAGATTATTGCATAACTTTTTTTCTGCTGGACTTTGTCTGGGGAGCTTGATTCCCCTGTCTCGACCTGAGGAAGGTCATGTAGACCTTGACAATCCTACAACTTCTTAGTTCATAATAAAAAATAACCTTCCTAGCAAGTACCTGGGATTTCTAGAAAGCCTCTCCAAGCAAGTTGAGGCATTCCCAGCACTGGAAACTCCAGCCAGTGATTTACATGCACCCTGAAAAATCCTTCCCATTCTCCAAAGTTCATATATAAATCTTGTCTATCCTGGGAAGTGACTATATTCACAAGCTATTTCATTGACAGTCATCTAAGAGAGCTGTTTCACTGAGTTCAGTCTAAAAGAGCTGTCACAATAAAGTCCCCAGAACCCCGTCCTTACCACCACCACTGGGTCTCCCTGCTGGACTTGAATCCTGAAGCCCCTATCCAGGCCAGCCCCTTCTTCTTCTGTCCAGACTGGTAACCATGTGGGAGAAAGCAGAATTCAGTCCTTAAGAATATGTCATTATGCATGTCATGCATAGGCAACCAAATTATTAAGACTGCATAGTAAGGTGAGGTATAGAAGATACTATCTAGTAGTAGGCATTCTGATCCTCTGGCAGTTACAATTCTTCTTCTTCCTCCTCCTCCTCCTCCTCCTCCTCCTCCTCCTCCTCCTCCTCCTCCTCCTCCTCCTCCTCCTCTTCTTCTTCTTCTTCTTCTTCTTCTTCTTCTTCTTCTTCTTCTTCTTCTTCTTCTTCTTCTTTTTCTTTCTGCTCCTCATCCTCATTTTCCTCCTCCTCTTCCTTCTCCTCTTCTTCCTCTTCCTCCTCTTTCTCCTTCTTATTGAGACAGGATTTCTCAGTATATCCCTGACTGAACCGAAATTCACTATGTAGATCAAGATGTCATCAAACTCAGAAATCTGCCTGCCTCTGTTTCCCGAGTGCTAAAATTGAAAGTGTATGTGACAACAGCCCAGCTTTGTGAAGTTTCTTAAGTCTCTGGAGTTGTAGGTATATTTATTGGCTAGAGATACTCCATAGTCATAAATTATCTGCCTTCTGATAAATTGTGGATTTCTATAACAAGGTACCACCCCTAGACAGAGACCTATTGACAGTCAAAGATTCTGACAAAGGAGTTTTTTTTTTCTCCAGAAATGAGTTCCCTAATAGGTTATCTAATCCCAACTGCATGCCCTAAATGCATCAACATATGTGCAACAATAACAGTAGTAACTAAAGAAGAAATCATAAATGTAAAAGTCAATGTGAAGAGACATGGAGGAGAAGGAGAGGAGGAAATGAGGAAAGCACAGTACTTACTATGGAATTTTCAAAACAAAATTGATTAAAAAATATTTGACATAGTTGTCTTAGTTAGGGTTTCCATTCCTGCGAACAGACACCATGACCAAGGTAACTCTTATGAAGGACAACATTTAGTTGGGTCTGACTTAGAGGTTCAGAGGCTCAGTCATTATCATTGTGATAGAAAACATGGCAACGTGTAGGAAGACATGGTCCTGGAGGCGCCAAGAGTTCTACATTTTCATTCAAAAGAAGCCAAGAGTAGACTGTGTCATGGGTACATATGGGAAGAGTGTTAAAGTCCACCTCCACAGTAAAACACTTCCTCCAACAAGGCAACCTACTCCAACAAGGCCACATCTCCTAATAGTGCCACTCCCTGGGCCAATCATATTTAAATCACCACAACAGGTTTTTATCGCTGTTTGTTCCTCTCCTACCATTGATGACAAATTCATCATTCCCTCTAGTGTGAGTAAAACTAGTTTAGGAAACCCTTCTTTATCTGAGTCAACAAAACTACCTGTGGGATGGGAGTGAGATAAGAGAAAAACAGAAGTTGGAGGAATAATGTAAAAAAACAAATGTAACTGAATCAAAAACACAATTAATAAACCAATCAAAGGTTAAAATATTCTGATATTTGGACCTTCTGGAAACACAGAAACTCATAGGAAGGTAAAGTAAAGGTACAGAGTTAGCATTAGAGATCATGAAAACAGTCAAGAGGAAATAAGCTCAGAATACCACCCTCTACGTGTGGTCACTGATTGCTTTATCTCTTCTGTGTCCTCATCCCCTTCCCTTGTCCTCTGTGAGTCTTCAGTTAATTGCAGTTTATTTTACTGCTGGGTGACTCAAAGCTTTCTTAGTAAGGGCGTTGACCATTTGTGTATTCTTTATTGGGTGGCTGTGGTCCTCACCTAGCTTTCATTGGAGAATATGAATGTATTATAAGGAGCTTTTATGTAATTGGCTTGAAATCCAGGTGAAGCTTTAGCACAGTTTCTCCTTGACACTATGAGAACAACCAAAGAAATGCTCATGCTGCTCATGCTTAACAAGAGAAGAGTTTTAGATCCAATCGAGCCTTTCCAAAACACTAAAACAAAATAGAACAATTCAAAATTTTCTGATTCCCAAAGCTTCTAGCATTGAAATTTATTATATCCAGTGTCATCATACTGCAAATTCTGAACCATAAGTCAACAGAAAGTTATATAGTTTCTGAGAATAGTCATATAAGTCTAGGCTAACTGCCAACCACCCTAGGATAGAGACTATTATCATTTTTCATTCCCAGAGTTTCAAACCATGTGGCTCATGGTTTAAATGTATTACACACCTCTTGTAGGGCAAGTGGATCACACCACCAGATGGACATAAAAACTGCTGAGGTGTGGCATGCTCAAATTCTAGGAATCTCAGAGATCTGAGAGGACATTATTGGAGTTGTCCCCTCTCTGCCTCTGTGCCTGCTGTGGATCTCATAACCATGACCCCTAATGGAGGTGACCACTGGCAGTCATGTACATAATGCGGCACCTGGAGTTCTTACCCATGCAAATAGAGAATCACCAGCCTCTTAACCTCAGTCAACAGCAATAAAGCACACAAGTCATTTCACCAAGCATCATTTGAGAGTGACTGCCTTTACTCAGCTGTAACACATTTTGGATGGCTCTCTACCCACAAGACCACATAGTCAAATCTTAGACCCGCCTCCCAGGCCAGGCTCTCCTTTCCAGCAAAGGCTCACCTCGGAATGCTGGTTACTGACATGGCCACTGCCACTGCTGCCATCACCACAGAAGCCACCATGGGATCCTGGATCCGGGCAACCTGCCCTCACACAGGCCACCTGAGTCTCTTTATTTTCCCTTTAGGAGCTGTAAAACTCCTGGCATTACTGGTGGGATCTGAGGCCTGTGGAATCTCCATCTCTGATGCTTATTCTTCCCCAGTCAAGCATACAGGATGTCTGACATGGACTGTGGACTCCTCATCCCAGATTTTGCCTAGCTTTCTCTGAGCCAGTGTATTGGCTGCATCTAGACAGTGCCAGAGTAGAGGCAGACCATGTGACCATAGCTTCCTACAAAGATTGTGTAAAGAAAACTAATAAATAAATAATGAAAACAAATATTGATCTTTCTCCCTGTCTCAGACTCTTTTGTGCTAGGGTTTTAAGAGTATGTCATCATGTCATCATGCTCAGGCCCAGATCTTTCTAATATAAAGGATTCAAAAATATAAATTAGTTGCACTACTCAATACTATTGGATGAGATACCAAGGAAAAAAAGTATCAACAACTATAGCTTATTTTTCAAACTACACATGAGTTCCCAAGGAAGCTTTTACTTTCCTTTTTCTTCCATCTCTCACAATCTACTAAGTTGTAATAATGATGTATATAATAGATGCATATAATAGAGCAAAGCATGGTGCCCTGACATTTTACTATTGTGGCTAAGAATATCTGTACATCTTACCTTTGTTAAAGTCGACAAAATGTTAAACCAATTATTCAATAACATCACTATTTTAAAGAACTAAGATAAAAGAGAAATTCTCTTGTCTTCCTCTCCAAATAAATAATACATAGTTTGACATTTGTGGTTTATATCAGAAATATAATTAAATTTCAGAGCATAAGGAAAGGTCTTGAACTAGAAGACAATATGTGAGTTTCTAAAACATTTCAAAATCCATGTATGGCTTTAAGATGTAAAAGTCATGAAAGTCATTATTTTCTCTGTCATTTTATTCATGGTGCAATGACTACAAGTATAAGATATTCTGGTGTTGCCAATTAGTCTTACAGAAATCATTAAGTTCCTATGCTTATCAAAGTATCTAAAAGAAGTATAGCCAATGTGTAAAATACAAGACAATATATTTGATTTATAATAGATCTTTATGTATCATATAAATATTTCATTTTCCTTTTTGTTTTGAATGCAGTGTGGGCCTTTCTTGGGGAAGAATGAATGTGTGCATGTGCTGGGGTATGGAGAGGCCTTTGCAAGAACTAGAACCTAACATCAGCCTAAAAACTGAGATAGTTTTATGGCAGAAGGAAAGAAGGGTAAAAATTTCTATTGAATTTACTGTCTATAGATTTTTAAATTTAAAAAACCAATCAAAACAATTACATGTGGGATTAGTCAACCCTCCACACTGCCTGATAAATACACAAAGTAGTTCCTGATAGCTGTGGATAACAGTCTCCATAGAATTTCCAATCTTTCTACTCTTCAGAGATTGTTAACATTGAGGAATAATGCTGATTGGCAGGTGGTGCTCAAAATGGACCTAACCATTAAAGGAAAACAACCAGGGATAGTGTTGCCCACTGAATCCCTCAGACTGCTGGCCAAATGTTGCTGAGAAATTCTCATTAGAAGTTGACTATTTTCCAAGGTTCTGAATTATTGATGCCACTGGAGCCTGACAGAAAATACTAGGTTTTTCTGGTATGTGAACTTGAAAGCTCAAAGCTCCACCCTTACCTTCCAGTGTCTGTGAAAGATATTCTTGCTAAAAGTGGAACTGTAAAAACTGTTGGGATTGAGATGCCAGAATACATTACACTTTACTCATGTAAATCCATGAGATCTATGGTGACCTAACAAACATACAAGAAGCACAATATTTTTAAAAAGTGAATCCTCGGATTTATCTTTTACTACTACATTTTTGGTACCAATCACATTCACTTATTGCTTGCTTAGCTATTTTATACAGACTTTCTGAAGTTTACCTATGCCTCTAAGTCAAAACACGGTGGTGGTGAGGGGACCTTTCACAGCTATAGAGAGTACAGTTGTAACTCAATATCACATTGGTTATTCCTCATAGGAGCATGTCAGGTTCTTTCAGAGAAACCACACTGACAGTGTTAATCATGGATCTC
This sequence comes from Arvicanthis niloticus, assembly GCF_011762505.2. Taxonomy (NCBI): domain Eukaryota; kingdom Metazoa; phylum Chordata; class Mammalia; order Rodentia; family Muridae; genus Arvicanthis; species Arvicanthis niloticus. Next base: position 6,587,586 of record NC_133435.1, read on the forward strand.
TCTGTATTCAAAGTTTTCTCCAGCCTTTCTCATTACCGGGCTCAAATTATATTGCCTACCATAGCCTTGGTGGCCTTTCAAGTCTTGACTCCTATGATAAAGCTGGCTGAAATGTAAAGATTTTCTTATGGAGAATGTATTTTACTCTCAATCTTAAGGTTAATATCTTTATATGTGTAAATGATACTTGTTTCTGTGAATAATTAGAGCAACATTCTTTTTAGAAGTAGATGAGGCAAGATAGCTAAGCATAATCCAGTTTAGAGATTTTATTTTAACTCTGAGCTAATAAGACCATACGTTTCTACTTATTTTTAAATTTTTATATAATTTTTAACTTATTATTTAGCATGTGGCATATGTGCTGAGGCATGTCCACATCACATCTTGAATGTGTATGTGAATATCTGAGGACTATCCAGTCAGGACTCTCATTCTACCTGGAAGAATTTTGTGGCTATTTTATTTGTTTGTATGTTTTGAATAAAAATAAGTTAGCACATAATTCTGGCAAATGGTTTCAATTAACTACAATGAAGATGTTAGTTCATTTTTGAGAGTTTCTCTTGTGAAGAGTGTCTTAATATTTGAAATTACTCTATTATCTGAGGAATCTTTGGTATTTGAAATATTGTACTCAAATCACATCCGGTTATGTGCTACCAAGACAGCTGTAATCAAAGAAGAAAGGCCAACTATGTGTTTAAAGGACCTTAAATCTAAAGATACAATTCCCATCATTGAAGGAGAGACAGGATTCCTCTTTAGCCATGTGTGCTGAATACAATCAGTTCTGCCGAAGGAATGAATCTCTCTCAACACAGATACAACATTGTTCTGAGTCACAATACTCATTGGTGTGAGGGAATTGGATGGCCTGGAGCTGGAATGAAAGGCATCTGTGAATCTCCTGAAGGATATGAGTCCCGAGAAGGAACTCAGGTCCTTTGTAAGAGTTGTGCAAAATTTTAACAGGTGAGCTATCTCAGCAACAAGTAGGCTGATATTTTTAAAACATTTAATTTTTAATTGTATAACAAATCAATGCTCAAGTTTTAGGTACGCCTTAATTTTGTCCACAAAATGTTCTGTCAGTATGTAAGCAAGTAAAATATCTTTAAACACTGACATATTCCTAAGCTATCAAAAAATGAACTCTTACATGGTGAAAGATAAAAGACATTAAAACATCCTTTATTAAGGTCTTCTGAAACAAAACAAAATTTCACAGGATTAGCTTAAGTCAACTCTGTAAACCCTCACATAGAACTCAGATAATATATGTGCACGCCTATGTATTACTGACAGTAATAACTGGACACCTTGGGGCTAAAAGAAAATGAAAAAGAAAAGAAAATATAAAATTGATAAGTATTAAAAGGTTGTGAGAAAAGGGGAGGAACTAGGGTCAGGAGAGAAATGGGGTAATTAATTGATCAAAATACATTGTATGCAAGTATGAAATTTGCAGTCAATTAAAAAATAAGAAAAGAGCTGTTCTCTTTCATGCATTGCATTTTTATAAAAGTAAAAATCACATATGTAGGGGATGCTCACCATGAAGGCAGGACTGCCAAAAGACACATAACTCAGTATGAAGCATATGTTTCAATGAAAGCAAAGAAAAACACGTAGTAAAACATTTCGTTTTCTCAAAAAAATTAGAATTTACCTAAACATTGTTTATCACTGTTTTTTTTTAAACCAGAGATGTAATATAAAGCTTGGTATTTTATGGCTGTGCAGGGTTATAAATTGAAATGGGGCACTTAGCCTTAAGAAATTTATTACTTGGGATTCTACAGGGAGTCACAGAGGCTAAGCAGTTTCATGATCTGCTGTGTACATGGTATTGACCCACAAAAACTTGGCCATCTGAAAAGCTGGGAAGCTGATTATTGCAGTACAAATGAGTCCCAAGGCTAGAGAAGATAGGGTAAGATTTCCCTCTGAAACTGACTGGAAGGAAGCAGAACAGGTTGTGAATTCAGGCAGACTCTGATGATACCCAGGTATGTTAGAAGTGTAACTTCCTCACGTATCAGGCTCTGATGATATGCAGGCATGTAAGAAGTATAACTCTCTCACTGTATCAATCAATTCAATGGCCAGTGTCATCTGGACACACCCTCACAGACTTACACAGAAATAATATTTAACCTTGGAACATTGTAGCAGTCAAGTCCATATACCAAATTAACACAGAAAGTAACCTCCGAATCATTAGTGTATTCCAGTTTTATTTTTAAGCCTTTTTGTGCTGTTTAATATACTATTATTTTTTTAATATTTGAGGAGGAACTGAGAAATTGCTAAAATATTATGTGTTACGCTGGCATATGATAATAAAATTTCTAATATAGATTTTGGGGCATGATTATAGGCTTTGATGCTATGTCTTAATATTTGTGATTGATCTTTGCAACTCCAAACTGTGTTATCACACATAACCTTCAATGATAACAAATTTCAGACTTAAGGATATACTACTGATGTTTTGCTAAATGAGCTTGCGACCAAACTGTTTCCTAAATATTATTTAAAGCCTAGAGCATGGAGAAGAAAACTAGGAAATGCTGTTTAGGGGATATGGAGTGAACAAGGGCACAGCACCTCTGGCCATGGCCACCTTTGAAGGGTGGCAAGCGTGACTCTGGCCAGCCTTGTGCTCTCTCTGATTCCCTCTGCCTTGCTAAAAACTGTTAGATTCTATTTCTAAAGCAAGTACCCAGGGTCTATTTCCTTATTTGGCCAGCTCTTCCTCCTGAGGCTGATTACAAAGGTCCAGTTATCACAGTATTGAAGTCCAGTAGTCAGAAACCCCTTTTGAATAACTTAATTAACATGCTCAATTAAAATTAAATACTTCATCATAACATAGAATTAGACCTTTATAAACGGCTAAACCATTTTCCTATGTGTCATGTCTGCTTCCTCTCTATTCAGAGAGAGTCCTTGGTACCTCCCAGGACCAACAGCTCTCATCCCTTTTACTTGTCCCCTTTCTCATCTCCTTTGTTCCCTTCCCCTTCCTCCTCTACTGTCTTTGTCCCCTATCTCTGCCCTTTCTCCCTCTGGGACAAATAAATCTCCTTTGTGCTGAGAGAACTTGGTCTTGGGGATCCTGATACCTTTCCTTTCAAGTTCACAATACCTTAATGCACAAAAAGACATGGGGGAACTATAGTGACTACCTGAGATGAAGGGAGTTAGCAAGAGTAAGTGAGGTGCAAGAGAGGATATGGGAGGGTGATTATGATCACAGATACAAGACGGTAATTATATCATAAAGAAACGAAAAAAATAATTCCCCCTTTCTCCCTTCTAAGTACTGAATGCATATCCTTAGTGTCTTTTTTTTTTTTTTTTCCTTGCTGTGAAGAGACTTCATGACTATAGCAACTCTTATAAAGGAAAGCATTCAATTGGAGTTGGCCTATAGTTCAGAGGTTCAGTCACTTTCAATATGGCAGAAACCATGGTAGTGGGCAGACAGATGTGGTACTGGAACTGAGAGGTCTACATCCTGATCAGAAGGCAGAAGAAAAAAAAAAGAGTGAGCCACTAGGCCTAGCGTGAGCTGAGCTTCTGAAACATCAATGCTCAACTCAGAGTGATGAACTTCCTCTAACAGGGCCCCAACTTCTCTAGCCAGGCCACACCTCCTAAAAAGCACCATTATATGGTGACAATGCATTAAAATCTATGAGCTAGTGGGGGCCATTTCTATCTAAACCACTACACTTGGCATTATCATACTGATTAGGCACACAAGTTCAAAATTAAACTTTAGATAGATAGATAGATAGATAGATAGATAGATAGATAGATAGATGATAGATAGATAGATGATAGATAGATAGATGATAGATAGATAGATGATAGATAGATAGATAGATAGATAGGTAGATAGATAGATAGATAGATAGATAGATAGATAGATAGATAGATAGATAGATAGAAATTTTTATGGTTGTTTTTAGCTTTAGTAAAAAGTTACAAGGTTCTGACCATTAGCAAATCAAACTGTGTAATGAAACAGTGTGATGTCTACACAAATGTATTACGTATATTCCTGAAAAATGCTAAGATTCAGTGTATGTTCATGATGTTAAAAAGTCTGATATTTATTGCTTTAAATCATTAATAGAAATTATTACTTTATAGCCCTGTGCTCAATAACTTCCCATACATTGCATTTAATGTGATTTTATTTTTTCTGATAAGAATAAAATGATGTTTTGTATCACATAGCAACTTATAATCATTATAATTTTAGCATGTATATGGGAAAACAACAGTAATATAAAAGTTATGATGAATATTTGAGTGAAACATGATGAAACTTTGTCTTTACATTTATGCATGATTTGAACAAAGAAAGTTAATCTCATTATTTATTTGGTTCTAGGCATATATTATTTAATGTATATGTGGGTATTTGTGGCTATTTGTCTATACCAGTGTCTTCCCTATGTTTCTTTATATAAACTAAAGAAAATGAAGATAGCTAACTATGTTCATGTGATGTGACCAGTATATATAACACACCTAGAATTTGATTTTCTCTGTAGAACAACTAATTAACTTAGTGGATGAGTTTACATTGCCTTTGGTTAAATAAGACAGGATAAAGTTCAGACTATCCAGTTAAAAAATAACCCATTACTTTTATCAAATTGTTTAATGAAGAGGAAACATTTTAACATCATTCAACTCACCCTGTAAATGTCAGTTAAAGAAAATGTAAACAACCTTCTCATTCTTTATTTTAAACACACACAGAAGTAAAATGTGTGAAAACTGTAGTGTAAAAGCTGTAAGTGGCATTTTTACAATATAATTGAATCACTATATAGCACTTGGAAGTATAAAGGAAATACGTTCAAAGTGAGATAATATAAAGTAGTAATAAAGCATCACTAAATACAAATAAAACTCTTATTTAAATTTAAACATACAGAAAAATGAAGTATCTCTCTTTGTTTCAGTTAATTTATTGTAGTTTCCATATGAATGGTCTGAAAAGAGGCATCTGGATTAGGGTTAAGGGCCTGTGTACACTTTCCCTGTTAGTGCCGGAGCCCATCTGTCTTGAGCCAAAGCATGCTTTGTGCATGCTACCGCAGTCTCTGTGAGTGCACACCTCTGTCAGCCCTGGGCAAGCCTCATGGCTAGAAAAGTAGGTGTCAAGCCCAAAAAGAACTCAATATCATTTTTGGAGAATTTTGCCTTATAGTGCATTGTCTGGGCATTTTTTATTGCCTATTTGTATTCTGATAAGATAGGAAGGGTGTGGTCTTGAGGTGTGAGAAGATGAGGAAGATCTGGGAGCAGTTGGGTGGAGAACTGTGATTAAATTACATTGTAGGGGATTTATTTTTCATAAAATTAAAATTATAGGCAAAAATATACTTCTAATATGTTGCATTTGTCCTGTAGTATTTCATGGCTCTACCAATATCTGTATAAAGATAATCTGTTTTATAATCTATATAGCTAAGTATTGTCCATTGAGCATAACATTTAAGTTTCCCGTCATTTGAGTCTACTTTGTCCTGACATATTTTGAAAACTCATTTTTTATGTGTGATTTTAGTTGGTTTGGTGGTTTATTTTTATATTGTTGATAGCACACACTATTTCTGAAAAATAAATTTTAATACTTATTTCTGAAACAAACAAATCTACAAGCAGGAAAGATGGCTAATAGGGTTGGAGCACTTGCTACTTTCACAGAAGATGGTGTTAGTTTCCAGAACACACATGGCAGTTTACAATTATCTGTAACTATAGTTCTAGGGAGTCCACTGCTCTTTTCTCAATTTTGTATCCACTAGGCATGTATGTAGTACACTTGAACATATGTAGGCAAAATACTCATCTAAGTAAAATAAAAAATAAATATCTTAAAAGGGTAAAACCAAAGGCAATGAAATAACAGTGAAACCATATCATAGCTGCTCACCCGTGAATCACAAGGGAAGAGACTTCATGTTTGGTTGCAGCTCTCTAAGTAAAAATCAACCACTCACAATTCACTGGCAGAGCTAACAAAAAAAAAAAAAAAAAAAAAAAAAACAAACAAAAAACCAGTTTGGGAACCAGACATAACAGAGAACACATACCCTAGAGCACACAATCATTCTTTAGTTCCTGTGTGTGAAAAACGTAAGTTTACCTGGGACGTAGGTAGTCTTTATATTTAGGAGAGTGTTACTTGTTTCTTCTTATGGATTAGTCAATTCATAAAACAAGTGTTTTCATTGAAGGACACATACTATGTTTGACTTATGAGTTATTTGGGTTCTTAATTTTCTAATAGGAAGAAAACCATAGGGATAATCTACAACCCAGATTTAATGCTAGCCTACTGCCGAAATGTATTTTATTGTTTATTTGGGTGGTAAATAAAAAGGTAAGTGATGAAATTACAGAAGAACATGGCTTCTCTTAGGCACAGGTACTTCAAAACACACAGAACATTACTCATGTTGGGCTGCAGTGTTCTGAGATTGACTCCAGGAATGTTTTAAAATCAAAAGCAAGAAAGCTAGCTGAGTAGCATTTAGATTTAAAATAGGGACCTCCCCTTATCAGTGCATTCTTGCAAGTAAGATTGAGTTATAGATATTGGTTTTACCTCCTTGACTGAATTTTGCCATAATGAACATTGAGATTTAGAATCACTTTTGAATTACAAGTATAAATATAAGGGGTTATTACTATAATCTTAATCCTTTAGTATTGAGATATTTGGTCACATTTCTTAATATACTGTTGTTAGGGACTATTTTATAATTTCAAACATATTTTATCAACTAATAAAATTTGGTTAATCATTGTCTTCTCTAAGAACAAAGTTATGGAAGTTTTACTTGTTAAGCATTTTAATTGCTATATAATATTTGGATATTCCAAGAAGTAAATTAGGTGTCAGAAGCAGGAGTCAGATGAGTCCAATTTATTACATCCTGACCTTGAGTCAGTAAAAAAAAAGATAAATGTTAATTTTATTTATGAATACTATTTAAAAAGTGTGACAATTTTTCTTATAATATCTCCCTCTGTGTTTGTTTGATGGACATCGTTTCAGGTTTTTATGCCCCCCTTTTTTTTTTATTCTTCTTCCATACATTATATCCTGAGCACAGCCTTCCCTCCTCCCTTGACTTTTTCTAGTCCTTCCTCCACATACCTCCCTTCTCCCTCACATTCAGTCTTCCTTCCTTTCCATACAGAAAAGTCTACATCTCCCAATCAAACAGCATAACAAGATACAGTCAGAATAGCACAACCCTTCATATGAAGGCTAAAAGAGAAGGGTCCTAAGAGAAGACAAAAGAGTCAGAGACAGCCCCACTCTCACAGTTGGGCGTCCCACAAGATCACCACACTTCTTCACCATTCATATATGCAGAGGACCTAGTGTGGACCAATGTAAGTTCCATAGTTGCTGCTTCAGTCTCTGTGAGTCCCTATGAGTCCTTAGTTGCATCTGTGTGCAATGTTCTCCTGGTGTCCCAGACACCTCTGGCTTCTACAATCCTACTCGCGCTTTTCCATGGGGTTATAAAAAACTCCTCCTAATATTTGGTTTTCTTTGAATCTGCTCCCATTAGATTCTGGAAGAAGCTTCTGATGGCTGTAGGGCTTGGCACTGATCTATAAGTATAGCAGAATATCATTACGAATCATTCTGTTGATTAGTTTTTCTATCCTAAATATCAGGAATATTCTGCCTTTGGTTCTTGGTCATCCAGGGAGTTTGGGACTTCCTCTTGTGGCTTGAGACTTTATTTAGATCAGTCATTGGTTAGCTATTCCCACAAGATTGGAGCCACCAGATTTTTTTAGGCAAAACATGTTGTCCATCAAAGATTTTGTGCTGGATTCACCTTATAGATTAAGATGGCATGTTTAACCAGAAGCCCCTCTTAACACTGACTTGAATTCATTCAACTGACAATCAATAGGACCTGTAGAATATTATTTGTAATAACCAAAGCATTCTCTAGTGCAATTTTTCTTGTTTTAATTGTTTACATTTCCCCTGAAAAAGAAAAGGATAAAGCTCAGTTTTAAATCTTAAGCATATACAAGTTGCTCTGTTATAATAAAAACTAAATGTATAGACAGAAAAAATATATGATAAAATACAATTGTACTAACTGCATGCATTCAATAGAAAAACATTTCCATAATCCTAAATCATTATCCTTGGGTAAAACTCAAACCATTGACTCTGAGTAGGCAAGCTGGATGAATGAGGCTAGCTTGTGTAAGCTCTATAATAAACAAAGGATCAGGGCCAAATTGCCCCAACCTTAATCTTCCCTGGATGCACAAGTTCTGTCCTGTTTGATTCACACTAATAAGAGTAAATCTTTTCTTCCAACTTCCTGAGTAAGAATGCGAGGGGAGCGTTTATATACGGGACAGTCAGGGAAACTTTTACTATGCCCATAGATCAGCTGTCAGCTATGCCTCAATTACATGTCCGTGTCAACAATGTGCAGTCAGTCCATAGACAGCCTTACTGTAGGGCTTGGATATGAAACCAAAGATTGCCTTTGATTTTATTGAACATTATTTGTATTAATAAAAATCTTTCATTCTTGTCTCCCTTAAGCCCAGACACAAAATTAGTTTTCTTCTAGTTTCATACACTTTCATCATCACTCCATGCTGTACCAGAGCACTTTCAAAACAGAAGAGTTACCTTTCTTTCTTTAAGCCACCTGACCGTGTGAACTGACCCAAGAACCTACCATTCCCGATGAGCTACTCTTTTCCTTTAAGCTAATGAGTCCCATGTCTTATTTAGTGTCATTAAGGAAAATTTTAATCTTTTATATTTGTGGATGAATACTAATAAAAAAATGGTAGTGGGTTAACATCATTTCTGCCCATCATTTCTTTTCAAAACAGCTTTGAAACTCAACATTGTGGCTTGCTTGTGTTTTCTCTATCAGAGCAGTTCCCCATGTGTATCCCATGCTGAACTTCAACTCCCAGTTCTTCTACCTTATGTCCTAAACACTTGCATTACAGGTGTGAGCTACCATACCCAACTGCTTTATTATTGTTGTTGATGATGATGTCTTTGGTATATGATTTTGTGGAAAAATCTGTAAAAAGTACTCAAAACCTTCTGAACAACAAACAGCTGGAAAATATACTTTTGGTGGCACAACAGGATATAATCTTACCTGCAAAGTTCCTTAAGAAGTGTGTTCACTTAACTCTTTTCTTGTTGAGTAAAGGCCCTAGCTTTAACAAAATTATTTGCTTTAGAATTATTTTTAGTGTAGAATGTGCATGCAAATTTTGCTCAGTTAAATGTAATATCCGTGTTAAATATTACTTTTCAGTAGGGCCTTACTCAATTTTAAAATTATTTCTAAAGTTTTAATTTATCATCATTAATGCTTAAATTAATGCCCAACCTCTCAAATGCAATTAGAATTTCTTAACACCTTGCAGATTTTCTATATTAACTAGTGAACTGAATAAAGTCACTCACCAGCGGCATTTTACATTTGAAAAAAGTTGTGACTTTAACTGCTGAAAGTTACGTATTTGCAGTTTTGAAGCTTCAGTGAAATCTCCAGAGGAACCAGGCTAAAAACACATGAAGAAAGTGTGCTGTCTGACTAATGAGCCTGAACACCTGAAATACTTTAGTGAGCAAATAAGCTACTATTATAACACTTATGAATATGGAATTATTAGATTGTGATAATGTAAAAATATTGATTACTATTATGCTTTATATGTCCCAAATTTAAAAATAATTTCCACAATTTGTAGGTAATTTGAAGGATACATTTTGGTGTGGATTTTTATCAAGTTCCTTAATGCAGCTTAATAGATTGATAATTTACAAAATTTAAAAATATAATGTTAAAACTGATCCATTATTACTAAGCAGGCTCATAGTTTATATGTCTCTGCCTATTTATTTTATAAAATGTAACTGAGGTGTTCTTGATAATACCTTAATTTTTCTGATATATAACCAGTAGAAAATAATATTTCTAAATATAGAAATGCTACATGTATCATAAATTTAACTTTTACTTAAAATTGTACATATATCTCTTAGTTTATAACCACCTATCAGGTTTCTTGTGAAGCACAAGGTAATTGCTATATTACATTCTTATGAATAGCAACCTTTCTAATGTGTACAAGAAGAACAGAGATTTTTTTTTCATAGTAACATCAGAGTGATTAGAGGAGTCAGGGAGAATAGGAATTCAAGGTCAGGCTCAGTTAATAGCAGTTCTGGGGTAAGGCAGGGTTACCTGCGATCATGGCTTAAACACAGGAATAGTAAATAAAACAGACACCCAAAACATCACAATAAACTTCTTAATCCAAAGAAAACTTGCAGGTCAGAGGTTAGAGAATAAACATGAAAAAATTCAGATTCGAGACATCACAAAACTTCATAAAAAAAAACTATATGCCAAGCAGAAGGCAATGGGACAGGAGTTTGAAAATCTAGAGAAAGAACAACAACACAAAATATTTCTATGATTAAATGCAAAGTAAGAGGTTTTTTTTTTTTTTTTTTTTTTTTTTTTTTTTTTTTTTTTTTTTACAAAGCTGAATCATAACCCTCACCTGAGCTAGAGAAAAAGTATTTGAAAGGAACTATGTTGGATGAAAGAAACAAAACACACTATAAAACAAAAGGATGCTGTAGTAAACTCCTAGATGATGGAGGGTAAAATAGGATCCCCAAATATCAACTTTCAAGCTGTTTACAAGATAGATGTATAGCTTGAGAATCAAGGATAAAGGCATGATGATGGTGTACACCTATAATTCAAGAGACAGAAGAGCCTACAGTCTGAAGCCAGTTTAGTTTATACAGTGTGTTTCAACCTAGGCTGCATACAAAGACCCTGTCGTAAACAAACAAGGCCTGTAAATAAATAGAAAAGGAAATACAGAGAAGGCTTTTAACTGTGGAGTAATGTTGGGAAATTACATAAATAAATTCATGATTTTCTCTTTGAATATTGTGTTTTTCTCTCATTGAAACCCAGGTCAGGATAAATGCTTTAAGGCCCTAAGAATATGAAACAACAAATAGCATTTTATTTGTACATAGGAATACAGTTTGCAATATAAATAAATAAGCAGAAGTAGGCTAGTGTAATTAAACAGTGAGTACTAAAGCAACGTAGAAGACAGAATAGTCAAATATTTTTAAAAGCATACTTAATATGGTAAGAACACTGGAGAAGAACAGAATAGCATGTGTCTTAATTACTATAATATTCTAGAAAAATAAACACATATAGAAATCCTTAAAGGTTTGCTCTCTTTAGGGATATAAATGGACAAGTATTCTGTTGTTCAACAAGGGCGCTCGTCTGATCAAGATGGTGCACACAGGGGAGTGTTAACCCCAAGAAAGAAACAGTTTCTTTGGAGTCTGGGAGCAGCATCTGCTTCAGCTAACTGCTGCCATGGGACATCACCAAGGAGAGAAAAGCCTGGGGGAGTGTGGGGAGAGACAAGCTGCATGTGGCAGGCTCACTTCATATCAGTACAGCAGCTTCTGTGAAACAAGGCTTTGAAGCTTCAAAGTCTCATATTTGAAATTAAGATGATATTCCTAAGGCATCACAGAAAATCTGCTTGTGTTCTATCAAGGACTGTGGCTCAAAATTGTCTAAATAAATCGCTTATTATGATCTAATGTCAGCCTCAGCACAACTCTGTCTCTCTCCATATATATGCAATTTAATCCATATTATATAACATATGGAGACCAATGTGTTTATCTTTTAGTCTTTTTTCAGTGCTTCAATTTGTCAAGATGCACATACCACTCCTAATGACAAAAGTTAAAATTTAATCCAAAATTCAATCTCAGTGCATTAGTTACATATTCTAGTTGGTTTTAGAAAAATCCCCAACAAAAGCAAGTTAGGAGAGGAAGGACTAATTGCAGCTCACAGTTTGAAGGGGTTCAGTCAGTCAGTAGGGAAGGCATGGCGGTACAATGGATGAATCCACAGTGTTTGGAGCACCCAGCTGGATGCTCTTATCTTACATTCTGGAGGAACAGGAAGCTGAGGATGAGCCAGAAGTGGGACTGAGCTTGTGAAACCTCAAAGCTTTCTGACAGTAGCTCAGTTCTTTAGTGAGGCTCTACCTTCTAAAAGCCCCACAGCTATGTAAGAGACCAGCACCAGCTGGTGGCTAAGCATGCTAGCGTGGGGCCTGTGGGAGGGCTTTCTGTTCTTTCTTTTCTCTGGGTTGCTGATGTTAAACATTTGCACACCATGCATGCTTTTGCATTGATGCTTTTCCTGCGAAGGAAACACACCAGTGTGCTTCTGAAGACCCTACTTTAGTCCCCAGTGAATGAACAAAGTCCCAAAATAATTTCCAATTCTCCAGGTGGGCACACCATGCATATAAAGCATGAGTGAGAGAGTTGAGAGATGACAATAATGAGACATCACAATGTGTCCATCATCCACTGGTGATAGGTCACATCCCCCAAAGATAAAATGGCACCGACTTTTGTTTTTTATTCACATACTTTTGAAAATAAATTTGCCACATGGCCTAACACTTTCATTTTTCAATATTTCATGCTTCATAAACAATTCTGGCAGTTCAGCATCTAGGTGGCAAATTCAATTATACAGCATATTTTTATTAACTGAGCTAAACAGTTCACTTAATAGCAAGAATATGTCCCTGTAATAATAACATAGTTGATGTAGAAAGTGTTCATATTACTAATTTAAGTTTTTTTTTTAAATATCACATCTAAATGATTCGATGTTATTCTTCCTCTACTCTTCCACTATGTAACTGCATATACTTCTGATTATCTTGAAGAGTAAGCTGGTTTTCAGTGAGTATGTGTGAGTGTGGAAGAAAAAAAAAAAAACCTATTTAGTTTTGAAACATTCTGAAATGAATTTTTTTTAATTTTATTTAATTTGTTTCTACACTTCAGATTTTATCCACCTCCTGGTCCACATCCAATATCTCTGACTATTCCACATCCCATGCCTCCCACAGCCCCATCTCCAGGAGGATGTCCCCACCCCCCACCCACACCCACACCCCACTAGACTTCTCCACTCCCTGGGGCCTCCATTCTCTTGAGGGTTAGGTGCATCTTCTCTGACTGAACCCAGACCTGGCAGTCCTCTGCTGTATATGTGTTGAGGGTCTCATATCAGCTGGTGAATGCTGCCTGGATGGTGTTCCAGTGTCTGAGAGATCTCAAGGGTCCAGGTTAATTGAGACTGCTGGTCCTCCTACACAGTAACCCTCCTCCTCAGCTTCTTCCAGTTTTTCCCTAATTGCTTCTCAGTGAAAAAGCATCTTGTCAACATTCAGAACAAGCAATACTGTTGACACATACACACCCACCATCATTTTATTCTTTTGTGACTTGAAACATATGTATAAAGTGATGGTTGGTGTGGATTTTTAGTAAGTCATAAAGGGTTTTATGAAATTCTGCATGTGCTGTTCTCAGTGAAATGCTGTGTATGCCTTGGTCTTTTAGCTTCAAACCTATTATTCCCTGAACTGCTTTGTAATGCTGACGTTAAGACTCTATAAACAGCATTATCTCTGTCTCGTGGTTCCCTGTTCACCTGCTTCCTTCTGTTTGCTTCCGGTCTTTGGATGTGTCACAAAATCAATAGTCACCAAGGTGGCAGTGGCTATCAGTGTCAAAAGCAGCAAAAAAATTCATGGATTTTTGTCTCACTTTTGCTGTTGTTTGTAGCAATCAGAGCCACCTCCTGTACTCCAAGGATCACAGCCAGGTTGTCCTTACACTCACATCCATGACCCACTTTGAGTGGCTTCTCCTTCAACCAGCTATCATATTAATACAGCCATTATGATCCATTCTGCAAAGACCTGAATTTCTGTTCTTTGTTCCTGGTCCAAAATTCCTGGTTCCCTGAGTTTCATGGTGGTGGCTGCACTATGTGACTATCATCCTTGGAGTGCCTCAGTCTAGCACATCTGTATTTAACTCATGACTAGACCATTTTGTGTCATATCTGTTAAAAAAAACTTGGTGTAGTTTGGTCTTTTGAGGGGAATTTAACTATGTAACACGGCTAACATCTACCAGAAGAAAAAAAGACATTCATAAATTTAGAAGGTATTCTTCCACAAGAACTAGCTTATGGCATTAGTCATGGATAAAAAATGTCTACTTTGGCTATTTAAATTCTGGACCATTTATGCAGCTTTTAATATTTTAAAAATAAGGTTTTGTAAATTGTATATGTGTTTCTTATGATGAATCTTTAAATGTATGATTTCTTTCTTTTGCCCAAAAGAACACCAAGAAAACACAGGAGTCATTTTGCACAGGGTCAGTTCATATGGTCATGTAGCTTAAAAAAAGACTTTTTTTTTTCTGTTTTCCATGCTCCAAGACAGCATGTCAGGAGAGGGAAATGGATATTTATCAGTTCAATAAAGAAAATGTAAATCTCTAAGTTAAAATCCTATTCTTTGTCTAGATTTAAGCAGAGCATATATGAAAGATTTCCTTAATCCAAATTCTGTTTAGTGGTCTCAAATGCAAGCAAGCCAAGAGGAAGGTCTGAGTATAATACAAAGCACACACATGCATGCACACACACACACACACACACACACACACACACACACACATACATACATATATACATATATATATACACATGTATATATATATATATGTATGTATATATATATGTGCATATGTGTGTGTGTGTGTGTGTGTGTGTGTGTGTGTGTGTGTGTGTGTAGAGACAGAGAGGGGTGAGAGGGAGAGAGGGAGAGAGAGATATTTCAACTTTGGAATCAAAAACTTTTCTTCTCACTTTTAGAATTTATGGATTAGGAGTTGGCCAAGGACAAGGAAGTGGGCTTCAGGCAGGAATCTGACATTAGGCTAGAACAAAGAAGTAATTTCAGGCAGGAATCTAAATTTTAGGCTAGAAGAAGGACATAAAAGTGATTTTTGGCAAGGACAAGCAAGTTAGCTCAGATATTTTGGTCATCCTGATAAGCCCTTAGAAATAGTGATCATGGGAGTAAAAAGAAGACTTTGTTTATTGCATTGCATGTTCATTGGCTATTTGTGTTTATTGTCTTGCTTGTTCTTTGACTATTTGCATCTATTGTATTGCTAGTTCCTCAACCTAGTATTGACTTTAATACTTGCATGTAATTAAAATGATATAAAAGCAAAAAGGAGGAGGGGAGATGGGATAGGGGGTTCTAGGGAGGGGAAATGGGGAAAGGGGATGGCATCTGAAATGTAAATAAATAAAATATCCAATAAAAAAAGAACAAAAATAGGAATTTATGGTCCTACCTAATTTTGAAAATATGTAGTGGTTATTAATATAACTAAAGGTAATGATAAGTGCTTGTCAAATTGAGTTTTGCTATATCACACAGCAATAGTTATATATTACAACTGAAATAAAAAAATTTAAAGAAATTATGACAGTCACCTCAATTCTCTTTCAATCATCTTGTTCCTAATAACATGAAGACTGGGTAAAATATAAAATACAGAAATTTGACTCTCAGTGTTTTAGAAACAGAAGTCCATAGCATCTGGTTGGCCCTCCTCAAACTGCTCTTACATAGAAGTCAAAGGACAAACAAACAAATGCTGTATTCAAGGTCCTTTCATTGGTTGTCAATCTATCAATGGTTTAAGCTCTCACTGACCAATAATTAACCTACTCACTTTCATAAAACTGGTATGTTTATAGAGTACATTCAAGACATAGCAGCATCTTTCTGGCTATATCTCCTGACAGCTTTTCTATGGGCAACTTTTTCATATTTGTATTATGATGGAGAACATGTAAAAATGACTTGAGGCAGAAGAGGGATTATAACCTGTTCATGGATCAGCGGGCATGTTGAAGTGAAATCCCTGTGTAATGAGCCGTGTGTTCATGCTACATTCCCTTCGGTCTCAATAAATAACACAGAATCACTGAATTAAAAATGGTCCATCTTATTGGCATTTCTGTTTTTTGCCTGTTATTCAGAAAAATGTGTGTTTGTACATTGCAAGTCTGTGTGACAGTTAACAATTGACTTGCCTATCGAAAAGAACACTAAAACATATCTAGCACAACATTCTGTTCCCCCTCCTTTCTCTTACACACACACACACACACACACACACACACACACACACACACACACACACACTCACACAAACACCACACATGTATGCACACTACTTTCAAAGGCAGCTATTTTTCAACTCCACACAAGCACAGATTTAAAATAAGGAATATATAATCTGACTTCAAAGGACTCACAGCAAAACATTAGTGAATGACAGACATATCCTCATATATAATATAATTTTAAGAACTTGAAAAGGATAAAATCAATTCTTTCCAAAACTGTTTTCAATGTATCTTTTGCATTTTATTTTTGGCATGTGAGTTTTTATATGTGTACTTACCATTTATCAATAAAAATTTGTCTCTATAAATAATATCATAAAAAGACACATTATTATATAAAAATTTATTCATGATAGAGCTTTTATATATTATTTACATAAAGTATTAAATTAAGTTTTAAATACATTCTTTCATTTTTTTTTGTAGGAAAAGAAACTGAACATTACAATATTTATTTTAGCCATAGTGTTACTGAGTGTCATGTGTTGTAAGTTTCAAGATTTGCCATTAGTGTGAGATAAGAAATCATGGGCTCATCTCGGCTGCATTAATACTGAATGCATGCACTGATGGGTAAGAGAAAAAGCCTGGGAAAAGAATTCATCTGTTTAGACTTCAAAGGCAGTGTTGGAAGCTGGAGAGATGTGCATGCAGTTAAAAGCTTTTGGGTCACAGAGATCTGTAACTTGAGGAGATTCAACAACCTTTTCTGGCCTCCGCTAATTCTCCATCCTCCCTCTGTCTTGTTCTGTTCCATACATTCATACACACACTCATACACTCACACACACACACCAATGTATAAGAAGACATGCAAATACAATGCTAACATTCCCAAGTGATTCTACAGAGTCAAGCTGACCCTGAGGTGATCACTTGAAAACACCATGGTCATCAGTGGATATAAGAATTAACCACATGGAAGATGTGGTTTTTTTTAATATGTAGCTTGGTGAGTAAATGGAACTAAAGAGAAAGAATTGTGTATGCAGTATTGCTACTAAAGTCTTGGCCTTAATTTCAACTTTCTGTGAATAAATAATAAGAATAGCACCTTTTATTCTACTTGCTAAGTTTAGGTGGTGAGGAATTTGTATATTCTATGACATTTATATCAAGGGTGGCTTATATTTGTGCAATTCTATCTTAGAAACAAAAATTAGAAGATTATATCTAACAGTTAGTGGTACAATTTCCATCCAAATAAATGAAGCATTGAGAAAAAGAGAGACAAAGGACTTCTTGGAGTCTTGCTGGGGGGTTGTTTATTGGGTTCCTTCACTAACTACTGTGTTTATTTAGTCAGTATCACTAGGCTATGTATAACATCCACTGTCTATTCAATAGTACCAATGCCACATAAGGCTAGTATGCATTCACATGCTTATTCAAAGATAGAAAATGCTATTCTTCTACCATATAGTGATTAGTTACTAAGTTAACATAAAGTTATGCTTTCTTATAGTACTTTGGCAGATCTGTAGATCAAGGTAATAATATGTATTAAACTTAATTAACATAGGCATACTTATTCTAATCAGAAGAAGAAACATACCTAAATGTATATCTTGTGTGGTACACATAGAGAGATAAAGTTATAATCTACAACTTTCCATGGAGTATTGTATAGCAAGTACTCTCAAAAGAATAATATGAGGAGAACCTTGTTTCAGTCAGTCATACCCTGAGAGGTGGTTTTTCAGTTGGGATAGAACCCTGCAATAGCTGAACATATTTCCCTTACCATAGCTATAGTTGGTAGCAGGAAGTTTGTATAAGTGATGATTAGACTTTATGTAGTAACTGACACAGGACACAGAGCAGAGAGGTCTGTGCATAATATGTCATTAGCACCTGAAGGTCTATGTCAAAAAATAATTCAAAATGTGTTCACATGACTCTGTAGAAGATCCACTGACCTTATAACAAGAAACAGCACAGTGGTTGACTTCAGAAGCAGGGCAAGCTGTGAGATATTGGTAGCTTTTTGAGAAGGTCATTTGCCTTCAGCCTCTCACGGGAGAAATGAAGTCATTCCTGTGTTTGACTTAACTTACAAAATCCCTCTTCATTCTGAAGATGTTTAGATGTTTCATGAAAAATGGCTTTAAAATTAGAATGCAAAAAGACCCTTATTAATGGTAAGATTTTTGAATTCTATATGTCAGAAATTTTTCATGTTTGAATAATTTCAGGTTAATTTGATTAGATAAAACTATTAAATCAACATAACTATTGATAAAATACTACAGTGAGATATATCATTTGTAGGCATGAATCTTTCTTAGGTTTGAATATTACTCAATCATACAAATGTTTAATGTTGTTAAATAATGTTAATCAAAAATCAGGAACATGAATTATGATACAGACAGAAATCGGCATGTTATGTGCCTTTTTCCATTTCACAGAATGACTAAAAGAAAATTCTATTTTAGCTTCAGACAACACTGTGGGCTTATAACTTTCAGAGTAATGAGCACTGTGATGTTCACACTATTGTCCTGCCATTTCACGTGCATTCTGGTTATTTGGTCCTCAGAAATACGAACTATGAAATGTATGGTTTTGACCCTCCCTTCCTAGCCTAGATTGATTTATGTCCTGTGATGCTTAGTTCTCACGAACTTAAGAAAATTAAAGAATGTCAAGGGCATGCATTTAGGATATCTGGAGGCTGTTTTCTGTGAGGACAAACTGAGGGAGGAAGATGCTTGTTGAAGTGGAAGCTGAAACTGATGCAGTAACTCCATCTGGAGACTGGGAGCACTGTCTTAATCAAAAAGAAGAGAAGAGAAGTCCAATAAGTATCAATACCCATCTCTGTATTCTCTGCTCTACCCTGGTGTGAGCAATAGTCACATGCTATTGACTTTATGGCTCCCTTGCATCTCAAACCAGGATTCAAATTAAATCTTCCCTCTCTTGTGTGGTTCTGCCAATGTTTGGTCACAATAGCAAATCGAATAACCCATACCGGTTGCTAAACAGGATTGATTTGATCATATGAAACTGGCAACTTCTTAAATTAATTAATTTTTTTTTTACTTATTCACTTTATTTTCTGCTCATTGCCTTCCTCCCAGTCATCCTTCCCAAAATTCTTCCCCCAAACCCTTCCACTTCTCCTCTGAGTGGATGGAGGCCCCAATGTGTATCTTCCAAACTTGGCACCTCAAGTCTTTGCTATGATAGTCACGTCCTCTCCCACTGAGGCCAAACAAGGCAGCCCAGATAGAAGAATATATCTCACCTCCAGGCAACAGTTTTTCAGCTCCTACTACAGTTGTTTGGGACCCACATAAAGACCATACTGTACATCTGTTAGATGTGTGCGGGGAGGTCTAGGTCTAGCCAGTGTATGGAATGGGCAAATTTTAAGAGAATACTGGTTCTTCCCTTCCTTGAAGAGCACTACAAAAGGAAGCATGCATCAAACCATAAAACACTTCAATCAACTCTTAATTTTATAAAGCACCAATGGTAGATAAGTTCTAGATTATACAATGGAAGCTCTCTTATTTGGGATCCTGTCACCATTTAGCATTTTAGTTCAATAAAGAATTGTTGAGGAATTTCAGGGTGGGCATGATGGCTCTTCAGTTACTATCACAGGGTTGCTCTGCACAGTAATGGAGTTTGGTTCCAAGCAAGTGCATGGTGGCTTACAACCATCTCTTCTGGCCACACAAGTGTCATAAACATATATACATAGAAATACCCTACATAATACCCTACATAGAAAATGAAAAATTAAGAAAAGGTAAAACAAATGTTGTTTTCAGCTTGAAAGAGAGAGAGAGAGAGAGAGAGAGAGAGAGAGAGAGAGAGAGAGAGAGAGAGATTGGGTAGAAATAGGTCAAACAGGTCTTATAAGAATTGCATATTTATGTAGAAATAGGTCAAACAGGTCCTATAAGAATTGCATACTTATATGCACTGCAAATCAATTAGAAAATTTAAAACGTGGGTGAGCCAATAAAGATCATCTAAATTTTAGTTGTCCTTCATTTCAAAGCAGAAGTTTATATCTGAATTTATCTGATAGCTACTTCTGTTATCCTTGATACTCCAATTTTTAAGAGTTAGCTTTCTGGTCTCCTGTTCTATTCAAATCTCCTCTCTTTTTGGTAATATGCTTTATATTTTCATAAGATCAATAGACTTCTGTCAATTCTTTTGGTATTATAAATTCTTAATTTATCCTCTCATTGTAGGCTCTTTTCTTATGGCTTTATTATAATTAATAATTAAGTTTAAAAAGACCTCCTTTGGAGTCTCACATTAAAAATACAGTACAGTTAAAAACATAATAAAATAAACATTAAAATGGAATAAAATATTTAGAAGCTCAGCAAATTTGTCAATAAACCAATGAGAAGAAAGTTCCCTCACAGAATGTGCTAAGAAGAGAAACCAGTAATCACATTTGCTGAGCCCTTATTTCAAAGTCAGGTCCTTTTGTTTAATCACCTTCTGTCTAGTCTTGTGCCTTTTACTTTCTTGGTTATTATTGGTTGACCTGTCAATTTGAAGGATGAATGGAAAAAAAAATAAGGGAGTTTGAACTGTCTGGATGGAGAGCTGGCTCCTCAAACAAAGTTACATTAGTAAATGTACTTAACAATCTTTTAATAGCTGATTTGGATGACTCTATGTCTGGCTTGATTTGACTTGATCTAATTTATATGATGCCTTCAGCATAATTAATTAGACAGTGTACTTTACTTAATGCCATCATTAGTTGTTGAAGTCAGTGATACCAAGCATGGTGTTTATATTTTGGATTGTGTTTGCCATTCAAATTGATATTGGATGCTATTTTTCCAAGATTTAAAATGAAAGAGTAGATCCTCTGTAAGTTGATAACCACAAAGTCTAAATTGATCTATGAGCCAATGCCTGATACTACCTCAAGATCATCGAAAAAAGCTATAATATCAGAAAACCAATAAATTATCGAGAAAGAACAAAAATCTCTAAAAAAAAAAAAGAGACAATGATATTTTGTGTTGTCTCCAAAATAATAGATGCAGTGCTTTGTGATGGAAACCATAACTAATGACTGACTACTCAATTATAAGGATGTCTGTTTGTAACTGTGTGTGATGATGTTTGGTTTATTTGAGAGCAAAATTAAATAACCCACAAAGTTGATGTGAATATTTAAAAACCCATCCTTTCATAAGTACATTTAGCCGTCATTAGACTACTTCTCTTATTCAGTGGCTAAAATGTATTCTTACTCTCACATTTACCCCCTCATCTCCATTTTTTCTCATTCTGGAATTTTATGTCATCAAGATTTTTTCTATTGATCAGTAATTAAGAAACTCAAAGAGTTAGCACTATTTAAATATTAAATCAGCTAAAATTTTTAAGCACATGTTTGTATGAATGATATTATTATTTGATTGATAATTAATATTAATACTAGTTATTGTTTGGTTAATAATTGGTGCTGATAATACTGTACCTTTTCTTTGGTAAAAATATATCGACTGAAACAAGTCCAAATAAAACAGGAGAATTGCAATGACTGACATGGTTAACAAGCCACAGAACATTTGTTTTGAAAATATTTTTTTCAAAAACTGTGAGAAAATAAGTGGAAAGCTAAGTGTGTCTTTAACAGGGACATTATGCATCATAGGGGAATGTAAGTCTCTAGTTATTCTCTGAGGGGCAGACATGATATGTGGCTCACAGCCCTCTGGAACACAGGGACTGCCAAGGCTCTTCATCCTTTATCTTCCAAGGAGGGCAGAAGCATTTTATGAAGAATGCAACTCCATATTTTCTATGCTGTTGTATGGAAATTGTTTCTAGGATGTTTTTCACTATTATTTTACAGGCAGCCTTTTGCTTAGGGAAAAGATTAGTTTTCAGTAAGGCTACAATGCCATTAAGCCAATCTTTCCGCCCAATTCAAGTATCATAGATAAATTCAGCATCTGCTTCTGTGTAAAGTGATCATAAGAAATGTGGGTAGTCTCCTACATAAACCGAGATTTTAAAACTGATAGTTGGACACCATCAGTGAATTCACTGGCTAAGCCAAAACAGAAAAATCCTGGGTTTTCTTTGTTAAATAGTTAAAAATAAATGGTCTCTCACACAATACATACCATATACAGTTTCCTGTCCCTCAACTCCTCCTCCCACTCTCACCTCTCCTCTCACTTGCATCCATTCTCCTTCCATCTCTTTTCAGAGAAGAGCAGTCCTTCAAGGGGTAACAAGCAAACATGACAATTCAAAATACAGTGAGACAAGGAAGAAGCCCTCACACCTAGGATGAACAAAGCAACCCAATAGGAGGAAAGAAGTCTATAGACGACACAAAACAGACAATGATCCACCTACTCCCATGGCTAAGACACACAAAAAATCTAATATAATAGCCACAACATACACAGAAAGGACCTGGTGCACACCGTGCTTGCCATTTCAGTATATGTGACACCATATGATTTATCTTGAGTGAATCTCAAGTAAAATCAGACATTGGATGACTACTCCCCCAAATTCTGTGCAACAATTATATTAGCACATCTTACAGGAAGAGCACATTTTAAGTGCAAAGTTTTGTGGCTGGATTGGTGTTGATATTTCTTTTCCAGTAGCTGACAGAGTACTTTTTGTACCAAAGATACTAGAATAGTGGTTTTCAAACTTTCTAAATTCTTGATGTTGTATTTTTTTAACCACTGAGTAATAGTCTAATGTGTAAATGTATCACATGTTTTTTTTTTTTTAATTCATTCTTTGGCTGAGAGACATTTAGGTTCTTTTCAGTTTCTGGTTATTATGAGAAAAGCCACAATCAACACAGTAGAGCAAGAGTGGTACTTGTTGTAGGATGGAGCATTTTTTGTATATATGCCCAACAGTGGTATAGCTAGATCTTGAGGTAGAATGAGTCTAGATTTTCTGAGGAACAGCCATATTAATATTCATAGTGGCTGTACACAAGTTTGCACTCCCTCCAGCAATGGAGGAGTGTTCCCCTTGTTCCACATCCCCACCAACATGAGGTATCATTTGTGTCCCTGATCTTAGCCATTCTGAAAGTTGTAAATTGGAATCTCAAAGTAGTTATTATTTCATTTCCCTTGTGGCTAAGGGTGTTAAACATTTAAGTGTTTCTTCACCTTTTGAGATTCCTTTGTTGAAAATTCTTTGTTTAGGTTTGTACCCCAATTTACAACTGTTTTAAATTTTGACATACACTTTCTTAAGTTCCTTATGTATTTTAGATTTTAGTTCTCTATCAGGTAATGAAGTTGGTGAAAATGGTTTTTCTAGTCTGTAGGCTTCCACTTTGTCCAGTTGATGTTCATAAACTTTTTAGTATCATGAGGTCCCATTTATTGATTACTACTCTTACTGCCTGCACCATCAGTGTTGTGTTCAGAAAGCCATCTCCTCTACCAATGTGTTCAAAGCTAGTCCCCACTTTCTATTATACATATATGCTCTCTACGCTATGTTCTTTCTCTTCAGTGCATATGCTCTCTTTCTTTCTATGTTATTGACTTCAACCCCAAGTTTGACTATTTACTGCTATCTTTCTTGGTGTACTTCTTCTTTTTTTTTTTTTCTAGAGCTTTCAAATGTGCTGTTATTCTATTAGCATACTAGCATGAGATCTCTCTGTCTCTGTTTGTGTGTCTCTCTCACATATATGTATGTATGTATGTATGTATGTATGTATGTACACATACACAGAGTGGGGTATTGAAGTCTTCCACTATCAGTGTGTGAAGGTCAACATGTAATTTGAGTTGTAATAGTGTTTCTCGTACAAAAATGATTTCTTCTGTGTTTGGGGCATACATTTATATGTATATGCACTTAGTGCTATGAAGTTTTCTCTTAGTCCTGCTTTTATTGTATCCCATGTGTTTATAAATGCTGTGTCTTCATTTTCATTGAATTCTAGAGAGCCCTTAATTGGTTTCTTTATTTTTGTATTGATTCAATTTTTATTCAGTAGAGAGTTGTTCAGTTTCCATAAGTTTTAAGTTTTCTGGGTTGTTGGGAGCCGACCTTTAGCAGAAAGCGGCTAGAAAGCAGCTATCCACATGCTAGCCATGCCTCCAAGGCTTATGTCATATCCACACGTCTACAAGGGGCGTGGCAAAAGTGTATAAATACCCCAGATTTCCCTTCAATAAAAAAGACTTGAGACTTGATCAGAACCTCTGTCTTGTCTCCATTCCTTGAGTCTCTTCTCCTTATCCTCTCTCTCTCTCTCTCTCTCTCTCTCTCTCTCTCTCTCTCTCTCTCTCTCTCTCTCTCTCTCTCTCTCTCCAGACCCTGACCCGAAGACCTGAACAGGAGCGGCAGTTTGAAGCCAGGCAGTGGTGGAGCGGCAGCGCCTTTAATCCCAGATTTTGAAAGGCCAAGCCAGGCAGAGCGGAGCAGGCCACAACATAGTAGCTATTCAGGCAGTGTTAAGTCTTTTGTCTCAAGCCAGGTAGAGCAGAGCCGATTGCAACACTGGGTTGTAGTTATAGTTGTTGTTGTTGTTATACTGTTTTAATACATGATGTCTTGATAGGATGCAAAGGGTTACTTCAATTTTTTTATATATCTGTTGAGAGTTTGTGTCCAAATATGTGGTTAATTTTAGTGAAAGTCCATGATGTACAGAGACGGAGTATTTAGCTCCAGTATTTCTCTGTTTATTTTTTGTCTGGATAACCTGTCCATTGATGAGAGTCGGGTATTAAAGTCTTCCACTATCAGTGTATGAGGCTTAATATGTGATTTGAGTTGTAATAGTATTTCTCTCACAAAAATTATTGCCTTTGTGTTTGGGGCATAAATGTTGAGAATTGAAATGTCATCTCAGTGGATTTTTCCTGTGATAGATATATAACTTCCTTTCCTAACACTTTTGATTGGTTTTGGTTTGAATTCTATTTTGTTAGATCCTAAAATGACTACTCCAGCTTGCTTCTTAGGACCATTTGCTTGGAGTATCTTTTTCTAGCCTCTTATCCTGAAGTAATTTCCTTGATGTTGGAGTATGTTTCTAGCATGCAGCAAAAGGATATATCCTGTTTGTACATCCATTTTATTAGTCTGTCTTTTGGGGGAAATTTGCAACATTACTATTTATATATATCCTGGAGCAATGTTTGTTGGTTCATATTGCTTTGTTATAATTGTTGGTGGTGATAGTAGTGGTGGTGGTAATGGTGGTGGTGGTGAGTTTGTGTGTATGGGTGTGTTTCTTTTTTTTTTTTTTTTTTTTTGTAGCTGTGAGATTATTTATGTCCTATGTTGTCATGGGTTTAGTTAACCTCTTTAGTGTTTTCATCCTAAGATCTTCTGTAGGCTGGATTTGTAGGCAGACTCTGTTTAAATTTACTTTATCATGGAATATCCTGTTTTCCATGTATGGTGATTCAAGGTTTTGCTGGGTATACTATTCTGTGCTAGTATCTGTAGTCTCTTAGAGACTGCAACACATCTGTCTAGGTCCTTCTGGCTATTAGAGTTTCCATTGAAATGTCACATGAATTCCAAAAGATCTGCCATTAGATGTTACTTTGCCTTTTTCCCTTGTAACTTTTCTATTCTATCTTTTTTTTTTCTCAGTGTGTTTAGTGTTTTATGATGTGGCAAGAAACTTTCTTTTCTTGTCCAATGTATTTGGTGTTCTGTATGTTTCTTGTATCTTTATCTATATCTTTCTTTGTATTCTTTAGCTTAGAAAAAATTTCTTCTATGATTTTTTTGAAAATATTTTCCGATTTTTGAGCTGCGTTGATTCTCTTTCCTCTATATTTACTATTTGTAGGTTTGGTCCTACCATAGTATCCAAGATTCCATGTATATTTTGGGTCAGGAACTTTTTATATTTAGTATTTTTTGACAAATGTATCCATTTCTTCTATCATATCATCAGTGCCTAGGTTCTTTCTTCCCCCCTTTGTATTCTGTTGTGTTACAGTTCCCGTTCTAATTCCTAAAATTTTCATTTCTGGGATTGCTTTTAGTTCATTGTTTTGTCTTGGACAGTTTTACTTCTCTTCTTCAATATTTTCTCTTGGTTTTAAAAAAAGCGATTTATTCATTTTTTTCAATTGTTTGTGTTTTTCTGGATTTCTTTTGGGGATGTATTCATTTTTTTAAAAAGACCTCTGTCATCTTCATCTAGTTGATTTCCAGGTCTTTTTATTGTTCATTAGCTATGTTGGGATATTTAGGGCCTGTTGAAGGAATAGCTGGAATCCCCCCCCCCCCAATAAAGAACTACTGTAAAAATGTGGGACTGTTTCCTTATATTTTTTCTATATGTGATTACAGTGAGCACGCAGTTTATGTTTTTACTTTTTTTCCAGATAGATCTGTTTTTCCTCAAATTTATGTTCTTCATGCCTCAACCTAATATTTTTTTTTATTTTACTAATTAACAAGAAATTTGTGGGAAACCTCTGCTAATTAAGGTTGAAGTCTACTGGATAGTCAGAATGGCATCCTGGCTTTTATTGTTTGTGTCTATGCATCTGAGATTGAGGTAATTAGGTCTAGGTGTTGTTTTCCGGGAAGTCAATTCAGGAGGGTATGGTCTGTGGAATCCAGAGGAGACATTTCCATCCAGACGAGGAGTGACTGGAAAGGACTGGGAAGATGCAGCTAAGATGAACTGGAGGGATTTAGTCTGCTAGGGGAACAAAGAAAGCAGAAGTGTCCTGGTCATCTAACCTGTTTTCTGAAAGACATAGCCTGTGGTTGAGCAGGAACTGTTTGCTGGGCCCCAGGAATAAGTGAGAGGAGGATTGGTCTGTGGGATTCACAGGAGGCAAGGATGCTGAACTTGATGTCTGTTTACATGCTAGGGAGCCTGAAGGTTGGATCTTTTAGGGAAACAGAGAGATAGAATAGGTCTGTGGCCATTTTACCTGATTTTCTCAATTAAGAAATTCCTAAAATTACATATTCTTATTTTATATTTCATTAGTTGCCTCACTGTGACAAAATACCTTGGAAAAAAAACTTAGAGAATGGAGGTATGGTGGCTTACAGATTAAGGGTACCATCAATTATATCCAGGAAGCCATGGACACAAGAGTGGGTTGTGGCTGCTTACACTGAATTTCCATTATGGAGGCAGAAAGAAATGAGTGATCACACCCAGCTAGCATTCTCCTTTTATGAAGTAAAGGGAGTAGTGACATCCACACTGAGGGTAAAGCATTCCTTCTCTATTCACCTAACCTAGATGATCCCTCACAGGTATATCCAGAAATTCGTCTCTTTGGTAAGTATATCATTATTTTATAACCAATATTAACTATTCCATATACTTTCCCTGCAAACACCATTGACTGTTTATTCATAAATAGTAATATAACACACCCCCCCCGCAATAAAGAACTACTGTAAAAATGTGGGACTGTTTCCTTGTTTTTTTACTTTTTTTCCCAGATAGATCTGTTTTCCCTCAAATTTATGTTCTTCATGCCTCAACCTAATGTTTTTTTTTTATTTTACTAATTAACAAGAAATTTGTGGGAAACCTCTGCTAATTAAGGTTGAAGTCTACTGGGTAGTCAGAATTCTGGAGCTCAGTAAAGGAGGATTCTTTTCATTAGCAGAGTTTCTCCTCTGACTTTCTCTGGGAAATTCACAGCCCATATGTAAAGCCTCTACCTGTGGACTGTCACATAGCCTCAGTTAGTTTATAGAATTACTTTCCTTTCTTCTGACAAAACTTGTCCAGCCAGCACCTGAGATTCCTGAGATGCTTCCCCATGCTAATGAGGCATTCCAGCTACCCAGAGCCCCAATGACCTTTGCCCATCCCGGATATTCTTATCCTCAGTCCCTGAAAACTTTATAAGTCTTCAATCACCCTAAATAAAGTTAATCTGCATATGGACTGACTGTGTGTCCTGGTGTGGTTTATTCACCTTATATACTCACAGGGTTCTAGAATCCTCTCTGCTCCCACTGACCTCATGGATTGGATCAGCCTACAATTTACTTGAATGGGAAGACCCCCAGACATTATCTTCAAAATATTTTAAAAGTTAAATTTTAATAGTGTAAAATCTTTCATTGTATTCAATAAAACTGTGATATACTTTATCCAATTTAATATTGAATATAGTTTTACTAACACGTTTCTTCTACATTAAATATATCTGTATATTAAAACCATGGAGGAAATCTTCATAGGAAGTAACATGGAATGAGGAATAATTTGTACTCCCTTACAATTTCCAACACATGTACCTTTTCATGAAAATGTTTAACTTTCATGAAAGTAACTATAGGATGGTGGGGTCCTTGATTAGCACCTTATTCCTTCCATTATGAATTAAAATATTTTAAATAAGTGGTATCCTGAAACTCTAAGCTATGGTATCTCAGAAGGTGAAGCCTTTTGTAAATGGGGTTATTAATGAACTAAAGAATCTAGTGAAGGGAGCCTTGGAAAAGACTTAAGCAGCATGGCTATTTTATGAGGACAAATTAGCAGGAGAAAAGACAAGAGACGGAAGTTCAGTTGCAGTAGAGACAGTATCAAGACTTGGAAGAACTCATCCAAAATACCGAGGATTATAGTTAAGCCATGAAAATGAGAAGACATAAAAATAGCCCTTTCTACTAGTTATACACAAGCATGCCCTTGCTGAATACTTAACTACAGAATTCCAGTACAGAGAAATAGAAGACAGGTTGCCTTTTTGAGTTTATTATAACAGCTCTGGAGAATTGTTCTGCCGTGTAATGCATGTTTACATGCACTCTGTCTGCTGCCTGCATACACTCTCAGATAACAATGAATTGTGATTCTTTGTAAAGAATTCTAATATCTCCAATTAACGACTTCAGACTTTACTCAATCCTCATACTAACCTATTAATCATTGCATTGCCTAAAACTGTGTTCTTATTTTATTTAAACCATTCAGTAAATCATAATCTTAAGACATCTAGTTTCCTTCTAACAAAATTAATAAAAGTCACATAAACTTAGAAAGGATGGGAGGCTCTGGTGTATATATTATGGAAAGGTCAGTTTGATACATTGAGGGAAAACATCTCACATCTACTAAGGATCAGAACTGTATTCAGTAAGTTATTCTTTAGATTAACTTGTTATTTACATTGGAATCTTACATTTTTTCCAGATGAGTTGTTTAAAACTGATTTTTTAAAAATAAATTGCCAACTTATTCATTTTCATTGATTTATAGCCGTACTTGGGAAACTAAGAAGCTTGATTAACATAACTTTATTCTATGTTTGTCAAGCAGAACTATACATTTTGTAGGAGTTTAATACTTTGCTTGGCTGTACTATAAAGCCCTAATGTGCTTGGGAAGTGGGGCGGAAGGAGAAAACACCCTATATACCTTTATCAATTCCACTGAATCAAACCATCAGCTTAATGAAGACTGTTGCTTTACAGTTTACTTCCTTGGCAGATCAAGCCTCTTAGTCTCTCTTTAAACATCGTCTTTCTTGATTTTTTGGGGTAGTAAAATTATTTGGATGACAAAAAGAAGGGTCATCAACCTCCACTGAACACACTTTTAGGCTAGCCCTCAATCTTGGGCTTTGTATATTCCTTTTGAGAACACAATTTTACATGTGGTAGTTATAGATTTACCATCAGAACAGCAAGGCAGCTCAGTCAAGATAATTATGAAATCAAGGTCAACCTGTGCTATATAGTTAGTTTAAAGGCAACCTGGGCTACATGGAAAGAACTTGTCTCAAAAAAGACAACCAAGCAAATGATGAGTCAAAATCACACTGTTAGCAACTCATCTTATAAAACAATTTTATAGCCACGTTTCTGGTGATGTATTTTTGGTTCTGACTCTAGCACTAAGCCACCTGACCTTTTCTCAGCAGCATTACTGTGGAGAAAAATGAGCACCAAGCCTGCCCCATTCTCTCTATGAGCAGTTGCTCATCTCACTAATGAATGCTGTGCCTTTTTCCTACATCCATGCTGACTTTGAAACTAAGACTAATTTTACAAGAGGCTTATTCTTTCTTTTAAAAATATTTATTTTGTCACTCTAGGATAAAGTGCCTCACTCGATCTTTTAAAAAATGCATACAGTAGTACTTTTATTTTGTTACTCTGTGAACTAAATTGGTACCTTGAAAGCTGATTTTCCAGATAATTCTGTACTGTGTTGCTAAATCATAAGTAAAGGCGATTAAGAGTGATTTAAGGATGTTTACAAACAAAGGCGTTAGGGAGAGGCAGCTTTAATCAGGTTGCAGCCCCTGTAAGCCTGTCCATGACTCAGTCCTTGGCTCATACCCATAATGGCAATACCAAGTGAGCAGAATGGGTCTTACGAAGGAGAAAGCAAGGTTGGAGAGGTAAGTGGTGGTAGGGTGATCTAGGAGGCATTAAAGGGTGGTAAGTGGTGGTAGGGGATACAGGAGGGATTAAAGGGGAGGGAATGGGATGTGGACTAGAACAAAACCCATTATATACATGTGTGACATTCTCAATTTGAAAGAACACTGCAAAGGAGAGATGCTGTGAGAGTCATCCATTGTCTCTGGGGAAGACTCATAAACAAGCAGAGTTCTGTATCCCCAAGTAGAATCAGGAATAATGATATTTTCAGGCCCTCTGCAGGATCAGTTTCTTAATTTGAGACTCACTCTCTTATAGTGTGCTCCACTGCATATGAAAGCTCCATCTGCCCTGTCCTATGTTATGCTGTTGAGATGGAAGGTTAGAGCACCAGCACAAGCTGTTTCTTTGGCTGCTGACTTTGTAGTGCCTAATGAAATATTTGTCATTTACCATAGACAATATGAATTATGAACGTGCCTACGTATTTATAAGCATCATGAATGTGCTCATATATTCAATTGAAATAAGCAGACTTATGTTCGAACATACACATTTTCATATATATGAAGTACAGTTTCTTAGTTATAGGCATAGCAGTTCTTACAGAAGTTAAAAATCCCAAATCTTATTTAATAATTTTGATTACTTACCCTCTTTATATGTCTCTAATTGTGATACAGGTTTAATATTGTTTGAAGAAAACTTATATAATATAGATATCAAATAAACATTGCTTATAATGTTTAATGTAACTAATTTCTTGCTTTTAAGCTTTATTAGTTTATGTTATGCGTATTAATATTGTGCCTTCATGGATGTATATGCCACGTATGCATGCATTGTACTAGCAGATGCCAAAAGAGAAAATCTAAAATCCTGAAATTGAACCAGACCCAGATTTTCTACAAGATTATCAGATGCTTTTGTCATCTCTCCTAGCCTCATTTTTTGGGTTTTGGGAAATAATGTGGTCATCTCACAGGCTGCTCTAGTTCTTAGAAAATAAGCCCTGCAGAATAAATACAAGTAAAGAAACATTGAAGGATCTGGAGTCACAAGAACATTAAAAAAAAATCAAAGAAGGAATGTTTCTAAAGTAGCAAATAGTCATTAAGACAAAGTTAGTGTGGATTATACAGAAGTCCCCAAAGATCATCAGGAAAACTTTTTGATGAGCCATACCTAAGTTTACTAGACTTTCTTAATTAAGAGTGAATACCGCTTGATCAACTCTTACTGGTATTTCAAATTGGGTAAATTAAAAAGATAATGAGGCATTCTAGATTCATTTCCATTGCTGTGACAAAATACTCTGATTAAAAGTTGGGGGAAGAGATGGTTTATTTGGTTTAATAGTCAATAAGTAAGGAGCATCAAGGAAGACCTCCAGCAGAAGTCTAAATTAGAAGCCATGGTGTAATGCAGCTGGCTGGCTTGCTCACGTGTTTTTGCTTAGAGACCCTTCTTATTCACTCACAGTCACACGTCTAGAGAATAGTCTCACTTAACAGGACTACGCCTTCCTCCATCAATTAATGAACAAGGCAATCACCCACACACATGTCTAATTTGCCAGTCTAGGCCAGTGAAGGATTATGACCTCGTCAGGGGTCAAAATTCCTTTCACAGGTTTTACCTAAGACCATTGGAAAACATAGAAATAAATTTATTTATTTATTTATTTATTTATTTATTTATTTTGGTTTTTCGAGACAGGGTTTCTCTGTATAGCCTTGGCTGTCCTGGAACTCACTCTGTAGACCAGGCTGGCCTCGAACTCGAAAATCTGCCTGCCTCTGCCTCCCAAGTGCTAGGATTAAAGGCGCGCGCCACCACTGCCTGGCTAACATAGAAATTTATAATTGCAGCATTAGGAAGTTTAATAACCACTGATCTAGGCAGTTTATCAAGAGTCTTTCCTCTTGATGGATCTAGGTTGTGTCAAGTTGACGAAGGCAGATAGAACATAATTTTGAATTGAGGACATATAAAGCATGTTTTAGCGTGGAAAATGGAGAAAGAAGAAACCCTGGACATTATTTCTACTAACGAAGCTGTCTGTCTTCAGAACTCTGACACAAGGCTTCACTGTCTTCTCTTTCAAGTAGGCTTTTTTGGGAGAACAGATACCATATTTTTCCTACAAATAGTAATAATCCTAGACGAAGAATTGGGTTAGTTTCAGATACTATATTGCATATTTTAGGAAGTTTTAATTGTGCAAGCATACAAACAGGAAAATTCATATTATTTTTAGCTATTAATTCAGTCATTAGGAACTAAATACATGATAATTAAAAAGGACTAATTATTAGAAAGGACTAAAATAGGCTGCGGGTGGGTGGGCAATGATGTGGCTTAACTGATAAAATATTGACCAAACAAGAAGCCTGATGGAATGAGGACAAAGGAGAAAGAAGAGAAACTGCTTTCAAACATTGCCTTTGACTTCACACAAAACATGGTATATGGATAGCTGGAAATGTATGCTTGCATACACATATACAACAATAAACCACAAGAAAAATAAATTTAAAATACAAGTCATTGGTCTTACCCAGTGTTATATACTGCATGGTAAAATACTGACTTGCCAAGTGAAGAGGAACCCCATAGAGTTCAAGAAAATCTTGGCCAGCTATACATCTAACAGAAGATTAATACCAGAATATACAAACAAAATCCTAAAAAAAAGAGTCAAGAATAACTCAATTCAAAGAAATGGGTTATGCATATGAACATACAGTTCTCAAAAATTGTAAAAGCAGCTGTAAACAGTGTGCAAAAACCTTAGCAACCAGTGAAATGTAAAATAAAACTAATATTAGAATTTATCTCATCCCAGTCTGAATGGCTAAGATCAAGAAAAAAGCTGACAAGAAATGCTGGTGAAGTTGTGTGGGAGAGGAGTCCTTACAGTAACTGGTGATGGAACTGCAAATCTATGCCGTCACTATGAAAAATGTCTGTCTGTCATGTATTCCACCCATACGAGTCCTCTGCATAAGCCCAAGGAACATCCTGTTCAAGTGTTCCCAGTAGATAACAAATGAAAACAACCACTGTGTTTTGCAACAGATACAGGGATGGTGAAAATGTGGTTGGTGCATGTGTTCTGTGAAATACTAATATTGCAAAACAAACAAACAAAACAAACAACAACAAAAATGCCTTCAGTTAAATAAGTGAAACTAAAAAAACATTGTACTTAACAAAGTATCTCAGACAGAAAAAGATAAGCATTGCTGTTCTCCCTGAATTGTGAATACTAGCTAGCTCTAAACCTTTAGATGTAAGTGTATAACCTGGAGTAAGCACAGAAATCAGAAAAATGTAAATGGACCATAGTGATGGGCACAAAGAAGGATCTCTGGACAGCAGGACAGCAAGGCAAAGGTACAATAAACCAGGAATGGAAAAAATGGGGAAGGACTTTAGCAGTAGAAAAGGAAGAACTGATACTAGGATACCCAGCCTCAAGTGATAGATCTACAGCACATCCCACATAAGGTTCAGAAAACATGGCAGATTGTAGTTGCCCGAGGACCAGAATGTCTTCTGCATGATGGTGTATCTTGTATATGATTATGATAGGGAAGTTGTACTAACATAATCTCAGCAGTATAGTGGTCTGAACAAGACCTGAAAAGCATAGTATCAGTACACATGCCAATGAAGATGAGGAAATCTCACAAGTCATTACCCCTAGAAGAAGTACCTCAGGTACAGACACAATAGTTGCTTTAAAAGAAGAGGAATCAGTCTTATCTAGGGATGAGAACCCTGATAAGTTATGCAGTTCCAAGTGCAAGTGGTCAATCATAAACATACACATATGAGCAACGTAAAAGGGACTCAGTAAGACAAACGAGCCACCAACCAGGAGCATACACAGGCCAGCTCAAGGCACCTGGCACAAATTTAGCAGAGGTTTGCCTATTCATACCTCAGTGGGAAAAGATAAACTTAATGCTCCAGAGACTTGAGGCCCCACTGAAGGGGGAAGTCTGGTGGAGGGGAGCACCCTTTGGAAGGGAATGTGAATGGGGAATGGAATGAGGAACTATAATAGGGGGTGCTGAGAGGTTGGGCAATAACAGGAATGTGAATAAATATAATAATAAAAATTGAAAAAAAAGAAGCTGTTCTCAGCATTTTAAATATTGTCTAGCATTATATGAAGACAAGCAACAGTTCTGTATAACACAGGCTCCTTCAAGCTTCCCTCGTGCAGGGGCAAGGATTAGAGAACCTCATTTGCATTTTTGAAAATTGCATTTGCACATTTTCCTGTGGCATGAATCTGTGGTGACATGTTGTGATCTTGCTTCTAAAGCATTGTCACAGAAATATGTCTATGAGTAATTGAAATAAATACAATGACCGTGCTAAATAACTACAGTTCAAAAGAAGCACAAGTCACTATTATGAATCTGTGGTGTACTGTTAAAGAATTATATTAAATAGGCTACTGTCACATTAAAGTTATCTCTGAACAGTACATGTGTGATATATTTATTTATTAATCCCCATATTTTAGATGGTTTTATTTTTGTAGTCTTCATTGATGGTACTGAATCTTCTGACACATACCCCATGTAAAACAAATGAAAATAGCAAATTTGATTTTGCCTAATCTACTTGAAGATGGAGACTGCATCGTCAATATATAAAATTAGATATATTATCTTATTCTGCAATAGCCATTTTCATCTTTAAGTGAGGTTTCATCGTAGTAGCAGATGGGGATTGGAGGGAAAGGGGCTGTGGGGACAGGCTGCATTAAAGTCTCTGCTTTGCCTTCAGCCTTATGGTACTTTTCCTTATTACTTGTCTCAGTTCCTCATGTGAGAAATGATTCTAATAAACATTGAAAATTGTAATTGTTTTATGAAATATAATATGTAAAATAGTTAAGTGGTAGGTATTAAGGTCAATATTACAATATAATGTTCCTTTGAGGATGGAAACAGGGAATCACTTTTCAATTGTGTGTGTGTGTGTGTGTGCATGCGTTTGCACATGCATATGTTCATATTTGATAGTTTAAGGACAACTTTTTGAAGATGGTCTTTCCTTCCACACTTATGTAAATTCCAGGTTTTGAACTTATATCATCAACTTCTTCTAATTGTTATCTTTACATATGCTTATATTATGTGCCTATATTATGCTGGTGAATATAGGGCTGGCATTTGGGTCTGCGTAACTATTCAGAAGCTTGAACCTAAAGAAAACTGATTCTCATTCTTTTTAAATCTCCTTCTCTAGGTGACAGTTAATTGCAAGGGACACTCTAAAAGAAGGGCCTTGTGACATTACTCCAATTCACATCGGCTTGTTAGCTGATGTGGTCCTTAGGTAGGTCTTGTGTAGGCAATCCTACAAAAGATTTCATGGGTTCAGTATTCCTGTCCTGTCTAGAAGATACTCTCTTACAGCAGATGCTCTGATTACGTGTTTCTCATCTTCACTTCATCCCCTCTTCCATGATATTCTCTTGAGGTTTACTTTTAGGAGTTATATGATAGATAAACCGATTGGTGCTTGACATCCATTTGATCCTGTTTCTCTTCAGCTATATGATTAATCTGTGTATTTATAGTCACTTTATAATATGAAAATTCAATATTGTAAAAGCAGCGGCAACTAGCAAGTATTTCCTTTGAATTCCAATTCAAAAACCAGCCAAGTTTTCTTGTACTCTGCTGAGGGTGGTGGGCAGTGGCACAGTGTGGAATGGCTTATGTCTGCCAAACGTGAAGTCAGGTTGGGAGATTGGGGGCACTTGTGTTCCACAAACCCTTAACAGAGCACAGCCTCAAAGACTTATCTAAAGATTTACCATCAACGTCTACTCCCTGTCTATCTCCAGGCAGTACAGCTCTGGATGGCAAGATTTCATCACAGTGGACTGTTGGGGTAAAGGGGAGGCTAGTCAAGGAGGAAGAGAATAAAAAGGGCCATCTGCAACTGCTTGCTTCCTGGGCTTCATCTGGTAAACTCACTTGTATATGCCAGATTCCCCTGGCATAAATGTCATAGTCAGTAACAGCCTTCCTGACAGAGACAGCAGATGTCTCCCATTGAGACATGTGAGTACCAGTATGGCAACATCCTGTGACAGAAATCTCATGATTGATGGTCATTAATTCCCTTTACAAATGATTTGGCCTGGAGTTGATAAACCCCTTTAATGTAGACAGATGCTGCTTCCTTTGCCGAGGAAAAGCCAGTGATACCTTGTGATAAGAAGTAAGTCTTTTTATCCCACAACCAAAAAGAACATGCTCAAAATATGCTGAGGAAATGGAGAAATAACTACACCATTACTGACATATGTACTTATATCCCAAAGACCCTCCTGAGATACAATTGCTTTCAGGCCTTGTCCTAGGTAAGATTTCTATTGCTATAATGATCATTCTATAATGATCATAACAAAAAAAGCTTTATATTGCTTTGTAGATTATAGTCCATCATTCAAGGAAGTCAGGGCCAGAACAAGAAAGCATGAACTGAAGCAGAATCTGTATGTACAGGATTGTTGCTTACCTCGTGGCTTGCTCAGCTTGCTTTCATGTAGCACAAAGAGCTACCAACCCCGGGGTGGCACTGGCCACAGTGACCTGGGTATTTCTTCAACAATCATTCTTCACAAAAATGCACAGACTTGTCACAGGAAAATCTGGTAGGGTCATTTTCTCAGTTGAGGTTCCCTTTTCCATAACAACTCTGGCTTGTGTCAAGATAATATAAAACTAGCAAGCACAAGTCTACAGTGCTAAGCTTGCATACTTCCTGTGTCTAAATGAGAGAACTCAACCTTTGCTCTCACCTCCCCAGTGAAGGATTTTTGCAGCCTGACCTCAATGACTTACTGGGTTCTAAGTCAGAAATTAGTGTTTTCTCCTTTCCCTCTTTACATCTCTGTTTACAGACACCAGACAATACCTTGAACTTGGTTGGGCTGATTCTCCAAGCAGTCTTGCTCTCTCTGAATGACCTCCAAATAAAAGTTCCTTGCAAACTCCCATTGCTAAGCCTACCTGATTTGCACTTTGTTAAATTTGTTTACACTGGATTTCACAAGGCCATTTTATGCAAGAAAATACCTCTCTTTACTCATAGTCTTCACATATTCTCTTTCTCCCCCTTTTCTGTCTACTCCTCATTAGTTCTATGTTTTCCTAGATAGTTTGTTTCCACCTTTAGACCTGCTAAATATCTGTGATTTATACATCTAGATGAAATCTGATTCCCAAAATGAGCAACAGCATGACACAATGTCTTTCTGACACTGACTTAATTAATTTAATATGATTGTCTATATCCATTTCTCAGAAAATAACATAAATTTATTCTTTTTTCTGGATGAAAAATATTTTATTGTATATAAACAAATTCCCCTTTGTCCCATCCTCTGCTGATATACACCTATGGCAGTTCCATCATGTAGCTGCAGTAAATAGTGCTATTGTCAATATTAGCATACATTTATTCCTGTGACAGCTTGACTTAGAGGCTGGAAGAGTATCAGTGTAACTGGAAGATGGGGTACATCCAGTTGTACTTTTGTGAGCAATCTGAACACCAATTCCCATGGTGACTCAAGCACTGTACAAGTCAACGCATGCTTGTATTTCCACATCCTTGTCAGCATCCATATGTGTTTCTTGGTAAGTGCTTCTCTTACTAGGTCAGACAGAATCTCAGTATAGATTTACATGTAGTTCTCAGATGGATGGTGATGCTGAGCAGTTTTTCAGCTTGCTTGCTTTCCTTACTTCTAACATAGAAAGTATATCCTTTCCCTTTTGTCTTTCTACATCCTCCTTTCAGATGCCAACATCTATGTGGCTTCCCTGTTACTTTCCATTCAATCTGCTATAAAACTTTTCTTGATACTCCTTCTAAGTCTGTTTTTAAATTCTTTTATCTATATAATTAAGAACTTGCAAATAAAATCCTATGTCACATGTTCCCTTTAATATTATGTTAAAGGGAAACTGGGACCCATTTGAACTATTCCATTTATTTGATAGTAGCTATTATTTTGATGATATATATATATATATATATATATATATATATATTCATTGTTAAGTAATTATAAATTGGATAGAATAATAATCATATCTAGTTAATATTTACATACTTGATAAATATTTTCAAAGACAGTGCTTTGTAAATTTTAAGAACTTCCACGTTTATTCATGACTTTTTCAGAGGCTCATGAAAGGACAAAGAAAACATTACTTTATATCTGTGCCCAGGGACAGACTTGTCAGTGTCATGGTTGGGGCTGGAGCTAAGGTCTCAAAGGGATTAAGGCTTTGTTTTCTGGACATCTGACTTTCCCACCCTGAAGATACTGGAATTACTAAGGCTGCTTAGCACTTGGTCTTTCTGACATACTTGAGATAACTGTGTTCCCTTTATCCAACATTGTGTGATTAGCTTCCTGCTGACTTCATCCCATTATAGGACTGCTTTCTGCTGACTCTGTCCCATTTCACTCATGTAAATGCTATATAAGATGCTATTATTCCAAGTAAACTTTACTAGCATAAGACATTGGTTGTACAAGACCTCCTAACCCTGGCTTTCTTGTTTTATTCATTATTTTTCATCCTCAAGCCCTCTCTCTCAAAAACATGTCACAGAAGAATAATCTGCGGATCCAGATCAAAGTGGAAAATCTTAAATGATAGAAGTCATTCATAAAATCAAACAAATACATATCTTAATCATGAAAATGTATTTCTTTCTAATCAAATTTATTGACACATAATGAAATGAAAATTTTAAATGGTATGTATTTATTCTCATTTTATCAATGAAAGAATAACTTTCTGAAAGTAACAAAAATAGCTAGTGATGGTGTTTGTGATCTATTTTTTTTCTAATTTTTGTTATCTCAAAGTATGGATGAAAGTTATTGAACTCAAAATTTTTAATCAGAAGTACTTTTAATATGGTGAAACTAAATTAAGTAGGACTTAATAAAGGAACACAGAATTTTCATAATTTTTCCAATATTATGCTTCAGTTATGGATTTTTACTTATTGATATTGGGCAATAGAAGTGCTTGTAATCATTTAGAATTAGAGAACACATGTTTAATAGATAAAGCTAGGGTAAATATTCAGTTAATATTTTGTTAGTTTTTGTTAATATTTATTTTGTTAGTGCACAAAATAGCAAGTCATTTTATGACTTTTTAAAAAATGTTTACCACTGTTCTTTGCTCATGGTTTCCTCCGTAGTACTGTCTCTTTTCCCACCTCTAGTCATTGCTCATCTTTCCCCTGCCATGCATACTTATATTTATTTCTCTCACCAATAGTTAGATAGTTGAATATATATATATATATATATATATATATATATATATATGAGAAATATATATATGTATGTATATATATATATGATAGATGCTGTACATGAACAGTTCATCTTAATAAAGTGCCTTCTCTTCATAACTAGATAATCTGAGTGTAAAAATGTTTAGAAAATGTAAGTGGAAATGACTAAAATATGTAAATAATTGTGAACAATAGATTAATGAAGTTACAGTAAGAAGAGACTGTATTCTCAAGCAGTGACAGAATATTCTTTGTGAAAAAAATTACCAGTTCTATGGGCTTGTCTGTGTATTTTCTGGGTATTAATGATAATGTTACAATTTCAGATGTAAATATAAATTAAACACAATCGTTGTCCTTTTGAATATATGATGATTCACTTCTAATGTTTGATATAAGGTTGCTTTATTTTAAAATACTGTTATGTGGCACAACAAAGAAAAACAATGTGTCTTTGTTCAGGATCGGGGGGTGACAGATATGAAGGAAGATTGTAGAGAATTCTACAGACTGGTAGAAATACCTGTTGCATCTGTACACATGGAGCGACCCATGGCTCCAGCCACATATATAGCAGAGGATGGCCTTGTTAGCCATCAATGGGAGGAAAGGCTCTTAATCCTGTTAAGTCTCAATTCCCTAGTGTAGGGGAATGACAGGGCGGGGAGGTAGGGGTAGGTGGGTTTGTAGGGGAGTACCCTCATAGAAGCAGGGGGAGGGGGATGGGATAGGGTGTTTCCAGAGAGGAAATTGGGAAA
The DNA here is from genome assembly GCF_011762505.2 of Arvicanthis niloticus. Taxonomy (NCBI): domain Eukaryota; kingdom Metazoa; phylum Chordata; class Mammalia; order Rodentia; family Muridae; genus Arvicanthis; species Arvicanthis niloticus. The sequence goes on from NC_133435.1 coordinate 6,628,291, forward strand.
GGGGATAACATTTGAAATGTAAATTAAAAAAATTCAATAAAAAATGTGAAAATGTTACTGAATTCTAAAGAGACACAAATAAGCTAAAGCTTTACAAAGTCATTGCAGGAACAACTGTTTTTCACTAATCAAACCTTTCCTTTTGAACTGGCACTATATATATATATATATATATATATATATATATATATATATATATATTGTTTTAAGTTATTTTTTTATTGGATAGTCCCTGGGAGCTCTGAGGGATCTGGCCATACAACATATACCACCATCACCATCTTAGCAACCGGTGTACACTCCTCTTCAGTGGTATCAAGGATATTTACATTGATTTGAAACCATTATCCATACATTTACACTTTGGAAACTGTCTTGCTGTATTTATTAAATAAAATTTTTGTTTACCTCTCCACTCCCAATACCAATAATAAAGTGTGAAGAAAATATAATTTATGGCAATAAAATGGAATTTTTATTTTATAAAAAATAACTTTGATCTTAGGTTCTTACTATTAATAATTCAAGATTCCAATAAGGAGTTGCTAAAAGGATAAGGAGTGGAGCTTGTGTTAATAGAATACATCTCATCAAACTGTTTATATTAAAGATCATGGCCTAAATTTATTTTTCAAACAATTTTCAAATTTATTTTTCATTTATTATTCAAACATCTATAACAATCTTATGTTTCAACGGCTGTGATAAATAATTTTACTCCTCTTTATAGAGACATGTCAAAACCATCCAAGAAATGTGGTAAGGCATTTTGACAACAAACTTTTTTAGTTTACCTATAACATACAGGTAATGTACAACACTCATGATTTTTGTTATTGTTGTTACTAATAGCTCTCTAGTTCCACCTAAATATTGTCCCTTACTTGTGTTTCTTCTCCTACCCACAATACCTTATATCTTACTTGTCTCATTACTTACTCATTGTTCTAATGAGTACATATATTGACTAGCATTTAAAGACCTTAATTAGGGAAAATGCATTAAGCTGTAACTATTTTTAACAGTTCATAGTACTGTGGTTACTTTCCATGGTGAAGAAGCAAGCTCCATACTTTCTTAGCCTGGGAAGCTGGATTCTGGTCTCAATAAGCACAACGTCCTGAGCTTGCATTGCCCCAGCCCAGACAACTACTGTTTGTGTTGTATCTCTATGACTTTGTCTTTTACATAATGGAGTCATACAGTACCATCAATGGTATCGGCTTCCACCATGAAGCATTAGTATTTAGGATTTACCTAAGTCATAGTAAGTGGTGAGAATCTCTTTCCCTCTAGATACTGACTATAATTCCACTCCACATACTTTTTAAATTTGTTTAATTATTTGACAGACACCTGGGCTGATGTTATATTTTTACTGTTTAAAATACAACTGTTAAAGGATTTAACTTATGTTTGAAAGACTTTGCATTCAATTTTTAAAGGAAACTCCTCATACTTTCCAGGGACCAAACTATGAGTAAACCTTATATGTAAGAATAAATAACAATACCACAGATAACAAACATATGAAAGAAATATTTTGTAAACCTTGATATTTAACTTGCACTGTTTTGAAATCAACCCATCATCTTCATTCTTAGTTTTATACTGAAATTAACCTTAGAATAGTCTTAAAATAATCCATCTCAAATCCTCAAAACTTTGACTTTCAGGATGTTTGCCTTTCCCTTGTGAGGGATAGAAGAGAAGCTTCCTCTTGGCCTGTCTATGCTGTGAGAATTATGGCATATCTGTCACACTGTTCCTATTCAAATCCTAGTGAGAAAAAGTTGTGTCTTGAATTATATTTCTGTATGAAATTTAAAATAATTTAACCCTAAAAATAATGATGTCATTTTCTTCTTTTTAGCATATGGAAATTCATCCTCCATAAGAATCAAAGTATCAATCAAAGCATGCACATATATTGTTATAACTTACAATGCACTTCAACACCCCTTGTAATAACTAGGCTTCAATAACACATGCATTTGTCTCAAACTCATAGTAGATGATTATGTTTGTGATGTCACTTAGTAAATAAGTCTAATAAAATTAATATAAACTGAACTCACATTTTAGGTAATATTAGTCTCTAGCATGTGAAAAGGAAGATGGAATTCTCTTGCAATTTTTAAATGCAAAAGGTTTAGAAAGCTCATTGAAGAGAAATTATTCCTGAGGGATCGTAGTCTGTGTGCCCATGCAGAATGCCCTAGGTTCTAAGATTGATTTTGTTCTTGCAAACCTCTAGGCAGGTGATAGAAATTGGAACTTGAATATTTCTTAAATGCATTTAAGCACTTTCTCCAGCTGTCAGTCATGATGTAAAGTGGCTGGCCCCTTTTTACCCACATATTCTCCATAGCAAATAGTCTCAGTCTCTCTCTCTCTCTCTCTCTCTCTATATATATATATATATATATATATATATATATATATATATATACACACACACATATATATATATATGTGTGTATGTGTATACATATATATGTGTATACGTGTATATGTATATATATGTGTGTGTGTCCCTTATTATGACGTCCTGATTCCACTGCAACCAAAATAAGTAAATCAAAAAAACTAAGAAGTAGAGAGAAATTTTTTTGCTAAAACAGGTAAGAGGAATATGGCTGCCATTACCTCCAGTCAGAGAGCTTATACATATTTATAACATAGAACACTTTCTGGGAGGGCACCATTTTAGTCATGTTCAATTTAGGGTCATAGAGCAAGCACAAAAGCTTTGATAGTGCTGTTAATTTGAAATTCCAGAATATGAGAAATGTATAGACAAAAAAAAAAAAGATTTAGGGATGGCTTATCTAGAAGACTATGGAGGCTTAGAAGCACCAAGAAATAGCAGATTTCCTTTGGGGGTGAGGAAATATTGTAAATTATACCACAGTAATTTTTGTACCCACCTGTGGCTATGCTAAAGATAATTAATTATACATTTCAAATATGTGAGTTATCTCTCAACAGAGAGAAGGGAGTGCTTGTGACTTTGTTACCCACTGTGTCTGGATCCAGAGCTTTTTCCTGCTGCTGACTATTCTAGTTTAATTGGCAACCTCCCCTTTATCAGAAAAACAAGAAAGAACATCCCACAAGAATCAGGCAAATTGGCGACAGAAAACAAAACTGTGCTTAGCTAATCTGTAAATGGTTTGGAACCGTAATTTTTCTGAATAAATCCAGTAGGATGAAGAGTAATCCAGAGAACATGGATGTTCACACAGTTCAATTCAAACAGTGACTAGGAAATTTCCGTGATTCCTTTGAGTCGTTTGTGTTTCCTAGATCTGTTGACTTACAACCAACATGGTTGGAAAAGAGCATCTTTGAGAATATATATAGTCATTGTCATACCTCATTGTAATCAGCGGTGACACAACAGGACAAAAGCTTAGAGAGGAAACAGGTACATTCGGACTTGAATTAAATGTTATAAAAGATTATTATTTGGTCAAGTGTAAAAGAAACACACTCAAATATAAGACATAAACATTTCTACATGCATTCATATACATATATACAAGTAGACATGTATAGTGAGGTGAAGCATATTCAGTTACAAATAAATATATGTGATTTACATATGAAAATGTGAAGCTTATTATACAAATGTAGAGAGAGAAAAATGAAATGTGATTGGTAAGCACTCCTCCTGAAATCTAAGCCATGAGTACAAGATATTTCACCTTTAATTCCTTTTATAGTAACATATTTTGTAATAAAATATTCCTATTTGGTTAATTTTGGTAATATTATGGCTATTTTCTATTAAATCAGGTTAGCTGCATTTAAATATAGGACAATTAGTGTCAAGATCTGGAAAGGTATTTATAACTCCAATGAGTTCACATATGTGTCTTTTTAAAAACTATTTTGAAGAGTAAATAATCTTTTATATAAGATGCATATTTTGTATCCAAAAACAGTTGCTTTTTCTATAGCCATCTGGCATAAGTCATGAAAAAGGGACAAAATTTGGTCAGTTGTGGGTTAAAAGTGAATGTTTTGTCATTAATCAATGAATATTTGCATACCTGTAATTACTTCTGTACTTTAGTCACACTGATAATTTTTTTTAAATTATAATGACGTGCCCAGGAACTGTCAAACAGTCCTGGAAGAGCATTTTCTAACTCATCTTGCCACTTTACTGTCGCACCATTTGTGTTCTTTCCACTGCTCTTGTGAATCAAGTAGGAATACAGTTTCCTACCAAATCCCTCTAAAGGGAATGCGATGATGCACTTTCCCATCTTTGATGCAAGCATCTGTTGAGGCTTTCCAGGTGGTAAAACATGGTCCAAAATCTGTTTCCATACCCTCAAATCCCAACTTGTTAAAGCTCTCTTGTGACAGGAAACACAGCTCCACCGCCAGTTCGGTATTCCCCCGAATATTTTCAAATGCTGCTGCAGAGCTTTGCGCTGGAATCAGGGAAGGCTGACAACAGCCAGCCAAGTGTTTAGATCGGTGGCTAAATTAAAGGTGAGGTGAAGTGCTGTCGTCTGAAACGTTTACTGTCACTCAGCATACTGTTTTTTGTGTCTGGCTTTGCTATGAGAGCATCTGCCCTGGTAGCTGCAGAGACCTTGGTTGCCTCAGGCAATCCTAGGGGTGCTTTGCTTCTCACTTGGTTGAATCCTCATTTTCAGAGTAATACGGCCTTGGGAAATTAATAAACTGGTGTTGTTTTCTTCTCGTAATATTTTGTTTGGTTACAGCAAATAGCCTGAGACCACATTGTGCCAAATAGCTTAGTAGTATTTGAGTTACTGCTTCTAAGCAGTTTGTACTTAATGTTAGTTTGCATGGATTTAGAGAAATCACGTAAGGCTCTGCTTAAGAGCAGGGGTGTAAGATAATAAAGTTTTTTACTAGATTCCTAATTCCTAAACACAGCTCTGTAATAGGGAAGGTATTTGGATGGCTTTTGCGGCTATCTTTCTATTTCTGATGCAAGATAATTTTCTTAAGATAAAAATATGTATTGGTTTGTGGCCATATACATAGATGGAGAACATCAATCTTTGAACAAAGAGTATATACTTTCTGTGACTCACTTAACATAAATCTCAAATATTTTAATAGGAGGAAAATGCTTAGTTTCAAGGAGAGATCATCTATGAGGATTGAGAGGCGATATCTTCAGTATTGACGATACTTCCCTTTCAAATACTAAAAGTAATGATTAAAGGAGTCATATGTATAATATATAAAATATTTGACCCACACATTTTGTTTTAAATTTAATTAATTTCTCATAAACAAAAATCTACTGGATATATTAATACTGATTAGGATAACAAAGTATAGTAGAGATATAAAATATTCAGTTGCTACACTTAGAAGACCCCAGCTGTTCACACAAAGGCACTTACAAAAAACTTTTAACTAAGTGGAAAAATAATTTAAATAGATAGAAAAGAACATCCTACCCCAGACTATGGCTAAGAGGGTCATTAATTACTTCTGATAAGCAGGAAATTCTGAAAGAACACAGAGAGCTAGTAAAATAGGAATGGTTGGTTAGCTTATGGTAGAAAAAATAAAATGTTGTATGTCTGTGCTCAGCGCCATTGTGCTACTAAGGAAAAAATAAGCTGTCAAATAAAAACTCACAAGGAATGGAGATGATGCCCCTGGTGAATGCGCACCAGCATCCTAACCTACACATGTGTACTGCTGCAGAAAACTGCTATTTTACCATTTGAAAATGGTTGGAAATCAAATCTTGTATTGCATACATTGGTACGTACAACACAGAAACCACGCCAATTGTACCAGGTGAAAAAGTATGATTTACAGTTTGCAACTTTAAGTACAAACTTACTGGGACAGCCCATAACAATCAAAAAAATTAGGTTAGAGTTTGAACCTAGAAATACTTTACTTAAAAAAGAAAGCTCCTAAAATTTGCATGGATCTAGAATGCCAAGTAACTTATCATTTCTTAGTTTCATACTGTTTTGATATACATATTCATATCTGTCTTTGTATAATAAAACTGTATATAGTATGTCCTTATTTTACATGGGACCAGAAGCTATTTATACTTTTGGATATTTGTATATGCTCAAAAGATCTTCTGTATATGGACAAGACCTACACCTGAAATCTATTGTTGAGACATGTAAATACATCATGAAACTAGACTGAATGTTAAACCATACTAAAAGTAATTATAATCCTTCTGTATTTAACAAAGACTAGTCACATGGGATAAAATACAGAATTATTAAACTGTGAGGGCTATTGTGGCACTCAGAAATATTAAGGTTTTAGATACTTCACACTTTAGATATTTTGACTAGGGTCTGCTCAAACTGTGTCAGCATGGATTAGTTTTCAAAAATGAAGAAATAAAAAATGTGAGTCAAGTGAACCAAAGTGTTTCCTTCCTAACACAGTAAATGACTCTTAATGACCATTGCACCAAAGTACATATCTATAGTACATGAACTATAAACAATTAATTTTAAGTAGTATTTGAGAAGGCTGAAGAGTAGCTCAGTTGTAAAAATCACTGGTGTACAAACATGACATAAAGAGCCAAGTTTGAATCCCAGAATTCATGTAAAGCTAGACATAGCACATCTGTAATCCCAGTGCTGCTACAAGGAGACTGGAGGTAGAGGCTGGAGGCTCCCAGAACCTCAAGATCCAGCTGCCTATGTATATGTGGAAATAACTAACAGAGAAAATGTCAAAGAGAAGGTGGAATATCAACACCAACATCTAAAGTTCTTTCCTGACCAGCTTGAGTGAACTGTGATAAGTATACCCCAGTCACTCATTTGAATGAATGCACCCTCATACATATACATGATACAGACATGCTCATAAGCACACACATTACACAAAAAAATTTTAAAACTTTTCAAATAAAAATGACTCTTCTTTATTATCTCAATAATAGTCCATGTGCACATAAATTTAAATTTATTCATAGTTGTAGGAGGAGCTAAGGTGGGAGGAGTAAGGAGACGAAAAGGAAAAGGAGGAGTTAGAGCAGAGATGTAGAAGGAAGAAGAGCCATTCAGGTATGGAGAGCAGTAGTGGCTAACAACTTTTATTTAGAGTTAGTTAATTGGGAAACAACTCTCTTTGTATGGGCATATTGTTATTGAGAATTACCAAACATATAAAGCCTTTGATTAATATTTAAGCATTAGAGTCTCATCTTCTTACTGGACCCGAATGGATGGCGGGATGGTCTGGGCAATGCCCAGCCTTGTGGAGACAGCGTGGAAGATTGGCAGAGCCATCTCCCAAGCTGGTGTTTCATGGGTGGCAGGGCTGATGTTTCCAGCTGGCAGTTTTTATCTGCAGTGCACGTGTGGCCTCTGGCCACAGAACAAGGCGGCTGAGCTGGGCAGAGTAGCCGTGGCTTAGATTGTCGGCTATAACAGCGGCCGTTTTTAAGTAAGTACAACACATAGGTTTTTTTCCCACCTAAACGAGCAAGTGGGTTTTTTCTCTTCTTTGAATTAAACCCACATCTGATGTATTCTGTCTTAGATTCTTATTTTCATTTGTAGACATTTTGGCTTTTTTTTTTTCTTGAAGAATGTGGTACTTTGATATATAGTTTCATTTTTAAAATGTTTGTTGCATTTTCTTCCATTTCCTGTTATTATTTCTAGTTGAGTTTCTTCATGGTCTGAGAATACACTAGGAGGTAAAGTTGTCATACTTCACTCAGTTATTTTTCATAACTCAGAGCTTAATCTCTAAATTTTCTGTATGCACCTGACAAAAGAACGTGTTTTCCTATTGTGTGTAGAAAGTATACTGCTCTATAAATGTCAAGTCAAATTGCTGGTGTTGCTTAAGGCCTACTAGCTTGACTGATTTGTACATTACTCATGTAGATCACTGTGACAGAGATTGAAATCATGCATAACCATAGAACTATAGATCAATCAAATTAATATCTCTTTGATCTATCTTGGAGCGTTAGTTACCCAATATCAAAGACGTTCATGTTTTCTCCACTAGAATCTTGTTTTACATGTTGATTGGTTGTCAAAATTCATGTTACACTTTTCTGCTTTATGCCATTTTCTGGTATTTATATATTTGTTTAGATTTCAGTGGCTATATATATATTGTATCTTATATAATTCCTTTTTATCCTTTCAGAAGTTTATTATAGATACCTAACATATCTATCTATATTATCATATATCATCTATTTATCTACCCATATCTATATATCTGTCCATCTATCTGTCTGTCTGTCTATCTATCTATCTATCTATCTATCTATCTATCTATCTCTCATTGATTACAAAGTCCAGCATGAACTTAGGGAGGACAGGGTGAGCAGGCATGGGCCTCCACAAGTGTCAAGTTCTGCTGTGGGAGAGTAATGCTTGTTTGTATAATAATGCATACTTTCCTCCTAGGAATGTTCTCACTGTTAATGTTAATGATACTGTGATAATCAAAATAGCATGAGTCTGAGAGGTGAATGTGTGGCTAGTGTCTCAGGAAAATGGTAAACACTGGAAGCTTTAGGGTAGCCTTTAGGGCTGTGAAAAAGAACTCCAAAAACCTGACTTCCTCAACTATGCAAAAATATAAAGATGTAATATGAACTATGTAAGGAGCTTCATATATCTAAAGGAACACAGAGAACTACAGATCTGAAGGAACAGAGGCAACTACACTATGAGCCTGCTTGTCAGAAAGATAAAAAGACAAGCAGATACAAATGCAGGCAGATTTCGGGCCTGCAAGCAAGCGATTTAGGTCCAGGCATGGTCAGAATGGTGATTTTAAGACATGGTCCCACCCAGTTATCTTATGGTCTGTGCTTATGCTTGCTGTCTCTTGCTAAGAGTCATGGGCTAAGGTCATCAGATGCTGATTCATGGTATGGTCAAGAGGGAACCTAGAGTAAATAACTGAGTTGATACATAAAACAATTAAAAATCTAGGTTTGTGGTTTGCATGAGATGAGCTAACACAGTGATAGCAGTTCCTTTTTAAAAAAATTATTTTTTACTTTCTAGTGAGAGCTGAACTGTATGGAGATCTCTGGAGAGCAAACACAGCTCTTCAAGAAATTTTTCTAATAGGATCTGATTTTGGTCAGAAAATTCATGGAGAGGGAACACAACTCTTTTAAAATATTTTTATAGCTCTTTTAAATTTTTTCTAATTTCAGTCAGAAATCTCAAGATTTCTGACAAGGCTCTTTAGAATGTTTTCTAGTAGCTATTCAAAGAAGGCTGTCTGAAGAGCAAACACAGCTCTTTCAGAATTATACTTTTTGGTTTTCTGATTTTGATAAAAACCCAAAAGTTACTTTTAAATTTTTTCTAACAGCAATTTTGACTTGGTGAAAAGATCCAAAGAAATTTTCTAGCATTTTTTTTTTTTTTGACATTGGTCAGAAAACCCATGAGCTATCCAGAGAGCTTTTAAATTTTTTACTAGCAGAGAGAACTGTCTCAAGGAAAAACTAGCTATTTCAACCACATAATTTTTAAAATAACAACAAAAATTTTCTAAAACAGAACAAAACAGAAATAGAGAGAGCAAGAGAGAGAGAGAGAGAGAGAGAGAGAGAGAGAGAGAGAGAGAACAGTCTAAAAAGCCTTGTCAGCAAAACATAGGCTGCCAGTTTGGACCTACAATTTGACTTCCAGTCATTCACCCTTTCTTTCAATAAAGGGACCTAGTCTAGGCTATTCCTTGGCAATCAATCAGTCTATCTATCTATCTATCTATCTATCTATCTATCTATCTATCTATATATCTACCTTTATCTATCCATTAATATCTATCATCTATCAATCATTTATTAATCATCTATGTACCTATTTATTTACCTATCAGCTATTAGTCCATTACTCTCTTTATCTAAACTATTTGTCTATCATCTATCTATATCATGTATGTATCTATATCTATCCATCTATATCTATCTATGTACATATCTGTCTGTATCCACTCAGCTCTGTCATCTATTTATCTATTTATACTTATTATCTATCTGCATCTATCTATCTATCTATCTATCTATCTATCTATCTATCTATCTATCTGTAATGGATATTCTTGGTTGCCAACTTGACTATATCTGGAAGGAACTACAGTCCAGAATTGGAGGGCTCATCTGTGATCAAGATCTTGGGGCTAGAAGACACAAGTTTCTGATCTGGTTCTTGGCATGGAGATCTTGAGCCATAGTGGCCATGAAAAGCTTAGGTCCAGACAAGGTAGTACATACTTTTAATCCCTGGAGACTAAGACAAGGAGACCTTTGAGTTCAAGGTCAACCTGTGAAAAACCAAGTCACAGATCTAGGCTTGATGATACACTTCTTTAACCTGGTCCACACCTTCTGCTGGAGACCTACATAAGAACATTGGAAGAAGGAAGATTTGCTCTTTTTCGCATACTTGCATTTACTTGACAGTACTGTGTTGGAATCTACTTCTCCAGAAGTCCAGCTAAAACAGCTAGGCTTGTGTGACTGAGTAACTACTAGATTCTTCCCATTCACATCTGACTATTGGTGGGGAGTTGGGCTACAGACTATAACTCATCATAACAAATTCCCTAACTATATAGAGACTGTCCATAAGTTCTGTGACTCTAGAGAACTGACTAATTATCTATCTATCTATCTATCTATCTATCTATCTATCTATCTATCATTTATCATATAACTACATACCTACCTATATTCATCCATCTGTTATTTATCTGTCTATGTATTTATTTATCATATATATAATCTATAATTTCTCTGTCACATTCTTTATGTACCTACCATCTATCACTCTATATCTATCTTTCTTTCTTTCTTTCTTTCTTTCTTTCTTTCTTTCTTTCTTTCTTTCTATTGAATCTATATCTGTCTATCATTTATCTGTCATCCATCATATCTATTTGCCTGTTTGTCTGTACAGTGTAATGAATTATATTCTCCTTCATTATCATCCCTTATTCAACCCGCACAGAACCTTTATCTCACCCCATGACCCCCTCCTATTTTCATCCCTTAGTTGAAGTCTGTTGCTGTTAACTAGGGTTGCTGTCATGAGCATCCATGAAAGTTTATTTACTAATTAACAGGAACACCCTACCATTGACTACACCCTGAGCAATATGGCTCTCCTTGCCCTAACAAGAATTAACTGCATATAGATCGCCAGGGAAGAACAGGAGCTTGTGAAACCTTCCACCCTCCTTGGTGGAATGCTGAGATTTTTTGCTGTTGATTTTTCTTTACGTACAATATGTTTCTTCCATGTAAATCTACAGCTTTATATCATCCATTGTAATTGTGGCCTTTAATTGTAGTGTTCAAACTATGGATACTCTAAAATGTAAATCTTTTATGTTGCTGTTTATTTATATCCTGGAGGTTCCTTGTAATGTATATACTATTTTTCTACCTTTATTTTGATTTATTTACTACTGTAAAAATTCCACAGTATTTCTTCCACATAATAGGCATTCCTTTACTTCTGGATTTAAATTCATCCACATACCTGTGTGGATAAATATCTCTGTTTATTTTTATGGATGTAAACATGTATGTAGTGTATGAATATATTATGTAGGTCTGTTAATATATTTTTGTAATATATTCACACTTGTCAAATCGTATAAAGCAGTGTCAATACTATTCATATAATTTTATGCATAAAAAGAATATATAAAGTTCATACAAAATTATTGTGTAGAAGAAATTCTTGATTTCCTATTTGTAAGAATTCATGTTTCAGTACTAAGATAGTGGTCTTAGTTCACGGCATGTTTATAGATATTGGGTTGTATTGATATTTAATGTCACAATAATGTTTCAGATAACATCACTGTATATGCTCTTTCTATTCTTTTCTTGTCCTGTGGTGGCTTGGATGAGAATGTCTCCCATAGGCTTTAGTGTTTGAATACTTAGATCTCAGTTGGTGGAGCTGTTTAGGTAAGTTTTGAAGGTGTGTTCTTGCAGGAGAAAGTATGTCAATGCGCCTATGATTTGAGGTTTAAAAAGCCAAGCACAGTCCCCAGTCAGTGTACTCCCCCTGCCTTGAATTCCAAATATGAGCACTCAGCTGTCCTACCATCAAGTCGGCTGCCTGCTCACAAGAATACCTTTCTTGATGAGTTCTTATCCCTATGGAACTCTGAGCCCAAACAAAGCCTGTCTTCCTCAGGTTGCCTTGGTTATGGCATTTTATTAAAGCAACAGAAAAATAGCTGATACACCTCTTCTCCCCTCCTGTCCTCTCCTTTCTCCTCTCCCATTTCTTTTTCTTTTTTGCTTTTTTCCCCTGATAGTCCAAATAATTTAAAAGTTTAAAGTGCTTTCTAGCTTCAAGTTATTACTAGCCCGATGCAGCACTGCTCCTCTATTGTATCTACTTTGAACTTTCAATCTTTGGTCTCTAGTTTCAAAAGTGTAAGTTAACCAGCTAGCCTTAGAAGTTAATTGCTAAGTTCCAGATACAGGCAGTCAGCATGAGACTTAGTTACTGAGGGGCACAAAGAGAGTGTCTCGCCAGGTTATGAAATTAAAAGAAAGAGATCTGACTTTGCGGGGAAGAAAAGGTGGCCCCCAAGATACAGCTCTATTTAAGCTGAAGCATGTAAAATACTCTGACCAGTATTGGATAGGAACAGAGATATAGCAGTTCTCTCAATATTACCAAACATTTGGTATTTTAAAACCTGAACATTTCACTGTTTTCTTGGTTTAATTCACACTGAATCAGATATCTGGCACTCACACACACACGGAGAAGTTCCACAGAGGTTTCAGAGTTGTTTGTAATATCCAATCATGAGTTAGCTAGAGCATAGGCAACATGACATTTATACTTATTCTGAAACATTCAAGTCATCTGAAATGAGATGACCCTCACAGCTCCACACTGAACAGAAGGTTCCCCAAGGATCCATCAGCGACATGGTCCCTTTCCTCCATACTCGTTCAGCCTTTTTGTTCATGTCACTATGGATCTAGCTCTGTAACTGGGTCTCCTGTTGCTGTTTGTCATACACTGACACCATCTCTCTGGATCCTTACAACGTCCCAGCTGTTCTGCATATCATTTTCTTCACAAATCTTGAAAAACACCAGAATGGCTTGGCAACTCATCTAAGGCTGCAGGGCTAGAGCATGGGTGTGTCTTCTTATGCATGTTTGCTGAATGCTACAGAAAGTACATTAAAGGTTTCTACAATAAATTTCCCCCTTTTTTATGTTAGAAAAGTTGTTATGGTATGTGAGTATGGGAACACATGGGCTTAAAATATCCTAGTCTTACATAGAATACAGTAAAAGTGACTGGGAAAAATCATTCTTAGCAGACATGCACATGGAAAACGGCATTGCATGAGCTTAGAAGGCATTAATTTGCTTTCTGCCATGCCTTGGTTCCAGGGACATCCTTTGCTGAAGGGAATGAGATGACAGGGTTTCTGTGTGTTTTCATCTAAGCAGAGGGAACTTGCTGAATGCAGAACAGGCATAGAGTCCTGTTAGCAGGAGATTAAGCCTTGACAAGCTGCTTGCCAATACTTTTCAAATCCAGCTATGTAAGTTATTCAAAAGCAGCAGACTTGTGAAAACAATTAAAGTCAGCCCTTCCTGCTCAGCTTCCTTCTGCTTTGATGGTAACTGCAAAGAGCCAGGATGTTGCTAGGTCAGAGAGAACACCTGAGCCTCCCAAAGGATTTTTTTCTTGTTCTTTTTCTTTTTCATTGTTGTTGTTTTAAGAGATGGTGTTTACAAAACTTTATTGTCAGGTAAATCAAAACAGGAAAATCTATATTAAACAAAACTACCTTTCATGACAAAGCCAGAAATTTACTTATCACCCCTAACCACACACTTCAAGGAATTTTAATTGACTTAGAAGCAGCACTGCCACTGCCGTCATATTCACATGAAGGACACTAAGCAGCCAGTTTCATCAGGCATAATGTAAGTTACAAGTGTGCCTGGATAAAGTTCCGTCTGCCTTGTCTTCAGACTGATTTACTGTTCCAATGGTGTAGTCTCTTCTTCTTGTTCTAAAATTTACCTTAGAAAAGCAAAACTTCCTCATTAACTGTCTTTTAAGTTCAGAAGTAACTCTGCCAAGAAATAGTTTATATATTCACAAAATTAACATATCACAATTTTATCTAGGTTCAAAATAATTTCTTAATAAACAACAGGTACTTATAAAACCCTTGTCTGTTTTAGAGTTTGCACTGAGTGTATTTCATTTATGCACATATTTCATATATACTTACTAGACAAAAAGTAGAATCATGATATACATCTTGACATAAAAGAGTATTTACATATATGTATGTACTCATAAATATTCTATCGATCTATCTATCTATGCTTTTTATGATGGACTGCTTCATTATATAATATATGAAAGTCAATTTGGAATAATCTGAAACTATAACATATAACATAATAATTGTTTTTTTCTATAATTTGAAGCACCTATTCAATCTTTCAATTTCTCTCAGACTATTTAACAATCTTCTTATTATGGCTACATCTGGTATCTCCATTACATTTGAAACTATACCATCAATGAATAACTTTTAACCTAAAATAGTTATTTATTATTATTATTATTATTTTAAATAACTTTTTCTCATACAATTTATTCCTCTTCCTCAGTTTTTCACAGAACCTCACCACCTCCCTACCTACCCAAATCTACACCCTTTGTTGCTTTTTTTTCAATAGAAAACCATCAGAAATCTCAAACATACTGTTTTTGATATAGTAATATATAATGGTAAAATAAAATTTTAAGAATGAAAGCTCATACATGAAATAAGAATTTTATTAAAATCTTTCCAATTATTATTCAAAACAGATGCATGAATTCTTACTTAATAAAGAGTTTGTCAGAGCATAAATTTGAATGTCTTTTTCCTACTTGATACTATAATAAGGAATATTATGAACAAAATCTGAAATACTCTTTTGAATATGACTCTAGAAATGCATTAATATCACATGTTAAGGTGTCAACCTCACACAGAGACACTAAAACATTTATTTACTGGTATCATTTGTATTTCATATTATCACATATATATGAATATACTGTATTTAAGAAAACTGGTCATTAAAAATAGATAATACCACGGTTGCAAGATAGATCATTTAAAGAAGTGTTTATGTCACAAGTATGTGGATCTGATTTCAATCCACAGGATTCATGTAGAAAAGCTTTGAATGGTGGGAACAACTTGGAACCCCAGCCCTGGGCTGGAGGTGTGAAGATCTCTAGGGCCCACTGTCTAGCACTCTGTTCTAGCTGGTGAGCTCTGAGCCACTGAGAGATCCTGTCACTGACAGTGACATATGAGGTTCTCCTCTGATGTTTACAAGTATATGCACATGTGTACATCCACCTTCATACACGTTGATGAGTGTGTATATACATATAAACATTCAAATTTTCAAAAAGCAAAAATGAAAATAAGTATTATAGATGCATAGTTAAATTCTTAGTTTAAATTCTTGGATTATGTTAAGTATATTAACAAAAGTAGGAGGCATAGGACTGCTGATTAGTAAGATATTGAATCTGACACTGGCCATGGACAAGGAAATGGGCTGCTTGGAAGGAATCTGACATAGGCCAAGGACAAGGAAATGGACTGCAGGCAGGAATCTGACATTAGGCTGGAACAAAGAAGTAACTTCAGGCAGAAATCTAAATCCTGGGCTAGAATAAAGAAGTGGGCTTCAGGCATGAAGATGACTTTGGGCTAGGACAGGGAAATAGGCTCAGATACTTTGGTCATCCTAATAAGCTCTTAGAAATAGTGACCACAGAAGTGATCATGGGACTCTGTTTATTGTCCTGCGTGTTCTTCGACTATCTGGGTTTATTGTCTTGCTTGTTCCTTGACTATTTGCATCTATTGTATTGCTGGGTCCTCAACCTAGAACTGACTTTAATACTTGCATGTTATTTAAGCTATAAAAGGAAAAAGGGAGGAGGAAGGATGGGATAGGGTATTAATGGGGATGGGGAAAGGGAATAACATCTGAAATGTAAATAAATAAAATATATAATAAAAAATTTAAAAAAAATGATATTGAATTTTGTATGATGGTATTATCGGACTGCTTTATGCTGTATTCTATTGCCTGTATTGTGTTGAGATAGTCCCATGTATTCTTTGACTCTCTGGGACTTCTATCATGAAAGAAGGTTGGATTTTTATCAGAGGGCTTTTCATTACTAAGTGAGGTAACCATATCATTTCTCCCTTTGATATATGAATGTGATGGAAGTTGAACCATCCTGTATCTCTGTATAGCATTCAGACATCTCTATAGTCATAATCTTGCACACTTTCAGCAATGCCGCTGGTCAATCTCAACCTCAGCAACAATTTACTCACCTTTAATACTGTTGGGCGGCCCTGGAGCATCTTAGAAGTTTTCCCCTTCCCTGCCATGTGATCCTTTGTTTTTATCTGTGGCTATGGGCGTCCACTTTCTTTCTGGAGGGAATGGGTCAATTTGAAGTAACAGTTTGTTACCAACAACCTGTGATTCACCCCAACAACTCCTGGGTATGTACTGTTTGTATCTGATAGTTAACATTCTATTCAAATTACCAGCCATGGTGTGGTAGTTCAAACTTTCAGTCTCAGGACTCAAGAAACAGGCAGATTTCTGAGTTTAGACCAGTTTGGTATATTGAATGAGTTGATTCCTGGCCAGCCATGCTTAGAAGAAGAAAAAGGAGGAAGAGGGGGATGGGGGGGGGGAAGAGCAGGGAGACGAAGAAAATCAAAACCAGAATGTTCCAAAATGGAGCCTCAGGAAAGAAGAGAACCTTGTCACAGAAGTTGTAGATGCTGGTCATCAGAGCCTTACAGGGAGATCTCAAGTTTTCAGAACCACAGGCTGCTAGCCCATATGATTAAGGAATGCTAGCATCTAATTTAGAGGGTGCCTCTTGCCACCTCTCCCTCCAGCCTTTGCAACCCCTCTTTCTATCAGACACTGTGGGAAGGCAAGAAGCCAAAGAGCAGCTACAAGATCTTACTGCATACCACAGCTTTCAAAGTCTCAACAGCAAAAGAAGACTCAGATGCTTCCTAACATTTTTTTTAGCCAACATGCCCTAAATAGAATGGCAATTAATTATCACAAAGCCACTAAGTGTCATTAATTTGGTAAAAGCAGTCCCTTTTCGTGAGCCGAATGCCAGGTTCTCATAAACATCAGTCATTCTAGAGCCCGAGGACAAATATAAAAGCAAACAAAACCCAAGCGTAAACATTTTTTCCTATCAGCAAAACAGTGCAATTTATTGTCATTGTTCCTTATTTAGACAAGAGGGCAGCTGGAAGTCAATGTGGACTATTTCTTCCTCCCTCCCTTCCTTTCTCCCTCTCTCCCTCTCCCTCTCTCCTTCCACCCCCCCACCTGTCTCTTTCTCTCTCTTTCCTCTCTCACCAGGGTGCACTGCCATCCACTTTCTTAGTACAGTGTGACGCTCCATAAAAATGGGTTTTAAGGAACAAAACAGAATTCTCCAATCAGAAGTTTCACAGTTCTTTTTCTTTGAGTGTGATACTGACAGTGTCTAGGATGCCTGCCCTATGAGGAGAGTCAGGACAGCAGTGAACTAACCCTTTTTTACTCAAGGAACTTCTTGTCTACCCTCAGTGTTAGAAAAACTTCAGGGGATCTTAGTTTAACTTGGCATAAATATATTCTGAGCACCAATATGAGGATAAAATTTTTTTACTTTCCTAGAATTTTTTCTAGGGCTGGAGACACAGTTCAGTTGTAAAGTGCTTGCCTAGCAGATGTGGAAGACCTGGTGCATACCAACTGCAGAGATAGGGGCATATGTTGGTTTTGTGGAGACAAGGTTTCTCTGTAGAGCCCTGACAGTCCTGGAACTCTGTAGACCAGGATAGTCTGGAACTCACAGAGATCTGCTTGCCTCTGCCTCTCTGAATGCTGGGATTTAAAGTGTGTAGCACTACAACCCAGAAATACAATTCTTATTCAACTACCAATTTTCCTCTTACAGTAATAAATAGACATTCCTCACGTTCATTGGAAAAGAAACTACAGACCTGGTCTTATCTCAGCATATCTTCAACAGTTGGAATAAAATGATTTGTTTTATTATTTATTTATTTATTTATTTATTTGCCTTCTATTATTTTTATTCTGAGATCTACCAGTGCCTACTCTCCAAGAGAGACTTATTTAAATGATTTTTCCAGGAAAATCTAATTGTGACATTCACCACTATTCTTGTGTTTGTTGTTATGCTTCATTTTATGCTTTACCCTGAAAATCTGTTCTGTCGAAGTAGGAGCTGTGTGCCTATTATGCAGGGATGCCATTCTTGGAGCGTTCTGCTCATCTGTATGGGGTTAGATTGCTTTGATACTATGATTACATACCAGTTCTATTGCCAAGATTTTTCATGCATATTCTCTACAGTTTTTTTCAAAGTTTGTTTTTTCTCATCTGCCATGATTTTCTGACAAACTCTAAAGTTGCTGCTGCAATGGGTAATTCTCTGGATTTAATTGTCACCTCAGCCTCATGGGGTAGCAGTGATGTCGACAAGGCAAGTCAGAACCAGCTCTCTTCCCTACAGTGGCAGGACTTAGTATCTCAGTCTTTAAAATGTGAGTTCACATCATTGCCTCTGCTTCTCCCTCCACCAAAGAGAGGCTGTGATGAACTTGTTTTTGAAGGAGAGGCTACATTCAGTTATTTCAACTAGTATTTGCTTTGCCTTGGTGAAACCAATAAGCATTTTAGTTTTCTCTTTCCTTCTTAAATGTCTTTTCACCTCCACTGTGGAAATTGTTCTAATTAGTTTCTCTTTTGAGATTTATTTCATTTGTGTGTACATGTACACATTTGTATACATATCTATGTTCACATTTGTGTACAGTGCTCAAAGAGGCTACAAAAGAAGTATCAGATCCCTTGGAACTGGAGTTATAGGTCTATGTTGGGAACAAAACACATGTCCTTTTAGAAATATAAGTTCTTTAAACTGCTGAGCTGTCCCTTGAGCCTTCTGCTTTCTTCATAAGAGATCATTTACTGTACTCTTTTCTTCTTCACTGTATAAATATAGACACTCATCACTAAACTAATTCACAGTAGTGGATTAAATAAAGGAATTGGTATAATGTACATACAGCATGTACTCCTTAGAGGTAATTATGAAGTTAGATATAATAAAATGGCAACTTTTCATTCCAAGTAAACTTATGGGGACCCAGTCAAATACACACACTTTGAAACTTATACTCATGGGGTCTACATGTACCTTTATACACTCAGATGTCGGTGACTAGAAGATATATTTCCATTAAAAATATTATGTCTCTGCTTTCTATTCCATTAACCACTCTTAAGCCTAAGGACTGCAACAGTAATGTGTTATTTAACGGTTACTTACAAGAATTTTCACCCATTTTTCCAAAGTTATTGTGGCATTTACAAAGACTTCCACAGAACTAAGGACTAATTTATGGTCCTGACATTTCCACTTCCCTTTAAATACTTTAAATACTCCTGTGACTAGTTAGTCACATACAGAGTTTTAACTGCATTTTTAAAAAAAAATTTTAGCACTTTGCTGTTTAAGTGATTTTATAGTCTGCTACATTTAAATACATGGTGACATTATACCAAAAAGGTATGAATTAATACAGAACTCCTTAGACACTGGGAGAAACCTTTTTAGTGTGGAAGATCAACTCTTTTCACCAATGATTCACTTTTCTCTGTTCATAGTTGTTCTGCCCCTGAGATGTGTACAATGTAATGACTTTGATCAATAGCAGAACTCCCTTGAGTCTTGTAATACTCGAAGTTTACCCAGGATGTTCTGTTTATATATTTTTTGCTTTGAAATAAAGATTGGTGTTTATGTTCAGATATAAGAAGTATCCCTAAGCCCATCCTAGATATCATATTTGCTATGAAACCTATTTTGTCTATCTTACCATCATTTTGATATTCTCTTTCTATGATATTCAAAGTTCAGAAAGCATCAACTACTGTTTGTTATATCATCAGAATTTTTTGAAAAAAAAAGACTTTAAAAAGCTACTCATTTCACTCAGCATTGAAATTACTTTAAATATTTTTGTTTGTTTGTTTGTTTGTTTGTTTTTCGAGACAGGGTTTCTCTGTGTAGCCCTGGCTGTTCTGGAACTCAATATGTAGACCAGGCTGGTCTTGAACTCAGAAATCTGCCTGCCTCTGCCTCCCAAGTGCTGGGATTAAAGGAGCGTACCACCACTGCCTGGTCACTTTAAATGTTTCTATAACATGAATTTTCTCTAGTGTATTTCCATGATAGTCACTGATCTTTTGAAAGAACAAAAATAGAAACTAATATCTAAAATATAAATAGTTTATATTGCTCATTGCATATCTATAAATTCCAAAGTCTCATATTTACTTCAAACAGTGAACTATTTTGTTTTTGTACTGCCTCATTCTTCCTTCTTACTAACTAGAAATTAACTTTTTCTGTAATTTTAAAGTAGCTCAACTTGATCCACTCTAACTATAATACTAAATTTACTCTGAAGAACAAAAGGCAACATAAAGACTCTGTTATCCAAAATGATGAAATGTATGAATTTTTAAAAGAAAAACAATAACAAAGGAAACAACATTAGTACAGTCGGGCTGCCATTCTAGGGATATGTCAGAATATATAGATAAATGATAGTTACATGGAGGATGCTTAGATGAATAGATGAATGGATAGATGGTAGGAAGATAGATAGATTAGAAAGATAGATAGATAGATAGATAGATAGATAGATAGATAGATAGATAATTAAATTATGGGTACATAGATGATAAATATATAAATAATAACTCAAAGCCTGTCCTAATGTAACTTATTCTTCCAACAAAATTCTATCTCCTAAAGAATCCACAACCTTGTCAAACAGTTCTACTAGCTGGAGGACAAGCTTTCAAACTTGTGAACCAGCTGTGGACATGTCATACTCAAGTCACCATACTCTCCTCCTGAGGAAGTAAGATCACAGTGACAGCCCTAAGCCACAGCATTGAGTGGTATGTCCATGTCATGTTGTTGTCTGAAAGTTCACTAAGCCTATCCTTCCATCCAGTCATCACGTGTCAACAGCTTAACTAGCAGGTGGGTGAAGAACTACTGTGAGACAGTGTCCATGTTACAACCAAGCTTTTCATCTCCTGTGAGGAGGTGATTCAACTTTGGCTAGATACCACCAGCTGTGGGATTCCGATGTAAGTCAACATAATATCAGTTATTAGATTCCAAGAAATGCTCCCAGAAATTGTTTTTAATTTGACTTTACAAAATTATATATCTATCTGTATTTGATGCCTTGTGTGTTTCAGACAAATTTCTAGGGGTTTACACAAAGGAGCATATGAGACCATACAAAACAGTTACAGTAGGTAGGAGTATAAAAATCCTACAATCGTGGTATGTGGTCTCTTGCAGCACATAATTATATTAAAATTGTAAGAAAGTGAATCAAGATATACTTCCATTTTTCTTTACTCTTCTAAATGTCAGAGATATCAGAATGTCCATGATGAAAGTAGAATTCCCCAGCCATAAGACAATGGAGCATGTTCCATTGTGGCGATGCACCTATAGTAGAAAAGTGTTGCTGTTATTAACAAATTTTTGTCTTTTTACTGGTAAGATATTAATTGAACTGACAGAATCCCCTTCCTATCTTCACCAGAAAGGCCAGAATCCTTATGTGAGCTACATGATCTAAAGAGAAAGATGACAAGCAGAGGTGAAAAGCTGCCTCTGCTTGGAGAGTTAAGAAGTCTGTTCTACAGATTAACCTGGCTAGTGCTCAAAATCCTATGTCCTTACTGAACTTCTCAAGCTGATATCAGTTTGAGAAATAGTCACAGAAGTTGACTTTTGTATTACAGCCTTGGACATTTATTTAGGTAACTGATAAAAATGAATGGCGTACTCTTCACTATTTTAGATGTGTTCCTTCCCCCTAACACGATTGTTTTCAATTCAGATTCAGGTACATACATTTTGCATTCTTAGGATGTTGGGATTATATTGGAATAGTTCCCTGTCCTCATAGCCAATTTAGAATTTGGAGAAGAAATGCATAGATGAATATAACAACAGGAGATTATTTTAGAAAATAATGCAATTAATTATAGCCATTTACCCAGAAGAAGGAGTCTAGATAATGAACTGCAAGTTGTTTAATTAGCACCTATTAGACATCTGTCATAGGATATCAGATAAGTACAGTGAGAATAAAAATAATTAGCCTCAGGCCTGAATGAATTATAATTATTGACACATACCTTAAGTGGCGAGAGACAAGTGGACAAGTTCTCCTAAAAGATTCTGCTAATACTTATACGAATGCATCTGGATAAGTGTGGCCATTGTAGTTCCAGAGAGTTCTACGCAAAGCCTAAGTGTGTGACTCCTCTTCTTTCCATCATGACACCTGCTCTATAATCATGCCATTTATCAGAAATTCACACAGAACTGAGAGTCCTCTATGTTCTCCATAGTCTATACACATATAGTTTGTGAGCTATGACTTGCAAAATGAATCCCTATTTCAGTCCTGAGACATGAGCTCCAGTTCCTACATCCTCATGCTTTCCCAACAGTGTTTACCTTCTGGACTATTAGAAGAGCCATTTGGATAAGTTCCCTATTTTGTGTTCTTATGTAGCACCCTTTAACATTTACTTCCCACATGACATTCAGAAATAATGTTAAAAATGTTTTAAATGTTCAAATAGCATTGAATATATCTAATATCATCCATCGCCATATGGCCCTTCCTTAAATGAAATCCCTTAGGTCTCTCTACATACATGTGGCCTCCTTTATAAAATCGTCCCCATGGCTCCATCCCTATTACTCTACCTACTTCATCTCTCTGCATTTATTTATCTGAGAAATTCTATTTCTGAATTTTCTTTATGTCTTACCAGGTGTATTTGTTGCTTGAAAGTAGGTTTTGTATATTTACGTATATATAAATACTTAACCTCAAGATATATATATATATATATATATATATATATATATATATATATAATCTTAAAGAACATTAAGCCACTTGGGTTGACAATGCTCTACTCAGGAACCATAGACTAATAAAACCCTAGTACCAAGGATAAGAATCTTCCTTTCAAATGATTAATCAGGGCAGAAGAACTGGCTTCCAAAGTAATGTAGGGCATGTCTGTTGTCCTTAGTTGATTCTCAGAGATTGGAGATGGGCCCTTATTGTTGAAGATATCACACAATTGCATGTGCCGGAATCTGGCTTCAATGGGCACTGCAAACCAGAGGACAGCAAGAGCAAATTCTCTACCCCTGATTAACAAGGAGTCAGTGGACTAGAAAATAGAAAGATAAAACACAATTTCTATCTGTCTGTGAAGATACACACCTGTGCTATATGATTTTGACTAGGAATATGTGAACAAATATCTATGTATTCTACATAGCACACAGACAGCAGACTAAAGAAATTATTTCATCCAAGACAGTTTATGGAATGACTGAGTTTATTAGGGATGGCTCACAGAAGTGTGGATGAGAGGACTCTTATGGGTATGGGTGACTCAGAGGCAGTGGCATGACTGAAATAAAAAGTCTGGGTTCACTTCAGTGTATAGGGCGAGAACCTATATCCTGACTCTCTATGTACAGCTTGCAGGCCTTTCAGCTGGAGACAACCAGTCCCAGCAATTGTCACTGCTTTAATAACAATGAAGTGAGGACTTGTGATTCTTGTACATTTAATTTATTGAATTAGCCTGTTAAGTTATATTTATTTAAGGAAGTTTAGCAATCTCCCTCCTCCCTTCAGGAGAAATTGTTTCAGTTCAGAAGAATTATCAACACAACAACTTATAATCACAGCGTTTGGAAAGCTGATGCATGAGGACTGCAGTGAGTGAGTGGCTAGCCTGAAATGTAACCAGTGCAGTACCACATCAGCCACAGATACATAGAAGTGTCTCATACTACCTCACCACCCCAAACAGGCAGGAAGCTGAAGAGATTGCTCAGCAGTTCAGCACACTTGGTGTTTCTCCAAGGGACCTGGGTTCAGTTCCCATTATCTCTATGAGGGCTCACAACTATCTGTAAATCCAGTTGCAGAGGATGCAAAGTCCTTTTCTGACCGTCATAACATTTCCTGAAAATGGTTGACATTCTCACAGACAAAATCCCATACATAAGTACCTCAGCTTAAATTCTTTTATAGTAACAAATATATCTTGTATAAAATGGTAATGTTTGAGGACTAGTCCAGGAAAATGACATCTTTTTTACCTTACATGTACCTGAGTTAGTTTAAGGAGGCCACAAAAGTGAACAATGCATATAGAGGGAGGAATCAAGCTTAATGTGATATCCAGAAATATTACATAAAGGACATTTAAAAATCCAGAAAAGAATGTAGCAGGCGTTTGAATATTACATAAAATAATGGACTAGCCTAGAAATTAAAAATGAAAAAGATGATCCTCAAAGTTTCAGAGGCTCAGCAGCCCTTGGAATCTGACAAAGTTGATGAATTTCTCCCCAGGAATACATACACAAATGCCTATCCTTGAAAACTTCCAGTGTGTAACTGTACAAGTTCCCTGCCTTCTGTGAAGTCATCAATGAAGGTTCGTTAGGTCACAGAAAAGAATCCTGTTTTGAGAATAGCTGAGCAAAAGTGAATCAGTAATGTCTTCCTCTCTGTAATTGGGGTTGCATAGGAGCCATAAGTCAATCCTAGGAATAACAAAACTCAAAACTCACCATTGGAAGGAAACATTAAGTAAACAAAATCTAAAAGAATACAACTTTCGGATCATAAGAAATGAAATGAAATAAGAAGTGAAATAAGAAATTAAATATGTACTAGACAAGAACTTGGTTAAGGTGGATAACTCAAAGATCAACACAAGGGTATTTGAATACAGATGGAAAATAAGAAAAACAGCTTTCAGACTTTTAGAGTCAGGGGCTCTCTGAAAATACATATGTCATACAGACAAAGAGCAGTCGAAGAAATAAAATCACATACTTGGCAAGGGCCTGAGGTTGATGTTTCAGGGAAAAATGATATTTTTATTTTACTTATTTGTAATTTTCAGATCAGATTGCCCTATGTGAACTAGCCTGATGCAAAATGCCCCAGCCTGGCGTGCGGGGATTCAAAGAGACCCTAGGGAAGGGGGCAAAAGAATGAAGGGACAAGAGACACAAAGAATGAAAGCTAGTTTGAGGTTATGATCAAGCTCTGAAACTTTAATTGCAGGGGCAGGTTATAAAGACACAGTAAACTGGGAAGTTTGGGGGAGGGTCATTGCTTAGGGCTATTCCACTATTGAGTCCTTATTGTCCCAGAACATCCCACTGTCACATGCTTATTGCCTTAGACCATCCCACTGGCTCCAAGGAAATGCCAGACAATCTATGTTCCTGGGACCAGAGACTAGGTTTCCCAGAACAGCAGGTAATTTCCTGTGTTTGGCTCCTGGCAGCAAAATGTCTAAGTTAGTATCTTACTCATGTAAATGCATGACAGGCATGCAGCAGGTCTCCTATAGTGTTGCTAAGCTAGTCTTCTGCTTTGGCATCAACACACTGACATTCAGACAAAGATAGAAAAGCCATGTTCCAACAAACAGGAAACCCAACTGAAACTGAATGTTACTTCTTAACTGCCCAGCACAGATCTGTATTTCAAACAAAATTTTTGTTATTGTTCCTTAATTCTTGGGAGATGGAACTAATGAAATATTCTCCTTTTGTTTGGAATATAATGTGGAATATAATGTGTGTGCATATCTTAGTTAGGGTTTCATTGCTGTGAAGAGACACCATGATCAAGGCAACTCTTATAAGTGACAACATTTAATTGGGACTGGCTTACAGATTCAGAGGTTTAGTACATTATCATTAAGGTAGAAACATGGCAGCATCCAGGCAGGCATGATGCAGGGGGAGCTGAGAGTTCTACATCTTGTTCCAAAGGCAAACAGGAGAAGACTGACTTCTCAGAAGCTAGGAAGAGGATCTCAAAGCCCACTCTCACAGTTACACACTTCTTCCAACAAGACGTTCTACCCAGGAAGGTGATACCTCTTAATGGTGCCACTTCCTGGGTCAAGCATATTCCAACCATCACAATGTGTGTACATGAGTGTGGATGCCTAGGGAGGCTAAAACAAATGTGTCCTTATCCTGCCACTAAGAAAATAAATTTTCTCTGTATTTCCTGTGATTCGGTAAAAACTAAATGTGAGATTTTTAGGTCTCAGAATTCACTGCCCTTGGGATGAGGACATTATTCCTGAGTCAGAGGACACTCGCTGGATTAACCTTCAGAAGAGGAAGGGAGAGGCTGATTAACATCCCTCAGACCACAGGGAAAAGAACTCACCTGCAGGTGGGGAAGGCCAGAGCACAGAGACACATTCCAAGATGGGCGGTGGTCAGGAAGAAAGTAATGCGGGAATCTCAATCATCTACAGACTGGACCTGAGAAGGTCAGCCTTTGTTGTTCTTGTGGACTCTGTATAAGAACCGCTCCCAGCTTTTTTTCAGGGCTCTCTTGCCTGCATGCAAGGGAGCCCCGGTGCACCGGAATCATTAAACCTCATGTTGTTACAACGAATCCCATTCGTGTGAGTTTCTTGGGGAAGAGTGTCCCTTGGTTTTGGATTTTACAGTCCAACAATTTCTTTCACATGAAAATCATAGTATGTTTTCTTAAGATGGAATGGTGATCATTTTATCTATTTACAATTTAGGATGCAAAGAAAATTATGTCATCTTATGAGACTTTATAAAAACGAAATAATTGCTAAAACTTTGGTGAATAGTCTCTATGTCAATCAATAGCAATTTTTCTGCTGACTTTTTGGGATCTTGACTTTGCTTACATTTAACCACTCTCAGTACTAGCCTGATATAAAGAAGAATAAAATGAGTGAAATAATGAGTCAGTCCACCCTAAAGTCAAGTAACCATGATGCTCTGCAGACCAAATATATATTTGTATCTATGCATTTCTATGTATGTGTGTATATTTCTATGAGTACAGAGTAGTCTTTGTGTAAAAACTAGCAGGAAACTTTCAGATGTCAGTTGCTATGGTGACTGTCTTTGTAAAAAAGTGAATTGCAGATTAAATAGCTTCATAAAACATACATACATGGTTAGCAGATAAACTACAGGTGCCCCGCAGCCACAGTAAT
This sequence comes from Arvicanthis niloticus, assembly GCF_011762505.2. Classification (NCBI taxonomy): domain Eukaryota; kingdom Metazoa; phylum Chordata; class Mammalia; order Rodentia; family Muridae; genus Arvicanthis; species Arvicanthis niloticus. The sequence goes on from NC_133435.1 coordinate 6,655,607, forward strand.
TTAAACAAGGCCTTTAGAAACTTTTAAAAACTTCACTTATGAAAGGCACATCTAATAATAAACTCCCAGTTGCTGCCCCCATCGTCAGTGGAAGACCACACATTTCCCTCAGGGGAAAATCGTCCTTGCTAGATTTGGCTGGAAATTAGAGGCAAAAAAAAAGCACAAAGGCTGTGCAGGAAAAGTTATCATTGCCCTTCACAAATTCAGAGAGCTCACAGTCTTGCACTTATGTCCTCAGGGCAGCGCCTGAACACTGTCCCTTTAGATTCCAGATGTCACTAAAAAACTGAAAGACTATACTCTGAGGCATTGAACCCCAGGGCTAATTGTGTTCAATGCTCACATTTTACGTGACAGAGGAGTGTGCACGGGTTATATGAGTGCTTTAAAAACCCTGCACACATTTTTAACTACTAACTGACGTCAAGAAGTTGAAGATGGAGAAAGACAAAATTTTAGGGAACAGCAGTCATTAATTTTCTAGTGCTATGCTAGTTAAACTTTCAGAACTATCTTAGCTGCAATCACTTAGAAATGAAATGAGTCCCAGACGAAGGATACAGTGTGGCTAAGGTGGAGAACCCAAAGATCAACACTGTGAGCATTTAAATATAGAACAAACATCCTATACATTGATATTAAGAAAATGGCTTTAAAATTTTTAAAGACTCAGAGGCTCCCCCATGCACATTACTTGGGTCTCCTTTCTTAGGCAGATTTTCCCTTCTTTAGTCCTAATTAAGCACTACTCCTAACTATGCTGTATTTTTGGTAAGTAAGCTTCCTTCTATAGAAACACTTCTTAGTTTATTGTTCACATACATGGTCTATTGCATTCACATCTAACTTGAAAGCCTTGGGCTGAAACATAAACCACTGAGGGGATCAGCGAGCAGCATTCAGGTGAGTTTCCCTGGCTCTAAATCTTGTCATTTCAACTCTATAAAAATGAACTGAACTGCGTATTTTTTCCTATTGGCTCATCTTTAAAATGTAATCAATAACAATCCATGTTCACTGTCTAATGGCAGCCTTCGGTATCTGTATTCCCAATTTTCCTATTTCTTGTGTACCACAATCCTTCTTTATAAGATTGTCATGAAGATTAAATGTGGATATAAATATGATAAACAATCTTTGCCTTGCTAATCATTTATAATCTTTAGCCAGAGTTTGTGAAGTCTTGAAGTTAAGCTAGACAGACAGATAGATATGGAGACATAGATAATCCTTTCAGGAATTCACTTTCTGTCTATACCACCTGGATCAATACACTGACAGCCTTGAGCTGTTTCCTCCTGTGGGCTTTGCTTTCACTATATAGAAGTCTCTTGCCCAAGGCTATGCCTGTAGGAGAAGTCTTCACATGGTAATATAGCAAGGACAAGCCTGTCCATCCTAGTCCAAGGCAAGAAGCTTAGATAGGCAGATACATGACAGAATCCCCACAAATAGGCTGAGGGCTTATCAGTTCCGTTGGAGAATTTGACAACCTTCTGCTTAGTTTTCAGCTTTCTCATGAATGATGGGCACTGATGTTGACTGAGAATCCTGTGTCCACATTGTGCATATGTAATCTGTAATGCAAGCATCCCACAAGGTATAGCAGCCATGGATTCAAAGTCAAAGCCACAATATATGTTTGAAAACTGCCCCTCTAGTCAGTATCAGCATAGCTGGCTCCCACCATGTGAGTGTATCTAAGATTCTGACTACCAGAAACTAACTAATGATTTGCAACTTACAGGTGACAACCAAGGATGAGGGCAATGAACCAACTATGGACTAGATGATGAAGTTTTAAATGTTTACTTACAATATAGTCTTCACACTTTCAAATGGATACTAGATTATGGTGGTAAGTTAATATTTATGAAAATTCTAATTTGGTATTTGATGCCTTATCATAATCAATTAGCTATTTTGGGAGAGCTACCAATGATGTTCTTCAAATTATAACTTGTTTATTGCTGAACGAGAGAAAAATATCTATTTTAAAGTCAGTTGCCAAAATCTTATTATTAGGCTCATGAAAATATTGTTTAATTTGAAGTTTTATATAAAATAATCATAAGAGGTTGCAAAAAAAAAAAAAGGCAATCCTCAAAGAAACTGTTTCAGATTTTTACAGCAACTGGAAAAGGACCAATTGGAAGATAGGGAAAGGACTTCTGGGATTCCACGGTAGAACAGCATTCCTCGTACAGTTTTTGTTTTACATCCAAGTTACATCATTTTCTCAAATACAATTAGGTCTATTTGTAGCCCCTTATTTCCATAGGTATGAGAGGAGGGATTCTTGCTTCTTTTCTGGCCAATGGAGAAACAGTTACTACACTGTAATTCCTCAATGGTCTTCAGCTTAAATAATCTGGATGCCATGTGACATGTTTTAGGTTTAACATGTTCTAATTCCCCAAATTTCTTTAGCTCAGCAACATGTGTAGCTGGGGTGAGCAGGTTTTTATTTATTTTGACAATTGTATCCCTAAATATTTCATGTTTGGGGGTGGTAGCATAGTATAATAAAACTATCTTTTATTGCATTTTTCTGTTTATTGCTGATTTTAGAGAGCAAGAATATTTATGTGTTCTGCATTACTAAATAAATTAATTCTAAGAGCTTTCCTTACTATTTTAAATTATTTATATTTTTCTATGTAGTTGATTATATTTATGTGAATAAAACAACTTTTGCTTTAAGATTTTATGACTTAAATGCCTTGTATTTCTTTTTTCTTCCTTCCAAAACTTTTCTTTCTTGTTTTGTTTGTTCTGTCGGGCTTTCTTTCTTTCTTGCTTTCTTTCTTTCTGTCTTTCGTTCTTCCTTTCTATACCTACTGAATTGGCTAGCTTTATATAGACTATTGTATGAAATATCATGTGTGTGTGTGTGTGGGGGGGGTGTTGTGAAGAGTTAAACATTAACCTAAACCTTGTTCTTGTGAATACCAAAAAGGTTTTCTGACTTTTAAGAATGGCTTAAGCCCATTAAGAATAGCAGAGGTGTGTCCAGAAGTTGACTGAGCAGGAAAATATGCTGGCCACTAAGTCTTATAATCTAAATTCAAATGCTGACGATGTCATGGTAGAAAGAATAAACCTATTCTCAACACTGATTTTTGACCACCACATGTGTGCACACACACATGCACACACAGAGACAAATGTGCATGTATAAACATGTGTATGTACAACACAAAATAAATAAATCTGTAATGTATTTTCTGAAGAACAGTAATAGTACATATATGTTTCATGGCAACTCTTCCTCCTTATGACTTACTCTTAATTTTATGTATTATGAATATTTACATATTTACTCCTGGATCTTCTTTAACATATGTTTGTTAAGCATATTCATTTAATGGTATTGTAATGAATTTTCTATCACTTTTATTTATATTTAGCTTTAATTTTGTATTACTTTGGCAATATTTGAGTAAGAATTTTGCATCATATAAGTGTGATAGTTTAAAATATTAGTGGTTTATAGAGTTGCCTTGGTTTGGATGATAATGTATAAGATTAATATTACTTTTTCTTAAGTTTTAAGAAAATTAGTAACAATTTAAATGTCTGCTTGAACATTTTATGCTAGGAAGTGTTGTAATTATAGATAGATCTAAGTATTTTTTTATTTATTCTGTTGCTGTTTGATGATGCCTGTGTGTTTAGAAGTGCATTAACACATTCACATATGCTCTCATGGAGGTCAGAGGTCAACATGAGATGTCTTTCATAGTCACTCTCTGCCTTATCTTTGGGCCAGGGTCTCTCAGCAAACATGGACCTTGCCATCTGGTCAAGACTAGCTGACCAACAAATCATAATACTCCATTAGTCTCTGCATCTTAACACTGGAGATTAATTATAGTTAAATACTGAGGATATTGGCATAGGTGCTGGAGATGGAGCCAAGGTCTTCATGCAGAGAAGATGCTTTTCTGACTGAGTCATCTTTCCAGGTCCTAAGTGTAAGTTTTAAATAGAATACTTACCAGGTTATCCAGAGCTTATGACAATTTTAAGTTGAATTTTTAAAATTAAAACATATCTTAATAAGGGTCTTGTTGCAAAGAAAAAACCAACGTGGGACAGAATTAAGATGACTTCTTTCTAAATGACCAAGTTATCATACATTGGCCTTCAAAACTGACCCTCTGTCAAGTTGAAATACTGTCAAATCAGTATTCAACTTCATTTCCTTTCTCATCTGTCCCCTAGATGGTATTTTAATATTAACATCACAGTAGGAAACAGTACAGGTTTAAGAAGTTGTATAATCTTTAATATTTAATGCTTTATATTTTCAATCATTTTAAAATTCACAAAACCTGTCAAAGACCCCAATTTCTCTGAAATTGCAAAATGTCTATAGAACATCCAATTCTGAAAACTGTTGGTTTCCGTAATAATTTAAATACTCTCTAATTCCAAAAGGGAAGGTCCATGGCAAATTCAAAGTAAAGTCAAACTCCAACAATATTGAAAGCTCATGTCTAACATCTGAGACACACTCCTTATCCTCTAGGCTTTAAAGAGCCTAGGTCCTGCCAATCATAACACATGCAGCTTGTCTCAGTTTCAAGCTCAGTCCAATCCACTATTCTTTTATCCTTTGTGGTCATCCCAGGGTTTTTTGATTGTCAAAATTCTGGGAACATTGTACTTTCACTTGGGATTCTGTCCCTGCCACAACGTGGCAAGCCTCAATTTCTTATCATGACCCCTTGAGTCCTAGATTTCTCTTGCAGCTGAGGTTGTACACTCACTAATGGCCTTTCCTGGCATCTCAGAACAGAAGCAGAGACCATGGAGAACACTGCCTACTAAATTGTTCAGCTTGTTGTCTTTTCATTGCAGGTACACCCACTCAGCAGTGGTACCACCCACTATGGGCTAGCTCCCTCCCCCCCTCCACACATTTCAAACATTAATCAAGATTATGCTGCAGAGACCTGCCCACATGTCAATATTATGTAGGTATTTTCTCAATTTACTGACAAAAATAACTAGCCACCATAGGATATTTGTCTGAGTTATCAATTTAGTAAGCATAATTTATTCTCAATAACTCCCTGATACTCAAGGAAATCTTGAACATTTTACCCACAGGCAAAATACTAAGTGGTTTTTTTTTTTCTACACAAAGATTTTACTATTAAAATAATGGGTTTGGAGTAAGATCAATATGATGTTAAACCTTGTCACTTTATAGAAAATTGGGAGCACAATTTATTTATCCCACTAATTTTGACATAGAATTTTTCCCAACAGCCATAATCCACTTATCCTCCACAAATGATCGTTATTACGGTCATTTCAACAACTACTCTCTTACAACATTAGAGAATTTGCAAAGTGAAATCACTATTTGCATTTTCATATATTAGGATGTAATTACCTCCACTTAAGCAAGAACACATAAAAAGAGCACTCACGTGTAAATTATAACTTTGAATAGTTGTAGAGTAGTGATTATTTCCATCCCATCACCTTACATATACTACTGTAATTAACATACTGATGAAGGTGTTTAATTGTTGTAATGAATCTTTCCAGAACTGTTATCCTTTTATATAAATTCATTGTAGTCATCCTTTCAGAACACCAACATGCTGAAAGGATTGTCCAATTCACTAGGTGAAAGTAAGAAATCGCATTTCTGGGCTCTGATTTATTTTAACTATTAAAAGCTTCCTTATAAACCTGAATTTGCTTTTCTCAATGGTCAGTTTTAATATATATTTAATATATATGATTGCAGTGGGATATCTTCCCACTACATTCGTATAGAGCTCAGCAACAGGGCTGTATGAGAGGTAAGCGGAGTGAGGAGTAGGAAGGAGAAGGAAGAGGAGGAGCTAAAAGAAGAGAGATGTAGGAGCCATGGAAGACCACGCATATATCGAGAGCAGTCCAGGGTAACAACTTATATCATAAGGTTAGATATTGGGACACATCTCTAATAGTCTGAGCATCTCGTTAATGTTGATGAGCATTATCAAACATATAAAGCCTTTGGATAATCTTTAAGCACTAGAGAACATCCCACCACTTCTGGCCTCAGGCTTTGCCTAGTCGTGAAGATGGCGGCTCCATAATACAAAACAGATTGGGTGCTGCTGATTAAAATATTACATTAACATATGATTATTCCTAAATTTAAATCAGCTGTGCAAAGGAATCATTGGTCCTGGGATTTCCCTTTTTGAGAGAGAAATTCATCGTGAAGTATCTGAAGCGTTCCCATGACTTAAAACTATAGAGGCATATGGACAGTTCTCTCTTTCTTTAAATTAAATTTTATTCTCAAGTTGAGTAAACAAGGTGAAAAATTGGCAGTTAAATGTTTTGTTTTTTGGGGTTTTTTGTTTGTTTGTTTGTTTGTTTGTTTTTTGTATTTTACTTCTGTGTGCACTGTTCTAAACAAATGTCCTTAATTGACTTGCAATGGTAGCAAATCGATTCTAGAATATCAGGGATGTCGGAGAACAGATGGCTGTGTGGAACACATTCCTCCCAGGAGCCACTCAGAGTTCCAGCTGTCCAGCGATAAGCATAATCTGTGCTGTGTTGCTTTCTCTTAGTTGGAAGCTTCAGTGATGAATGTGTGTGGATCACTTTTTTTCCTACGGAAACTTCACCCCTTAATATACATTTCATGTTGAATTCAGAGTACTATATTAATTAATGGAATGCTAATGGGTTTTGTTTAGAAGGTGAAGACAGAAAAACAAACCCAATGTCTCAACTGATAATCACACTGATTCTCTGCTCAGCTTCAATATCCTCTAGTTTATTGCACAGAGGAGATAAGAAGATAGGAAATAAGAAACATCTTCATAAACTCCAACCAAGTGAACTCAGAAGAGTGTGTGAAACTTCAAATGGTCCTTGCTTGAAGAAGAAGAAGAAAATATTACAAAACATAAAAGCATTGTCTGATAATTCTTGTGAGAAGCCTTTGCGATTTTGTGAATGTGGATATCATATCAACATAAACAAATGTTGCAATCTATAAACATAGATTATGTATTTAAAAACAGCAAAGCACAAATATGTTGTGAGTTAAGGATATAATTAACAATAGATGTATTAAAATTAAGTAAGTTATATATTATAAAATTGTAGTTTTCTGTATGCCATATGTTTGCATAGTCATCTTAGAACAAATATGTACATACAAAACTATGTTTAAAGTATCCAACGGATATTTGTATCAGATGATAGCTTCATGGAGCACTGTCTTGGGTCTCACACTTGCTTAAGATTCTGTTCTCTGGTATTTCATATATGCATCCTTTAAATATTTTTGTTTTCTAAGATTATTATTTAAATACATGACCCACATTGATGGTGGCCTCATTGTTTAATCTCATTCACTTCCATCTACAGTAACATCAAAGGCAGCTTCATCTCTTTTTCTAATCTTGTTTGTTTAGTTCAAGAAAGCTAACAGTGAACAGAGGATCTGGAAAGGCTGCTCAGTGGATAAGAGTACTTGTTGCTCTTGTAGAGACTTCAGTTCTCATCATCCAAGTGATAACCCACAACAGTCTATTGTTTGAGGTTCAGGAGACCTCATACTGTCTTATGACTTCTGGTGACACTAGGTATGCACATGGTACACACACATACATGCAGACAAATCTCTCATACCCATAAAATAAATAAAACTAACAATTTTAAAGGGAAAATAAGTGTGTATCTTAGTGAATAGTCTGTGTTCTCTGCAACACTCTTCCTTACAACACATTTAGTTGATTTCATATTTTCTTTTTGTAGCTATATTTCTGAATTACAAACCACTCAACTTACCATAAGAGGCCTTCAGATGTTCAAATGCACAAAGTGAGAAATGCTGTTATTCTTAATTACTGGTTAAGAGACTTCAGAGGTAAAATCAGAATAGCTAGAGCCTTTCAAGGCCATCTAACTATGAGCTTTACCTCAAGGTCAATCACGCATACTTAACAAATCTGCTAGAACAGCAAACTGACAATTATTAACCCATGACACTATATTATGTTCTTAAAAGTATGAATATTTTTTCTTAAAAAAAGGAGCATTTTATGAAATCTTAGCACAGGGCTATTTATGGAAATTTTATGAAAATGGCACATCAAATAGGCTCTACATAGAAAATCATTTAACATGTGATTTTGTTGAGGCCAACAAAACATTGACTCTTTATTCTTCCTATCTAGAAAGCACATAAGAAATATAAGTCAAATTCAAATAATAAACCGAAAGTGGGTATCACAAGCTCTCAATAGATTTAACTCCATCTCTGAGGGTTTTGCCAAAGAAAACCATACTTTTTAAGGAATAAAAGGAAGAGTCAAGTTGTGGTTGTGAGGGCAGAGACTAGGTTACTCACAGTATAAGCCAGTTTTGTGATGAGAGGCATGAGACATGAGACTGACTGCATGTGTCCTGTCTAGACTGACAGGACACTTGTATAAGGTTAATATGGAAATGACAAAATATCTTTCATCATAGATTGGTCAAAAACACAAAAAGAACCTGGATACATACATACATACATACACAAATACACACATACACATACATACACATAGAAAGACATGCATGTACACATAGAAATACATACAAAGCATACAAATATACAAAACCACATGTACTCATATACATGAAAATAAACTAACACATACACATACATATATGCTTGAGCACATACAATTAAGCATATAAACTTGCATACCCAACAACACAAATACATGAGAACACACATAGACACATACACACACACACATGCACACACACACGTCCCTGGTACACAGCCACGTACACACGGTCATTTGTGATATCTCTCCAAAAAGGCAAATTATTCAAGCCAGTGTCCGTGGAGCATGTCTCGCTCTGCACACCATCCTAAGCACACTGACCTCAATTTCCAGTGACATTAGTTCTATTTGTAGCACTTACAGTGCTGTTACTGTAACTATTGTTACAATAATGTCACCAGTGTAGCATAACAATAGTGTTACAACTGTTTCCCATCAGTTTGTTATAGAGATTTTTGATAGGAAAATTGAAATCAGTATTTTTTTATTAATATATTTACTTTAAACTCCAAATTTTATTTCCTTCCTGGTCCACCCTCTGACTGTTCACATCCCAAAGCTCCTTCCTGCACCCCTGTCTCCACAAGTATCTCCCCACCCCCCACCCTTTACTCCACCAGACCTCTAAACTCCCTGGGGCCTCCAATGAAGAGAAGCCTGAGGAAAAGAAGTTTCAGTGACAGGCCCAACGTGAGATGCAGCTCAAGGGGAGGTATCAAGGCCTGACACTATTATTGAGGCTATGGAGTGCTCACAAAAAGGGGCCTATCATGACCACCCTCCAGAAGACCCAACAAGCAGCTCAAAGAGTCAGATGCAGATATTTGCATCCAATCAATGAAGAAAAGCTGCTGGCCCCTGTGGTTGAATTAGGAAATCAATATTTTTTGTTTTGAGATATCTGGTTAGTTTGCCACGCTGTGACTTTTATGTCAAAAGACACTTATTCAGCTTACATTGTAACTCCTCTCTCTCACAAGAATCTGCTAATTAAGTCCAACATGTCCATGTATAGAGTTGATGTCATCTTTTGACTTCTGCTTGTATATTCTCATGAACAATATGAAGAATATTAAAATAAGCTTACTTTCCAATCTACGCTTCATTCTTTTCTCTACTGGTAGTCCCATACTGGGAGCCTGGTGTGTTGCTTGGGTAACAGCGATCTTGAATTGCTTAGGAGGCATGGAAATAGCTCTGCTATAACCTCTGCATTCTTGTTATAGTGGCCTGGTTTGGCTTCCTATAATTAGGACAAAATTTCTGGAATAATCTCTAAGCAATAGCAAAAGATTCAGTAGTTGTGATGAACTCACTAAGGCTTACGTATGTTCTGGGACGAAAATCTTAGAAGTGATATCTAGAAAGAATTCTTTTTTTTTTTTTTTTTTTTTTTTTTTTTTTGTGGAAGAACATTAGTTCTCTTCAGGAATGTAACTGAAGAATCCTTGAGGACAACTGGTAAGAGTCCTGTCCTGTTTCCACTTGCTGTGTGTCTCTCCATGGTCAAATACTGACTTTTATACTCAGGATACAGTTTTAGTAATCCATCAGCCCTGCCTGACACTTCCACATTTTTTAAGTACTAAAATTATTTCAGTTTCTAAAAATAATGGAACATGAACTGTAATATATTAAAGCATATCTAAATTATTTTGATTTTTTTATCAGTTTTAAAACAGTTCATCTAAATTTTGAAAATCTGACCTTTGCAAGCATCTCTGAGCTTTAGGACTCTCTAGCCTTCACCGAGTGAGATGTAATAAGGGGCTGTTTCTTGGTTCGTAGAACAATGTTCACAGTGCTGGAAATGACAGTGGACAGAGTTTGGAAAAAGGACAAGAGGTGGGGAATTAGAGTAAGCAGGAAGAATTTCAAAGGTCTGTGTTCTGAAAGGTGGCAAGAGGAATGGAGGAGATGAGTCTCAATATTTTAAATGTTTTAAACATTTTATATACATTACATGTTTAGTTTCTGAATAAGTTGTAGTTTAAATTTTTAGGAGAAATCCAACTTCTTAATTTTTTCTAAATGCTTATCTTTATAAACTTGGAGTCTGCATGGACTGTTCAAAGCTCTTAATGCCAAAAAAAAAAAAAAAAAAAAAAAATGGCAGTTAGTGCATATTTATAGTCCTGAGTCCTTTTGTTCTCAGCCATGAAACACATATTCCATTTTGTTAGTAACTGAAGTTTTCTGGGTGACTATCAAGTTCTCAATGCTTGTAATTAAATTCCACACTACTTTTTAAATATTTCATGTTGAACACTTGGTGCCTTTGGTATTATGGAGCCTGTGTGTGTAAAATGAGTGACACCCTGCACACATAAAAGTGGTAAATGAGGGCCCCCATTCAAAGAAAATTAGCAAATGAAAGGCAAATGATCGCAGACTCCTGTCATTATGACCCTACATCATTCACGAGAAGTCTGAGCGGTGACACACATGAACGATTATACAAAGGACTGTACAAAGAGGATGGAGGGGCATGTGCAGAACCAGTTTGCCTGCATAGGAGAGCAGAACTCACTCACTGTCCTGTTCCTATGAATTTGCCATGTTGAGATGCCTGAGCTGAGGAACAGGGGACCCAGTTTTGTGTCAGGAGCTGCAGTGGAAACCATGAAATAAAATGTCTGAGTCTGCTAACTACAAGAAAGTCTGGCCATAAAAAATTAATAAAGGGTTTTGTTTTGGGAATAGAAGAATTTCATCAGCTGATGAACTGAGCATTCAGGATTTTTTTTTTCAGGGCACAATCAAATAAAACTATTTTATTGAAACTAAAATTGATTCTTGAGATTTTGGAGCCCCTGATTGGGCAAATTGGGTTTGTTTGGATGAGTACAGAGAAGTTGAATTAGCAGGACTATGTGGTTTGAGATTTCTAACTTAACCTTTTTAATACTAATGGCACATATGAGTAGTTAACTCATTTAAAGACGGCAGACTACTTTCCAATGCTCAGGGAGATAAAAATATGTAATTTGTATTATTGAAAATGTTCAAAGAAAGCTTGCAAAGCATGAACAGAATTTAAAGTATGGCAACAGCTTCCAGAGGTAAAGCATTTCTATTTTAAGAAGCAGGATTTGAATCTATAACTTAGTCTTCATCAAAATCCCACACAGCATGAAGACTCAAGACAATGAGAAAAGGCAGGACCTTATACAAAGAAGACGTGCATGATCTCTTGAAAAGATATTAAAGGTGCTTATGGCAGCTACGCCTCAGCTTCATAGATTAGAAAAAAATTCATGAAGTTTAGACTGAATAAGCTGGAAGAATGCTGGTAGCCAATTCAGTTGATTCTTCACAAGAGAGGAAAAGGCTTCCAATGCTGAAGCTGGGCTGTATTTGGGTAAAACAAACAATCTAAATTATAATTTCTATTACACTTATGTTCAAATGAACATCAGAGGAAGGCACAAGTGTTTGAGGAAGCTGTACAGGAGGTTATGTTTCTAGACTTGTATCTGTAGATGTTTAAGGTCTACAGATCTGGGAATGTAATAGATGTTTTGTGTCAATAAGAATTGGATTGGGTCCATTTAACCAAGCGAAAATTTAAACCAAGGAAAGAGATAGTGAGTGCTCCACATAGAGAAGAGGGCAGATGCAATTGGGATAAGCAAAGGGGTTGTGAGAAGCCTTGTTGCTGCCCTGCTAATGTCTGTGTGTCAGTCTGTATGTGTGTGGCAGGTGCATGACAGTGATTGCAGAGGCACACTTATCAAATAGAGGCCACTGTTGTGGAGTCAGTCCTTGAGATTCTGTGATGAGGAATTTTTTTTAACCTGTTTCTGTACACAATGTAGACACAAAGACTGGCCAGGGTTTTGGCTTAGCTCTAAACAGAGATTTCATTTTGCACTGCATGTCACCTTCATAAGCTGCAGTACATTCATCAAATATATAAGATATTTTCTTTACAAAATAATGGTAGTTTAATTATCTTTCTGTTATATACATTATTAATATGTATGTGCATGTGTGTGTGTGGGGGGGGGCAGTGGGCTGTGAGAAGCAGCTGGGTGCTTGGTTGAGCATAAGTCTGGAATCCTGGACCCTTATTGGACAGCAGAAGTTCAGCTCTGCTCCCAGGCCTTTGTTCTTTTCATTTAGCTTCAGCCCTCCACAACCCCTCCCACAGAGAGGTCTATGGCAATCAGTCAGGAAGAACAGGCCTCAGGCCCTAGAGAGATTTACATACTAATGAGGTACCTGAAGGCCAGACATGGAGCCAATTAAGCATTCTTCCCTAGCCCCTCCCCCTTCTCCCTCCCTATTTAACTCAGATCTGCTCTGAGTTTCTGGGGGATACACATCCAGATCCATCCACCATCTGCCATGACATTAAAGCCTGTAAAAACCCATGGACGTTCTCTTGTCATTGGGACCCTGCCATGAGGAACCGTGGAATAAGCCTTTAATGAGCCACAGCCACTGGCACCTAACTTCTCCCTGGAGGAACCCTCAGCATTCCCAGCCAACTGCCTACATGTGTGATGCTCTATTTGTGTGTGTGTTTGTATGTATGCATGTGTGCACTCACTCAGACACATGTGGAAGGTTAAGGCTGGATTTGGGATGTCCTTTTTCACTCTCCACTCTATTTTTGAGTTGAGGGCTCTCAACTAAACATTGAGGTTACAAATACTTGAAGCCATGCCCAGGTTTTCATGGCTGCTGGGGACCTGATGAATTCCCCATATTTATTCATCAAGTACATTTTCCATTGAGATAACTCCTCAGCTACTTATCTTTCGTTTTCTAATACTTTCCATTGGAATTTATATTCTTCCTTCACTCTTTGTTCAAGGCATTGTGTTGTCAATAACACAACTGACATTAGCATCCAGAGAAAGCTTTGTTCACTGCTGAACATGCAAGTGGGAGGATTGGTGGTTCTTCCTTGTTTTGAGAGTAATAATTGCATACTCAGTTATGTAAATGTATATAAATTTATATTCTGTGATTTCATAGATAATAAAAATAATCAACCAAACTTACTTTTCTTAATTGTGATTTAGGCTGATGTGAAAGCAAATTCTTATCTGCTTCATTGGATAAAGTTTAAATTATTAGTAGTCAGGAATTCAGTTACCACTAAAGGCAACACTATTAGAAAATAAAAATTGATGCACTCATGAACAGCTGTAGTTGATAGGCCTAAAATGTGCAGTAGTTTTGGGGTGATATGTGCCCATTTTCACCTGCTATTAAGCTGACTTTACTATTACAAACTTTAGCATTCTGAGACAAAACAAAGAAATCTTGAAATTAACAAATCATTATACTGTAACCATCCTAAGTAAAATGACATTTTAAAGTAATTATTTTGGATTTGATCTTGATAAGAACTTATTGCTATGACTACTGCTAAATACAGCTTTGCCAAACCTTTGTGTCTTCTGGATGGCCATTAAAACAACTGTGTCCTGATTTTAGGTGGAATTGAGACTTTGAGCTGTGTGCAGCACACTTCTTTGTCCATTGTATTTTTTTCTCTAATAAGTTCATATTTCTGAATATTAGGGAAACATCAGAGTGGATCACTAAGTGTAGCACCGTAAAGCACCTATGCTTTGGAACTGATGGTGGTGGGGTGACTGTGAAGGGAAAGAATTACTAACAAGTATAGAAAGAACGCAGAGCCTTCAATAGGATAATATAGGGGCAACTTATAGGGAATGTATATGCATTCTTTTTTCCAAAAGATTGTCCAGTGACCCTTTCAATATATTCATGTATTAATCAGACTCCTCCCAATAAGCTAGAAAAAAACCTGAGGAATCAAGATAAAGAGATCAGCTTTCCTCAAATTCAAATATCTACATAAGCAGCCCAGGCATCCAAATGGCATTGGTTAGTGGTCTGCTGGCTTCTACTGAACCACTATACATAATTTTCACCAGAATGTTTCTGTTCCATTTAGCAGGACAGAGCTGTTATCAAAACTTAATTCTCAATTCTCCAAATGCAAATAAAATAATTGAAACTCAAATCATCTAATGCTATTCTAAATATATTCCTACATGTTCTTTCGAGATTATTCAGTATGTTTAAGCCTAGAATATACTTGTAATAAACACAGATGTTTCAATAGCATCTTTGTTTTCATATTAAGAAGAGACAAAACCCCACCTTAATTTCATTCATTCTCTTTTCAGCATCTCTTGGCCATAGATTAAAAGTTGTACAATGGGTCAATTTCCCAAAGAGAATTCTTAAGTTAAGGTATGTTTCAACAGTGAAGATATTCCGCTGAATATCTAAATATTTACTGAACAGAAAGATATTCTACTGGAGAAGTCACAATAATGTTTCTTATGAAATATTATGTATTAAGTCCCTACTCCCAGATTACTTTTTCTCAGTGACCCTCTAGTTGTCCAGTCTGTTTTCATGAACTCCTCAATAAACCACACATAGAGATCCTAACTATTGAAAAGGAGCAAGCTGAGCTAGGTAGCCCATACAGGTTGGTCATTGGAAGCTAATGGTCATGATTGCTTGGGAACTTAGTAAGAGCATGGTAAGCCACGTCAGATTGCAATTCTTACGGCTCAGCCTGCCAGTTCCTAAGTACATCATTAGCATTTGGGAGGAATTTTTAAAAAGATAATGATGAGAGAAAATAACCTTTCAAATGATGGCTGCTATTATTTTAAAGAATGATTCATTGGCAATGAGGCTTTCAAAAGATGCTGCAGTGTATATCGTAGGGAGCACAAACTTCCATATTAGAGAGTTGTAAGAAAATATTTCCCAGGAATGTGGGCTCCACCTGACAGGGAACCCAAGTCATTACCGCCATAGTGATCAATAACCACTGCTAATGTGTGCAGCTGGCGACACAGGCCTGATCAATAAAACCTGCCACATGCTTTTGTTTTAGGAAATGAAGCCTTTTAGTTCTTAATTAAGGGAGAGCCCTCACATCCGTGATGATGTCTGCAATGAATATTACCACAGAGCACATGGCGAGGGATCTGAGTTTGCCATTAAAGAGCTGTGCAAGGAAGGGGGAAGGCAAGACCACAAAATAGGAGGCCTTGTTCCTGCTTCCTTATACTATTACATTGTAAACCCATACAAAGCATACTCTCTTTAAGTGAGAAAATGATCACAAGTCAGCATTAAAAGTTCAGGAAAAGGAAGCCAGCAGGATTTGATCAACAGATTTCTTGTTGCTTTTTGAAAAATATTTTATAGAAAATAGATTTTTTTTTACATAGAATATATCCTACCTTCTCTCTATTTTTCCCAGTCCCTCCTTTCCTCCCCTCCCATCCAGATCCATTCTCTTTCTGTGTCTCACCATAAAAAAAAAAAAAAAACATTTCTAAGTGGTAATAGTAAAAGATAGTAAGATTAAAAAACAAATTAACTCATCAGAATAGGACTAAACAAAGAAACAAGGAACAGAGCCAAGAGAAGGCACGAGAAAGATAAAAACACAGACACACTTATTCTCTCACTCAGGAATCCATAGAAAACATAAACTAGAAGAAATAGTATATATACAAGGACCTGTCCAGGTCAATGTGTATGTGTGTAGGTATGCTGGGCATGGAGCCTACACTTAAGAGGGGTTTCTTTACTCACTGAGTCTCTGTTTGAGAAATATATTCATTTGCATGTGAGTATCCATTGGAGACAGCTTCTGGGCTAGAGATGGAGACTGTGCCCACTTCTCCTTTTAGCTCTAGAATTTCTTATGGTGCTAAACCTGGGAGGCCCTGTACATACTGCCCCAGTCTCTATTAGATCATATTTGTGTTGATCCTTTTTACTTAGAGGACCTTAAAATTTGTTTTCCTAAACTTTCTCAGTCATTTTTGATGGAGACTTACCATTTAGGCTTCAGTGTTCCAAGATCTCTTACTCTCTGCATAATATCTGACTCTGGGTCTTTGTAACTTTTTCTCATCATCTCCAAGAAGAAGTTTCTCTAATAATATCTGAGCAAGGCACTTGTCTGAGAATGGGAGAAAGTTATTATGAGCATTATAGTCATTTTGTTGCTAAGGAAAAAAAAAAGCCTGACCAAACAAAAATCAGTAGTACTTGGTTTTACACTAGATTGCTGAGCTATCTAGTCTCAGGTTTTTAGTCACCCAAGAATGTTGGGTATGTGTTCCTTCTTGTTCAGTAGGCCTTAAATAAAATCAGATACTGGCTGATTATTCCCAGAAAATTTGTGATGCCATTTAACTAGCATAATTTAGAGTCAATTTAGCTAGTATAATTTAGAGTCATCAGAATATTAAAGACCAAAAAGTTTATAAGTAACGGGTTGGTGGTTGGTGTTTACGTATCAGATCTCTCTCTCTCTCTCTCTCTCTCTCTCTCTCTCTCTCTCTCTCTCTCTCTCTCTCTCTCTCTCTCTCTCTCTCTGTCTCTCTCTCTCTCTCTGTGTGTGTGTGTGTGTGTGTGTGTGTGTGTGTGAGTATATTTGGATGCTTCTACTGGATTAAGGTTTCTTACCACCCTATAAATCCCCCTTAATTTTATTGTTTCTCCCTATATTCCTCCAATTTCCACTACTTCCCACTTGTCACTCCTTCCATTCATAAATATTCAGTTTCCTTTTTCTGGGGATATTTATCTGCACCCCACACTCTAGTCCCTGACTCTATATCCACTCACTGTGATTCTATGAATAGATTCCTGCTTATCATTGTTTAACAGCTTATTTCTACATATAAGCAAATAAATACTGTATCTGTTTTTCTGGAGCCGAGTTACCTCATTTAGAATGATTTGTTCTAGTTTCATTCATTTACCGAAGAATTGCATGAATTTGATTTTTTAAACATACGAATAATATATTATTGTGGATATGTGCCAAGTTTCCTTTATCCATTCTTCAGGTGAAAGACATCTACATTATTTCCAGTTTCATCCTACTGTGAACACTGCAGCAATAAGCATGGTTTAGCAAGTATCTCTGCGACAGGATAGGATAATGTTGTTTTGTATATGTGCAGGTAATGAGTACCTCAGTACTGAGAAAATTCAATTTTAGCCTCCTAATGAGTGGTTACACTGATTTTGATAGTGGGTGTGCAAGTTTGCATTTCTACCAGCAATGTATAAGTGTTTCCCCATTCAGGTTTAAGAAGAAATAGCAAAACAGGTTTGACGTTCGTATCCCCAATGACTATGGATGTTGAACATTATTTCTCAACTATTTGAGATTCCTCTTTTGAGAATTATCTGTTTAAGTCTGTACCCAATGTTTTATGTTGGTTAGTTGTTTTCTTGATATCTAAATTTTTGAGATCTTTATATATTTTAGATATTACCCTTCTATTGGTTATGTAGCTGGTAAATTTTTTCCAATTCTGTAAGTTGCTGTTTTATTCTGAATGATGATGTCTTTGATGTAAGATGCTTTTCAGTTTCATTTAGTCTCACTTGTTTATCCTGATTTCAGTGTCTGTGATAATGGTGTTTCCTTCAGAAAGTTTTCTTTTCTAGCAGCTTCAGTCTCTTTTTGTCTCTGTCTCTCTCTGTCTCTCTCTCTCTCTCTCTCTCTCTCTCTCTCTCTCTCTCTCTCTCTCTCTCTCTCTCTCTCTCTCTCTCTCTCTTTCTCTCTCTCTCTCCACCTTCCCCAGTGTGTAGTGTGTGTGTGTGTGTGTGTGTTGAGGTCTTGAATCATTTGGAATTGAATTTTATGCAGGGTGCTAAACATGGATAAATTTGGATTCTTCTACATGCAGACAATTTTGAACAGAACTATTTGTTAAGGATGCTGTCTTTTATCCAGTGTGTATATTTGGGGTTTGTTATCAAAATACAGTGTTCAATGATGTGTAGATTGATGTCTAGGTCTTGAATTCTATTCTATTGATCATTCAATTTTATTGAATTGATCAACATGTCTATTTTTATGTCAATACCATGGCGGTTTTATTTCCATAGGCTCTATATTACAATTTGAAGTTAAGGATGATGATACTTTCAGTAGTTCTTTCATTATTCAGGATTATTTTAATTATCCTGTGTTTATTGTAAGTATATCTGAAACTGAATTTTTTTTCAAGACCTATCAAGAAATGTATTGGAATTTTGATAGGGATTGCAATGAATCTGTTGGTTGACTTTGATAGGATAGTCACTTTTACTATATTAATTTTATCCATCCATGAGCTTGGGAGATTTATCTATCTTCTGATACCTTCCTCAATTTTTTTCTTTAATGATGAGGTTTTCATCTTATAATTCTGTCACTTCATGGGTTACAGTTATAGCATAATATTTTATTTTATCTGAAGCTATTGTAAAAAGATGTTTTCCTGATTTTGTTCTCAGTCTGTTTGTCAATTGTCAAGGACTATTCATTTTTATGAATTAATCATGTATCCAGCAGTTTGTTGAAAATGTTTATTAGCTGTAAAATTTTACTGGTGAAATTTTTAGGAATACTTATGTATACTATAATAAATTCTTCCTTTCCAATTTGTGCCCCCTTGACCTCCTTTACTTGTCTTATTGGTCTAGATGACATCTAATTTTATGCTATTGCTTCTCAGTTGTTTTCTTTCCATTTTAGTTGATGTTGACTATAAACTTGATATAAATGGCTTGCATTATGTTGATGCATTTCCTTTGTAACCCTATTTTTTATCTTTCAGTGTGTGTTTAGGTTTAGTTTGTAATTATTATATGGAGAGAATATTTACATTTATATTCATAAGGAAAATTAGTCTGTAATTCTTTTTCTTTTTGAGTTTTTATGGGCTTTGGTTTTAGGAACAACTGTGGCCTTTTAAAATGAATTGAATTCTTTGTTTCTATTTGTGGGATAATTTGAGGAATATTGGATTTAACCATTCTTCAAAAGTCTGGTAGAATTCTGTGATGAAACTATTGGGCCTAGGAATTTGTTGTGGTCATTGTTGTTGCTGTTGATCAGCAATTAGTACTTGCCTCTTAGAACTCCCATCACTGTACCCTGTAAGTTTGGGTATGCTGTGTATTCATATTCATTCTGAAAAAATCACTAATTTTTTTTATTGATTCACTATCTGTTTAGTAGTGAATCATTGAGTTTTTATGAGCTTGTAAGCTTTCTCTTGTTGATGATAAACATAGGTACTCTATGGTGGTAAGATATGGATGCAAAATGTTATTCCAATTTTTTCTATCTGTTGAGACTTGGTTGTGTCTGATTATGTGGTCAACACTGAAAAAACTTCTATGATGTACAGAAAAGAAAGTATATTATCTGTGTTTGGGTGAATTGTTCTGTAGGTATCTGTTAGTTCTATTTGCTTTCTGACTTCAGTTAGCCTCAGCATTTCTCTGTTCAGTGTTTGGGTGAACAGCCTATTGAAGAAAACAGGATATTGAAGCCTCTCATTAGCACTGTGTTAAGATCATGTCCCTATTTAAGCTCTAGTAGTGTTTCTTCTTCTTCTTCTTTCTTTTCTTCTTCTTCTTCTTCTTCTTCTTCTTCTTCTTCTTCTTCTTCTTCTTCTTCTTCTTCTTCTTCTTCTTCTTCTTCTCCTTCTCCTCCTTCTCCTTCTCCTTCTCCTTCTCCTTCTCCTTCTCTCTCCTTCCTTCTTCTCCTTCTCCTTCTCCTCTCTCCTCCTTCTCCTTCTCCTTCTTTCTCCTTCTCCTTCTCCTTCTCCTTCTCCTTCTCCTTCTCCTTCTCCTTCTCCTTCTCCTTCTCCTTCTCCTTCTTCTCCTTCCTTCTCCTTCTCCTTCTCCTTCTCCTTCTCCTTCTCCTTCTCCTTCTCCTTCTCCTTCTCCTTCTCCTTCTCCTTCTCCTTCTTCCTTCTCCCTTCTCCCTTCTCCTCCTTTCTCCTTTCTCCTTTCTCCTTTCTCCTTTCTCCTTTCTCCTTTCTCCTTTCTCCTCCTCCTCCTCCTCCTCCTCCTCCTCCTCCTCCTCCTTCTCCTCTTCTCCTTCTCCTTCTCCTTCTCCTCCTCCTCCTCCTCCTCCTCCTCCTCCTCCTCCTCCTTCTCCTCTTCTCCTTCTCCTTCTCCTCCTCCTCCTCCTCCTCCTCCTCCTCCTCCTCCTCCTCCTCCTCCTCCTCCTCCTCCTCCTCCTTCTTCTTCTTCTTCTTCTTTTCCTGTTTGGAAAGGCTGAGTGGTACAGGTATATAATTCTAGTTACTCTGAAAGCTGAAGTATGTAGGAACCTAAGTTCAAAGACAGTCTAAGCAACTTTGTCTTACAGTATATTGTGCAGTCATTTCCAAAAAGCTGAAACATTTCATCTAGGATGTAATCTCATTTAGACTCTGGAAGGAAAGAACTCACTAGGATAGGGAAAACCCTGAAATTTACCAGGATCACATAGTCCTTCCTTTCCCAAGCTTATATAGGCATTAATGATGGCTGGACAGAAAAGCAATTCCCAGAAAAGCCAAGCTGCCAAAAGGAAATATCTGACTTGTCTAGCCATCTGCATGGCATGCAAGGAATACAGCTTTTAAAAGATTCCACTTACCGTGGAGTAAGCTTTTTGGTAATGTGGTTTCTTTGAGTTCTTTGTGTTCCTGTACATAACTCTTCCATCACAAAGCTATAAGGAAACTTAATAAAGTATTATTCATCATAATTTACTTTGATGATATTATTAGTTTCATCTGTGTTCGGTATTCTACATTATATGATTAGGCATTTGCTTACATGTCCCAACGTAAATTTAAACAATACTTTCTTTCAAAACCAGCCAAACAAACAAACAACAAAAACATATTTTTCAAAAGTCCTGGAAAACTTGTTTAGTAGTGGAGTCTAGCACTTGTCTAGCTAAGGCCCCATATTTCATCCCCATTTCAACAGAGTTTGGGAGGGTGGGGAGAGTAAGGAAAATGGAAGCAATTTAAGAACTTAAGTGCTAGACACTTTCAAAAGAAAGAGTATTAAAGAGTGGGAGGGAATGATCAGTATGGTGATTTGAATAGGTCTTGGCCTCATAAGCTCATGTGTTTGAATGTTTGGCTCCCAGGGAATGACACTATTAGGATGTATTATCTTCCTTCTTGGAGTAGGTGTGGCCTTATTGAAGTGTTTGTCACTATGAGGATAGGCTTACAAGTATCCTACGTCTAAGGTCTGACTAGAGTGGAAACAGCGCCTCATCCTGGCTGCCTGCAGAAAATAATCCCTTTCTGTTGCTTGCTGATCAAGATTGCAGAATACACAGCCTTGGTATATCTACTCATCAAGCATACTGAGAAGACCCGCCCAAACCTCCGATGTCCTGGAATTCCATCTGGATGCAGTGAAGACACAGCATCAGAGGCTTATCAATTTACTCTTCCCCCCACTCCTCTTCTAATATCTCAATGCCCTTAATCAGCTTGAAGAAGTTAAAGAAGAGTTAGCGCCCCTATTCCCTGGGCTTGGGGACTAAGGTGGTTAATATTGCTCTGTCTTTCTAGGGAAAAGTAGTGGTTTTGTTGGAACAGGGAGGATTAGCTAGGACTCATTGCATAGCCATAACCTATTGGTAGAAATCTGTATAATTAATATCAAGATGAAGGTATAATTTCTTAAATGGTACAAAATTTACTTTGATTTCAAATTTAAGGTTTTCATTGGTATGAGCTTCTTATTGATATAAAAGTGAGATGAATATTGATACTCTCATGGGCATTGTGCCTGTATAACACATTTAGGAATACAAGGCTTAGACCCAGTCCTTCTTTAACTTTTTTAACTGATTTGGGATGGTTAGCCTATGAGTTAAGGGACTATAGCAAATTCATGGCTTTGAGTTTATTGTTAGGGTGTTTTCCATATTTTATTTAGAAATAGCTGAGAGGAGTTAACAGACAACAGTCCAGGTTACCTTACATGGATAGTTGGTTTTCAAAACGTCAGAAGTCCATAAAATTGACATTACAAATATTTCTATATTAATGTTCATTTTGATTAGAGACCTGTCTGCTCCTGACAACTTCCTGTCGTGGATTCTAAGAAGAAATTGAGCATTTTTGGAGTTACTCCAGTTGTGCGGTGACAGCCACTAGACAAGAATTGCCTCTTTCCATCTACAGACAAATTACTGTCCAGAAAAGGACACACTTGCAGAATAGTCGACTGATTATATCTGCCTAGACAGAGTAATCAGCCCTTAATAATTCTGCATCACTAAGGTCTGTCAGATGATTCTGGGCCGGAAGGCTGAAGATTTGATGCTCCAACGTTCGGTAGTATAGGGGCTTTCCAGGTGTTCAGTGGTCTCTATAAATTGGCTAGGTTTTAGAAGCTATGCTTAGTGCTTCCCATAATTTCAGTTAACTCAGTCATTCTGGATTTCTGACGGGGTAAAGACTTATAGTCTCATAGCCAAGCCTGGCTATTTACTTTGAGAGAACAGATCTGAGTGGATGGTTTTCAGCTGACATTCATTCTAAAGCCAAGAAAAAAGCCAGGTTCAAAACTAAGTGCTTTAGTTAGGACAGATGACAGAATTTCTGGTTAGTCAACAAAATGATGGACTGGGTATTAGGACTATCTTGTACCTCACTGGTACAATTAGGAATAACTATGCTCTAATTGTATTTTGAGAGAAAAGTTTTATTTTAACAGGAAGGGTGAAGCTAGGTGATGAGAGAGAGAAAGAGAGAGAAAGGGAGGGGGGCATGGAGGCAGATGTTCACGTGTCTCCACCAAAGAGATAGTTTATATATCTAGGTTGGGTATGGGTTTACACTTCTGATTGAGCATTACCAAACTTATAAAGCCTTAGATTAACATTTTAAAAAATGTATAAAAGCAAAAAGAAGGAGAGGGCATGGGATAGGGCTTTCTAGGGAGGGGGAATGGGGAAAGGGGATGGCATCTGAAATGTAAATAAAATATAAAATAAATTTTAAAAAGGAAAAAAAGATGTAGAAAGCTCTCTGCTCCTCCAGCACTATGTTTATCTGCATGCTGCCATCTTTCCTGCCATGATGGTAATGAATTGAACCTCTGAAGCCCTAAGGAAGTATCAAGGTCATGGTGTCTCTTCACAACAACAAAATCCAAACTATGACAATAGGATTTTGTAGTTAACAAGTCTTTTCTAGAGCCCTGGAAATTTGAGAATCTATTTCAATATTCATGTTAGACAGTTTAATAGAGTTAGGACATCTTATAACAATGTTGTTTATAGTATTAACAATTATGTATCTCAAGTAGCAATAGGAATAATAGAGTTAAAATATATATTTTGTTTGGAGAGAGAAAGAGAGGGAGAGAGAGAAAGAGAGGAGAAAGATGATACTGGGTTTAGTGTCTAACAGATAAACATCATCATCATTATTATTTTAAGTAAAAGACTTATTGATAAGTGTAATTCTTATTTGGTTCTAAAATTTTGTATTTACTGTGTTATCTGGGTTTTAAAAGCTTTGTAGAAGAAAACTTAAGATCATGTGCATCCTTCTTTGTATGGTGTTTGAAGGACTCATTTCATGAGGGTTCACATCTGTTCCTCTTTCCTTGGCATTTTCATAAAGTTATATATTGATTCTGGCTGCATATGAGAGATACCCCTATTCATTTATTCATAAGCTGTAAGGTTTGAACTTGAGTCTTTATAAACAATTAATAATTGCATAGATGTGATGAAGCACATTCATCTTCAAGGTATTCTTTCTAAATCTATGCATACATGTTTCTTTTAAAAATATTTTACATGTATAAATTAATTATTGCACAATTTTAAATGACCTGTTATGTGCCTGAGACATTTGCCATTCCTTTATTTGTTTGTTATTTTCCTGACTTGTTACAGATTTTGATCAAATTCTGCTTTTGGAAGTTCACCTTTTTATCTACATGAAAGGCAAAGGCAGAGATTTTGAATGCTATGTCTAGCTTTAAGAATCCTTCCTGGTCCCTGATGTTCTATCAGTGTGTGAATTATTTTGCCTATGTTGTTATTTTTAATCTCACTTACCGCATACCAGCCTCACTGCCTAAACTGCTACATTATCACCACAGATACTATAGGAAGAAAAATGTGGGACAAGAGAAAGTCTATCTGCAGATTCTGAAGATGTCAGCCTGCAGGGGTGTACCTTTCTGCAAATATACCTCTAGAATTAGATAATGCAATAACAATTCTCCTATTATAAGTCAGGAGTCATGCATTTGCTCATCTTTACATAAAATTTTTAAAGTATTTGTGATAAATTTTATAGTGTAGATTTATATGTGGATGAGGAAAACATACAAGAAAGTAGAAAAGGAAAGCCCCAAAGTTACTAAAGTATAGGTAAGAATTTTTCTAAAATATGAGAACTTGGGAGAGAATCTTCACTCTTGGGCTCCATTTTGCCCATTCTTTTAAAATTCCCCCTCTGGAAAACAAGGTTGGAGTCTGAAGTCCTCATCTGTTGTCCTGTGTTGCTAAATGTTGACCTAAAGGCCTTTTATAATCAGAAAGTAGAGGTCCATACCTGATAGAGTTTTATTTATGCATCTCTGCCAGATGAAGAAACAAAATATGAATTAACCTATTGTAAGAAATCTGAGCACAGTTCAGAATAGACCACTCCAGACCAGGCGGTTCCAAGGGGGAGGAGGTTTATTCAGGGGAAAGGGCAAAGGTGGGGAGAGGAAGGTGGAAGAGATAAGAGAGAAGAGAAGTAGAGGCCAGCCATGGAGAGAGAGGAAGGTGGGGGAGGGGACAGAGAGGCAAGAGGGTAAGAGAGAGAGTAAGAGAGTAAGAGAATAAGAGAGCAAGAGAGTGAGGAGGGGGCAAGCAGCCCCTTTTATAGTGGATTGGCCTACCTGGCGGTTGCCAGGTAACTGTAGGGAGGAGCATACCTGGCTGTTGCCAGGTAACTGGGGAGGTGGAGTTTAGACAGAATACTAACATTCCTCCCTTTTTGGTTTAATTAAAAAAGAAAAATTAGAAAGAGGTGACGGTGAAACAGGAATAGGGACGTTGTGATATCTGGCTACTTCCTGCTGGCATTGGGGGTGACGTGTCTCTAGAGGGAACATAGAAGAATGGGTATGGGGGTGTTTGTCCAGTCATAGGAGAATTGGCTGTTTCCTTCTGTCCAGGGTCTATGGAGCCATCTGAGGACAGGTCAGAAGGAGCAGGTCCAGTAGAAGCAGCTGTGTATGTGCCAGGAGATGGAGCATCTAGAGGTTGCTTCTCTGGAGTTGTTCTGGATGTGCCTGGACTTGACAAGATGTAGGGAATAAGATTAAGTACATTTGGGGGAAAGAAAATTTCTCTAAGATGTACATTTGAAACCCAGAGGGATCCCACCCATTGGAATAGGTAAGTGGGAACTTTAGGCAGATATACTTATCCAGATGGCGTCTATTTGGTCCATGAAAGGTAGATCTGAGTGGGTTTCCTGTAGCTTATAAGTTTACAAAAGAGATAACAGCATGAGTTAATAACATAAGCAGTTTTTAAGATGAACCTTTTCTGGATCATATAGTGGCATGTTTTATTAGAGGTAGGAGAGTTTATAGGAACTCAGATATTAGGACAATGGCATAGCAAGAGGAAATAAGAAGCATTTAATTGATGGTAACTGAGTTTAGTTAATGAGGTAACAGATAATATCTGTGAAAGCTTAGCTGCCAATGTAGTCAGAAGTCTGAAAGAGCAAACAATAATCTACCAGTTATATATTATTTTAAAAATGACAGAGTCCACCAGCCAACAGTTCCCGTGGTCTCCATAGTCTCTTGGGTGAAGTCAGTTTGGCTTCCAAGCGCAGAAGACGCAGGGCTTTTTCTCTGTGGAATGGATATGTGTGACATGAGAAATGACTTACCTTGGTTTAGCCAAGTCATTTGACGCACAGCATCCAGTTTAGCCCACTGCGTTTGTTAGTGACCGTATCATCGCATGCAATCCAGGCTGTATCTTCTAGGTGTCCAAGTCTTCTGAAACCATCTTGGGTCAACTGTGACAGGCCTTGGGAGTTCTGTCGGCCATAAACTTAAATATAGTATTAGCAGACTTTTGACAAGATTGAGAGCTATAAGGTTTGGTTGTAACTGAATAGAATTTAATAGCAGTAGTAAAAATCTATTAAGACAGGATAGGAAAAAGTTTTAAGTAGCTTTTTGCAGGTTCTGTAGGTAGAGAAAAGCACATTTTAGTATTAGCAAGAAAACATTTGGTTAGGAACAGAATAAGAAAGCTGGCAATAGTGCCATACGATCAAATGGCTGGCAGGTTGGGGCTATGGGCCCGCAGCTGAGGGCATAGTTGTTGTAGGTCGGGTCCACTGTGGCGGTAGGGCGGGACTTCCTATTAGCAGCCGGAAGTCACTGCCCAGTGCCTTTGGTGGCTAGGGTCTGCACTCACTTTACAGGTCCCGGGCAGAGAGGGTCCCTGGCAGAATGTAAGGGGTAGACCCAGAGCAGAACTAAGGAACAGAGGGGAAGGGAGCAAGCAGGTCCTGGACCAGCTGCTTTTCAGGCAAACCGGCTGAGCCAAATAGTCACAGCCAGCCGCAAATGAAGAAGGCAAAATGGGGAAGAGGCCTGCATCAGCAGGCGGCGGACTGACCCTTGGGGGAGACACACTAGGAATTAGAGCTTGGAGCCAGTGCTCCTGAGAGAGAGAACAGTCTGTCCAGGCCCGGCCTGGGGTACTCAGCTGCGAGAAAGAAATTGTCTCAAGAGGAGAGGGGATGTGTCTCACCCAAGAGGAGTTCTAGAAGGAGGGTCAGGGAAGAAAAGGGTTATCTCTGAGCTCAGGAAATCTTTCCTGGGACCATGAGGATGGTTACTCTGATCAGTGGCGGATGGCTAAAAAAAAAACTGAGGTGGGGAACAGGCAGAACACATGGAGAGATTAGAGCAAAAGTAGATGAATGATTGGATATAGGGAACTTTTCCATTTACCAGACTGCTGTATGTATGTATGAAGACCCTTTAAAATGACTGGGTCTAGTATGCCATTAGGTGGCCATTTTAAACCATTATCTAGAGGATATCGAATCCAAGCTTCATTGCAGAGATGTATCAATTTGGAAGGCCTCAAAGCAGGCGTTAATTTTAGAGATCTGAGGTTTTTAAGGAGACAACCCAGTGGGGTGTCTGAGGGTGCGGCCGAAGACAATGTAGTGCCTATTGGGTGACAGGGAGGGCTTACCGAGCTAACGTATTGGCGTCCCGATAGAAAGATGGCAAGAAAAACAGGCAACTCCCTAGATAATCAAGTCGTCACGAGATTAACTAGGGGCTCTGGTGAATTCCCGGAATTCGCGAGAAGCAGTTTAACCTGGTACCAGGATTTCCGGCAGCTGCAAGAGCTCAGAGCGGGGAGGGAGGCTATAAACTGCTTTCGGGGGGGGGGGCGGGGGGCTGTCACCCAGTGGCCAATGTCCTAAGTAGTAGTTCAGCTAGGAGGCTAGTCATAGGGACTAGGGCAGACACATGCCAACACCTCTCAGCCCAGGGAAGGCTGGCCAGGCCTTATCTGGGTGCTTAGGGTCCCTCCCGCAGATTGAAATTTCCTTACCAATTAATACACCGGTGTGTGTTTGCAGGCTTATGCAGTCTGGTATCAGGAAAGTGGAACCGCAAGGTCTGTGCGGGCCTGGCTGCCTAACCCACATGGCAGAGCACCACGTGGTGGGCCACAGGCATAGTTAGTCTGCAGCAGTGGTGGAAATTAAGGTGGTCGGTGATGGCAGATAGCAGCGATGGAGTCCACGTGGCATAGGGGTGGTGGCGGCGGCGTGTGGCAGGTCCAGCGGGCGCGAGGCGGTGGCAGCACATGTCCCGAGCCATGTGGCATCAGTCCTGCCTGGCCACCACATCTAGCGGCTGTGGTAGCCCGCGCAGCACAGCAATTCCCCGAGTTTTCGTATCCGAGTCACGGCACCAATGTAAGAAAGCATAGCTGCCTTCCAAGCAGTTGACCCGGGTTCAATTCCCTGCCAATGCACCAATGTAAGAAATCTGAGCACAGTTCAGAATAGACCACTCCTGACCAGGCGGTTCCAAGGGGGAGGAGGTTTATTCAGGGGAAAGGGCAAAGGTGGGGAGAGGAAGGTGGAAGAGATAAGAGAGAAGAGAAGCAGAGGCCAGCCATGACCATGTGGAGAGAGAGGAAAGTGGGGGAGGGGACAGAGAGGCAAGAGGGTAAGAGAGAGAGTAAGAGAGTAAGAGAATAAGAGAGCAAGAGAGTGAGGAGGGGGCAAGCAGTCCCTTTTATAGTGGATTGGCCTACCTGGCGGTTGCCAGGTAACTGTGGGGAGGAGCATACCTGGCTGTTGCCAGGTAACTGGGGAGGTAGAGTTTAGACAGAATACTAACACCTATGATTTTCTGAAATAAGATGGGAGCATAAGCATAAGCATAAGAGTGACTACTGAAAACTTTGTTCAAGTACATGATCAAATATTATTGGGTCCACTTGCTGTATTATCTCAATTATGATCAGGGATTGGCTAGAGAAACTAATAAGGACACAAAAACAATCTATGGGAAAACACCATTCAGAGAATGAAAGGCATTACAGTTTTTCATTAATTTTATCAATTAATAAAGTCCATATTTTCTAACAAGCATAACAAATTAAGCTTAGAAAATATAACTTTTCCAAGATAAAACAAGAGTAACAAAAGCTGAGTTGGGTGTAGTGGCTCATATGTAAAATCTGAGTACTTGGCAAACTGAGATAGAAGAGTCTCCTTGAGTACAAAGTCTGGGGTGAAAGAAGACCTCATTTCTTTGATCAGCTGGCTACAATCTGTATAACAACAGAAGCTAGGTGTGGACTAAGAATAAATAGGGAAGAAGGATTTTGATGGAAGGAGAAATGGCATAGTTAATTAGAGATAAGCAGGGAGAGGACTGAATATGGAGGATCAAATGAAGAGGGAGAATGATGAGGAGAACAAGATGGAATATGGGAAGGTGCAGCTAAAGGCAAATTCAGGGATCTTAAGGAAAGCTACTACAGCAGAAGTTTCCTAAAATATATTCACCCATGAAAGAAAGCTAATTTGAGTCTCCATGTAATAAGGAAGGCAAAGCCCCAACTGGACATCTTTACCACAAAAAGAAACCTCCCGTGCAAAGAGTGAATTACAACTAATTGAGTTGTCAGCCAAAGGGATCCTATGGAAACTCCAAAATAAGACAGGCTAATGCCAAAGCTATTGGTTGCTCACCAGAAACTAATGAAAAGGCCTTGTTGCATAAGATAGGATATATTTAACTCACTAAATATGGAGAAGTTGACCTAGTACGCACCTAAAATCTACACCTCTGCCGATTAGCATTTATAGTAGTAGAGGGTTTTCTGCATGTTACTAAAGGAGAAAGGCAAACACCAATTCAACTATAAACCCTGAGATCTCCAATGTAACTGCAAATTACACTGATGCAATATGGCAACAGGTTGTGGGAGCACCTAACCACTCTCTGATCAGAATTTAGGCCCACTCCCTGAAATGGAGCTTGTCTCTCACACTGCTCATATAGACAAGAACCTGAGACTAAAAATGTTGTGGATTTAGGATGAAACAAAACACTACTGTTTTGCTAAATAAGATGAATCCTAAGAACATTATTCTGTATTTACAGATTAATGTCTTGCCCAGTCATCAGAAAAGCTTTTTCCTGCACCAGAAGGAAATAAAGAGACAACTGTATAACATAGAGATGGAGAAACCTTATAATAATCATTCTTAAATGGGATATCTATCAAATTCTTTCCACACAGGGCACAGTAGACTCTGTAGATGCAGGGGCATAAATACAATATGAACCACTGGGGATATAAGCCACTAAAAAATCAAGACATTCTAGACACAACAGGACTGCTGGTGGGCATATGTGTTCAGAGATCATGGCTTCAGGCACAGGTCTACATAGGTTAAGTCAGATGGGACTCCTAATGCTGAGAGGGGAAGTAGACACAAGCCCTCATCACTAACCCAGAATCTCTCTCCAACTGAGAACAATTCTCCAAGGAAAAATTACTTTTCTTCAATAGAGTCTCAGTGAGTATGCATACCACACCTAAGAGCATGCCCCATGCCTAGCAGTTGATAGCCAACACTATATTTTATGGATAATTTGTGGGTGGGTTTTTTTTTTTTTTTGCCATACAGGTGTTTTGCTTATTAAATATCACAGTTTCTTGGTTTTTTTAATGGGATTTCTGTGTGTCTCTGCATCTATATGTACTTTTTGTGTTTTCTCTTTAGCTTCTTTTAGTCTGTTTTCTCGTTTTGTCCTATTCTAATTTACTTCTATTAGGTGCTTGTTTCTTAGTGAGAACATGAAAAGACATTGGTTTGGGTGGGTCAAGAGGTCAGGAAGATCTGTAAAGTATAAGGAAGGACAAATGTTATTCAAAATATATTGTATGAAAAGAAACTCTATTTTCAAAGCAAAACAAGTAAAACAATAAAGCAAAGAAGAAAGAAGACTAAGTCGTAGAAGAAAAATGCTAGCACAGGGTTGTTAACTAAACACTTTTAAATACAAAGCCACTTTTCTTTTCCCAGGTGCCCTTCTTTCCCCTAGAGGACACAATTTCCTCAGTAAGGCTTTAAAGGCAGCCTTCAAGATATAAGGAGAAGTAGGAGAATTTCAATTCTTGGTTCTGTGATGGAGTCCTGGAGTCCCATTCTATGTCAGACAAAGGCCATGGTGGCAGGAGCATCCATGCTGCTGGGAGCATATGTGTTTCAACTAATGGGAGCATTCTTATTGCTGGAAGCATACATGCCTCAACTAGAAACCAGGGAGAACTCATCTTTCAGAGCCAGGAGCCAGTACAACATTCAAAGGCACATTCTTTTTATTATTATTTATATTCCAGTGGTAGCAACCCCTCTCAGTACCTCAACCCACACTTCCTCCTATTCCTCTTGGCATGGCTGTCCATTGAGAGGGCCTACCAGCAGATGACTGAGACAGGAGATACACCCAACCATTGGACTGAAGTTGGATTTCTTTATGGTTGAATTAGGGGAAGGATTGAAGAAGCTAAAGGGGAGCGTGACCCCATAGGAAGAACAGCAGTCTCAACTAATCCAGACCCCATAGATCTCCCAGAGACTGAGCTGCAAACCAGAAGCATACACAGACTAGTCTGAGGCCCCTGACACAAATATAGTAGAGGTCAACCTAGTCAGGCCTCAGTGGGAGAAGATGTGCTCAAAGGCACATTTTTAAGGATTGCTTTTGCTAGCAAGTGTGAGCTCCTCAACCCTTATTAGCCTTCAAAACAGCTACAAGCAAGGTTGAGAAGTTCAAAACATGGTCCTGTGTGGGAACATTCCAGATTCAAACCTTAACAGAGTAGAGAGGGATTGTTGAAGAGATCAAGTCTAAATATTTTCCCTCAGGACAGGGACAGAAGTCGAAGTGGGTCTCCGTGGTAGTTTGAAAGACAATGACCCCCATGACCCTACAGGAAGTGGCACTATTAGCAGGTGTGGCCATATTGGAGGATGTTTATGTGACTGGTTTTGAGGTTTCAGAAGCACAAGCCAAGCCCGATGTCTCACTCTTTCTTTCCATGCTGCATTTCAATCTGAATGTAGAATTCTCAGCTCCAGGTCTAGCACCGTGTTTGCCTAAATGCTACCATGTGTCACACCATGATGATAATGGACTAATCCTCTAAACTATAAGCCGGCCTCAATTAAATATTTTATAAGAGTGTTTGTGGTCATGGTGTCTCTTCACAGCCATGAAACCCTAACTAAAACAGTCTACATGTTCAGTCCAAAAAATTCTTTCTCATTTTAATACTTTATTGTAGATTTTGTTGAATCTGTTTTTATTGCAGATTTTCTTCTGTGTTATAAACTTTGTGAAGTAGAATGTAGTTCGTGTGTTATAGAAATTATTTAATGCCAACCTGGAGTTTCTACCCCACCTTTGACTATTTAGTTCTCAGATAAAAGACATAAATACCTTTATATTTACACTAGGCCTTAAACAGCACAAGAGCTGGGCAGATACCTGCCCTCTATGTTATTAGACTACTTTTCTATTGATAATCCTGAATTAATACTTACAGTGTCTCATCTGCATTGCTCTAAACTTTAATTGTCCAGCCATCAGGGCCATGTTTTCTTGACTCCTAACCAATGGCAGTTTCTCCTTCTCCCTGCAACTTCTTCTCCTCTTGGTTCTTCCCCAACCCCAAGCCCAGGAAACTCAAACCCACCTACATCTCTTTTGCCTAGCTATTGATTGTTGGCATCTTTACTTAACAATCAGAAATAACTTGGGGGCAGTGTCACATACCACCACTTGAGTTATAAGGTATGATTCACATTTGTAATGTCCAGTCCACTATATCGGCAATTTAGATAAAGTGTCTTATCATCTATCTTAACTTAATGAGTTTACAATTTTGTACGTTCATCACTGGCAGTTTCTCCTTCCTACTGCACCTTCTTCTTTTCCTTGCGGTTCTCTTCCAACCTCAAACCCAGGAAACCTAAACCCAACCTATGTCTCCTCTGCCTAGCTATTAGCTATTGGCATCTTTATTTATCAATTAAAATCAATTGGGGACAAGGTCTAATAGCATAACATTACTTGAGTCTAAGTACACTCTCCAAATCATGAGGTCCTACAATTAAAATTATAATAGACAACAACACCAAATCTCACCATTCATGATCATGTAAGATCAGTGAATGGTATGCAATTTTAGCTTCTTAATATTTTTTAATTTACTGAAATCAGTAATTTGAGACAGAGAAAATTAGATTGTTAGAAGATGGAGCTTTGATCTATAGAATTAGTATTTACTTTCTCTAGTACCAGCACAATCTCAGACATTGTTGTTTAAAGTTTATATGTACATGTTAATATGAAAGACAGCTTAGAAATTAAGATCAAATAAGCAAAACATCCATAAAATAACCCAGAGGTTTTGGGAATCTCTGGTGAGATATACTTCAACATCATATTTTAGGATGGCCTATAAAAATGGTGTTTTAGGGTTTAGGATATCACAAGAGTTGATTTTGCTTGATGACCTTATTTTTTTTTTTTTTTTTCAGAAATGGATTCATTAACCAGTGTGCCACACTACTGGTCAGCTGGAGCTGGGACATTTCCTCTGCGTTTTCCTTCTCTCTTGGCTCAGCAAGCATGAGTTGGAGTATTGTCTATGCGTTCTACTTCTTCTCTCTCAGCTCAGCACATGTCAGGGATGCTAGAGTGGAGAGAAGAGACCCTATAGGATCACTATGCAGTGACTATGTTGTACACGATCTAGCTTTGAAACATTCATTATTAGATGTTTTAATTCCTGAGAACCTCATGGGGAAACAGCACATCCTCAAATCAGGTAGTTACTATGCAGAGCACACAATGTTTCCATTCAATATTAGTTAACTTTAAGTAACTCTGAGATGTAGAAAATCTAGATCAACTACTGAAACATTTGCTTCGTTCTAAATTATAGGAAACCTACACACCTCCTGTTTTTTTTTCTATGAGCCCTAGCTAAGTATGTTGTCATTTGAATATGCCATTAATGTCAATTTATTAAACTGTGTTCTCTGTAAACTCTTTGTAACATATTTGGAATAAACAGCCATGCTTCAACTGGTTGCGATGTTTAGTAGGCATTTGTTTACTCATTAAGGAGCTTTATTTCTTCTTAAATCTGGTATATTCCTTGCCATGACTACTAAGTATCATAATTAAGTGAGTAGCAGCTAATGTCAGTTTTTAAAGTTTACCCAATTAAGACTACAGTGAATTGGAGGGAGAAAATAAGATTTACACAAGACAAATGAAAACTGAAAGTTTTAACAGAAGGTTAATAAGTCCATATATTTTGAAATATAATTTAATTGTGCAAATTGATTTAGCACAATGTCACACAATCAAGTCAGAAAAGTTATGAGGTTACCTCTCTGTCATTGAGTCATTATGTGTGGTTACAGTAGAGGTGTCCAACACACAGGTGCAAATATTTACTATGCTTTGGAATGGTCCATAAATTCTCATTGAAAGCCTAAATTTTTCAGATTCTTACATCATTTAATTGAAGTTCAATAGATCAATGACAATGTTTTCCTTGACCAGGGTGTTTTACTTCCATTCTCAGAAATTACTTGAATTTCCATGTTACAATAACACAATCAAGGAGTCTAAGTCTAAGATCCAGTGGCTTCACAAAAGTCTCCTACCTGCTGCTATATGAAATTGTCAACATTGTGTAAAATCTGCAAGCACCACCTGAAAAACATATTGGATATCAAGAGCTTTCATGAATGTGCATATATCCATATCTATAAAGGAACAGGTGCCAGTTGAGGTACTGCCTCATGGAAGTAGAGCCATCCATCAGGAAGGAGAGAAAGAGAGAGAGAGAGAGAGAGAGAGAGAGAGAGAGAGAGAGAGAGAGAGAGAAATTAATAAAAGAAAAAAAGGTGTTGCCTCCTACATGCTTAGAGAAGTAAGAAGTTAAGAGGCTTTGTGTGTGTTGGGGAAATAGAGAAAGAGAATCAGAGAGCAGGGATAGAGAGGCAATGAAATTATAGATATACTTACTGTGTCTGTTTTCATTATCTCTATATTAAATTCCATCTTCTTCCTCTTCCCTACTCCCATCCGTGTGTGTGTGTGTGTGTGTGTGTGTTTGTAATAACAATGGAGTTTAAAGTTCAACAAGACTTTGGGTGTCTCAGCATTTATATGCAGCATAATATGTATAAACACATATATTGTGATTATATATGAACATATGAATACATTTGTATGTCTGTCTGTCTGTCTGTCTGTCTGTCTGTCTGTCTGTGTGTGCATGTGTATCTGTGTGTGGTAGGAGTAGTGTTTTTGTAAGAAATAGAAACTGGAGCGCTCTGTGCCTCTGCCCTGTAAAGACACAGTAAGAAGGAAACCAACAACAAATTAGGAGAAATTTGTCACAGGAGAATATTAACAACCTTCATCCTGGCTTTCTCAGATCACAAAACTGTGAGGTTGAAGGTCCTGTTTCGGTTACACTGTTCTGACAGCTGAAACTGCTTAATACAGGGCCAGTGTTACAAGACTGGTAGGTGGATGTGGCTGTGGCTTCTCTGAAGCCTTGATGGAGTCACAGTCTTTCATTGAAAGCTCTACATTTACTAGAAAGCATGGAATCTTTCCTTTCTTCTGCCAGCTTCTCCTGCTGTCCTTTCCACCCTGAAATAGTTGCAGGGTTATGGTTAAACTGAATTTCTTCACAACTTGGTTGAGTGGTAGTTTTATTATCTGAGTATCTAATATATTGAGTTAAAGTTTTCATCTCATAGATTAGTTTTGTGACCACTAAGCAAGGCAACCACCGTCAGGAGGGAAATTTCTACCTTAATGTGCTTTCTAAGTGCTTTGTCCTTAACTTCCAACAAATCTTTCCAGTTAGCTCCAGCCTTTCTGCTGTCACTTTAGTCTTTCATGTGTGTGTGTGCTGTGACCTTGAGTTAAGCATACACATTTACACATCTACCCTCTTTCCCTTTTCAGTTAAGATTTTAAACTGACCATGCCAGGAACAGGTTTACTACTTTCTTTTTTTTTAATTGGATATTTTATTTATTTACATTTCAGATGCTATCCCCTTTCCCCATTCCCCCTCCCTAGATAAATATGTCAAAACTCTCTGAAAAGAAATCTGTGCATTCTCATTGTTTAAGGAGGGGATTGTTTTTGAAAAATATCTCCGTGCATTCCATGGTTTCTGTGAGTAAGAACTCTTCCTCACCATACCCTGACATAGCTGCAGATGTTTTGACTGTGTATTCACGAAAATGTAAACTCACTGTTTTCAGCTCTAGCTCTGATGATGAGTTCTCCTTATGTTTATTGTATTGTGTACAATTTTATTTGCCTCACTATAGGGAGAACATTGCTATTTTTGTGTCCCGAGAGCTGCTGATTTATTCCTGTTATTTCTGAAAGATTCCATGTATACCATATATATATATATGTGTGTGTGTGTGTGTGTGTGTGTGTGTGTGTGTGTGTGTGTGTGTGTGTTTGGGTTGGGTTTTGGGTTTTTTGTTTGCTGTTTGTGCTGTTTGTTTGAGAAGCTGTGATGGTTTTTATATGCTCAGCTCAGGGAGAGGCACAATTAGAAGGTTTGGCCCTGTTCAAGTAAGTGTGGCCTTTTTAGAGTAGGTTTAGCACTATGGGTGTGGGCTTTAGGACACTCTTCCTAGCTTTGTGGAAGCCAGTATTATGGTAGCAGCCTTCAGAGGAAGATATAGAAGTCTCAGCTCTGCCTACACCATGCTTGCCTGGATGCTGCCATGTTCCTGCCTTGATGATAATGGACTGAACCTCTGAACCTGTAAACCAGTCCCAATTAAATGCTGTCCTTTATAAGATTTTCATTGGTTATAGTATCTGTTTACAGCAGTAAAGCCCTAACTAAGGCAGAAGCCAATTCTAATAATTCTGTTTTGAAGTGTGGATGGTTCTCTTTTGTCCTTTCTGTCTCCAGATCTCTGCTTGGTTTTGATTTTTATAGACTTGTTGGTTTCTGCTCCTGAAATTTTTCCTGAGCATTCCCAAGCATCATTGGATATGTGTGTTGGTGGAGGTCATCAATTTTTGGAAGAATTTTCTTCACACTCTATTGCTTTGTTGCATCTTTGTCCTGGGATACTCATACTGCTCATTTAGACCATGAGATTGGCCTCACTCTTATTTGCTCTTATATGAAAGTTAATACATGCACAGGTGCATACACATAAGCACACTTCACAAACTACATGTGTTCTAATTTCCCTGGGTTTCAAATATAGACTATCCTTATGACTTGTTGGTCATTTGTCCACAGTTTGAGAAGAATTCAGTGTATTACTAAGAGTTTGCAATCCATTTGCCATTTGGATTGTGTGTGGGATATATACATATATTCTAAATAGCAATCCCATGTGAATTTGGCCAAGGTTCTCTTCCATCCTACAGTCCATAGAGTAAGATGATTATTTCACCTAAATAAATTGTGATTTAAAACAAACCAAAAACCTGTTTTGGGTGTATGCCCAGCAGCAGTCTAGCTGGGTCTTCAGGTAGAAGTATTTCCAGTTTTCTGAGGAAACACCAGATTGAGTTCCACAGTAGTTGTACCAGTTTGCAATCTCACCAGTTAGGGAAGAATGTTCCTCTTTTTTTTTCACATCCTTGACAATGTGTAATATCACTTGAGTTGTTTTATTTTAGCCATTCTGATTGGTGTAAGGTGGAGTCAGGGTTGATTTGATTTGCATTTTCCT
The DNA here is from genome assembly GCF_011762505.2 of Arvicanthis niloticus. NCBI lineage: Eukaryota > Metazoa > Chordata > Mammalia > Rodentia > Muridae > Arvicanthis > Arvicanthis niloticus. The sequence goes on from NC_133435.1 coordinate 6,693,411, forward strand.
GATGACTAAGGCTGTTGAACATTTCTTTAAGTCCTTTTTGGGCATTCCCGAGATTCCTCTGTTAAGAATCCTGTTTCTCTCTATACCCCATTTTTTAATTGGGTTATTCACAAGGACATGTTCTCCAATACACTCATAGCAGCCTTATTTGTATTAGGCAGAAACTGTAAACAACCCAGATGTCTCTCAAGGGAAGAATGGACAGAAAAAGTGTGGTTCCTTTACACAATGGAATACTATTCATGTATTAAAAGCGATGGCATCATGATTTTTGCAGCTAAATGAATAGGACTAGAAAATATCATCCTGAGGTAACCCAGACACAAAATGACATGTATGGAAATGCAGGGACAAAAATGGAGCAGGGACAGAAGGAAAGACTATCCAATAACTGGCCCAATTTGGGATCCATCCCATGAGTAGGCACCAAACCGTGACACTATTACTGATGCCATGTTCTGCTTGTAGACAGGAATCTAGCATAGCTGTCTTCTGAGATGCTCTACCAGAAGCTGGCTGAGACAGATGCAGATACAGCCAACCATTGGACTGAGGTCAGGGACCCCTATGGAAGAGTTAGTTGATATGACAGTATTAACTAACCTGGACCCCTCAGAGCATTTAGAGACTAAGCTAGCAACCAAATTGCATACAGGCTGGTCTGTGGCCCCCAGCACATATGTAGCAGAGGACTTCCTTGTCTAGCTTTAGTGGGAGAGAATATGCCTAATCCTGTAGAGACTTGATGGCTCAGGGAAGATGGATGCTAGGGGCAGGGTGAGGTGGGGACACATTGTGGCATGAAGGAGGTGGGTAGATGGGTTGGGAGTACCCTCTCAAAGACAAAGGGAAGGGGGAATGGAGTGAAGAATTCTGGGTGAGGGTGGCACTAGGAAAGGGAGAAACATTTGGAATGTAAATGAATAAAATAATTTAAGAAAATATTCAAATAAAATAAAATAATTATGTTGCAAAATAATTTTCTCATGCTGTGGGTCCAGAGAAAGGCTGGCCTAAATTAATAGAGAGAACAGTATGTGGATACTGACCACATTACCTTTGGTTGTGGGAAAAGCTTTGGCTGAAAGTACTTCTTTCCTTCAGAAACTGCAGCTTTGCCCAGACTTGCAACCAAATTAATGTTTTGCTTTGATACTGTTGAAAACTATGTCAGCAATGTTTCCTTACTCTGTATCCAACCTGTTTAACTTGCCTTTAGTAAACAATGGAATTCTTGGGCTTCCCATGAAATCAGCTTCTACGAACTAAACAAAATGCATGTCAATCTTACAGGATATTCCCCATCTGTCCTTTTGGCACTTCTATGCCTCTGAGTCAGAATAGTGAGTGTGCGTGTGCGTGTGGGTGTGCGTGTGCGTGTGTGTGTGTATGTGTTAGTCACTTGTTTTTCGAGAGAGGTTTTCTCTGCATTGTTCTTAGACCACTCTGGCCTCAAACTCAGGGATCTGCCTTTCAAAGGCTTGGATTAAAGACATGAGCAACCACCACCAGGCTCAGGCTTTGCTTGGCTCCTCCTGCTTGGACAGCATATCTCAAGCACTCCTTTGTTTTACTATCAAAATCAAATACTATTATACAACATTTTTTTTTCATTTAAAGATGCAGAATAGTTTCACCTGATACAAAACATTCAAAACTTGTTTTTTAAAAAGTTATAAAAAAAGAACATAAAGCAAGCAAGAAAGATCAATATAAGGTTTACTAAATTAGTCATTGTTAAGTGCTCTTTTGTTCTTGAACACTACATCCAGAAAATTGTGGAGCAGACTCCACTACTTCTCATCTTGCAACCCTGAAATCCCATGTCTATTAGATAACTCTTTTTCCTAGATCCTTTATGCAAATGTGACATTTAGGATGTTAAGACTCAAAGCTAGAGTGAAGGACTAGCATGGGTAGAACGATCTAGCTAAGTATTTGAGCAGCTACTTTTAACATTTCTAATATAGAAGAGCAAGCATTCTTATAAAAATACTTACATCAATTTAGAAATAAAAGCTCTTATATTTTTGAGTTTTATTTGTGATTCTTGTTTCTTTGGATTAACCATTTTTGTGCCTATTAGCCAAACTAAATAGCTAAAATAGTTTGTATAGAGAGGAAAAGTCAATAAGCATTCACATTCATGCGCATTGCCTGTGGATGAGGTCAGTTCATTAAGTGTATTTGGGGAGCACCCAGTTTGTTTTAATATTAAGAAAAAACCCACAACCATTTCTAGAATTAGAATAAGCTTGTCTTTTCTTAAGCTATGTCTTCTGCCTGTGCTTCATGTAACTCAGACTTGCTGCTCAGCTTTCTAGATGACTTTGTTTCTAAATCACCCTCTTAAAGTCTACATCTGCAGGCCATTAAGAAACTTTCAGTGTCTGGGGATACATGATATTTCTAATAAAAGACATGAACAAGAAATCCTTGTTTTAACTTTCTTTTGGGTTCTTTTCTGATATCTTTCTGCTACCATATTGGTCCTTTGCTGCCATATTGAAAAAATAATTTTTTCTAGAAAAGATTAAAGAAATTATAAGCAGAGCAAATTCAATTCTTGAAAAGATTCCAACAATGACAATAACAAAATCAGTTCTCTGGAGAATGATGGAAATCCCTTTGAAGGAAACTTTGTGTAAAATATTTCACGTGTTGCTTCCAAAGATCATCATAGAGGAGGCAGAGCTTGAGTGTGGTCTCTACTGTAAAGGTTGGTGTTCCTCATGGCATCCTGATGAGACACTAGGTGACACTGACTGTTTCATTAGTAGTGGGAAAGAAATTCAACATCTTACTGGTCATCTTCTGAGAGGATATTCAATGATAGTGGAGACATAAAATCACTAAGGCTTCTCTTATCTAAACTTGCTTAACTTTGAATTAGGAGATAAATTATATGCAATCTAATGAAAGAATGTACAAATGAAAAAAAAGTACAATAGTCCAAAAGCATGGAAAATCTATTATTAATGATTAATAATAATAAGAATGAATATGTAGTGTTGAAATACAACTGGATATTTTATTTATATATGAGTGGGTAGATAAGATTTCAGTTTGAATAAATTTAGAAAATAATTTTAAATCAAGTTCTGTGACAAGAAAGTATGACCAAGTATTAAATTCCTGATCATTTCTCTGTGTTCATCCACTGAAGAAATGTTATTAGTCTATGAATGCCAAATAATGAATGGAAGGTACTTTGTAAATCTATGATATATTCATATATCATATATGAATTCTAACAAAATTTTCAGAAATATTATGTATCTGAAGGCTCTCTCACAGTTATACCCTCTGAGCATGTGAAGCTGTATGAGTCCAAACTGATCTGTCTTAGTCCAGGACATGACTCTCACGTGCATTCTTCCAGGAATAGAATATTAAATTTTTGTTATTATTAGATTAAGGTGTCTATTTCTTATTTCCAGTTATATGATTTTCCTCATACAGTAGTTCAGAAAACAAATAATGTTTGATATAGTAATTATTGTAAAATTAATTTAAAAATCCCTGTCTAGCCTCTTCCCATAGTTAATGCATCTTCTCCATGCTAAATTAGCAAGCATAGTTTCAGATAAAGCCTGGCCCACAAAAGACAAACTCATTTAAACTTATTATCTAATATAGGTCCTTTTAAAGTAACAGGTAAGCTTATTCAATAAAAAGGATATGGATAAATACTTCATTTTAAAACTTCATCATGTGGAGTGTTGTAAGAATTCTGCTTAAGGCTTGATTTAGATTTTAAATGCATACAATTGTGCACAGAAGCCATTTAAAAGCATGTTATTTAATTTATAAATTATAATAAAAATTTCAGTCTTTTCTCTGTGCTGTCTTCTATAAACATTTCTACATTCATTTATCCAGACTGCACAAGACCCAGCATGTCAATGAAGATCTTGCAAACTTCTTCATTCAGGAAAATATATTAAAGGCAACTCAACTGAATTGTTCAATTTTATTAAATATTTCAACTCTTACTCAGCATTAATCTGTCTTCATGTTCAATTTCCTTAGATTTTTTTTTAAAATTTGGTATTTGACCATTTTATATATGTGTAAAGTACATTCTGTTCCTATAATACCTTTTCATCTCTGAAATCCCTCCATTTTCTGTTATTTTTCCCTATAAGTTACTTGTCTACATTCAGGACATTTTGTTTCAACACTGATAATAACTACATGTGACATATTTGACAGTTGTTCCCTGGGCATGACATAGATGGATAGATATAGATATATATAGATATATAGATATATAGAGAGATAGACAGATAGACAGATAGATAGATGTAGATGAATAGATATAGGGACAGTGATAGAGATATATAGATATATATTATGAGATAATATAATACACATATAATACATATATAATATATGCAATACATATACATATATAATATATATAATGCTAAAATTCAACATGTATCATATATATCAGACAACTTGTCTCGAACAAATATCATAGAAGCATTTGAATATACAAAGCTGTTGAGGCAGTGGCACTGTAGTTGAAGACACCCTCACAATCAAGAAACACATTTCTATTCAAATTCTTTGAAGAGGTGAGATGTCAGATGCTGTGTGGAGTGGTAGATGGTTTATAACTTGGGAGTTAAATGAAGCACTCTAAATGTTCATCATAGTGGACACCAGGGCAGAATTAATGCAGAAGTTTTACCTGAGGTCTTACCAACTGCATTGTGGGTAGCAGAACAATGAAGGATGAAATCATAAAGATGTGATGTGTCAGACAAGTTAACAAAAGGAAGATGAACTCATTCAGTGCTCAAGTCTGTGTGTCCTTGAGTCTTTTCTTGGAGACTGTAAAACCTAATGAATATTTGTTATCCTAGCCCTTTTATTCCTCTCAACTAATCAGTGTAAATAAAATTAATTTACTGTGGCATCAAACCAACTCTCTCAAAAGTCTGAACTGCTTTACATGAAATTCATAGTCTCTTCCCCAGTCTTCTTCTACTGTGTTGTTGGTGCACCATGTTCACATCATTGGAGCTTCTGTCTCTAGGATTTAATGTTGCCACAGAATCACGACTTGTTTTACCCAGTACTATAAATCAGTTTCAGGAAAATCTAGCCCTCCCCCTTATGCTCCCTTCTCCCTTGGATCTTACTCTTATTTTTTCTTTTGGATATAGCAAGACCTAATATTGTACAGCATCATGCTCTCCCACATCCTCACTCTCTCTATTTGTGGCTTTAATCTGGAACAATTCCTCCATATACTATGTGCTGAACTCATTCTCATTCTGCAGTACACACCCTCAGAAGCATGTTAGTTAACTCATCATTCTCACGTGGATCTAAATTCTCTACTGAGATTTTAAATTCAATCACAGATAATACAACATAAGAATTTGTGCTGGGCAGTCAGTGGTGGTGCACGTCTTTAATCCCAGCACTTGGGAGGCAGAGGCTGGCGGATTTCTGAGTTGGATACTAGTCTGGTCTACAGAGTGAGTTTCAGGACATCCATAGCTACACAGAGAAACTCTATCTCCCCCCCCCACCAAAAAAAAAAAAGAATTTGTATATTTTTAGCTTATTATTTTTAGACTTTCATCTCCATGCATGATTAGAAACTATTGTGTTCAAAGTCAAACTTTAGATGAGGTAATATATTATATTAATTATATTAAAGATATTATTAAAGTGCAAATAAAAGATGAATGAAAATAGAATTTGAAAGCACAGAGAGAACATCTGAAACACATATTCAATTAAATATTTTTTAATGCAACATTGAGAAAATTTTCTATTCTTAACTTTGAATAAGCAACTGCTACCTTTACATTTCACTGTAAAAAGAAAATGCAATTTTGTTTTAAGGGTAATTTAGTATGTAAAAATAGATCTTAAAGAGGCCAACCTTTATTACTGGCATTTGTGATTATCAGAGAGACCACGAGTATTGAACAAAATCTGAGAAGAAGAGCTTAGGAACCATGGCTATTTTATTTATTGGTCTTTGCTTCAGAAACATGACAGAATTTGCATTAGGATACATTTTGTGTCAGACTGCTATTTCTACTTGGGGTTCCTCCTTTGGACAGGGGAAAAGGGCAATTGTTTTTGTACTTGTTCTATTATTTGCTTGGTCCCCTGGCTGCCACTCAATCTTGCCAGGTGATGCAGCTTCCTGTCTTTTTGTTTCTGTCTCAGTTTGCTCAGTCATAGAATATGATCTGCCGCCCAGGTTACATGTTTGATACATACAGTTGCTCTGGATTGAGAAAACAGAAGATCTGTTGGATGCTTGATTCTTTCTTAATTGTTCCCATTGATCAATTTTTTTGCAGAAATTTGTCTCAGCTCTTTTCTTTCCATTGGAATATATCAGCAAGATCACAAATTATCTCAATTATTTTACGTCATAGATGGGCCCACAGATGGACATGATTAACTCTAGAATTGTCAGACTCTTGTCTTGTAGACTTTAAAATTCATGTCTTATTTCCATATTCCCAAGATTGAATGCTGTATACTTGAGGTTTTCTGTACGACTTCCACCATGATTATAATGTTGAATGAATTCTCAGGTAAGAAGATGACCATATGTGAGAAGGCTCGGAAGGTACAAGCTTGTATTTCTCTTGTAGAGGACCTAAGATTGGTTTCTGGGAAGCTCACAAATGCCTGTAATTCCAGCTCTAGAGGGTTGATGCTCTGATCTGGCTGTTGTGGGCAGTCAGACTCATATGCACATATCCACACAAAGACACATGTAAGATTTTTATTATTGCTGTAAACTTTGTGTATTGAAACATTCCACCAAAGCTACTCTTTGTTGATTATGAACTACTCTCAGCACATAAAGTTTTTAGGAACAGAAATGGCTGGACAATCATTCTAAGAAAATAAAGTGGTGGGAAAAGTTCTGCCAGGGGGATTTCACTGCATTGTGTAAGATTTTAGGCTTTGTTTGCTTTTATTAACAATCAGCACCAAATAATCAGAGACTAGTGGGCCAGGAGAAACATAGAACTACCTTTCAGACAGACTAGAAATGTGTATCTCTACACCAAAGCTATGTCTATTGTGAGACATACCGGCACTTTCTCCAGTTTTGAGGGCACCTGAACTTCTTCATTCATGAATTCTATCTTAAAACAAAAGCTGGCTTTAAATATTCACTCATCACACACACACACACACACACACACACACACACACACACACACACACAATCTGATATTTGATTTCACTCATAGTGAATTGTAAACGCTTTAGTACAGCTCATATAATACAGTCATTTAAGTTTCTTAATAATTCTTTCCTAGAAATGATCTTTTACCCTGAAAATATTCACAAATTTCCCCAAGTAAAATGTTAACATTGGAGGACTATGATAATGCCCACACACTTTTATTAAGATGTTATATCTTTTAAGGTCATATTTTTTAAACATATATATATATATATATATATATATATATATATATATATATATATATATATATTGTTGCTTTCCTCAGGCAGACCAGAGGAAGGCCTCCAATCCTTTACAGATGATTGTGAGCCATCTTGTGGTTGCTAGAAATTGAACTCATGACCTCTGGAAGAGCAGTCAGTGCTCTTAACTGCTGAGCCATCTCTCCAGCCCCCCTAAGGTCATTTTTTTTTTTCACAAGGGACTAGTTTAAAATTATTTTCAACTAAAATAAAAGTGAACAAAATTTATTTTCATCTTTAATTTCTATATGTAATGTTTTATTTGAAATTACAAATTTTAAGAACATTCAAAATATAAATCCACATTTTCTACCTATTTGAAAAGGTAACTAAAATATTCACAGTGATACAGTAGTCCTCGTGGCCCTAATTTATGTGCTTTTTCTTTTGCATCTTGTGGCCTTCCATTGCTGAGTGTAATTTCTCACAGTACAATTATAGCCTTGTCTTGTTAGCATCTTCTAAGATCTTCAGTCTTCGTTTTCATGACTTTGACATTTTGAAAGATTTGCCAATTAGTTTGTAGACTGTCTCTCAGTCAGATTCATCTGAGATTTCATAATTAAATTCTGATGTGATGCTGATTTCTTTTCAGTACTTAACACCAGGCAGTAAATGCTCCCAAAGTACCTCACTTTTAATGATGTCCTTTTGATCACTGGTTCAAGTATCTTCTGAAAGTTTCTATACGTGAAAGATTCTCTGTCCCTCTTTGGATCAACACTGAGAGTGAGATGAAAGGCACATGTGTCATTAGCAAGTCACTACCTGAAGGAATAATAACTTCACTAATTTTCTCTAAAATAAAATCCATCATTTTGTCTAACACTAATACCTAATCATACTTTAATCTGGGTAGAAAGAGAATGTTTATGAGTAGGAAATGTTTGTTAAACATTTATTGTTATATTGTAACATTTAAGATGCAGAGAATAAACTTAATTGGATACTTTAAAAAGTAGATACTTAAGAAACAGGCTCATACTTACTACAGGAGAATTTTCTGCATAAATTTAATAATTTAAGTTCACAGTAGTTTTATATTTATGTTGTTCTTTGCTTTTCATACTCAAACAATCTGATTAATCTTCACTTCTCTCCGGTCTTTAACTATCATTTACTAACATTAAAACAGAAAGCTTTGTAATGTTTTATTATTCTTTCATATTTATACATCATGCCATCTAATAAGTGGCATTAAGTAACTAAATCAGGATGAACTTATCCATAATCTACATATGTATTAAATATTAGTGATTCATATCTTTTCCAAAAATAGAAAATGGAACACTGTTTTAAGCATACTATATATGTACTAATAATGAAATAATGTAAATTTGTAAAGAGTGAACATCAGTTGTTTTTAGGAATACGGATTCACTATTCTCAATGAAGTTTTATTAAATATAATGTAGAAATACATAAAATTACTGTGATCTATATACAGGTAGAATATTTACAAACAATAAAAAATTTAACACTTGAAAAAAAGTTTGAAATGTTACATTATCTCAAAAGCAGAAGGAAAAAAACTACATAGCTTAATAACAAAAAATATTCAATTAGACACATCAAGATGAAAACTCTCAGTGAAGTATGATAAGAAGAAACATTTCTCCACTTGGTCATGGAAAGGCACAAAATCCCTATGGACATTTTTGCTTAATGGAGGAAGACTGTAGTCCTCTGCCCAAGCTGGGGGAAAAAGACAAGCTGTCCACTCTTACTTATCCCCAACATGGAACTGAAGTCCTTACCAAGAAAAAAGATGCAAAAGCACATAAATTAATGCCAGTCTAAAAGGATAGGTAGTTTATTGTCATCTCTTTAGCAAATGATTTTTTTTCACAGACTTTATTTTAAGAATTATCTTTCTAACAGATATAATTCTACTTATTTTGGGGTATCTTTTTCTACTTTTATATGCACATGTTCTGCCTTTATTCTAGAAAGGGTGTTTAGATCTCTCATCTGAAATATATGTCTGTTCTGCGAGTAAAAAAATTGGAATTCTCTATCCTACATGAACTCTGTCATACACGCCATTACCTGGATCACCCTTCTATCTGGTGACACCATAACTTTATTCTCTCATGTAACTGAAGCTGAACAACATTTATTCAGCATCTTTCAATTCCACTTCCTCACTCACCCAGCTTCTAGGAAACGTTGTTCCATTCTCAGTTGCTATAAGGCGAGCTTTGAAAAATAAATGTAAACTACTACTCTGGTCAACAGTTGACTGGTGACATATTGAGACATAGAGTGATTGAGAGAGTGTTTCATTGATATCTACTGTGGGTAATTAGACTACTCCTGCACTCTCTGGATGACCTGTACAACATTTAAGGAAAGTTAATAAGTACTTGATCATATTTTATTGACATTCATCATTAAGGTCTTACATATTAGGGAACTACACATTAAGAACATGTATGTATGCATATAATCATTCACTCTTGTAATTGAGTCAGTTCATTTATTAACAGTCATTCTTTATTATTCATTCTATTAGTCTTTGTACCATTAGCATAAAATATATTTCCATCTATGCTAGTTGATTATGACAAGATTCCTGAAGATGGTGATATAACTGTAAAAAAGAGTGCTTTATCTCCCAGTTTGGGAAGCTAAGAATCCAACCAACACATGTGTTCTCTGATAAGGGAATGCCTGGCTATGCTCCATCACAGTGTAGAGCATGGCAAATCCAAATAGAAAATGGAGGACAAACTTCTGTCTCACGAGATCTTTCCAAAGTCTTGGCAAAGCATTCTTTCATTAAATTAAAGTTTCTTCAGGAGCATTAGAAGTCCCAGCACTTCTTAAAATCTTCATGCTGAGGGACAAACTTCCAATATGACTTTTTAAAACTAAGCATTGTCCAGACATTTCATTCTACAATTGAATTTGGATGTCAAATGAATTTATTGTAAAGAGGACATAAATATTTCTATATTTAAAAACAAATATAGTAAATAACCTTTAAAAGATACCAATTTAAACAAACTTTTTAAAGTTACTTTATCATTATTTTAATATTTGGTGTCCATAATCAATACAGTAATAGTGAACATAATACTTATTGAGATTCGCTGACTGGTGAAATACAAATTTTCAGTCATGGGAATCTCATCACTCCCATCTTCAATGGTCTAATTAAAAATGAGCTGAAGCTATGTGTCTCTAAAGTTGGCAGAATTGCAGTTTCTGTTGTGGAAAGAAAATTATACCATATTTCAAGAAAAAGTAGTTAGCTATATTTGAAATAGATGACTTCAAAATTCTACACAAAAATATCTATAAGTAGTGATTTCTTATTTATGTTTAATTACCACCTCAACTAGGTTCTTTTTGAAAAGAGTCAGCTCAAAATTTCTCATATGATGTACAATTTTGTTGATATATCTACTATAGCTAAAATAAATTCTATATCGATAAATATAAAACATCAGTGAGGAAACTTATAAATGAAATGAACTAAAATACCTTGTTTTTTTTTAATTACCAAAAATATATTTATACAAATTATTTCAATTTCAACACTTTTAATATTTTTCACCTTCATCAAAGCAACAACAATAAGAGGCTATTGCATAGTTCATTTCAATGTATAAGTAAGCATGGTTTATAAGCCTGTATATGGAAGTAAATGGCCACTACACATACCTCTTACTTCTGTCCACTGCATCCTAGTACATTCTTTCAGTGGAGAGTTTTGAAGAATCTCTTATCATTGAGCTGCTCCAAAGCCTGCCAGGACCCATACTCATGTAGCACTCTTCCAGAAAGCCTCTGTGCTGGCATATGACAAAAGGTCTATTTATAGCAAGTGACTTGACATTTTTTAATGAACGTGTGTTGAACCTATATCAAGGGAAAAAACTTCTTTGGGGGTACTGTAGACCAAGAAGGAGTTCAAATTTGACTTCCACATTTCTCTGTCTCTTCTATCTATCCCTAACAAAGGAATTTGCTCCATATTTTATATTTTTAGTTTTGAGCCTAGCCTTTAATGGCTGACCCATCTCTCCAACCTGCTCTATATGTTTTACACAGCACAGAAACCTTGGTATGAGACATTAATGAGCCCCAGTTCCTAGTGAGAGACCTTTTGACAAAAATCAGTGGTGGATGGCTCCTTAGAAACCTCTCTGGTTCACTCTAGCCTCAACATGCATGTGCATACATGTATACCTGCACAAATGCATACATACACAATGAATAATTGATTTTTACCAACTTTTACATGGAAAAAATTAACTTTACTGATCCCTCATGACATAGAATAGCATGCATATATATTCAATCTATGTGGCTTCCAACATTTGTTAAATAACTATACTATTGCTCTCAATGCCTCTGCTTTTAGTTGATAGTATTATATTTATTTAACTATATTTATATTTCACACACACACACACACACACACACACACACAGTGGGGGGAGCTGGACTTGAGCCTGGCAGTGTTGCTTGTGTCTTTAACCACAGCACTTGAAATGAAGAGACAGGCAGATCCCTGTGTTTGAGGCCAGAATAGTCTATGGACTATGCAGAGAAAACCTCTCTCAAAAAAAAATCAAAACAATAAATAGATTAAAGAATGATAGAAAAAATATGGAATGAAGAAAGGATAGAGGGAAGGAAGGATGAATAAATGGAGGGGAGGAAGGAAGGAAAGAAGAAAAGAAGGAAGGAAGGAAGGAAGGAAGGAAGGAAGGAAAGAAGGAAGCTATGAAACCTAAGGCATGTCTGTGTCTCTGTAATTTCAATACTTAGGCATGGAGACAGACAGGTCTTGCAGCTTTCTGGCTAGCCAACTGATGATGTAAGGGACTTTGACTCAGAGTAGTAAGATAGAGAACAAGAGGCTAGTGCATCAGCAATCCCTTTGGAAATTAAAAGACACTTTCACAAAGGTTGCCTAAGACCATCAGAAAGCACAGATATTTATACTACAGTTTATAATAGTAGCAAAGTTAGAATATAAAGTAGCAAAAAAAATGATTTAAGGTTGAAGTTAACCACGGCATCAGTAAAGCTGAGAACCAATGAGCTAGAGGAAGCAGACAAAGCTCTGCTCTGACTTGCTCATTCATGTTTAAGTATGTGAGCACTTACCGTTCCAACATACCTCTCTCTCTCTCTCTCTCTCTCTCTCTCTCTCTCTCTCTCTCTCTCTCTCTCTCTCTCTCTCACACACACACACACACACACACACACGGCCTGAGAGAGGCTCCAATTGTCCACATGTGACAAGTTTCTGGCATGTTTTAAAGTAATGAAGTCATATAATACACATGTATCTCATCTCAATGAAACTATCATACACAAAGGTTTCTCCTCCCAGTAAAATAATGGCAAAATTGTGGGCTTCCTAAAGACAATGTATTTGTCAATTTTTTTTTATTTTAATAAAGCGTTATATGAGATTTGCATTTAATTCAAAGCAGATAACTAAACATTAATGAGGAGTTTTTAACTACAATTGAGTCACATATTTGAAATGCAGTTAAGACTTATATGTCATTGGCTATTGCATGTAGCCTAATAAGATATAAGTCAAAAAGACAGAAAATAAGTACATTATTTAAATATCTTTTTTGATGTTTTTCTGGAAAAATAACTTTCATTCATCTCAGAATTAATCACTTAAGCATCACAGCAGGAATCTTATCAAGCTTAGAACTTTACATTTAGAAAATATTTTAATACTACTAATGTAAGATATAAGAAAGTTTCCCTCATAAAGTTTGACATAATTCATGCTTATATTTTATCCTGAAGTCAAACATGACATTTGTCCATATTCCCAAAGAAAAATTTCTTCAGTAACAGTTTTCAAAATAATGCCTTCACCCTTTGGTGCTTCAGCTCCCACCATATTTGATTTTCTCCTAGTGTATCTTTACTATAGCATTCCAGAACTTTCAGGGCCAAACAACATAAGTTAGAATGTAAGAATGTTACCACTGATGCATGAGGGAAATAATAGAATCTGGAGATGAGCAGCAGATACAACAGAATTAGTGTTTTTTAATTGCAAGATACTTAGCTCTCTCTTTCTCATTAGTCCTGGTATCAATGACTTTTATGTTACATGCTGCAAGCATGTGACTGCAAAACCCAAGTATCCCCTTGATTTGTAACCTTAATGAATAAATGTATGTCTGCAGACTCAGCTGAGAATGAATTTCTCTTCCTGATAAACTACATTTAAGTCTTAGAGTTATATATAGTAAATAAAATAGATTTTCTCAGAATAGATAATATTTGGAATCAACTTTGTTTCTCCTCATCTATTTACATCCATCAAGCATGAAGTTGAAATCACAGAATAACATATCAAATAAAAAATACCTTAGTAATTTACAGTCACAACTTCTGTTCATATATACTCCCTTAGTAAGCAAAAGAATTATGAACCATGAACAAGAGAACACGGTTGGAAAGTACCAGAAAAAAAGCGCCCTTAAAGCAAGGGATGAAAGAGGAGTTTGAATGGCACAAACTTTAATTTTAATTTGAATGGTACCTGCTAATTAAAATAAATGATAGTGTGCATGTGATCTCTAGACAGTGCATTTTTCCTTTCACAAAAGAAAAATGATTTCACTGAACTGTGTGGGAAGAGGAGACACTTTGAACAAAAGGTATTTCCAAGAATAGAATGTTATTTGAACCTCAGATGAGAATGCGAAATACATTTTGACAGATTGTATATCAACGTTCAGTTCAATGGCATTTCATGCACGTATTTCCCTCTTTGCAGAAGATATTAGAATAAACTTACAGCCCCATTATTCCTTCCATTTCCTATATTTCTTTTTAAAGTACATTTTATGGTTGTGTCAGGTTGTGATCGTAGGCTGGTATTTATAGCAAGCTGTGAACATTATCTTGAATACATGCTCTCTGTGGGAAGCTAGCCTATCAGGTTCTCTTAAACTGGCTGTGTCAGATTTATTGGAACAAAATAGAAAATGAAAATGTAAAGAGACTATTTATATGCAGCGGTCCAATGTCTGTGAATGGGCAGATAGGTGCATGGCATGTATGTATGTCCACATGTGAATGTGATATACGTTAACATTTGCACACATAAAGAGGGACTTCTGATCAAGACAAAGTTTCATGAAGGTGAAAACAGCAGTTGTCGCTACTGAATTCTACATGGCAGACCATAATGCTCTGAAAATGCTTTCATCCTTTCTCCTTAAGCACTTTGTGAGTCAGACATTAATGTCCCTTCTGTGAAAATGCAGAGTGCAGTACTACACAGGTCAGATAGCTTCCCCATAGTACAACTAGGTGAGGAGAGAGACAATATCTATTTTAAGATGGTTTGCTGCAAAACAAGTGCCTGCTGTGCTCCACTCAGAGAACAGGAGAAGTGGGAGGGAGGGCACAGGGGAAAACCCTGGAAGAAGCTCCTGAGAACCACAACAAAGGAGAAATCGAAGGAGTAAAAATTGGTCTCAGAATGGATATGCTGGGTCTTCTGTGTAAACTCACATGTACAAAGTCAAACTTTTTACTACATTAAAACACAAATAAAATGATTATATAGGTGATTTTAACGGTCTGAGGCTGTTTTTAAAAGCTATCTGTAAAGCATTCCTACTGTATAAAAATATGAACTTATGTTATGACTTAGGTTAGAACCATTGTTTATGAATCTCATGTAGCACTTTCCTTGGAGATCAAAATCTTCCATCAAAGCAGAAAGCTCCTAAGGCGCCTGATGTTTACATGGGCGTGTTCTAAGAGGAGGGGAAATGCTCCATCTTAAGAAGTAAATAACTCAAAATAGCATCAGGAAGTTGCTGAAACTGATAGTACTCTAGACTCCTCAACCCAAGTTGTGTCTGAGTATTAAGGACTGTGGAGAGACCCTCTCAAGCAAAGTGAACTTTCTTAAAGAAACCCATACCAAGACAGCTGTTTGGAAGACAGACTAGGCAAAAAAAAAGTGTCTCAGTGCAACTTAAGTATCTGCAAAGGGCTTTTTGCAACCTGTTGAGCTGCTTGCAGGCCACCCAGTATGTTCTAGGTTTTCAGCTTTGATGAGCTATTAACTCATGGTGAGGTGGGTTTGCATGATGAAACTGTCTTTGAGTCATTTCTGCTTCTCACATTCCTATAAGGAACTCCTGGAAAATTCATCACTACGTGGACTTTTGTGATAACCTTTTTTGGTGTTTCATTGGTTCCCTATCAGGAGCAAACACATATTGGTTCATATCTCCCAAGGAAACATGTTATATAATAAAAAATTGTTTACCTTTTGATGTTATATATAGGTTATTATTATTATGAAAGGTATTTAAATAGTCCTATCGTCCTGTCTCCTTTTAGCCTGTCACCAGTATGTCTATTACACTATCATTTTAAGTCAAAATTATTCTTTTTCTGACATCTGAATATAAATCTCATGGTGGTGTGTTACTACAACGTACTCTTCAAAGATTTTCTTATTTGCTTTTATGCAAATGTTTATTGTAAATGCACATATATAACTGTAATGTTTAAGTTTGTGTAATGTCTGAATGAATGAAAGTTTTTACATATGTGTTTGATGGTCTGGGAAGATGTCTTGTGGTTGGCAAAAGCAGGTTATAAGGTTGGAAGATGTGAAAAACTTGAATGTTAATAAGAAAGTGATTTCAGGAATATGGGAGGAATGAAAAATGCTTCATATTTCTACCCCTTATGATGCCACTGTTGTAATGAGAGCTCAAAGTTCAGAGCTTTAGCATTCAACAGTGATAATGTTAAAAACAACTGAAATTTATCTCTTTATATAAACTTAAAAAGATTCCTAGGATCTTCAGGAAACGCACTTGAATCTACCTTTCACAGGTCTAATGGACTCACTCACAGTAAGCATTGTCAACTAACAGCCTGTTTCCCTTGTGACCTGCCTCTCCCTGAGGGTGGGATTTATTTTTCTTTCTCTGGTTCTGGGGCTTCCTCCCTCCTTATACCACCAGGACCACAGGCCTAACAATTTCAGATGTATACACACACAAATAAAAGTTTTCTCCATAATCTTATTCCATGTGTATGTGTGTATACACACACACACACACACACACACACACACACACACACACACACACACACACACAAACTCTCATAATGGCATCCCAATTTCAGCAGGACATAGCCATATGTGATTTAATTACCACTTATTAATTTATTATCAACAGAAAGCTAGGATATTAGGGTTCAGACCTGGGCCCAACTGGTGAGGTGCATATTTAATATACCAAAGTAGAGCTGGTTGCTAGGTTCTCACAGAATCTCTTAGTCTCTTCCTGGCATACTCTGCCTTCTACCCTGAACTTTCCACCCAGGGGACTGGCTTCCCCTTGACCAAGGCTCTTTCTTTTATAATTTAAACATTTTTGTCTCACCCTCCTTCTCTCTTCTCTCCCTGTATCTGCATTTTCTCTCTCCCTGCCTGTGCAAGCTTTTTCTGTTTTTCTCTCTTTCTCTTCCCCCTAACCTCTATTTTCCTCCTCCATTTCTTCCTTGAACCCTGCCAGAGAGCTGCTTCCCTATAAACTTGCATTTATACACTCTGATCCGGCTTTAATTGGTTCATTTCACCAGTGAAGAATAACTTATTAACAAGGATAAGAAAACCTAAAAATCTGCAGCAAATACTAATAGACATAATGGAAGAGACAGACTTGAATACAGACTTTTTCAAAAACATCAGCACCTGCCTTGCATCAGTGTATGGATTATTCATACAGAATATCAACAAACACATGCATTTTTAACATACCCTGTTTAAAGGACCAGACATCTGCAAGATACAGATTCTACTGAAGCTCAGAACAACCTTATTGTCAGTTTGTGGAACCTTTTCTCTGGCACGGACAATGACCAGACACACAGAAAGTGAGGTTATATCGAATTTCTTTCAAATAAAGATGCAACAAGAGAATTCAAACATGGTGGAATTATGAAAATACACAAGAAACCAACATACTGAGGGAGAAATCAAGACATTTTTAAATCAATGTTAAGATATGACAAAAGAGACCACAGACCTGGATTTAACAATTTTAAACAGAGGGGAAGAGCAAAAGCAGCCTTTATAATTAACCTTTTCCTTGAGGATGCAGTGAAAAACTGAAAGGGGGAATGCAATAATCAACTGTCAGCATCATCACTTGATAAACCAGGCTGCCTCCAACTTAGCTTAAAAGCCAATGTAGAGTAGAGACAAACTAGATGTATTCCTGTTTATGATTAAATCTGTTTCTCAACGAATGGACTATGTCCTCCTGTAATCTCAACGATTTCTTGTGCTGCTTACTCTAGGACATAGCAACCGTGACTTTGTTTCAAAAGGTTCTTATGACCATCTTGTTATGTTTATGTTCTGCTTCCATAACCACAATGATTTGACTGCCAAATTTCTCACATAGCAACCCTCAACTATAAAAATTCTTAACTTCCCAATATCTGATGCTGATCTCTGGAACTCCACCTTTAGGAGAGACAGCCTGGCTCCATGAATAAAAAACACACGTATTAATTTGGCCATGGTTTGAATGACTGTGAGTGGTCTTTATTTTCACATCTGTAATATCAACACAATCATATCATTCATATATATATATATATATATATATATATATATATATATATATAGTGGAAGAATTTTGTTTCAGGAAAAAGATAAAATGGAAACAGTAAAAGGAAAAATGGATAATTGTAGGCTTATATAGATTCATTTGAAATAAATATCAGTGAAGCAAACCAAACATGATAAATAAAAAATACCCAAAAATGTTTATGTAGAAGTAGAAGATCTATAAAATACAGAACGACACTGAGGAGGCAAAACAGAAAGACATCTGATCAAAAACTGAAGGAATGAATGCTACTCAACTCTTTACACCAAAGACTCAATCCTGGTTACTTCTGTACTCCATGTTCCAGTTCTGCAATACCAGAGGCCTACAGCCATCTGTGACCACCAGGAGAGACCTCCTATCCCAATTTTCTTTCTGATGGTCCCTTTGGGCAAACCCAGAATCTGAAAGTTCATTCCTGTCTCCTCTGCACTTGATTTCTGGGCCACAGCTCTGCCTGCATCCTTGGAGGCCTGTTGCCACCAGGAACAAACAGGTGAGATCCCTAATCCCCAAGGCCATGCCCACTGAGTCCTCCAGCGGGCCAAGCAGCCTGTGAGGTCTACTCTGTCCCCTCTGCACTTTATCATCTAGTCCACACCTCTACCTGAAATTCCAGAGGGCTGAAGCCATCAGGGACCACCAGGTGAGACCCTTTACCCAAGTTGGCTATCTGCGGGCCCTTTGGGCAAACCCAGCCACAGTGAATTTTGTCCTGTCCCCTCTGCACTTTCTTTTGGGGGCCACAACTCTGCCTGAATACTTAGAGGCCTGCTAGCACTCATGACAACCAGAAGCCAGAAGTCAGCAGGGAAAACTAGCCCTGCCTGCAATCCCAGAGACTTACTGCCATCAGGAACTACCAAGCCTGACAACATGAGAGGCAACCAGAAGGTTAAAGGTCAGCATAAGAGCACAATAAAAGAAGCCAGGGCAAAATGGCACCACCAGAACCCAGAAATCTTCCCACAGCAAGCTCTGGATAACCTAACACAGCTGAAGCACAAGAAAATGGCCTTAAATCTAATCTTACGAAGATGATAGAAGCCTTTAAAGAGGAAATGAATAAATCCCTCAAAGAAATGCAGAAAATACAAAGAGGTACAGTCCATTAAGAGGAAATAAATAAATATAAAGAAATACAGGAAAATGAGGCAACCCTAGAGATGGAAAACTCAGGAAGGAGAACAGGAAATGCAGATGCAAGCATCAACAACAGAATACAAGAGATGGAAAAGAGACTCTCACACAGAAGATACAATAGATGAAATTGATACACTGCTCAAAGACAGTGCTAAATGTAACAAGTGTCTACCACATAACATCTCAGAAATTTTTGATATTATGAAAAGACCAAACCTAAGAATAATAGGACTAGAAGAATCCCAATTCACAGTCTAGAAAATATCTTCAATAAAATCATAGAAGAAAATATTCTTAAGAAACAGATGTCTATAAATGCACAATATGCTTACAGAACACCAAATACATTGAAACTCCCTCCCCAAAATATCCTCCTGACATATCACAATCAAGATGCTGAATGTGCAGAATAAAGAAAGATCATAAAAAGCCACAAGGGATAAAGGCCAAACAGCATGCAAATGCAGACCTATTAGAATACCCAGACTACTCAGTAGAGACTTTAAAAGCCAGAAAGATCTGGGAAGATGTTTTACAGTCTCTTAGAGATCACAGATGCCAAACAAGACTACTATACCCAGAAAAACTTTCAAATACTATAGACGAACAAACCAAGATATTCCATGACAAAAACCAAGCTAAACAATATCTTTACACCAATCCAGCCCTACAAAAGATACTGGAAGGAAAACTCAAAAAAAGGAGGGTAACTACATCCAAGAAAACACAAGGAATAAATAATTCCAGCAAAACCAAAATATGGCTGAACCCCTACCAAAATACCAAAGATGTTCTTTATAAAACTAAGACAAGAAAACATCCTAGAACATGTAGGGACAGCTATAATATTGGCAAACCACAAATATTCACGCAATCTTGGGTTAAAATAAAACCAAAAAGCAAAAAAAAAAAAAAAAAAAAAAAAAAAAAACCAAATAAAAACAAAACAAAAGAAGTGGGAATAATACATCACCCAATTTTAACATATACTCTACAGTTACAATAATAAAAATCTCATGGTACTGACATACATTTTGGCACACACACTAATGAAACCAGATAGACAGCTTAACAATAGCTACACACATTTACAGCCCCCTGCCTTTTTATTCCAACAAAATGGCAAAAACCAAAAATTAGAAAGAAGCCTTTTCAATAAATTGTACCTTTGAAACCAGATTTCCACAATCAGAAAACAAAACCATAATCACTTCTCTCACCTATTATAAAGATAACTCATAATCAACACAAAATTCATTGAAAATTTAAATGTAAGAGAGAAAAAGAAAATTAACAAAAACTCTTAGAAAATACAGGATAAGAAGAGAAAATTTCTTCTTGTAAAAGAAACCATATCACATGAGAAAAAACGAAAAGCAAATGAAAATATATTTTAAAAAAGAAAGAAAGAAAGAAAGAAAAAAAAAGAAAAAGTGCTTATCAAAAGAAACAAAATCCTTGAAATGAAAATACAAACATTGTATACAGAATAGTTTTCAATGGCATTACAACAGTATGGTAAGGTTTAAAATCCAGAATATATATATATATATATATATATATATATATATATATATATATATTTTTTTTTTTTTTTCCTGAGCATTGGTGTTTTGTTTGCATGTATGCCTGTTTGATGTTGTCAGATCTTCTGGTACTGGAATTACTGACAAAGGTAAGCAGCCGTGTGGATGTTTTAAATTGAACCCAGATGCTCTGGAAGAGCTTCCAGTGTTCTTAAAAGCTGAGCCATATATCCAGCCCCAGATAATCAGATTTAAAAAAAATCAAAGCACAGAAATATTCACTATCATTAATAATGTGAGATACGCAAATAAATGAGATTTTACTTCATGCTAGGAATAGTTACAGAAAAAAAAAAGACCAATATCAAAATAAAACTTCAGAAACTTCGGTTACTGTGCAAGCATGAAGGTCTGAGTTCAGATTCCCAAGACATAGATAACAGAAGCTTTTGTGGTATTGTGGCACAGTATCTATGCGAAGAGGCAGTAAGACAGGAGGGACCCTGAATTTTGCAGGGCAGCCAGTGAAGCTGAAACAGCAAGCTCCATGTTCAGTTAGAGACCCCATATCAAAAAATAAACCTGGGAGTCAAGGAAAACACTTGACATGGATGTTTAGTCTTGACATGTAAATGCTCAGGTGAATGCACCTGTACATAGACAATACATACGTATAACATGCTCCCCGTCCCCCCACATCACAGGTCATGTAATCCTTCCTCAACTTAATGTCTTATACCAAGGCTATTTCTCAGTATTCTGAATGTTTTTATTATATAAAGAAACACATGGTTCTTTAAGAAGTCATTTAAAGACAGACAGGCTTTTGTCTACCACAGATTGTTGTTTTCATTTTGCAAGAACTGGCATGTGTTTTCACATGCCTCTGAGGATGAGACAAACCTAACAATAAAAGAAATTAAAAGGTTATATTTTTTAGAAAAGGTGATACACTATTGGCAGCCCTTCCTACAGAGTAACTGTGAACTATTTAGTTGGGTACCATATCTTCTAAGAAAAAAAGGAATCACAAATTGGAAGGATAAACAGGTCCAGGATAAAAAGTCCTCCAGAAATTCTACCACAGTGATTAATCTCTATTCTTTAACTGTTAATTATTAAGAGCTTGAACTGTTCTCTACTTTTAGATCAAATTAATTAACAATAGTGTTTACATATCATAACTGGTCCAGAATGAGTTTGAGTTAGTATTTTTGTTTGCTTCTTTGTTTATGTCAGAATAACATAATTGCCAGCATATCACAGTCACACTTGTGAGTATTCATGTTGTTACTACACTTAAATTGCCACAGTGATCGTAACTGTGGTCTGAACTGGATATACATTATACAACATAGAAACCCAACAAACACTCATGCTGTAGTGATTTAATTATTTTTCCTTTATAGATATTTCTATATCAATAATTAATTAGTAAGTAGTTTCTCACATTAGACTTTCTGCCCAAGTTTTGTGGTGGTATATGCACTTGGATTTCTTATTTATTTGATTAATTTTTTAATTTTTGAGATATATTATAAATACCTTATTTCCCACTTCACTTTCCTCTCTGCCAATGCCCCCATATACCTCTTGTTGCTCTTCCTCAAATTTATGGCCTCCTTTTTAGTAATTGTTGGTACATACATTTGTGTGTGTGTGTTTGTGTCTGTGTGTATACATGTATTTGCGTGCATACATGCATACATGCACACATGCGCACACATGTGTCTAGTCCTAAATCATAAATCTAACTTGCTTAGTCTGTGATATGTTACTTGTGTGTATATGAGTTCAATCCTTTCCATTTAGAATTGAATAACCAATGAGCGTTTTATATCTCGATCTGTAGGAAGTAAGAAGGAAACTAGATGTGTTATACACTGGGTGGAGCTTGACCATTTATGACCGCAAAGTCCAGCTTTTATAGTGACACATTTCCTCTAACAGGGCCACAACTCCTCCAATCAGGCCACACTCCCTAATAGTGTCACTCCGTCAAACATGTAAATCTATGGGGACCATACGTATTCAAACCACAACATAAACTTAGTAAATATTTCCAAGCATAGTGGTACATGCTTGGAATTCCAGCACTCAGGAGGCAAAGATAGGCATATCTCAGTGAGTTCAAGTTCAGCATGGTCTACATAGTAAGTTCCAGGACAGTCGAATTATGTGGAGAGACCCTGTCACAAAATAAGTTAAGAAAAGACCAATATGAAGTTATAGAAAACATTCAGCGTTGTTATTTATGATCTGTAGTTAACTTAGTAAAGGGATATAAGGGAGTTATCTTCAGCTCCCATGGTGTCTGACAATTCACAATTTGGGGATCATTCACCAACTGTATCTTCATACCAGAAAACATGACCAAATGCTACTTTTGTTTACTGAATGGTCACACCAGTTACACTTTCCTTAATATAAAGTACATCCTGAAGTTAGTAGAATTGAACATCATAAACACATGTATATAAATATGAATAAACCTACTGTGCACTCAAGGACACATAATATATATATATATATATATATATATATATATATATATATATATATGTGTGTGTGTGTGTGTGTGTGTGTGTGTGTGTGTGTGTGTGTGTGTTCAACTCAAACACACACAAACCATAATGCCTCTTTTCAAGACAGCACTCTCATTTTTTCTCCACTTCTATCTCCCTTTTACTCTCCTCCTCACCTGTCAGTTCACAAATACAGTTTCTCAATATCACATTGGCCACTTTCTAAATATCCCCAAAGGGAGCAATTAAGAGTATCCATCATAAAACACACACGGCAGTCTTTCTACGTTTTCCGACCTGGCTAGTTCTTACTTCTTGCTGTTTTTTTGTGTTCCGCTTATTACTTCCTCCATGAATGAATAACAACTTTGCTTTCATGAATTTCATGTCCTGATTTATTTCTCCAGCTGTTTGACTCTATGGGTAGCTAAAGCCTTCTTTGATTGCACCAATGATTAAAAGCACAACCCCGCACAGGTTACTACCCACCCATGTGTGCACATCGTTTACATGCAGAGAAGAGGTTCGAAGAAACTGTTTGCCCTAAAATGTCAGAAAGTTTCATTTGCTTTTCTCTGCCATCACCTTCAAAACAAAAGATGATTTGGATAAAATTAAGGTAACTTTGTAATTTTCATAGAATTAGAGGAATTATAAAGTAATATTTCCATATTCTGGAAAACAATTTGACATGCTTCAAAGGTACAAACATATTTTGAACAAGTAATATCACTCAAGGCTGCAATTATATACTGATAAAGTAACTAGAAAGTTAAAGACTTATGAACAAAGATATACTTTGATACACTGTAACAAAACTCAGCACATTTTGATAAAAAAAAAAAATGAGTTGGTCATGGTGGCTCATGACTTTAATACCAGGAGAATCAGAGACAGACAGATATATATGAGTTTCAGGCCAGCCTAGTCTACAGCAGGATAGTGCTACAGAGAGATCCTGATTCAAAAACAAAAACAACAACAACAACAACAACAAAAACAGACAGAAAACTCAATGTATTGTAAAATGTTCAGTCATTACAACAGTGTCTAAACAAGCACAGTAAGAGAGAGCACCATTCACACTCCAAATTGGTATGAGCCAAGGTCAGCTTCAACAACTGACTTATTTTGCCAGTTTAGATACCAGCTACTGCCTAGGTGAGAGAGAACTGCCTCTCAGGATTCTTCTCACTAAAACAATGGCACTGAAGGGCTGCAGTTGTAACTTATTAGTAGTGTCCTTGTCTAACACACATGGCACTGCTTAAACCAAGAATAGTTAACACATACCTGGAATCTTAGCACACTGGAGGAGAGCAAGAGAATAATAAGTTCAAGATCATCCTGTGAATTCATTCTAAGCAAATGTGGGATGCATACATAAGACTGTCACTTAAGAAAACCAATAGCGAAATGTGCACAGAACATACTATCAAACTGTTTTCTCAGTATCTATGTTTATATCCCAAAACAAATGCTTCTCTCAGCTGTCATGAGAGAAACCGCTCTTTAATGAACAGCAGTTATGTGTGAACAACATTCATGATTGTTCACACTGAATGTTAAGTGTTGAGAATAAGTGACAGTCAATGGCTCAGCCTTAAACAAGTTGATCATTTCATCCCCTCTAGGGCTATGGTAACACTTTGGATGAAAAAAGAGAAGAATGCAAGAGATAGAAGGTAGAGAGCAGTTGAGAAATGCCATCTTCTGGGAATGTCATAGCTACTACAAACATGATCTCACAGCAGCCTGTTATCCGGATTCAGTCTTCACAAAGATGGTTTTGTCAGCCTCACTCACAAATGGGAGAGGAAATCACAAGACCCTACCCCTCCTGCTGAACTACTGATTAATGGTTCATCCTAGGAGAAGAGGAAGTCCTTGTCATCACAGTGAACTAACTGGTGACTCCACTCAGCTTCCATGGACAGTTCCAAATCTAGGGCCTCAGAGATGACCCTGACTGACAAAACCAAAGCAAAGATGAAGACATAAATGGGAGGAAGGAATTCAAGGGGTGCTGACAGGTGTGGGAGAAACGATAAGTTAGGATGAGGCATTAGAATTATTAGAATGCACTACATACTATATGTCCATAAAATTGTCAAAAGCCAGATTTAATTAATTTTAAAAAGTCAATGACAGCAAGTCCTTGCCTGTTTCTGCTACACAAGCTGACTTTTATTTTAACATGCTTCTAAAAGGAGAGGGATTTGAAAAACTCTATAAACTGAACTGTTTGGAGGTGGCAAAGTTCCTGTATTGAATTTGATGAATGCTGTAGTTATACGTTTCTTAGAATATTCAGCAAGGCTGTTGCTGGCCAGTTCTGCTTTTATCCTTGGGGTGTGTCCAGGCACTTTCACATACCAGGTCAAGCTGGAAGGAATGAATCGTAGCTGGGCAGATAGGTTATGCAGAACCTTGGTAGGGGTGAACTCCAGGGAGAAATAGCTTACTCCAAGACAGTTTTCAGCAAAACATCTTTCTTTTATTGAGGGTAACAAGGATTATATACACCTTGAGGAGCAGGTAGGAATTTTCAGGGTAAGTGTACATTATTGACTGGGCTGAGGTGCTGGGAATGCCCCAAGGAACAATTGCAGGTGCTTGATAGACATGTGGTCATAGGGAGAGAGGAAATTAAACATGTAATTTAGCTACCAGGCTTCATGTCTAGCCCAGTGGTACTGGAGGTAGTGTCTGTGTGCACTGGGACATGCAAACCAAGAAAAAAGAAGACAGTCCTACTCTCACCAGTGTCCTGATGAGATTTTTGGGGTTTGGACACATCTTGGCCTCTCTCTTGCTCTAGACTGGCTCCCCCAGTAGCATGGCTTTTCAGACTCACAGGCTGTAACCAAGGATTCTCCTGGAAACTATTGTATCATTAGCCACCTGAAGTTTGAGCCTAGTGAAACTTCCAAACATTACACAAGGAAGTGCATCCTAATCACAAAGCCAGGGCTGTAACATCCTAGGTAATAGTACCATTCCTAAGACATGCATATTGACAGTGTAACTTACTGACAAATCTAAGTGGAGCAAGTCTTAAGAGAGATGGTTCCACATCCTTGTTCAGAGGCTCCTCGCTCTCTTCTATCTTCTATCTTTATGTCATGATCCCTTGTGATACAAATAAGATTTTCCATTTTTGTTTATGAGACACAGTTTCTCAATTTAGCATTGGCTAGCTTAGAATGCACTGTGTAGGCCATATTGGCCTTGAACTCACACAGGTCCACCAGCCTCTGCCTCCTGAGTGATGTGATGAAAGGCAAGCTACCACACCCACTTAGTTCTCAGTCTTTCCGTCAGTAATCAATGTCTCCTGCATCCCATTGCTGTTTTACAAGCTGCTGATTTTGAGAAAAGAGTCGAGCCTCTGTATCTTTCAGGCTTACCTGAATTTCTAACCAGCTTGTTCCTTTAGAGTTTCAAAGTGAGCTAGAAGAAAAAGAAATATCACAGACTTCAGGGGGCAAAATCAGCCATGTAGTTGGTTTGTTTGAATCAATACCTAAGAAATTCAAGTGCATAAATATAGTGCCTGAAAGCTCCATGAGAAAAAGTGAAAACATTTGCAAGGAATAAAAACATGATAAGGATTCTGTGTGGGTAGTGTTTTCCAACTACCTACCTAATTGGTTAACATCAACCATTAAATGTGACTCATTTGTTTTAACAATTAAAGTATTAAGAATAAATTATCATAGTCACCTTGCTTATTTTAAATAACTGAAAAAAATTAAGTTTTCTATAAGATCATTTTCTGTGCTGCCAATTTATAAGTTAAAAGTGGAAACATGCCAGGCAGTGGTGGGGAATGCCTTTAATCCCAGCATTTGGGAAGCAGAGGCAGGCGGATTTCTGAGTTCAAGGCCAGCCTGGTCTATAGAGTGAGTTCCAGGACAGCCAGGGCTATAAAGAGAAACCTTGTTTCAAAAAACAAAAAACAACAAAAAAACCAAACAAACAAAATACAAAAACAAAAGGTAGAAACACTTCTATTTTCTATCCATGTTTTGTAAAATAGAAATTTAGGTCACCAAGAAGCAAGTCATGACATTCTAATGTCTACTTCATTTGAACAATGCTTTTCAAAAATGATTAAATATTTTGCAGATTTCTTCAAACTGTGACCATATTTTCTTAATAAATTTAAATACCAGAATTATATCCATTGACTTCTGTTTAGACTTGGTGATATTTGAAACATTTCTATTTGTACGTATGTGTTCTAATCATGTGTCTGTACATTTATACATGGCTTGTTTGTGATCTTGTTTAATTTCAGTAGCAGCCAATGTTCTAAGAATACTGCACCCCATTTAATATATCTTATTTCAATGTGGCTACTTTGCATTGTTCTGTTTAGACTATGAAAAGAAAGTTATCCAGTTTGTGGTCCACAGCCAGCAATTAACAGTTCTTACTTAATATAGAAATTACTAAACTGGGTCACTGTCTGAGGCTATCTTCATGTGGTTTAATTCAAATGCTAATCACTCTGTGGGCACTCATTATAATCCTACCATGTCTGATACAATCTGCAGATATTCAGAGATTCAATAAAAAACACACTTTAAAGGGGGTAGGACGGTGATGGCAGGAGTAGAGTATTCAAAAGATTAAAAACCCTGACCATGTTGAAATGCAACTGTGAGACACCTGAGGACTAATTTGAGAAATCTAATAAAATCATGGACTTAGATCAGAGAGACCCTGTTCTTCTCCAAGGCAGCCACTCTTCACACATGGCTCTCAAACACATAAATGAGCCTTCTCCAAATCTATATGGGCTACATCTTTAAACTACATCTCAGATTTCAGACACTTTTTACTAAGGATGTAAAATAGCATATTGTTAATTTATATATTGACTCAATGTTGAAATGGTGTTTCCATGGAATTAACTTAAATAAATAAAACTCACCTCACAAGTTTTCTTTTAAGTTTACAATATTACTATTAACATTTTTAGAATTCTGAGTCTCAATTTATATTTGTATTACGCAGTATGGAGTATGTGAACAAAGTCTCTAAGATCAGGAAAAAGTAAAAACACCTTTAGTGCTACATGGTTTCTGTTGAAAAGCATGAAAATTGTGAATAAATATATAGAGTTCTGTTTAAAAACTCAAGAAAATTAAGTCATTGTCATTTTTATAAAAACAAAAAAAGAAAGTACCTCAAATCTATCAAAAATTCATTTAAAATACAATTCCAGAGCTGACAAAAGTGAAAAGAAAAACCAAAATGGAAATGTCATGGACAGAATGAAAGCAGGCAGCAATTAATAAATTATTGAATAAGTGGGAGGAAACAACATGCATTTTTAAAGTTAGTTTTGATAAAATACATTTGATTCTGTGCTCTTTGGAGGCTCCATCTGCATGTAATTTCAGATGGAACCTCCCCCCTACTGTCTCTGGCTTCATGGCTAATGAGAAAATGAAATGTGTTTGGGTCCAAGTAGCCTTGCTGGAGTTTAACAGTATTGATCTCCTTATGACTCACTCTTCAATTTAGTGTACTGAGAGACAGCAGACCTTACTGGATGAGGCATAATGCGAAGGTCCCGACCACTTGTATTCAGTTGGCATCTCAGGATATTTCCCTGGAGAACAGGATGCCTAGCATATTCTCTTGTCCAGTACTCTGGTGACTGCTGTCATGTATATTCTCTATTTATATTCATAACGAGATACGTTTTAACATCTCTGTTATCATGATTTGTAAGCTTTTGACTATTTTCTAATAAACTTTGAGTAAATTAAAAGTGCACTTTTAGTAAAATATATTTCTGATGAAGGTCTTGGCATTTTAAACCAAAAACTTATATGATTGTCATGTAATATATTCTCCACATCAGGAAGACAAGTTTTAAAAAATATGTAAAAGTATGTTGATCTATATAACATCATTTATAAAATAATTTTTCTTAGCAAGTGTATATATCTATATTCTCTCTCTCTCTCTCTCTCTCTCTCTCTCTCTCTCTCTCTCTCTCTCTCTCTCTCTCTCTCCTCTCTCCCCAGATGTGTTCCAAAAGTCCAAGTCCAAAAGTCATATCCTAGAGTGCTAAACAGAGATTAATTGTTTGCCTTGTATTAATTGTTTATATTGTTTCTGGGATAAAGTAGCTAATCAAGGAAAAGAAAGCCAACTTAATTTTGAATCTTGCTTCAAATATCTACTCTGTTGTGGCCTGTCTATGGTGCAGGAGTGTGAAGAACAGGATTAAATTGCCACTAAGGTTCAGAAGTAGAATAAGGGTAAAACACTCGTGTTTTATTTGCTTTCTCCCTCTCATTCAGTTCATCAGCCAGGGTAGATGTCTCCACCCCAATTAAAATAGCCTAGAAGACTTCCCACTCCAATGCCCAGAGGACTGCCTCCAAGGCTAGTCTAGATCCTGTCCAGTTGGAAATCAATGAAAATCACTATGCCCAGTTTCAAAGGTTAGAAGTTCAAGGTGTTGATAAAGATGATTTCTTCTGTGGCCATTTTCTTTGGATGACAGGTTCTTCTGCTTTTTTTTTAAATATATATTAATGTAATCTATTCTCTATTCTCCACTCTTGTCTTTACACTCATAGCTTCTTATTATGAGGATATAGGCCTAGTAGGGTAGGATTAATAAGGACAAAATTCTTGTTCCCTAAATACAGTCAAAACTGTATAATTACAATCATTCTTATTCATTTTCGAGCATTAACATATGGGGGCACCTATACAATTCAGCACATATTAAAACATGGACATTAATTTGAAATTGAATTTCAACCTTTTATTGGTAATTATTGTGAGTGTAACAATTAAGAATAGTAGTTTAAAAGCTGACAGAATATAGTCATTTCTAAACTCATTTGGCAAAGTGAGCTATTTCTTAAAAGAAATCCATTTATAATATTGTTTAATAAGAAATATGGCAATTAAAAGAGGTTTTGCAGAAACACAGTAGCATGTAAATTAATAAAGGGGGATTTATAAAAAAAGGAAAAAAAAAAAACCCAAGATGTTAGAAGTTGTTGACTTTCCTTGTAAAATGAGATTAAGACAGAAAATAGGAGGTGAAGAGATAAGAACAACAGAGAGATTGCATAAGTCAGGCATTCTGGAGGCTGGAAAGCCTGGATTAAATGATCCAGTATTGGAAGGAAGGTATCAAAAATGGAGGAAGTTCAAGGAGCAGACAGGGCAGCTCTCTGGAGATGCCATAAATAAAAAAATCTGACTTTGGAGCACAGGCTTGGGAGATGCCCTTAATATTAAGTAAACACCATTGCCTGAACAATTTTTTCAACTATGGAATGAAGAAGTTTCTAACCCTTATTTGTGTTGAATCAAAACATTTCTAAGATTTAATAATCTACTCTTGGCCACAGATCAGAAGAATCTTTAATTTTACAAGTGTGGTTTTTACCTCTCAATGTTGTAGCAGCTACAGAAGTTGGTTTAAAGTCCTTATAGAACAGGTAAGGTTAAAAGGGGGGAAGAAGGAGACTTTAAAATCTGAAGTAATACAGAGACTTGAAATTTGTTGAAAACATGTGTTTAGGATTCATATATTCCTTAGACTGTTAGGAGTTGGACAATGTGAACATCTTAAAAATGTGAGATGGATGAACCACACAATCAGTCATGCCAAAAGAATTTTGCAGACCCTGTCACAATAAGATAAAGGCCCAACAGGTCCATCTGTCCATCCTGTCGATCTTACTGCCTCTATTGTGTATCTTAATTTAAACAGGACCCTCATTTTTCCCCTAAGTGTTACTATGACTAAGACATGTTAGGGTTGGGGAACAAAGAAACCTTATTCATATTCTTGAGGCTCTATGATATGTCAGAGAGTTGAGATGCCATAAGGGACCACATTTTCCTCTTCGTCAGTTTGCTACGAATATTGGTTCACTTCAGATATCCATTTCCTGGGACTATGCTACAGCCTGAATTTTTGCATCTTCTCAGGATTCTTGTGTTGAGGGGGCCTGGAAGATGTTTCCACAAGTAAGAGAACATGTTATAAAAGCAAATCAACATACATAAAATTCTCAGGATTTATGTAAACCAGCATATCTGTGCAAAATTATAACTTCAGTATTAGTGGAGGGGGTGAGATACAGAAAAAGATGTAGAGTTCAGTGGCCATCTGGGTTAATGGGAAGAGATAGCTTTAAGTTCAGTGAGAAACTATCTCAAAAATATGGTGAAGTCAGATACAGACAAACAGCTGAAGAAATATTTCTCTGGTCTCCATGAGTACCCATAAGCACTTGTACTAGCATATATATATACATTGTACCCATAAACACAAGATCCACATATTGAACCCAAATTCAAATCAAATGTGATAGTATTTGTTGGAGGGGAACTTCTTGTGGTGTAATTAGGCTTTGAAATGAAGCTGTCATTGGTGGCATATGTACTCTTATATGAACTCTCAAAGCTCATCAAAATGTGGTTGCAAGGAGTCAGATTATTGTGTTTTCAAGTACTGAGAGCATGTAAGTCCTTGTGCCCATTGATCTGCAGGTGACTCAGAGAAATTAAGCATCTAGGGCTGTTTTTCCAAAGGAAGGATGTATAGCCTGTTGTTTATCTGTTGGGCCAGGCCATATCAACCTCCTACAACTAGGAATGAGTGTGGATAGGAGTCTAAATCACCTTTAGAGACAAAGGTTGACAAGCTCACACAACATGGAGCATAGTTGGCTAATGCACCACTGCCTCTAAACTATCTTTAAATAGCAAAGCTATTTGAAGGCCAGGCCAGAACCTTCTCTAGGCCCTTAAACTAGTACAGGGGTCTTATCTCTAAAATCTATCTTTTTTTGCAGAAATAACAAGTTTGCTACAATGTAATTATTCTTTCTTGTGTACCTGGGATGATATTTACACTGGAAAATTTTGTGTATTTTATATATCATAACAGCACATAACTTCATATTACTGTTTACCTCAAGAAATCGGCTCACGTAGTTTTAAAGACCTGTGTGTTAAAGTCTGTAGGCATTGCCATCAACACAAGGTAGCTTAAATGGACTGGCTAGAGACTAACCTGCATGCCACAGCGAAAGTCCTTCTTTATGGAAGCTTCATCTTTGCTTTTAAAGCTTTCTATCTGACTGAATAAAGTACTCTTTGTGGATCTAATGTTGAGAACAAGCTTTCTTTCTTTGTATAAACTAATTATTTTTAAATATCCTTTAGGAAATACAATTAGTACCGTATCTAGGGTTATGTTCAACAAAGGCATTTTAGTCATGCTGCTGTGTGACAGAGGCCCCTTTATCAGGTCTCTTTTGACCTTTTGTAAACAGACTTTATGCGAAAGAGGGACAAACTGGAATAGCCAATGGGAACAGTAGCAAAAGCGTTCCAGTCAACATCTCTTCTCTTTAAAAAATACAGTAGAAACACTCTAGGGCTGAACATTTTTAGATGAAAATTATTTAACCTTAGTGCACCAATGGGTGTAGAACTTAGATTTGTATTTCTTGGCAAATCACAGTCACCACCTGCAACCTATTCCCTGAGAAGACAGAGGAGAGAGTGCTTTTTTACAAGATCAAGAAAAGCAAAGAGCTTCCCTACTATGGTAACAGATATTGAAGGTGATCCTGTGCCAATAAACCTCTCTACATGCTACTCAAAGGATACCCTCCTTTGTATTTCTATTTGTACTTGTACTTGTGTTTGTGTTTGTGTTTGTATTTGTGTTTGTGTTTGTGTTATTGCAGATTATCCAAGGTCAGCAAGCAGAAAGGCCTCTTTTCTATAGGAAGTAGTGTCTGAAAGGTAACTGAAATCCAACGTCTCCCAGCAGGAGCAAGGTAACACTCACTAACCAAGAGCCACCAAGGTCAAATGAGGAGCCTGAAGTTGACGTACATATAACATGAACAACCAACACAAGACCTTCCTTATCTAGAAATATCAATGAAGTCTACAAATAAAATTAAGTAAAGTCCATGTTCTTTTAATATTTTACTCACAAAGATCTGCGTATAGCTCACAGTCATTCACATAAAAAATGCATACAAAAAAGTTAGTGTGCATAAAAAGGAAAAGCAACAGATGTCTTCTCTGTTGGGATTATGTCACAGTGTTTTAAGCTTCCATTCTAAAACAAAATTGCCATCACAATTAAAGCATGCATGAAAAAAAATCAATACAAATGGAGAGTTTCCGTCAAGTTAGAAGACATGACTGGGAAGAAAATTGAAAAATACCTTAAGAATAAAATAACAAGACTTAAATTACAGACAGGATGCCTAGTGGGACAAATAGAAAGGAGAAACAATGACTGAACAGGAAAATGCACCAGCAGGAATTACCCAGGCCGAGCGAGACAAAACATAAGCTGGAAAACATGAGCAAGACCTCATGGCTAGGTAAATTTTAATCACAGATGTAATTCTCTATTCTTTGAGTTCTTAAAAAAGAAAAAAAAAAGCATGGAGTAAAAAAGGTATTCAAGAAAGTAATGGCAGTCATTTGTAAAAACCCTGCATGCTCATTTCTCCCGTGCCTTAGGGTTTTAATGCTGTGAAGAGACACTATGACCATAGCAACTCTTAAAAAGAAAAATGTTTCATTGTGGCTGCTTAGAGTTTTGGATGTTTAGTTCATTATAATCATGGTGGGAAGCATGGCAATGAGCAGATAGACATGGTGATGTAGGAGCTGAAAGTTCTATACTGTGATCTGCAGGCAGCAAGAAGAGATTGAATGCCACACTAAGCAGAGCATAAGCACATAAGAGACCTTAAGGGCTGACTTCACAGTGACACACCTACTCTAACATGCCACACCTCCTATTAGTGCTGTCCCTATGGGTCTAGTATTTGCACACATGAGTCCAGAGTTGTCTTAGCTATTCAGACAAAATCCTACATATCTGGCTCCCTTCCCTCTCAATGATTTCCCAAAACCTATATATTTTAAAACACTGGATGGATCTTATATGGGACTAATACAAATCAGTATCAAGTAACCTGAGAATTGAAAACAGAAAGCATTTGGAAATTAGAAAGGGAGAAATGATTCAGGGTTGCAGGTAAGGTTAGGGAGGGGCACTACATTCCTTAATTGGTGCAGCAGATTCCAGAGGTACAGATTTTTCTATCCTTCAGATATGCTGGGTGAGTCGTAGGAAGATGGCCTGCCTGGATCACTGTGCTCTTCGAAGTAACTCTAAGACACTCTTTGGTTCATTGGAGTGAGGGTGATCACTACTTGGTCTGTCCTTTGCCTGATCTCTCTCTATGTGGAGCAAATAAACATTACTGTGCATATTTTCTGGAAAATTCATCTATCAGTATTTAGAAAAGAATATGCAATTTACATTTATATGTGTGTGTCTCTCTCTGTGTATTTTACATGTACATATGTCTGCACATTTAGTGAATACCAGGTGTTGCAGGAATTTGGAAGAGGGTGTCAGGTTCCCAGGAAATTGAGTTTTTGATAGTTGTGATACCATGTGTATACTGGAAACTGAACTTGGATTCTCTCCAGAGCAACAAGTTCTCTTGATCAGGATGCCATCTATCCATCCCCAAAAACATCACTTTTAAGTGCCTTACCTCCTCACAATGTACAAAGCCGTCTACACAGCCAACTAAATATGCTTTAAAAGATTCCACTAGACAAACAATAGACTAACAATTTATACATCATATATATATCACTGAATATACCAATTACTAGACAGAAGTTCCCAAAACATATTTTTGGTATTTTTTAAAAGTCTTACTTCTGAAAGTATCTTTACAAGGCACTCATCACTCTTCCAGCTTCGCCCAATGTTTCCAGAAAGGCCATTAAGTAGTGATGCAAAAGTTGATGTCCTTTTACTAAATTTATTCTCAATTTACTTATGCAGTTTTTTGAGTTTGAAGGAATTAAGACAGCTACTTTTGTTAATCATTTAACAAAAAAAGTTACTAATGTGTTGAATATACAAGAGGATTTAGATAGGCATTTGGAATAACGAATTGATGTTCTTTATCCTATTCAAATAATTGAAAAGAGGTTCAGAATTTAAGAATAGGAAGCCATCTCAAGTTTCATGTCAAATGCCATTGGATTCATATTAGTTCTAAAATTTACATTGGTAGTCATTATAATTAGAAAGAAGTTTAAAGATACTTGCAGTGAATTTGGCATAATTCAAACACCTCTCTGGAAGTTTAAACTTTGCATAAAGATTTAAATTATAGAGATTATGGATTTAAAGAATGGTGCTCTGCTGAGCATTGATGTGGCAGATACTGCAGATAAAATTACCCATGGCCTGAGGTCAGTATTTCTATTTCGGTCAAGTTTCAAGAATGGCATATATAACTTGATCATGCCAGCCCTTTTTGTCCTGGGAATATTTTTATTCCATTGTGTTAAAGCTTATCTTTAAGATCATCAACATATTGGTAGTCAAAGTACATGGCATGAACCTTAAAATAGACCCCCAGACAGAGTTACTAAATTAACAGGCTGGCAAGCCAAGGATGGGTAAGATTCAGCACAGAGCCTTACCAACTTAAGACAGAAGTGCATTGCTTTGGATAATGCATATTCCATTATAGGTAAGGAATGCATTCTTGTTAGAACAACCTAAGATCGGCTCAGTCTTGTCAATGAAATAAAAAAGGGGAGAGATGGAGAGCCTTTGGGGCTGCTTGGCAAGAATCTGACATGGGCCAAGGACAAGGAAATGGGCTGCTTGACAGGAATATGACATTGGCCAACCACAAGGAAGTAGACTTCAGGCAGGAATCTGACATTAGGCTTTGGGCTAGGACAGAGAAGTAGGCTCAGATATTTTGGTCATCTTGATAAGCCCTTAGAAACAGTGATAACGGGAGTGTTCCTGAAAAAGGTTAATGGCTTGCTTGTTCTTTGACTATTTCTGTTTATTGTCTTGCTTGTTCCTTGACTAATTGAATCTATTGTATTGCTAGACCCTCAACCTAGAACTGACCTTAATACATGCATGATGTAATTAAAATGGTATAAAAGCAAAAAGGAGGAGGTGAATGGGATAGTGGGTTCTAGGAAGGAGAACTGGGGAAAGGGGATGACATCTGAAATGTAAATAAAATAGCCAATAAAAAAAGAAGGATAATTGTCTGTTGTATATCTGACATCAGGGAAGTCAGAAAAAAATGAGAAGGAGGACTAAGCTGCAGACATAGCAATTACAGCCATGTGGACGCTGGTGGACATTAGTCTTTCAGTTGGATGAGCATAACAAAAGCCAAATTGAGGGTGTTGAGGAGAAAGCATCAGAAAATGAAACAGAAGAACAGGTACAGGAGACAAGACTGATGGGCCAAGGATACTGATTAAATCTATTTATATGCTGGATCCACTGCTCAAATTAGCAGCATAATATGTGAACTGTGAAGAATTTTGGAAGTAGCATGGGGGATATTTATAAAGATGCCAATACATTTTTGTTCCACATAAAATTTCTTCAGTTTGTTAAAAATTACTTAGTTTCTCAGAAAAGAATCACAAAATAGTTGTGCTTAACTCAGATGACAAAGTAATTCAGAAGCTTACTAAAGGTTTTCAAAGTGTGTTTTTCAAGCAGAAGATTGTAGGATGACTACTCAAAATGAGTGAACAGGAATGTAACATTTTAATCCCTTTCAGTAGCATTGTGTGACTTTTTTTATGAAAGCCACACAAACTTTAAGTTTTAAAGGTGTTTACACTTGATGGGAGAATAAATGTTCCTAACCAGAATCTTCATTCCTTCTTGCCTTCAAACAATAAGGAAATAATCACCAATGTCATGATTCTGAGAAACAAGACGAAGTGCTTGACCTGAGCAGTAAGATGGAGCTTTCAGATGATTGACTGATCTTCTCCCACCCTGTGTAATCTGCTGGCAAAAGGTGAGATGAAAGTCATATCTCTAGGATGTAGATCTAATCCTCAGGGATTGTTGGATCTATGAATAATATACAACTTACACATTCCTCATTTCTCGCCATGTATCAGAGCATTCAAAAGCTTTATAAAAATTGTATGGATTTCAGGTAATAAAATTGTAATTTCCCCTTAATTTTAGGAAGTGATATTTTAAGATATCATGACAATCATATTAAAAAATGTTCTTAGGAAAAAGTAAGCCTTTCTGATTTTCTTGTTACAATCTGATAGACCTCACAGACACAAACTCTTTTTACACACAGTTGCAATTATCAGGCTCCAGTATCTTTACATTTTGTTCTCTGTAATTGATTTTACAATTTAAGTAAATTTCAGTGTTAACCCAATTCTTTGTGATAAAAAATTTAGTGAATCAATATATTTAATATAGTTGATACTTCATGGTAACTTTTACCCTTCTATGGCTTCCATTTAGAAACAATCTACTCAAAATTTGAGTACTAAGTTATAGTGAAGTGACAACTAAAACTTATGTGTATTGTTATTATGCAACTAAATGTTAAATACCTTGAAATAAACAATGTATTTCATCTCCAAAAGCCTAATGTCCTCTTGGAGAACCTGAGTCATATATCCTATACTAGTTTTTGATTAAATTGAAGTTTATGCTAGAAATTGACAACTGTTTGTACTCAAGAAAAAAATGCCTATTTAATTAAACAAAATTCCCAGAAAGAAGCCCCATCCACTCGTTTATACATTGTGCATGGCAACCTTTATCCAACAGTGATGGTTAAGAACAAAGACACAGTGGTTCACAAAGATTCACTGCAATGGCACAGTATACTGTATAGAGCTTTATGCCAAAGTTTTTACCAATATTTAAAATTTGTTCCCAATAAGTTATATTGTGGTTTAACACTTAAAAGATTCATTTCAACAAATAGTCTACTGGTTAGACAGAAATCAGTCTGTAGGAGCTACATAATCCTTTAATCCTTCCTTCTGTTTTATCAGTCACCCTATGGAATGACTTTCCTAGCATAGAAATATATAATTGTCATTCATTGTTAGAGAAGTAGCTATGCATTACCTTCAGATAAATTTTAATTTCTTATCATGTTTACAAATGAAACATGAAAAGATAACCCTCATGACATCATAAAAGTTTCATTCACAAAACATACATATAAGAAAGCCTACAGCTGTCAATCAATACTTGTGTAATATTTGTTGATGTTTTATTCATAGCTTCTGTGTCTAGATTTTCTTACATGATTTTACTCAGAATGTATTATTTTATATCTTTTAATCCCCTAGTGAAAGCTTTGGTTATTGGTAGTGTTGTATATTTGCACAAGCACATGTATTACAATAAAAATTTTCAGAAGCTTTAAAAAATAAAACTAAAATATAATTCTTTAAACATTGTATTAAATTCAAAGGTAAATGCTTTGGATAAATCCTAAACATAAACATCCCAGTCAGTTGATGTTACTTTGACATATCGTCAGCTCCAAAATCAACTTTTCATGGAAATACAGAGACTTCAATAACCACAAAATTTAAGTGTGATTTTTTTTTAGTTGACCTTCTAACAAAAATACAAGTAATCTTTAGCATACTAGAATCACAACATGGCTTTGAGAATCCTTAAATCCAGGCTTCCTAGAAGTCTAATGACATTTAACTCCAGGCATGTGCTCTCAGACCACCTCCAGGTTTTCTCAGTGCCGGGTACCTACATTTAGCTTCTAGTAAACACACAGTGAATGAATTGCTAAAGACTTTACACCTCCTCCTCACATGAAGGAAAGCTAGCTTTTTAGGTTTTTATTCTGTATAGACAATAAAACATCCTCAATTTAGATTCAGGTATAAGAAGAATTAAACATATTATCTATGGATCTGCTTTACAGGGTAACATTTCAAACTGAGCATCCAAGTTGATATCAGTTTATCTTTAACTGTAACCAAGTCAGTTATAGATAGGCTAAAGGCAACATATTATTATGAGGTTTAAACCTGCAAGGTATCACTATAGAGAAGGCCTATCCAAAGTGCACATTGATGCAATGCTGTTGGGCCATGGAGGGGTATCCTGGTTCTTGAGTTGTGGGTTCGGCCATATCCCCAGAACCCAGGCTCCTGTCAGGAGGTCTAATCTCCATTCCACCTTCACCCCTCAGTCACTTACACAGGTGGAGGGCATGATCCAGACCCTAGAGAGATTTACATACTAATAAGGTACCTGAAGGCCAGAGGGTGGAGCCATATTTTTCCTACACAATGCTAGTCAGTGTCACTGGATAGCAATATACTTTGTGTGGAAGTGGTGATATAATGGGGTAATTGCTTGGGATAAACCCAGGAGGCCCTTTAATATTACTGAGTTTAACATTATAGTGACCAGAAATGCTGATTACAAGCATAGCTTTGCTTTGCACTAAAGAGCCTTAGATCTCCATCTGCAAGACTGTCTCCTCAGAGGGTACTGGAGAAGCCTCTTTGTTTTAAGGTCTTTGAATGCTTAGAAGCTGTAGGCCTCTGGCAAATAAAATCTAAGACTTTGCCACAGTGTATGTTAGTTACCATGTTGCCATATTTCCCAGGAAAAAGGTCAGAAGTCATATTCAACTGCTTTAGTAAGAAAGCAGAGCTCTACTCTTCTCACAGATATACCTGCTCCCCCTCTTTTGCTTCTGTATAACAGAGACT
Organism: Arvicanthis niloticus; assembly: GCF_011762505.2. NCBI lineage: Eukaryota > Metazoa > Chordata > Mammalia > Rodentia > Muridae > Arvicanthis > Arvicanthis niloticus. Next base: position 6,733,389 of record NC_133435.1, read on the forward strand.
GGTGGTGAGATTCTCATTGTTTTCTTGATCAGTGAGTCTTTGCAGTTTTTTGATGGAACACAGTACCATTCTGAAAGGCCTTTTCACTAATGATGACCTGTAGGTTAGAACTATATAACAATATGGATGATTTTTAAGTCCATTGGTAACAAACTTAAGCTACGGTGACATGAAATTGACTGTTCAATTCAAATTTTTAGCACCAGCATTGAACATTTTTTATGTTTGTCACTGATAGGAACATCCATCCCAAATCGAGAATAAACAAATTTTAGCATCAAAAGCTAAAACAAACTCAAGGGAAAAAAAAAAATCACATGATCATCTCATTAGATGCTGAAATAGCATTTGACAAAAATACAACACCTCTTCATGTTAAAGTATTGGAGAGATCAGGAATTCAAAGCCCATATCTAAACATAATAAAGGCAATGCACAGCAAACCAACAGCCAATATCAAATTAAATGGAGAGATACTTGAAGCAATCCCCCTAAAATCAGGGACAAGGATGCCCACTTTTCTTATATCTATTCAATATAGTACTCAAGGCTCTACTGAAAGCAATAAGACAACAAAAGGAGGTCAAGGGGATATGAATGGGCAAAGAAGAAGTCAAGGTATCACTATTTGCAGATGATATGATAGTATACATAAGCAACCCCCAAAATTCTGTGAGAAGACATCTATGGCTGATATACAACTTCAGCAAAGTAGGGGGAAATTTTATAAAGAGAACTCCAATGGATCAGGCTCCAAGATCAAATATTGATAAATAGGACCTCATGAAACCGAAAATCTTCTTTAAGGCAACAGACGTAGTCAATAGGACAAATCATCAACCTACAGATTGGAAAAAATCTTCACTAACCCCACATCTAATAGAGGGCTAATTTCCAAAATATATAATGAACTTAAGAAGCTAAATTTCAAAATGCCAACCAACCAATCACGAAATGGGTTATAGAACTAAACAAAGAATTCACAACAGAGGAACCTCAAATGGCTGAGAAGCATTTAAATAAAATTTCAAAGTTCTTAGTGACCAGGGAAATGCAAATCAAACAACCCTGAGAATCTACTTTACACCAATCAGAATGGCTAAAATCAAAAACTCAGGTGACAGCACATGTTGATGAGAATGTAGAGAAAAAGGAACACTTCTTCATTGCTGGTGGGATTGGAAACTGGTACATCCATTCTGGAAATCAATCTGGAGGTTCCTCAGAAAATTGAAAATAGATCTACCTGAAGACCCAGATATATCCCTACTGGGCATATACCCAAAAGATGTCCTACCATGCCACAGAAGGACATGTTCCAGTATGTTCATAGTGGCCTTTTTTGTGATAGCCAGAAGCTGGAAACAACTGAGATGTCCCACAACAGAAGAATGGATACAGGAAATATGGTTCATTTATACAATAGAATACTGCTCAGCTATTAAGAACAAGGACATCATGAGTTTGCAGGCAAATGCATGGAACTGGAAAATATAATCCTGAGTGAGGTAACTCAGACCCAAAAGAACATGCATGGTATACAATCATTAATAGGTTGATATTAGCCAAACAAGTACAGAATACCCAAGATAAAATCCACAGAACTCAAGGTTAACAAGCTAAAGTGCCCAAATGAGGGTGACTCAATCCCATAAAAAAGGGACAATAAAGTAATCACAGGAGAAGGGGTAACAGGGGGAGGGAAGGACCTGGGTGGGAGAGTGGACAGGGAGGGGAAAATGGGGAACATTATCGGGGATTGGGGGAACAGGATTGAAGCCCTGAGGGACAATAGAAAGAATGGAAATTGGCAACCTCAGGAGGTAGGAGGAAGTGGGGGAACCCTCCAGAATGTACCAGAGACCTCAGAGGTAAGACTCTCAAGGAATCAAAAGGAAGAACCTTGGATACACTGCCCTGCAGTGGGGAGAGGGAAACTAGAGTCTACCTCCAGTAGAAAGACAGGACATTAAGTGGAGGGATTGAGTTGCCATCCCACAGTCAAAAACTCTGACCCAGTACTTTTGCTGTCTAAAATAACTGCAGGGACAAATATGGAGAAGAGACTGAACTGTAAAAGAATTGAAAAAAAAATGTAAAATGAATTAATAAAAAGTATATTTTAGAAAAGCTAAGCAGTAGTTTGCAAATTAATATTTTTGTATATGTATGGAATAATGAAACTGCTAAAAGTAGTGTAGTAGATGGGAAGCCATTATTTGTTCTCTAGAAATGTCAGTGCTGAGCCAGAGCATACGTGGACTTAGTTGGAAGAGATAGAAAGGAAAAATGGCTTTCTCAAGTGGGTCTCAACCTTCCAAATGCTGCCACCTTTTAATACAATTCCTCAGCTTGTACGCTCCTCCAATCAGAGTTTTATTTTTGTTGCTACTTTATAATTGTAATTTTGCTACCCTTATGAATTGTACTATAAATATGTGATATGAAGGATATCTGAGGTGCAACCCTGTGGGGGTCATAATCCAGAAGAAGAATGACTTCTCGTCAGAAAGGACCTAGGAATAAGAGCGCTAACTAGTCTCTCAGAGGACACGGGCTTATTTCCCTGGACTGACATCAGATAGTTAATAACCCTCTGTAACTCCAACTCTGGGCTATCTGATACCTGCTTCTGGCTTCCACAGGCACTTGCATACATATGGCACACACAGACACACACATAAAAACATGACAAATAAAAATTTTAACAACAGTTGAGCAGTGGTGGCGCGCGCCTTTAATCCCAGCACTTGGGAGGCAGAGGCAGGTGGATTTCTGAGTTCGAGGCCAGCCTGGTCTATAGAGTGAGTTGCAGGACAGCCAGGGCTACACAGAGAAACCCTGTCTCAAAAAAAAAAAAAAATTAACAACAAACCCTACTCTCAGTTGTTTTGGGTAGATGGATCAGCAGTTAAGAACACAAATTGTTCACCCAAATATGGTTCTGGGAACCCAGGTCTGGTAGTTCACAAGTGCCTATAACTACTGTTCCAGGAGATCTGATGCATTTGCCTTGCGTGGTCACCTGAATTCATATGCACATACCTACTGTAGTGGTTTGAAAAACTGGTCCCCATAAGCTAATATGGAGTGGCACCATTAAGAGTTGTAACCTTGGTGGAAGAAGCATGTTGCTGGGGGTGATCTTTGAGGTTTCAGAAGATCAGTTCAGGTCTAGTGGCTCACTGTGGCTTCCTCCTGCCTATAGATCTGAATGTAAGTTTCTCAGCTACTTCCTCAGCACCATGCTGTATGCCTGCACACTGCCATGCGCCTCACCATAATGATAATGGACTAAATATCTGAATTGTAAGCTATCCTAATTAAATGTTTTCCTGTATAAAAGTTTCCACGGGCTGTATAAAAGTTCACAGCAATAGAAGATTCACCTGCACACAGAGAAATACACACTTATACTTAATTTAAAACATATTAAATAAATCTTCTAATAAAATGATTTTCTCCAGTCAGAAAAAGCTAGTCCTTTAGAAGACTGACCTTGTTCAGAGTTATCATTCATGTGACCTTTAAGTCTCTACCACAGTAAAGTTAAATAGCAGAAACATGAAAGTCAGTCAGCCAAATTTCATATGGCTAATAGCCCCTGCAATACTGAGATGCCCAATTCCTTGTAGACACTGACCATCCAGCTTACTCTTATTTCTTATGTGAGGAGGAGCCAGATGTGGAAAGCTAGTCTGATCAAGATGACATAAGGTCAGTGCAAGCAGCATGGTAAGAATAGACCCAACCAGATAAAGCTCAAACATTAAACTGCTATTTTCGTAGCAGGGTGTTTCTATACCATGATGGACCATGCCACTGATTTTCCAGTAAAAGTGGAAATTTCCTGCCTTGAAAAGTATATATATCACACTGTGTCCACAGGCAGTTTAAATTACAAACACCGCATGCAAAGGCATAATGAGATGCATAAAATCAAATCTTTATAAGAAAGGGTTGCTATAGGCACAGATCCCATAGGGTAGGGGCCATTAGAAGTAAGAAGAGGGATTAGAAGGCAGGGGAGCAATATAGTAGAGAGGTCAAGAGAGGTCAATGGATCAGAGTCAGCGAGTGAAGACACACAGAAGGAGCATCCAGTTAAAACTAAGAAGACAAAACAAATAGCCAACTTGATTCTTGAAGGTCAATGTGTTTTCTAAAAAAAAGGGCAGTTTCAAGGTACTGTTTTAGATTATACAGGTAGACATGTAATAATGATACCATGCAAGTTGAACTCTGAATACACAAGAAAAGGCCAGGGTGGCTTCTACACTCAAATTTCTTCATAGAATAATAAATATATAATCTATGTCTAGCAAAGGATTTTCACTTATTAAGATGTGATAAAGCCTAGCATGCCTCCAGTAATTCAGGTGCCTCTCTGAAGGTCCATACATGCAAAGTTTGGTCTTTAGTGTGGTGATACCAAGAAAAAGAATGTTTAAGGCGATACTATAGGACTAATGCAGGTACTGCCTGTAGAAGGGCATATTGGTCTCTGGTAGTAAATGAGTCCTGATTGTAAGTTGTAAAACTCTAAGCCTCCCCATCACTCAATCTCTTTGGCTTTTTATCGTTAAATGTAACAGCCTCCGCTGTGTGTGTTCTGCCTTCTGCCACAGAACCCGCCTCTGACTGTTGAACTTTAGGACTTGAAACCACAAGCTAAAGACATTTATAAACATAGTCTACCTCAGGTAATTCACTAATTCATCAATAAAAGCTATTAATACAGAAGGAAAGTGAGGAGATTTCTCAGAGAGCATTGAGAAATCATTTGATTAACTTTAACTGCCAAATATAAAGATTAAATGTACTATAGCCATTTTTTTGGGGGGAAAAAAAAATACAAAACCAAAACCAAAACCAAAACCAAAAACCAAAAACCAAAAACCAAACAACAAAACACCCTGAGTTTAGCATGTATTAGTGTTGAATGCAAAACTATCAAAAATTGGGCAGAGGTCTGAACTTACCTGGGGTTTATCCCAGGGGTATAACTATCTATACAGTAGATCTTATCTAAATAATTTCACTCAGGAGTCACAGTGACCTCAATGTCATGACTTTGTTCTCCACAAAACCATGTTTATGTGAATTTTGGATTTTATTTCTTCAACCAGAATTAGTCTGGTCTGAAACAATTCTGTTAAATATCATTTAAAATTAACTTTTCTTCTAGGGATTAACTATTGGGATGAAGATGATGGACTTTCATATCCTGGGCATGTGGACAATGTTTTATTTATATGAATAGTTACATATTTTATGATTTTAAACATTTTCAAGATTCCATGTTAGAGAATTAACAATCTTAGAGAATTAAATATGTGCACTAAGATTTTTTGGGAATTATAATACATGAAGATATTTTAGCTGTAAATGATAGAATCATATAACTAAATAGAATATGTTTTCAGTTACAAAAAGTAGTTCCTGACTTCAGGTATGATTCAAAGTAAAGACTTAAAGGAAAATGTCATTTTCTTTCTTTTGATTTATTCCCACATTGCTTTGTTCTTAATATATTAGGAATCTAGAAATCAGATAGAAAATAAAATTATTAATTTTAATATTTCTCTTTCTGATCATTCTGTTAATTTTTCTCTGGAGAACTTCATTTACTCAATTTTGGTAAAAGAACAGTCTTATCTGGGTAGTTGGTAGTTTTGTATAGTAGAGGAGTGTGGTATAATAATAATATAATAATTTCAAAACAGCAAAAAATGCTAGTCTGAATAAGTAATTGATTATCATTACTTTACCCATGTGGCTCATGGTGAACCTACTCAGTGTACTTACTCCAGACTGTCTACTCTTCTTGTTTTTCCAAACTCTACACAACTGATTGGCTATCATCTTAACAGCTTATAATTTTATTTAACCAAACTGTAAGGCCATAGAATTTCATCATAGGAGTTTCATTAGTGGAAACTGTTGCCATTTGTGTAGTTAAACTTGGGCTAATTTCAGGTACTTAGCAAATAGGGCTACTTAGTGTGATCTGTCTGTCATCTGACAGAGGATAATGTTTCAAGATATCACATAGAAAGCCCCTTGGGTTTCCAACTGACAATTTATTTTGGATCATGATCTAATGGTCTTTACCAGTGGATTATTACATTAAGAAATGACAAGCTGTTATTGGGAAATTCTGAAAAGAATTCCAGAAGGTGGGCAATTGAGAAGCTATAGCTTTTCTATCAAAACACATGCCATGGATTTCAGAGACAGTAAAAACTGGAGCTCCATACCACTGTTCTTCCTTCTTGACACTATGGAAAGTGGAAATTTGCCCCGAAAATAGTACCATGGCCTTTATGATATATACAGCAGCTATGGAGTAAACTATACAGGTAGTAATTCTTTGTAATTCCGTGTAGAGACTAGAGAATCTATATGATTATAATTAAGTATCTCAGTTAAACCATTATGATAGATATCTCAAAAAAAAACCCAAAGACTAGATCATCACACATCAAAAAATTGCATTTCCAAGAGAAAAATAGAATAAGAAACCACATGCATATGCTAAATACTACTAATTCAAACTATGGTTTCTTTATAAACTGTTCTATGGTCCATCATGACAAGTAGACCACTAAGACTCACCCTTACACACTGCTGTTCTATTACACAGTGAGATTTCTTCTAGAATAAAATGTCAGTTGACTACAGGGTGATAGAGGCACTTAGGTCATGTTTACCATGCTCTCTGCAATGGACAGAGAAATTGTTTTGTTTTGTTGTTGTTGTTGTTGTTGTTGGATTTTATTTCACTAGTGTCTGGAAATTTTATAAATAACCTAAAAAATACCATTCCCAGAAAAAAAAAAAAAACAAAAAAACCCCAAAATATAAAATGTATGAACAAACAAAAACTTTCAAATTTATGAATTATTATTAGAACAAACACTTATAATATTATTTATGCAAGGCTGCTGTTATTCACATGCTGTTGTCTGTTTTCAAAGTATGGCTAAGTCACAGCTACGTAGATCATGGAAATGGGTTACAAGGATAAAAAAGGATTAAATTCGTGCTATTGTATGAGCTCACGCATCCATCAGTTCCTGGGATATTCTTTTCCTGCCTTCCCATCTGATGTTACAATTTGATGCCCATAAGGGGAACACCAATAAGAGCAACTAAAAACTAGTGGTCACAAAAGTACAAGCTGAAACCTTAAACAAAATGAGATCAGGACAGACTGAAAGTTGTCAGGGTTTCCTGTTTCTGACCATAAATTTGTGTATATTCTATAGAAATCAATACACTAATGTGGTGGTTTGGATATGCTTGACCAATAAGGAGTCGTACTGTTAGGATGTGTGGCCTTGTTGGAGGAAGTGTGTCACTGTCAGGGTGGGCTTCGGAGCTCTAGCTTCCTGAGGATGAAGTCTCTTCCTGGCTGCCTTCAGATCAAGATTTAGAACTCTCAGGTCTTTAATTATTATGTCTTCCTGGACACTGCTGTGCTTCCTGCTATGATGATGATGTACTGAACCTCAGAAACTGTAGTCCCAATTAAATCATGTCACTTACATGCATTGCCTGTGTCATGGTGTCTCTTTATAGCAGTGGTAATCCACTCTGAGTCACCTATTTGTCAAGGTAAACATACAGCTGATTTAGAAGATAGAGAAACTAGAAATTCTTATACCAAAGAGATAAACCAAGACTGTTCTTTAACCTATTTGAGCTACAAATTTGTCTACTTCTTTTCTGCTCTGAATCTTTCACAGGAGAAATGGCTTCTCTAACTGGAAAAATACAAAAAAGAGGGTTCAGGGAAGCAAGTTTTAATCTAGCTACACTGAAATATTCCATAGCCAGAGCAAAAGAATTTGGTTCACATAATTTTAGAGGTAAAATAAAATTTATGAGTAACTGTAGGAGTAAAATAATTCATAACTGGTGAACACACAGAAACTTAGAATGAAATGTAGTTTTGAGGGTACCTGAATTTCTCAAGAAAATTCAGAGTTTTGATGTATTCTGTGACAACTGCCACTTGTCAAATTTTGAAAAGACAAGTTTAAAAACAGAAAACACTATACATGCAAAACAAATAGGCATGTAGGTACAATTTAACTCAAACAATATTTAAAACTTTGCAATTGTTTGTAATCATTTTGAGTGGCATATGTTAAATGTATTTGAATCTCCTGCCAATACATACACACATACCCCCACACCAGAGAGAGAGAGAGAGAGAGAGAGAGAGAGAGAGAGAGAGAGAGAGAGAGAGAGAGAGAAGAAGAAGAAGAAGAAGAAGAAGAAGAAGAAGAAGAAGAAGAAGAAGAAGAAGAAGAAGAGGAGGAGGAGGAGGAGGAGGAGGAGGAGGAGGAGGAGGAGGAGGACGAGGACGAGGAGAGGGGGCTCTGAAGTGACAGAAGAGAAACTACCTGAAATTTTCTTCTTGTATTTTAGACATTGAAATAATGGTTTAAATAAGTCCAGCATACTAAAATATAATTTATTTTTAATATGATGCTGGTTAATGCCAAGTTTTTGTCTTACAACGTTGATGAATTTTACTCATAATCACAAACTTGAACTAAAGTTGAGAGAACACTCACTACTCCTTTTAGCTATCTGAATCTTCGAAGTTTTAAACTCACTATTTGCCTTTTGGATTATAATTTTTTTCATTCCTTTAAGGAGTGAATGATTTTCTCTGTTATGAATTATTTATGAACTAATTAAAATAGTATAAACCCCTCATTTGTGATGCATACAGATAGGACTGTATATGGAGAGCCCACCAGAAGGGATAGTCTTATATGACCTGAACATGTTTCATAATTGCTGTTTAGTAGAACTGTTTAGGGTAGTAAAAACGTCTATTTTGTAGCTGAAATTGGACCAGGATCACATTGAACACCATATGTTAAAACTGCCCATACTTAATTTCTTCAGTAGTGGAGCAGCTGTACTGAGGAAATGATTTCTCATTAAATCTTTGAAAATCAAAAAACCACAGCAATGTGAAAGCTGTCCACCAAGATCAAGGCAGTGCATACATGTGTACATGCTGGCATATATACGGTTCCTACTGCATATACTTTGTGGAATAGAGACATTTCATCTCATAAAATATACATATTTTAAAACAAACCTCTGTGTGTATCAAAGCTTGTCTGCAGATTTCTTTCCATGCTTTGGCATAGCTAGAAGAAAGTGTTATTAGCCCCAGTGCTAGGTGCTGGTATTCAAACAAATCCTAATCTGTTTTGAGTACAAGGAAAGAGAAAACAGAAAATGACTGTGCAACCTTCTCATTGATAAGAGCATTGAGAGAGTAGATAGAGGAAGGAAGGGCAGGAGCTCCACACTGAAATGAGTCAAGTTGGAAGCAAAAATGCCTAAGTAACAACAGATATAGAATCCAGAGGCTTGAAGGCATCAGATATTGATGACTGCAGGCAAGACCTCTTGATTGGAATTCTACACATTGCATAGAGTGTCAAAATATATTAACGAAGTGCTTAAAACCAAATAAAATAAGGTGGGCACTCTTTAATCTTTAAAAGTATTTTGTGCAGAAATCTTACATTGCCTGTGTTGGTGTTTTATTCATGCTTTGTTCAAGTTGCCTTTGAACTTGTGATACTCTTGTCTTAGCCTCCTGAGTAAATGGTGTCATAAATTTGTGCCACCAGTCAGCCCCAGGTGATAGATGTTTTTCAGTGTGGGGTTTTGGTTTATTTTTGTGCGGTGGGGATTGAACTAGAAAAGAATGCAGAACCTTACAGAGGCTAGCAAGCTTCCAACCACTAGACTAAGAAAACTGCAGGTTGTATTTTAGTAGCCATGACTTGTGCCAGTCACAGTACATTTTCATAAGATGGGGAGATAGCTCAGTGTTTTAGCAGGATGCTAAAGAATCATGAAGATCTGAGTTCCAATTTTCAATGCTGATATAAAAAGACAGGAGTAGCCATACACTACATATGTACAGGAGTGGGGGCAAGATGACTACTCAGGTCACTGGCTTCATGTACCTACAGGCTCAGTGAAAGCCTCAGGGGATGAAGTAGAAAGTGCTAAAACTGTACACCTGTATCAGCACATACACACATATACATCCCCCAACACACACACACACACACACACACACACACACACACACACACACACAACACACACACAGAGACCAGAGACAAAGAAGGAGATAAAGAGACAGAGATAAAGAGACAGAGATAAAGAGACAAAGAGAGACAGAGAAAGAAGAAAGACAAATGCTTCAGGTAAAATTTCCTATGACCAGGCTGTTTTTGCTTCTCTAGAATTAAGAACCAGGTCCCTTTCCTAATCGCCACTCACTTGGCACTTCTAACAGAGGATTCCAGCTTTTTCTTTCGCCATTGCCAGCAGGACCCGAGAGTCAATCTGAATTTCAATGAATCAGTGTATTTTTTTAAGTGGTCACTTTCATTTAAACTTTAATAGTATATGAAAGTACTAATATCTGGTATTTCCTCATTGAAATTAAAATTTGCCTTTGGAGTGTTCAACAGCTAAAGCTAGTGGCCTTACCCCATGATTATAATGAGCTAAAAGCACAGATGCTGGTTTTGTTTTTGCCTATTCAGTTCAGCCAAGACACAGAAGCTAACAGAATCCCCTAAAGTTTCCATCATTCTCGAAAGTCTCCCATTCTACTAATCACTGAGGCCATAGAGACCCCCAAAGCTCAGATTTAGCTATATTATAACTTGCAAAATGGAGAGTTGGGCTGGGGATCTCCTTTGCTGCAAATGGACGTCAGAAGATTTATAGTAAGTTGATACATTCTTGTAGATGATAAATTAAAAGAATAAAAGGTTTCCACCTAAATCCCTAAAAAATAATACCTGAAAATTTTTGGCTAAGCTGAAAGGGGGAGAAGGCTTCAAATATGACCACTTACAGGTGTTTAACTAATAGGAAATACAAGCAAAATGATAATGATCATATTTAGATGTACTGTTACAAAACATTATTTAGCCAGCCCCAACCTGAAATCTACACACAGACATTTGGGAGAGAAAAAAACTTCACACCTACCCCACAACACAATTTTGTCCCCTCTTTTGTTGTTGTTTGTTCATTTGTTTGTTTGTTTTCCTAATGAATAACACTTGCTTTGATACCTGCTGCCATGTCCTTTCTTCTCAGTTTTTCTACTCATTTTTGCAGTTGCCATAGCCATGACTTTCCTCTCTTGTGTAGATTCAGTTTCTGCTTCCCTCAAAGGCCAAGAAGTGTCCTTTCTTCCAGAATTCAACAGATACAGCCTCAAAGAGTTGTGCCAAAAATATATTGAGCCATTTACCTCAGACAAGGTATCAAAACCATAACCTACAGTGGATAAATGGGACCATTGGTCACTATGTCATGTTGCTGATATTAACAAGTTTCTGTCAAAAAAAAAAAAAAAAAAAAAAAAAAAAAAAAAAAAAAAAAAAAAAAAAAAAAAAAACCTGTCTTTAGTTACTCACCTAGTACACACAGCAAAAATGTTTGGCTTATGGGTATGTTCTTTGGATATTCTCAGCCTGTGGAAATCACTAAAGAAAGGGTGCTCTGCCTCCATTTAAAGATTATAAGGGCCTAGTAGAAAGTGGAATGAGAGAAACTTGTTAAGGAATTAAATATAAGGTAATCAAGGACATTTCAACATACATGAGTTTTCAGTAGAATCAGGATCATTAGAATAATTACTCTAAAGGGAGATCTGTTCTACCATGTTGGGATGGGGCATAAAGTGGGCTTTTATCTCATAAATATATCAACCACTCTGATGAATATCCAATCAACTCTATTAAAAACCCTGAAGTTATAATGGCTTCTTCGGGTAAGGTGACGTTCACTCCTATCTGTCTGTGGAGTGTATGCTTACCTTGACTTGGCCGAATTCTTTGACTTGCTCAGTGATACTGTCATGCTTCTATCATGTTGCTTATCTGGTTTTAGACCCACCATGTTATAGCTTCCTTTGAAATAATTTAGAAAACTATATGGGTCTATAAAATTTGTTTTGCTTTTCTTAATTACAGCTATTTATTGAATTATCTCCATTTCTGTCTTTCTTTCCCTTCCTGTCTTCCATATTTCTCCCTTCCCCCTCATCATGATCTCTCTCTCTCTCTCTCTCTCTCTCTCTCTCTCTCTCTCTGTCTCTCTCTCTCTCTCTCTGTGTGTGTGTGTTGTTATGCAACAACCTGTTCGTTAGAGTGGTTATTCCATTGAAGTTGTGGGTAGCCTTTGCCTCTGGCTCTCACCTGAACCACGGACATTACTAGTTCTTTAGGTGACTCAGGCTCACTGATGTTTAAGAAGCCATTCTCTGTAGTAACAAATGGGTTCACATGCTTTATTCATTTCTGTCTTGAAACAAGACAGCAATGTTAGTATCAATGTCTATCCCTTCTTACAGACCTGGAACCGAAGTCTCAGAAATCAATTGACTTGTATCAGAAAATTCACTCCTGCCATGACAAAGTTGTACCAAGAGTTTGTTCATGACTTTAAATACAATATTTACTGAATTTCCTAAATTAAGCAAGCAAACACATTTTCTCAAAAATAAACAACATGTAGTCCCCCCAATTCATTAACATTTGCTTACTTTTTCTATTTTCTTGCTTTGCCTTTAGACACAGCAGGGAACATCAATATTCATCCCCAAACACCAACACTACTGCCAGCAAATGCTATCCAGCTTCCTGCATTCTATGCGTGTCTCTCTGTGTTCCAGTGAGTCCAGTACCTACCCTGACCTCCCAAGGTGTGTCACATCCCCCAACAGGGGACCTGTGGAAAGTTACACAGCAAGGAAAAATGGCTTTGATATTTAAATTAATGAACCCTACTAAACAGATCCTTTCCTTGCAAATTTCCAGTTTGTGTTCATTAGTTCATACGTAGGGTGAGCCATTCCTCTCCTATGTGCAGTAAACAAATATGAGAATTAGAGATATATATTGCTCATTGCTAATTAGAAGGAAGGGTGACTTGCCACTCACAGAATAAACAGGATCTTTATTACTCCTTTTGATCTTGCCTGCCAAGCTTCACGTCTCATCTAGAGATGGAATTTAGTAGTTGAAAAATAAAATAATTAATTTTGTGAATCAGGTTCCATGGATGAGGAAAGAAGAAACTGAAAAGAACAAAATGAAACGAAACAAAATAAAACTACAGCTCTTCCATGTTATATGAACTCCATGGATTACCAGCTCACCAGTATGGGCACAGTCTTGTTTGTCACTTAAAGGTCCTATGATAAATGTAATCTGCCCAGGGTCCATATTAGAATTCATATTATACTCGTGATGTGACATTCCTTAAAACAAAATGTTGAGCCACTATGTTTCTATCCTGAGAACAAATTCCAATGAAGGTTGAAGAGCAGGAGAAATTCGGGTGAAATTATCTGATAGGCTGGAGTAGCAACTCCACTTAACAGGTGATGCAAAATCATACAACCTTAAGAAAACACTGCCATGGTAAAGTTAGATCAGCACATTTAAAGACCTGAAATAATGCTAACTTCCTGAAGAATTGGAGGATTTTCCTTCTTTCCTTTCTCTTCATTTCTTTTGTTCTGCTTTCTTTCTTTCTTCCTTTCTTTCTTTCTTTCTTTCTTTCTTTCTTTCTTTCTTTCTTTCTGTTTTCATTTTTTCTTTACTTCTACATCACATCACATCCACAAAAACTTAATTCCTATAAACTAGATGAACTGATAATGTATTCATTTAACATTAGAGATCATATGTCGTAGCTCTCCAAATTTGTATTGTCTATGTTCACACCAAAAAGAAAAGAAAAGAAAGAAAGAGGGAAAGAAAGAAAAAACTTATCTACAATTATAAGAGAAAGAACATTGAATTGGAAATTCAGTCCTTTAACAAAACTATTTTTTGCTGTTGCATTAAGAAGAGTACCATACTACCTGGAATAAACTGACATCACAAGCACTTAAAATCTTACATGTAAGGACATTGTAATTTATCCCAGAAAGGCTATGGTGTGAATTAGTGCTCACTAGTCATGTCATGACTGTTTGCATTACATTCAAATAAATTCCCATTAAATTAATTTAAATATTCAGTTCTTGAGTGGCAACAGCCATATTTTAAGACCTCAGTAGATATTTGTGGTGACTTGCTACAATAACAAATAGTGATCCTTAAGTACAGTCCTGGAGAGAGGTACTGCTCTAGATTCTTAGAATCAAGCCTTGGTGTCAGGTATGGGGATGGCATTACATTTATTTCTAGGAAATGCGTTTGGGAGTCAGTGTGTAGACTGGGTGTGTGTATGGTCAGATGGCTCTTCTAGAGAGAACTTCCTCTTAAACTTCCAAAGAGTTGCTTTTCCCTGCCTTGAGGGGCTTTACTTCATGCCCCAAAACATGTGCCTATCCATATTCTTTATTAATGATGTTGGGGTGGGCAGAGCTCTGCTGAAAATTCGGATAAGTCGATTGGCTACACCATGCCTTCTGAACCAAGACTATGAAATTTAAGATGGTGTAACCTTGTTTTTATTCTTCATGTGCATCATAGGAATCTTGAGGATGTACAGAGGAGCTATTCTATGCTAAAATAGTCACACTGGAGAGATCATGTGAAAGATGAAATAGAAATCTCAAGAGGTTGATAAGTGATTTTAACTGCTCTACGCTCAGTCTGCTAGGGTATCCAAGCCCAGGCAGCAAACATGACTATTGTAATCATTTCTTTGTGGAGCCAATTACAGCATGATACTCTCTTGAAATCTGGAGTTGGTTTTCATCTTTATGCTATGATAATTGTGTGACTAAAGGACCCACACTGAAAAGTATCTGCAGAACTGGGTTAGTTGAATGCTTCTCAAGAAGTCATAGTACTTGAGGTCTATCTTTAGCACCTACACACAATACAGTACCTAGAGACACATACTTGTAATCCCAATACTGGGAGACACAGAAAGATGGACCTTGGAGCTTACAAGCTAGGTAACACAGAATAGTTATGCAGCTCAATATTTCAGTAAAAGACTCTAACAGATAAAACCATTGTGGGTAACCTTTGAGAATGATACCTGAAGATGACCTATGTGTAGCAATCACAGGAATGTACATGCACATGAACATGCATTGTTAAACTGACAGACAGAGATGGAGAGACAGACAGACACACAGACACACACATAGAATATGCAAAATATACTAGATGCCTGAATGTGTGTAGATGTTGTTTTCCCAGGACTCTGACTCTTACCAATACTGAGGTCAATGATGCTGAGTTGTGTGTGTGTGTGTGTGTGTGTGTGTGTGTGTGTGTGTGTGTGTGTGTGTAAAATGTAGTTATGTTTGGGAAGCAGGACAGATGATAATTGAACCTTATTTAGAGAAAATAATTTCACTGTAATTCTGGAAATAAAAATGCCCATAAAACTAGGTTGGATGAGTACTTCAGTCCATCTAAAATGGTTTTATAGTAAATAAAAAGACTATCTCAATGTTACTGAAAGAATACGGCACGAACATATCATTTCAGCTGTTTTAAATTAGCGATGTATAAAACAAAAGCTAACACATTAAAATTGGTAAAAAACAAACCAACAGAAGGAAAAGAGTCCAAGAGAAGGCACAAAAATTAGTGATCCATTCATTTGCACACTCAGGAATCACATATAAACACTAAACTGGAAGCCATAATATATATGTAGACTTGGTGTAGCCCCACGCAGGCCCTGTGCCTGCTGCTTCAGTCTCTTTGAGCTCATATGAGCCTTGCTCATTTTGATTTAAACGGCTTTGTTTTCTTGCTGACCTCCATCCTCGATGGCTTTTATACTTTTTCTGCCTTCTCTTACACAGGGTTCCTTGAGTCTTGAGGGGAGAAATTTAATGGAGACATCCCATTTAGTGCTGAGTGTTCCAAGGTTTCTATCTCTTTACATAAACTCATGTCATGGTTTTCTGTATCATTTCCAATCTGCTGCAGGATGAAGCTTCTCTGATGATGGCTGAGCAGCAAGGCACTGATCTAAGAGTATAGCAGAATGTCATTAGGAGTCATTTTATTGCTACTCATTTTGGTTTTAGTATTGTTTGTTTTATTTTAGAATAGCAGTATTTGTTATATATACTTTATTTCTATATTCTGTTTTTAAATATTCTGTATTATATGTCTTCTATAGTCTATATTCTACATTTGACATCATTCTATATTCTATATTCTATGTTCTATATTCTATACTTGGGTTATAAATGACAGATTATAGATATTATCTAAACACACACACATATAATTTTATGTGTTTGAAAGACTCAAATTGCAAAAATATTGGATTGCTTCTTACCTGTCAACAGGTTTTAGTTCTATCTAAGTGAAAATTTTAGTTTGATTTTATTTTTCAATAGAAGTATTAACTGATAGAAATTATATATAGAAGGATTGGAAGCATGGCTCGGGCATTAAGAATACTTGCTGCTCACTCTCAGAGGACCTGGGTTCATTTCCTGATATCCACAATAGGGGGGTTATACCAACTATAAGTACAGGTATAGGTGACTTTCACGCTGTTCTGATATCTTCAAGGATAAGCATGCATATGGTGCACATGCATGCACTCAGGACCACAGGCACAATAAGTAAGCAACCAATAAAATAAATAACTGTTTTAAAAGAAAAATATAAAGTAGTGGTGGTCAGTTCTCTCCTCTAATGTAGGTTCTTAGGATTAAAGTCAGGTTGACTTTGCAGCAATCACCTTTGAGTGTTGAGCTGTCCTGCTAGCCCTCTTCTAGCTTCTAAATATTTGTAAAGAAGAACCAGAGAGTCTTCAGGCTGCCTCAGAAAGCTTCTTCAGAAAGCTGCTTCAGACACCCAAAACATAATGCCCCAAGGAAGGAAAACATGAAAAAAAATTGGCTAAATAAGGAGTAGAAAAAATATGTGGAGGGAACTAAACAACCCTTTGATATGTGACAGCCTGCACCTGTTTTATTTATATGTTAAAACATTAGAGCAGTTTGTATCATCATGTGAATATAGACAGAGCCAAGCCTTGCCAAATAAACCTCCAGGATAGTGATCCAGGTTAGCTTCTGACACCGAAACCATCCCATCGAATTACCTAGTACTTTCTGGCATTTCTTTTTTTAAATGGGGGAGTTCAGAAGAGGATCTCATCTAGCTTAACTAGAACATGTCAGATACCTAAGGCTGACCTTGAACTTCTGAACCTTCTGCACCCTTCTTGGGGAATCAGATGTGCACCATGCAGTTATGATGGTCTCAATGACGATATTTATTGTAAAACATCTTTAAACATTAAATGACATTGGCTATCATATATTATGCTAACTTTAACAAGAAACAATTGTGGCCACACAAAAGTACACCAACAACTTCCTGTCAGGCATGACTTTGATTTTTAAGCACTACCAGAGCAGGACTGTGGGTTGGGAGAGGGCGGGAACTGGGGGCAAGTACTTCCTGAAGAGCCCAGTAAGTACCCACCTCATCTTGAGGCAAGAGCCACCTAGTGGTGGCAACCTTCCACTTGCCTGGAGTGCAAATCTGAATGGAGACTTATTAAACATGTATCATTTAATTAATTTGAAATAATACATTTAATTAAATATTATTAACCTATAGTTTCACCTTGTGGTGACTTTATTACAAAGATGAAAAAATTAAACATAAATTTCCCAAATATATAAGTAATATAAAAGCCCACTGACCTTCTCTGCCTTGGAAGGGTTGCTAAGATTTGACTCCAATTTTAGAACTTTATTATTTCTCAAATTAAGTTAAAATTAAGTTAATATTCAAGTAATTCTGCTAGGCTGTGTAGTTTAACTTTCTATAGGAAGAAGTGATGTTGAATTCTGGGAGAGTGGTCAAAGTTTATCTCTTTCAAGCTTCCCTGCTCGGGGCATATTCAGGGTTGGACTTCACTTTTGGTTTTGAATTGGACTTTCTAGACATTGTAATTTATTTTGCCATCCACTTTTATGTGCTAACAAATTTATTTGTAGTAGAACAGAGCACATCTGCAGGTAGACCTAACATTTCTGGATTTCTTATCCTGAAGTCCTGACAGGTATTTTAGATATATGGCCACAGAGGAGGAAAGAGAGACAGAAAGGAAGATGGGAGAGGCAGAGAGAAAGAAAAAGATAGAGAGAAAAGAGAGAAAGGAGTGCACATAGAAACATACAAATGTTAGGCGTTAGGCTGGAGATGACTGCTTCAAAAAAAAAAAGTTAAAAAGATAAAAATATGTCTAAGAAATGTTTCCAAAACCCCTCTTGTTTTGAGGATAAAATTATTTCTGTCTGGGAAATAATCCAGTTAAAAAGGTCAATGGCTGCCAGATCACCAAGTGGCCTTCTAAATATAAAATATAATGAGTGGCAGACACTCTTCCTGCTCCTTGTCATAATCGTCACTGATGCCATCGATCAAAAAGTGTCTGTCACATACAAATTCTGCCACTCATAATAACAATATGACTGTGTCAGGACAGAAAAAAATTCAACCAGTGTTGACATCTGTATCTCTGGTGTCCTTTCACTGTTCTGCAGAGAGTTATAACCTCTCTTGTTCCTACTTTACCTATTTTTCACACGAGTAGCCAACTGATTTCTTACACATAGCAAGAAAACCTATCTAATCATGTATAATGATTTTAAAATATTAAAAACAGAATGTATTTTGAATGATAAATTTTATTAGTATCAAAATAAACTATTTGGTTTTCCCAACAATTAACATGATAGTTTCTCTGCCTCTTCTTGTTTGTAGTTTTTTTTTTTTTTTTTTTTTTTTTTTTTTTTTTTTTTTTTTTTTTTTTTTATGTAACTAGAACCTGAAATGTCAGCGAATTAGTATCAAATGCAGACAAAATGAGGCCAGAATTAGAAACAGAAAGTGTTTTCAGTAGGCAAGAAGTCTACAAGGTTCAACACAAGTTCTTCTTCGGTGGTTCTGTAGAGACTGGGCAGAAAACAGAGCAAGTGAAATGCATCTCCGTGGGATCACTGAGTTTTTACCCAGTCCCCATGCCTGTTGAGGATGCTGCCTCTCAGTGCTCTGAGAGAGAAGATGTCTCCTGCTCAGCGTACCAGACAGTCAGCACACTTCCAATTTCCTATTCACAATGTATTGCATTCCTTCAAACCCTGAGCCCAAACACCTACTATCCGAGT
Organism: Arvicanthis niloticus; assembly: GCF_011762505.2. NCBI lineage: Eukaryota > Metazoa > Chordata > Mammalia > Rodentia > Muridae > Arvicanthis > Arvicanthis niloticus. The sequence goes on from NC_133435.1 coordinate 6,752,593, forward strand.
TGCTTACTGGTAATTAACAGGAAGTGAGATTGTATATGGTTTGGTTTTTGTCTTGTGCTCAGGTTCCCATCATTATCTGAGTTTTTAACAGAGTAATCACTGAAGCAAAGCTCTAGCATAAGAACTTACTAGTCTCAATTTGCCATGTATTCGGGATATCAAACAATGCTTCCTGTGGTCCTCAGCACTGAAAAATAAAACGCAGAAAGCAGGTGTCAAGTTTAACTGCAGAACGAACTCTCTCTGGGGCAAGACAGCCAAGCAGTGTCAATTCTTTTTTTTTTTTTTAATAGTTATTGTTTCCCAGTGACCTACAGTCAATGACTGGAGAATGTTGCTTTGTAGATGCCTTGCTTCCCCAATGTTTCACTTGAGGTCAGTCTTAGCTATGCATTTTATGCTTTACCACATCTATTTTCCCAGTGTGCTGTAGCTCCAGATACCAAGAGTGGAAGCAGGTTTATTTCAGAGAACAGCCTTTCAAGATGGTATTTTTTTTCTTGTCATATTTCTGCTTTCCAGTCCATATTTTTATTTTTGTCTCCCCAGCATACACTATTTACTTGATATTTTAACTTTACTATACAACATAGCTGAGAAAAACAAAAACAAAATAAACCACACTAAAATGTTTTCTTCCACAGAAATTAAACCGAAAACATCTATGTTCTTGAGTGAGGAATTTTCTTGCAGTTTTTTTCTGTCAATACTACATAAAGAAATAATTAAGTGTTTATTAATATTAGGGACAAATCAAATTAGGAAGAATTTACTTTGTCATGGTGCATCCATCTATAATTTCCACGTGCATTCCTTCCATTTCCTCAAAATCCATGATATGGAAGAACCTCAACCTGGACATCCATCCCATGGCAGAAACACTTGATTACCTCACACTCCCTCCAAGAGCATAGGCCTCAAGAAACTAAAACCTTTACGAAGTCCCACTATGCCCACAGGTTGAACCAAGCTTTAGGCACCTAAAGTTCTTATCAATCCAAGTTACACCACCTACCACCAGAAGCCCCAAGAAGAGAGAAGGCAAAGCAAGTCTCCTTTTTCTTCTCTCGTCTCGGGCCAAAGAAACCACAGCTGTCAAATTCAAGGAGGTCATTTGTTACAAGCATTCAATTAAGTAGTTTCAATAATGTGAACGGCAATTTTAACTTCTCGACTGAGATTTTTCTGAAAATGACTCCAGTTTCAAACTGAGATGCTAGATAATTGACCTAGACAGGAATCTGTTCTTTATTTTTATGATCAATATGTTCTTTCGTCTGAATGTTTCCAGAACATTCCACTTCACAATATAGCACATTGAGACACTGATTGCTTTGCTCTACTGATACTTGAGGAAGCTTTGAGAAAGAATTCTTATTCCTGGACATGTCTTTTTTTTTTTTTTTTTTTTTTTTTTTTTTATCTAAAATAAAGTCATAGAAGTTTCAATGAGAAACATACTGTATTTGGATTTCTCTAAAGAAAAGAACAAATTGAATAAATATGTATATTAAAGGATTTATTGGATTGCTTACTGGGTGAGGTATGAAGAGTCCACCAAGTCTTCTCTTCCTGGAGAGGCTGAGAATCTTGTATTTGCTCAGTCAGTCCATATACAGGAGCTCTCAGAGTTTCCAACCTCTTGCTGGAAGACCAAGGGGCTACTGGAGAGCTGTTGTTTTTCAGTATACATTTGAAACTCAAAGAGTAGATTCTAATATTAGTGAAGGAATTGTACAGCAACAGGACAGAACTTGCCTACTAGAGTGAAGGCAAACAAGCAAGAATAGAAGGCCCTTCTTCCATATCCCTTTATTGCGGCTTACTAGAAGTTGTAGCCCACATTTTAAATGGGTTTTTCTGCAACAAATAATCAAGTCAAGAAAATCCCTCATGGGAGTGCTCAGAAGCCTGTGTTATAGTTTATTCCAGATTCTGTCAATCTGACAACCAACCTTAGCCATCAGAGATGCTATTCCTATGCCAGGAAGTATAGAGATTATTAATATCAGAAATTGGTATTTAATTTTATAATGAACATTTATGAGTCTGTGAATTTGTGGGTCTCTCACTATTTTCAAAGTATTTTCAATGTGTTTCTTGGCCACAGCTCACTAGTTACAGCTTCTAAGCTTATCCCCTTTATCTTTGGAATATATATATATATATATATATATATATATATATATATATTCCAAAGTAGCTCATGTTGTTCTGATATTCACTTTGTGGCCAAGACTGGCCTAATCATATTTCCCCTGTTTAATATTATTGAGAAAGTCTAATTCTCAGGTCAGTCACAGAAATAAGAGGATTTACAGGAAAGTGCCCTCCGTGTTCTGAAGGTACATCAAATAAACCTCTGAAAGAACTTAGATGTAGAATTCTTTCAGAGTAATATGTCCATATAGAATAATTTTAATATTTTAAATATAATTTAAAACAATCAACCTTACAGTATATATGGATTATCCTACAATCACAAATTATGACCTAGATAATATTGCTTTTTCAGAAATACACACACAAATATTTTAAACACATCTTTATAAATGCCAAAACTTTAAAGTAATTAGCTAGCAACATTCGTTGACACGTATAAAAGAATATTGTGTTATTTTTTTCTTTTTAAATCTCTGAAGTTATCACTTAAGGGCATTCTTGCCTGGAATCAGTTTTAGGATCGGTCAGAGGTCGGAGGTAAGAACTCAAACTCAAGGTTGATTTTAAATCAGTTTAATCTTTGTTCTGTTGCTACTGATAATATGCTAAGACAAAATATTTAACATTTTTGGTTTTAAAACCATTGCTAGAGAAGAAGTATTGATGTCAGTAGACTGAGAATTAAGTACTACTGTAGAACACAGTGCAGATTATTAGTATCACCAGGTATAAGTTATCAGTAATAAATGTACTAACACCTGACAATAGTAAGAATTTTCTGATGTTCTACTGAAGCCCACCTGATGCTCAAGTGGAACCTGCTATTAGAATCTTCTAACAGTTTGCATGAGACATGTTCCCCATAGGTTCTTGTATTTGAACAATAGACACTGACCGCTCACTCTGTTGAGTAAGGGATGGAACCCTTAGGAGGGAGAGACTTGATAGTAGTGAAGCCTGACATTTGGTTGTGAGTTTTTCAGGTCTATAGCCTGACTGCATCCTTTTCTTTATCCCGAGTCCTGTGTGTGGATGAAAATGTGGCTAGACAGCTTCCTGTTAGTGAGTATCCTCATGCCTTCTCTACCATGTGGGGGCAGTACCCTCTAGAACTGAACTATGTAAACATTTTCATCTCTAAGTTGCTTTTTGTACAGTATTTCATCACAGCAGCAAATGGGTAACTTATGAAAACTCCAAGAGAGCAAGTGAATATCTTTCAAAAATATTTATTGACTATGGAGATAACAGTTAATTACTTGGGGAAAAATCCAGTCTTTAAGGAACTTACTTTCCTGGGCTCATCTCTCTGGAAATATTCTAATTAATATAGATAAATGTTCCGGTATCCTTTACAGCCTTCAAATAAAGCATTTTTCTAGTTTGAGTCCTCTTTCATGGGTGTGATAATTTATGTACAACAAATATTGAGGACAATAGCATCATTAGTTTGGTCAAAGATACAGTGAACATATCTTCACAAACACTGGTTCAATTTCTGCAACAAGCAGCTACTCTAGGAAACCTTTGTGAAAAATATTAATTCGATGTGTTTAAACAAACTGTTCATGGATCATGAAACACATTTTAATTATTTCTTCTCTCAATACCCAAACATAATAAAAATGTAACAGCACAGGGATTCAGGTACCAGTAACAGGATCACTAGATGACAATAGCTACTTTCATTTGGTTATTCCCAAATCATCTGTTCTGAACAAAACATTGCAACAGCATAGACTGCTGGGCAGAAACCCACCAAAGGCTTACAAGTACAAAGTAGCAGCAGACACATTGATGTTGCTGCCACCTTTGCCTTTCAAAGGTTCACATCTCAGTTGCAGGATGTGTGTTCACTCATTATGAAATGGGCATTCTTCTCACGCCGTTGCTCTCCACATTATTCACTAGGTTTGCAGTATCCTGGTGATGTGGCTAACTTGCCAGGCGTCCTCACAAAAGAGGTCCCTCTAATGTTTTGTTTTCTGAGTATATACGAATCCATAGAGTTGACTCTTGTGGCCTTCCTCGTGATGTGAGGAAATTACATTTTCATTAAAGTCGATTTCATGAACTAGAGAATGTCATGTAGAGTTATAAGCTAGCAAATTGATAAATTGTTCATGTTACACTGATAAAAGCACACATACACACATACACATGATGAGGAGGGGCTGGTTCATTCTGGCTTTATTTGAATGAGGCTTTTTCTTTTAGAAAATAGACTGTGATCATTTAGCTTTGCATTCTTGTCTGCAAAGTACTTTATTTAAAACATTCCCTTTGTAATCAAATCTCCATAAAAAGAGATTCCTCTCCTGTTTCAATTTTCCTATCCCTTCAGGGACTATCAGTTTTCTTTTTCTCCCACCATGACATAATTAGTATTCCAGTCACAATTAGTATTGAAGTCCCTCTTTGTCCTTTCTTCAGCATTAAGCCATCAGCCATCTTTTCCTTGTCATGAACTTCAGTCCTTTGTGGTGATCTAATCCTCTTCATATTCTTTAGATTTATTTTATGTTTGGTCCAGTTCTGCTCTGATATTGCCCCATGAAATCAATGGATCACAAACTATAGTGTAGATCTGATGACCTGTTATTCTCATTTAAACTAAAGCAAAAGTCCAACAGATTTCTGACCTCAATCAACAAAACAGAACAATTTTCAGTACTCAGAATATTTGAAATAGTTTAAATTATTTTGAGGCAAAGACTTGTAAGTCTGTATTACTTTAGTTAGGTTATGCAGGATGCATCATGTCTCTTACTTCATTTACCTCCCACACCTGGGACTCTCTGCCCCTAGATATCAGACCATATTATTCAACTATCAAGTCTACCATATGTAGAAAAAAAAATGTTTCCTCTAAATTTCACTCTGAGGTTTACAGCTGTTAACATCCTTCAAATATCTCAGTAAAACACATTCTAAACTATGCCCTCATTGCTTTGTTACTTTGCTGTGTTTTTATATCCAATTTCTTTTTTATCCACTTAACTTGATCTTACTTGTCCAGTATCCTTTTATTTTTTCTTTTTTTAATTTAAAAGTTTAAGCAATGCATTCTTATCACAGCTTCCTCCCCACCTCTCTTCCAAGTTCCTCTTTACCTCCTCCATCTCCTCGCCCATCCAACTCCATGCCTTCTTTCTCTGTCTCTTTTGAAAATAAGTAGGAAGAAAAACTCAGAACTTTAAAAAGGAAACATTAAAAATTCAGTAAACACACACACACACACACACACACACACACACACACATCATCATCATCATCATCATCATCTTCATCTCACTACACCACCAAAAAATGGTCACTTAAAACACAAACTTGGAAGATATCATATAAAAGCAAAACATTAGTACGATTAAAAAAAAAAGTCTGAACAATACATTATGAGACAAAAAGTTTAGAAAACCAAGATCAAGTTCATTTTGTGTTGCCGTATTTATAATAGCCAGAAGCTTGAAACCCCTCAGATATCCCTCAACAAAGGAATGGATACAGAAAATATGTTATACTTACAAAATGAAGTACTACCCAGCAATTAAAATTAATAACTTCATAAAATTCACAAGCAAATATATGGAATTAGAAAATATCATCCTGAGTGGGGTAACCCAGTCACAAAAGAACACACATGATATGTACTCCCTGATAAGTGGATATTAGGCAAAAAAATCAGAATACACATTATACATCTCACAGGCCATATGAAGCTCAAGAAGAAGGAAGATCAAATTGTGGATTCTTCATTCCTTCTTAGAAGGGGAACAACACAATTACAGCAGGTAGAGGGTGGGATGAATGTGGGAGGTAGAAAGGAGGGGGAGGGAAAAGAGGGGGCAGCATTACATAGAAGAGGATATGGGGATGGCATACAGAAGGTCAGGAAACTGAATAGAGGTATGTAGCAATGGGGAAGGGAGAATTAGGGATAGCTACCAGAAAGTCCTATATGCCAGGAAAGCAAAGGTACCCAGGACTCAACTGGAATGATATTACCTGAAATACACAAGAAAGGGGAGGGAGAACCTGTAAAGACCATATCCAGATTTTATGTAGGACCCCTGGTTGGGGGATGAGGCCACCTGCTCATCTCCATATTTTTAACCCCAAAATGCTCCTGTCTAAAGAAATTATGGGCACAAAGTGTGGAGCAGATACTGAAGGAAAGGCCATCCAGAAACCGCCCCACCTGGGGATCCATCCCATATACAGACACCAAACTTAGACACTGTTGTGGATGCCAAGAATTGCTTGCTGACAGGAGCCTGATATAGCTGTCTTCTGAGAGTCTCTGCCAGAGCCCAACAATACAGATGCAGTTGCTTGCAGCCAACCAATGGGCTGGGCATGGGGACCCCAATGGATTAGTTAGAGAAAGGACTGAAGGAGCCTAAGGGCTTTACAACCCCATAGGAAGACCAACAATATCAACTAATCAGACCCCCCAGAACTTCCAGGGACTAAACCACAAACCAAAGAGTACACATGGAGTGATTCCAGCTCCAGCTGCATATGTAGCAGAGGATGGTCTTATCTGGCATCAGTGGAAGAAGAGGCCCTTGGTCCTGTGAAGGTTCGATACCCCAGTGTAGGGAAATGCCAGGGTGGTGAGGTGGGAGTGGGTGGATGGGTGGGAAAACACCCTCATAGAAGCAGGTGGAGGGGGGATAAGATAGGGGGCTTATGAAGGGGAAACCAGGAAAGGAAAAGAAATTATACTTGAAATGCAAATAAATAAAATAATCAATGAAAAAATAAGTGTAATTCTTACTTGAAAAAAAAAGCTTTTAGAGTCTTCAAAAAGAATTTGGAACTGAATGAGTAAAATGAAAAATTTCTGTTTAAAATGCAAAATTATAAGGATACAGAATAACAAAACTCAGCATATTTAAACATTTTCTACTTTTCAAGCAACAATTTCCTGATACTACTTTAAATAATGAAGAAATTAGAGAGACAATTCAGTTGTTAACAGCATTGACTGCCCATGCATAGAACCTAGGTCCAGTTCCTAGTGGTGCATTGCAGCTCAGAACCATCTGCAATTCCAGTTTCAAGGGATCTGACATCCTTTTTCTTGCCTTCACATGCACCAGGCAAGCAAAACACATATAGACATAAAATGAATAAAAATTTAAAATTTAAATAATGGTTTAAAATGAATATTATTCAGGATGCTGTAAAAAAAATGGTTTGAAGTAACAAAACTTTGGCATTACAAACTATAGAGTCCTAGTCAAGAGTCACGATATATATCTAACTTAACAGAGTCAATTTTGAATGTGTTTTTCTCTGCCCATAAGAATTCTCTTATCCATTATCCTTGTGCCAGGAAAAATAAAATGATAATGGTATCATTTCAGTGTAAACAAAGTAGCCACTGTGCCATCTGCTCCCTTTGTCTGGATAAATGAGAGATTGGCCTTCTGCCATTCCAGGATCCCAAGGCCATGCCAATCACCTGTCAGCAGAAAAGAATTATCTTGTTAGATTATTTTTTTAAAAATGCCAATATTGGTGAACTATATTTACAATTACCCTCTAATTATCTGAAATATTTCACATGAGTTTGCCTTGTAGATGAAATGCATATTACTATGGCGACTTCAGTGGACTTCCTGGCACAGAGCAGCTTAGTTTCAGATCAGTATTGAGCACACCACATTTTGGGAAAGACATTTCTGTCTTCAAAATAGGAACTTGGGTCATTTTTGTGTTTGCCTTTTGCATTCACCTGTTTGTGGTTGTTTCTGCTCTATGTACTACAGAAACTGCCCTTGCTGTTCATAACAATAAACCTTTTTCAGGCTCTGGCTCAACCCAGAGTCTGGCCCAAGCCAGTGTCTGTGATTTTGTGATTTTATTCAAATAAAACATACTTTTGAAAATGAATGAGTGTATGTCCTCATGATGGCAAGTATGGCTTCCCAGGTTCATTGCCAAGATTTGCTTATATAATTACAACATCACCAAAGAAAATTAATGTGTATCTGGTACACTGAACCAGTAAATAATTCATAATAATTTGAATTTAGAAAAGAAAATGAAGAACTGGCACTGTCCATCCTTGATACAGCATTTGTCTTCTTGTATAAGATTCTTTGTTCAATCTGAGAACAGCAGGAGAAAAATTAACCAACCTATCTTTTCTTTACAAAATAGAATTTTTATTTACTTGTGTGCGTGTGTGTGTGTGTGTGTGAATGCAGATGTGAAAGTCAGAGGACAGCTGTTAGAAGTGCATTTCCACCTCATTTCAAGACAGCGTCCCTCTTGACTGCCCCTGCACTAGACTCCAGTAGAGCTGGACTGAGAGGAGCTGGAAAACCCCTCACACAGGCCTCCATGTGCAGATTTTACATTCATTCTGGACATCTGGGCTTTCTACTAGACTCGCAGTGGGTGTTCAAGTGTGCAAAGTAGCTCTGCTTCAGGACTCATCACACAAGACTGAAAAGAAAAAAGACATTAAAGACACATTTTTTTCATTTTATAATTTAATATGGAAGAAATATTTTCACCATAATACCATTGGTCTAATTCTTGTTTTTCACGATATTTTATTTTCTCTCTTGGTTTACTGTTTTATTTGTATGACAAAATGACATATATTTAACAGAAAGAGTATTACGTTAGCTTCTAGTCAAATATTCAGTAGTTTTTATTTTGTCAGTCAGGAATTATTTCATTTAGTAAAATTGTTGTGAAAAAAAAATCTTTACATATGTGATTCCTATGCATGTTACTAGTGTATTCATGTTATGGATGTGTGTGTATATCTGCATATATGTTCACACACAGTTGTCAGATTTTATTTAAAATACAATTTGATAATGTTGTAACTTAAAAGTAAATATGATCATATTTAAAGCATTTGGAGCATACATTTTCTACTCAAGGTGCAAATACTGTCTTGTTTTTGCTGTTTTGCCTATGCTACCATTGAGGCTTCTTACAAAGCATTCTTACCAACAACCTGCACCAAAATTTCATTCCACAGAAGATCAATATCTAAGGTGTATAATATTAATTTCAGCAAGAAATGACAAAGGATCAAATCAATAAATGAACGAGTGACCTTGTCTGAAACATTAAATGAGAATTTGTAAATACCATGTTTTTTATTGTGCCATTCACCATTAAAAGGTCTCAGATTACTTTATTCACCTCTCCATGGATTAAGAGCTAGAGTCAAGGTGGGGCATATACACAATGAGGTTGCTTAAGTTAAAGCAGACATAGAACGTACCATTTGGAAGACTATGAATGGAACATGATCTCATCATTTTAAGTAAAATAAGCCAGAATCACAAAGTAGTATTCTACGAAATTGCCAGTAAATTAGGGGGAAGATATAAAGATAAAATGTTACTCTTTGGAATGTGAAAGAAAAAAGGAAAAAAAATGGGAAAATGAAACAGCATAATATACATTGTGGTCATTCAAATGAGGATGGCCCCCAAGGCATAGAGGTTTGCACGCCTAATTTTCAGTCAATGAACTGTTTGGTGACGTTTAAGAGGTATGGCCTTGTTGAAGGAGGTGAATGACTGGGAGTGTGTTTTGTGGTTTCAAAAGCCCACACCAGGCACAGTTACTCTCTTTCTCTCTGTCTGCTGCCTGTGGATCTGGATATAAAATTTTAACTATTGCTCCAGTGCCATGCCTGTCTGCTTCCTGCCATGATGATAACTGATGAATGCTAGCAAACTGTAATCAATCTCCAGCTGACTGATTTCTTTTATAATAGTTACCTTGAGCATGGCACATCCCTTCGCAGTCATTGAACAGTAGCCGAGGCATATGCAAACATCATAAGAGACACCATTTTCTTCCCTAGTTACTATACAGTAAAGATAGGGTAAAGTGGAAATTTCATAGGCATCCAGTTTGTGCTGTAGTTGGCCAGAACGAGTTTATCAAATATCTCCAGGAATGGTAGCATGAAAAGCTACTTTCTCAAATGTTTTTTTATATCTCCTTGTACACATATCTGCAGCAGAGAACAAAGCTTCTCCTTTTTCTTTTGTTTTCAAAGTTCCAGGTAAGTGTTATCACCCAGTGTGTATCCACATGGTCAGAGTAGGCCAAGCCATACCTGCATTGGGGGCATTTCTTATATCTCATTATTCTTTACCATTTGACAATCATGGTCAGAGGGTGAGGTAAAAACTATAAAGTAAAATAAAATACAAGCAGGAACATAAAAAAAAGTAACTTGACTGATGAAAGCATGCCAGGAAGAGGTTTGAAATTCAAGAGTTTGTGTACATATATGAACCTCATTGTGCTTAAATTTTATTTTAAAATGTCTTTCTTGAACTTTGGGGTTTGGTACATAAGGAGCTAAGAAACTCACAGTCTAGCATATTCTTTTAGGTTTTGGGCACATAGTTCAGTAAAAGAATGCTTACTTAGTATGTGTGAATACATACATTTGATCTGAGCATGAAAATGTTAAAGCAAATAAACAAATAAAACTCTACTTTCAATCTACCATATTTAGACAATTATAAAACTCCTGGTAAGAGAGTCATTAAACAATTCATCTACTATACAGGAAGCAAAACTTAAGGGGGAACGTGAACCTAGAAGGCATGATTGGCATTTGACAAATTCATCTCATGTATGAAGTCTAAGAAACATGCTTCACCATTGTAATTCTTAGAGATAATGATATGTGTATAATGTCATATTTATCCCTTTAATCCCCTGTAATTATATATGTTTTAGTAATATTAACACATTGTTTTAGAAATGTGTTAGAGGATATTTACATGTCAGGAATGTTGCAGTTCTACCTCTGTGGGTATATGTGCCTGTGCCCAGGACCAGTGATGGACTTTGGGTCATGGAACTCTTTATTGGAATATCTATTTATATCCTCTATAGTACAGTTTATAGAATAATAGGAGTGATAAGAAGACAAGGTGGGATAATGAAGTAAAGGGTAGAAAAAGAAAGTTAAAAAGAACGGGTAGAAGAACAGATGGTAAAAAAAAAGAATGAGAGAAAGAGGGAGACAGGGAAAAGGAAGGGAAGGGTAGTGTCAAAGGAAAGAGGGAGGGGGAGGAGGGGATAGAAAGACAGGAATGAAGGAAGGGTAGAAGTAATATGTGATATAGTAATGACTGAAAGTTACCCCAACTAACATCAGGCATCAAAGTACAGATACAACAGACTCAGACCACACAAAGAAAAATAGATGTCCAAACTCCTCCCTGTGAGTATTTCAAATTAAGATTCCATAAAGGGGAAATGAGTAGGACCTTAGCAGGACTTGAGGAAAGTGCTTAGTCTACACAGGAACACGAATACAAATCGTCTCAATTTCTTCTCAGAACATATTCAAGTGAAAGCAAGAGTAAAATCAACATCTGAGTTTTTAAAATAAACGATGCTAGTAGCTGCCTGTATCATGAATGCTAATTATGTTCCCCTCAAAATCTGCTTACATGAGAGTATCTTCATGCGGCTTCGGGTTTTGGAATTTCCAGGCTTGGGACCAGAAAAAGAAACAGAGATCTGCCATGCCGGGAGTATGTGGAGGAGAGGAGAGATACCGTGCCTGAGTACAGAACAGAAAGGCATAGGCATCATGTGAAGGAGCCAGAAGAGAACGGCCCAGAGGGCTACCCAACTGGGTCCCGGGCAGCCAAGATGGACTATAGAATTAGTAAGTAATAACCCAGGATTAACTACATGGAGGTTAGGCAGTGGCCTAGCTATCATGCTGATAAAGGCATATTAAAATACAAAGGCTATGTGTGTGTGTGTGTGTGTGTGTGTGTGTGTGTGTGTTTCACTATGGAAATTAAACCACTGAGGTGAGTAGTAAACTCACCTTCAGGATTTAATTAAAAAATATTTCTACAGAAGCAGGAAATGAATATTCTGTAATTTTTAGATTGATTTTCCATTTAGACAGGCATTCATTTAAACTAAAATCACAGACATAGCTTCCATTAAACTTGTGAATATATGTGTTAGTGCAAGTTAAAGTCCTGTTCACTATTCCACAGCAATATATATTGTATTCAATTTTCAATGCCTTTGTTCACACAAATTTACTACCAATAAGTATTTAATGAAGCCAAAAATAAAGGCAAAATAAAGGTTTTGTTAACAAAAGTAGTTGCTAAAAGAATTCTTCAGTGAGAGAAAACCATGGCACTGAAAGCCCATTTGAATGACAGGTCAGAAGGGAGATGTCAGGGAATGTGGAGGAAGCAACAGGAATGCATCTTCCAAAGCCTCTATAGTGATGGAACACTGAAGAGATGCTTAGAACAGCAGTGCTTCAGTTTCTTACAAACTGATCTCTCTCTCTCTCTCTCTCTCTCTCTCTCTCTCTCTCTCTCTCTCTCTCTTTCTCTCTCTGTCTCTCTGTCTCTCTCTCTCTCTTTTCTTTTTATGTATGTGACAGGGTCAGTCCTGTCTTAGAAATCATGACATAAACTAACCTGACTAGTCCTCAAGCTCCCATAATCTGTCTTTATCTCTCAGTCACTGAGATTACAAGATCACTTCTGATTTTTTTTTTACATTTGTATTTCTCCTGCTCCCTCCCACACAAATATTATTATAATATATAATATTTAAAGGATTAATATAAGTATTATTCCTTTAAAATAAAGTCAGTAATTTTGTTCCTTAGGATTTAGCCAAATGGACCACTAACATGCGCCCAAACAAAACTTTGCACATGGATGATTAGAAAAACTTAACACAAGATTGTTTATTTTTGGAAACAAAATACATTTGTGATGAATAGATTAATAAAACACTTAAATCCAATCTTTGTATTGTCCATCTCCAAGAAGTTAGTCACCATTGCTGGGGAAGACAATCCCAGCTATCAATCATTGAGTGGCACCACCTGATCTCACAGACTTTTATTATGCATGTGAAGTGGGAAGCCTCAAAGGACTTTTAGGTTCCAAAATAATTTTGAACATTGTGGTAGTTTGAATGAGAATGGCTCCCATAGACTCCCTTGTTCCAGTACCTGGTCCCCAAGTAGAACTGTTTGGGATGGATTAGAAGGTGTGGCCTTGCTGGAGGATGTACATCACCTGGGAGTGGGCTTTGAGACTTCAAACCACTAGAGCCATTCTCAGTCTCTCTCTGCCTGCCTTATGTTTGTGTTTCAAAATGTGAGCTCTCGGTGACCTGCCTGCCTATTGTCATGTTCCCCATGGTTACGGTGATGGACTTTATTTCTGTGAAACCATAGCCCCAAATTAAACACTTTCTTCTATAAGTTTCACTGGCCATGGTGTTTTATCATAGCACTAGAGAGCTAAGACAAACATTTTATTAATAACAATCCTGGGAGTAGATGAGACTATTAAACAAGGTTTATAAACATTTTTTATACAGTGTTAAATACTATGCTCAAGAAAGAAAATTTTAAGACAAAGTATTTTCTAGCAACCCACATGCCAATATCAGAATTGATGAAGTCAATAATAATTGTTTTATTAAAAATGAGAATTAATATTTAATTATCATCTATGAACACTACAGATAGAACTTTGGTAGCTCACATGTCTACAGGCTAAACCACTTTATAACTTTCTTGAGAATACTGGTTGCTTTTCATAAGCAATTCTTGATTATTTTAGATTTTAAAAATTATATAATCAAGTGCATTATAATTTGGAAATGTAAAATGAGTTTTGATTTATGTATCCCCAACCATGGAATTTCTTGATTGCTCATGAGTGAAGTAAACATTAATTTATGTTGGCATTTTAGTTACAAAATAAATCACACTTGCTATTTTTGGTTCAAATGTCAGTGAGAGAAAAACTCAACAAACTTTACTCCTCTTACTTTGAGCCCACAGTGTCATTACTGCTTAGATTTCTAATTCATTTTGTGATCTGTCCCAAAATGTAAATACAATGAAATAAATATAATAGAACAATTGACAAAATAAAAAATGTGGCATTAAACTGTATAAGAATTAAGAAGATTAAAGCTCAGAGGGATTGATGTCCCTTCAAGGACCTCAGTACTCAGCACCCAAGTGGCAGCTTCTACCTTCCTGTAACTCTAATTCCAGGGAACCTGATTTTCTTTTCTGGTCAATACAAGCACTGCATGCATGTAATACACATACATATATGTTAGGACACAAAATAAAAATAAACACTTTAAAAATGACACATTACAATCTGTCTTCAGAGTTGTATGGACAATAAATTAAAGTACTCTTCAGTAAACTGGAATATGATATGACTATGTTATATTTCTAATTTGTAATACACATATAAGTTTATGCAAATCAGCTTTCTGTTCAATGACTATATCATAAATAACATGACTGAATTACAGCAAGAATTGGCAAACATTTTTTTCTTAGAAAAGTCCAAATATAAAATTTTTCAGTTGTTTGACAATCATACAATCTCTGGTACAACTCTCAAATAGCATTATTGTACAAAGTGCCCACTTGTTCTGCATGAAGATAAGCATAGCTTTCATATAAACCCAATGACTAGAAAGGCTTGCATTGTGGTTTCTCCTCTAGATGATATCAGATGTATGAGAGATTGTGATGGCCCTTAAGAAAACATATACACTTAAGCAGTAACAGATATAACATTACATAAATCTTAAAGTCAAAAGGAAATGATATAAAGGTCAATATTACTATAAAAACACAAACACCTGTTAGATTATTTTTGCATAATAGCCTTTATAAAGGCTTCTCAGGGATTTCATTCAGCACATGGATGAAACATTAAAAGATGCATGGTGATGATTAAAGACTAACAAGTGTACTATGTTTATAGCCACAAAATAGCCTTGCTTGAATCATTTACTTTAGCACAGAGCTGTACTTAAGAGAAGTGTGTTAGGAAACAAGGGGTCAATTTCAAGCAACTGAAGTGATTGGAAATTATAAAATATATTTGAAATAAATAAATGCTCTTATTTGACATATGTTAAGGGCTCAGAATTTTGGCTGGAAAAATAATATATTGGTGTCATAACCAGAAAGTTTGCACAATGAATGTATCAGTTCTCAGGTGATGCAGAGTCAGTATGCACTGACTGTGCAGCAAGTCAATAGAGCTGATCTGTATTTAAAAGGAGAAGTAACAGCTTGTGTTTGTTATAGTGGCCAAAAGGATATAATGGAGGTATCCTGAAACATTAAACTAGAATTCCTCAGCCTGCTCCATGAGAAGGATGAAACGGGAAGAAGAAGAAATAGAAAAGCAAAAGCCTTTGCAGTCACATGAATTAGGGATGTAAGAATCTGACAACAGTATTTTCTATTTTATACACATCCATTTTGTAAAGCAAAGAAGACAGGCAATTCTTTCAAAGAGCTTCTCTAGCTATCCACATAATTGAAAGGATCTAAATTAACCAATAATATTAACACTTTCCACTGTAAGTAATAGGAGTCCTTTTTTTTTCCACTTAAAGTTCAACCTGGCCTAGTCTTGTGTTAGAGAAATTATGTTAAGACTGTGTCACTTTCCATGTGTAAAGAACCCTGCAAATGACTATAAATGCCAAACACATTAGGTCCAAATTCAGAGCATAGTTGAGAAGCAGCAAGACTTTTGGATCTGGAGATGGCTATTGACAGTGTGTATGGACCTGTTTCCTGGGCTCCTTCTGGTTCTACCTTCCTTCATGTAGCTACAGACAGAACCATTGATTCTGTTTTTCTCTTAAGCTAATCTAGAATAACTCATTAATAAAAAGCGAAGGGGTGTAAATAACTGCAGTTCTTGACTGTAGTAAAGTGGGCAAAGAAGTGGACATCCAATAAACAATTCTGCAGTTTGGGTTTAAAGTAACTGAGGAAAGTGAATCCTTAAATTCCAGATAATGGATCAAGTGCATACTGAACATAATAGTAACTGTAGGTTCTAATGACCAATACAACATGAGTAGAAAATGATTTATAATAAAACACAAAGATAGGTGCAACTGTCTATCACAGCTGGCTTCATGGTTGTGAAACTTAAACTCAGGATACAAAGATCAGGACAGTTATTCATTTCGTCTGCTATTGTTTTCACTTGGAGTTTTTGTTTTCTAGTGAGCCTACGCAGCAGATGTCTAGGCAGAGGAGATAAATCATGTATATTCCTACCATTTCTTTGCCTTTACTTATGCAAGAAGTCTACTGTATAATGAGGCCACAGGACTCTAGTGGTTAAGCTATGGAGCACTGAGTCTTAGTCACCCTAGGTACCCCCAAAGCAGTGGCAGTCCAAGGGATGCCAGTGTCTGCTTGAACTAAAACTTCTTTCCAATGTAGAAATAATAATACAGTGTCTCTCTAAGAAACACAGATAAACTAGATGCACACTCATATTCTTGCTGACGCAAGCAACTCATGTGCTGAGAACCAACTGGAAATATGAAGGAGAGGGAAAGGAGCAACAAAGAAACACATTACTCCTATCTCATCTGGGAGGATGATGACTAACACTGCTGCTGAAAGCTAGAGACACACTCGGAAAGATACTGTGAGATAAACGCTATTTTCCAAATTATGTTTTTGCTCTGAGTGTATTTTCTTAGATTTCAATTTTCATGAATATGTCAAATGATGTCACTTAAAATATGTATCTCCTACCATGAAATGAATTTCTAGAGACAAAAATGGGAAGTTATTAGCAGGTACATTTTAGCTTGTGCGAAAATAAGATTAGAATTATTTAAGGGAGGTACAATTGTGTAGCTATTACTTGAAGTATAGAAGGATCCTTATAAGGTCACTTTTCCCCAGACACCAAAATAGAAGATAGTGGGAGAGTAATTTTGATATGCATAGTAGTGTGTGTATATATATGTATACATATATACACACACACATATATATGTATATATACATACACATACATATACATATAACCTGACCAATCCAATGCTCCTGGCAGATAATTTGTCAGGCAAATCCAAAACTGTCAGAAAACAGTCATTTATCTCCATTTATGACAGCTTTGTAAGTATAAGTTATCGAAACATGGAGGTGCTTCATGCATGAACTTTTCTTTGCTTATCTATAAACCATTAATGTGTCGACTAGAAAGTGTAGTGAATTGTCAATTCTTGCCACATTTGACACTCTTGTAAACATTTTAAAAGCATCTTAAGATGCAGTTTTTATATTTATTTGGAAAGCATTCCAAAGTATTTTTTTAGAGTGTGAAGATATTTGTGTGGGAGTGAGTGAAAACTTAAAGCATTGATTTAAAAAACAAAGACCAAGGACACAAAAGCAAGTAGGATCTATTCAACATGTGATCATCGTGGGAGTGTTTTATGGTTAACTAGCTTTCCATTGACTGTGTCCTTCTTGTACTTTTGCTTAAAAGTTACTCATCATAAAATTACATAGGACTCAGCGGGGAGCTCAATGATAAATGCATACTGGCTATGTTCAGTCTCTATTCTCTCCTCCAACACTCACATATGCATACACACACACACACACACATGCACACACATGCACACACATGCACACATTCATACACACACATACACACATATCTATGCATAAATACATATTCACACAGACTCACATGCATACACATGTGCACATATCTATGCATAAATAACATGTGCACACACATACACACATTTGTATTCATACGTACACATCCACACAAACATATGTGTGTACACATATTACTGTAATAATGACATACATTTTTATTTTACTTTGTTGAGTTTGACCAGTTTATGTACTGTCACAATTATGGTATTTTTCCCTCTACTCTGAAAGGATATTTAGTTGCCCAGACCTGACATGACATAGAATTGCACAGGGAAATGGGAGATTCATACTTACTCTCTCTTTTAGTATTTACAGTGACACCTGAAGGGAAGCATTGTTATTACTTGCAAAAAACTGAACTGAGAAGCCCGAACTCCACAATTAATGCACATCTTAGACTTGAGGCACAAAGGAGAGTTCTATAGCCAAGTTCCAAACTATTTTTGTTTTAAACAGTTAGGTTTGAAATAAGACTTTTTTGGCAAATCATAACAGAGAACCTTTTTTATTCTAATTACATGCACCACAGACTGGGTGACTTAAAAGCCAACAAATTTATCCTCACAATTAGAACAATTAAAAGTCTGAACAATATGTGCTCTCCATGAGGTTTTTTTTTTTTTTTTTTTTTAATAGAACTTGTCTCCTTGTTGTCCTCTGTCTTTGCACATTGTGTGTGTGTGTGTGTGTGTGTGTGTGTGTGTGTGTGTGTGTGTGTGTGGTATATCAAGTTGTTTAATTTATCACTCTTCATGTATTCCTTACTATTAAATTAAATTTGACTGAAAATCCAATGTGACTGTCAGTACTTTTCTCCCTCAATTCTGATTCTTTCTTTGTTCTTTTCTTTTTCTCTTCCATTCTTCTCTCTGTGTCTTTTCTTTTCTTCACATAAGCCATTGGCATTGATAAGTTTCTTTTCAGCTTCTTCTTTAATGAAACAGAGGTTAATTTAGTTTTCATCATTCTTTGACCATGACTTCCATGTTCTTTTAACAAGTAAAGCACTAGAAACCTTTGCTGTGTTTCTCTTGAAATAATCATTTGATCTGGTTGCTAAGAGCCTAGAGAGTCACAGTATCATTCATGTACACTTATTGTTAGAGTCATTCTATGGCTGTTACTGACATTTTTCCCATGAAGTCACTTGACGACAATTAATATCCTCATAATTAGTTATTTTACACAATTCAATTTAGTTGAATTTTGCTTAATTGATATGGATGTTTAAAAATTTACTCAAACCTCTTGAAATATACTCAATGTGGACTTCAGTTAGGTCAATATTCATAAAGCATAGTCAAACGAGGGCTTACAGAGGAGCTAAGAGCATATTTAGTGCTATGCATTTCCATGTCTTCCAGAGCGTCATTTTAGTCCTTCCTAAATTTGAAATGCAGTTTCCATACAAGGTTGGATGAAAATTCTTACCAATTCTCAATATTCCTCAGCTCAGAATTTTTGCTTTGTGAGACAGGTTCATGTGTATCTCAAGCTGGCCGTGGTGCACATCCATGGATTACCTCTAAGTTCTAACCCAACTGCTTCTTCTTCATTAGTGAGAGGTTGAGTGTTACGGGTATGCAACACTAGGCTCAATTACTCTCCAGTTCTGGGATGGAAGCCAGAGCTTTCCACTTCTAAACAAGTACTCATTCAATGGAGCTACAATCACTGCTACTTTAGAATTGATTTTTTTATACCACGTTTTGAAGATATATTGTCTACTTCTATATCTTCAGAAGAAGATAAAATCAGGAACAAACTTGAGACCTTTCTCTATTCAAATCCTTCCAGATATGCCTTGCACTACCCAGGTATCCCCAATTTGTCTCTTGCACTCATTACTCTGAAGATTCATGGCAAAGGCTTTCAATTTAAAGTTCTGACAATTTTGTGAGGCAAGTTTTTATTTACAAGTTATTTTTATACTGTATTTAAAATAAGGAATCTTTTAGAGAATTTTTCAAATGTGTTGTGAACAGCAGCTCATTCACTAATTAAAATCTGTGGTTTATCCTTGGCATGGATAGCCTTGCAAGGAGCAGATGAATCATACATTCTGATTTTCTACATAAACAAAATTCAGCAGTTAGTTCTCATCCAACCAACATCCCGTCGTTCTTCCCTTCTCCTGGATGCTTAAATTTTCTTTTCTGGAGATTTTATCTAAAAGTGTTTGTTTGATTTGAGCATCAATTGGAATAAAATTATTTGATATATAGAAGTTTCAGTATGCAAAAGAATTGGATTAGTCAAAGCAACTGTGTGAGCATGAAACTTGCATACAAAAATAGATACCCTCTCACATTTGAGAAACAAATTTTGTCCTTGAATATTCCTGGAGAGTTCATGTGAAACAATATTTGACAAGAACCTTTCCCCCATCCCACCCCCTTTTTTTTGCCTTACAAAAATAGATTCATGGGAGAGATTCAAAGTTGACAGTTTACAGGAACCCAATTTTAACATTCATGTGGTTTTAAAGGACAAAAGCCCTGAAGTTATCATAAATTTTGCGATGATGTTTAGACTCCAATTACTTGAATGGAAACCTGGGAAGTTTGTATTAAAGATTGAAGATATTTATTGATTCCAGTCACCAAATTTTCCTTTCTGTAAGGCTGTCCTGTTGCTTTTAGCATAAAGGTGCACCTAATCATCACTGTAGCAACTATACATAGTTTTAGATGTTGAAGAATGTTCTGAAAATGAAGAGTTTGTATTTATTTTAAGGCATTTTGGTGTACTTTGGAAGCATAATTTTAAATCATGAATAATCGAGTTCTTTGTATTTTTACATAATATCCAACATTTATAGAAAAAATGGAGCAAAGTGGTTTTGGTTGTTAAACAGAGATTAGATCAATAATTCATGAACATCTGCAGAAAATGATTGCTAAACTGTGTGCATGCCACAAAAATGCTGAATGAAAACCATAATAAGAAATTATGTTCATCACAGCATATTAGAATAGTTTTTCAAACTAGAAATGATTTAACCTGCCTTAGTTCCACATTTACTCTCAATAGCCCACCTGAAAGTTATTTTCTCTCCAAATGGTAATATTTTAAATAAATATGTTATATAGTATGAGAGGCAATTGTGTCATTATAATAACATAAAAATAACAAAATAACCATTCACATGTAAAGACACACCATTGAGCTAAGAGTCTAGAAAACAGGGATTAAAGGCAACTACTTTTCAGCTTAGGTGAATCCAGACTGTGTGTTGATTCTCCCATCCCTTGATTTTTGCCCTTTGTGACACCAATGGCCTCATTTTATTTCCACCTATCATGGCCACATATCACCCTTCTTATGGAGTTATTTTCTGAAATCATTTAGAAAAGTAATCAGAAATTTCTTATAAATTTCTGACAACCAGGAAAAGCTTCTGGTAGTCTCTTAATTAAAAAGTCACATTGAATAAAACTTCTACAATGAATTATTTCTATAATGTAAGATTTATAATAATTTATAGGGATAGAAATGACAAATTTTTACATTTTCCAATATGTGAATGAAAAGTAAAGCAGAAGTATGGCAAAGCAAGGTAGTGTAGAATTAGGAAGTGTCGATATGTCCCTTGGGGAGCCTCTGATAGGAGTCCCAGAAGGAAGTTAGTGTTCCTAACTTCCTAGTGTTAACTAGCGTGGTACCAGATGAAATGCCTGCTCTGTGATGTTTATACAAACTTCTTGAATGAAGACCTCTCAGTATATTCTTTTGCTTCTGGTTCACTTTTCTTCTCAGTATTTTCCCTCTGATATAGAAAACATAGAATACAATCTCTTTTTTTTTCTGAGCATATCTTTGTGCATCCTCAGTTTTGTATAAACCACTTTCTTTATGTAACTCTCCAAAACATATAGCATGTCTTTCTTATTCTTCTAGACTTTGATCTAATCTAGAGTGGCTAAATCACAAACATGTCCATGTTTTCCTATTCTAACTGTATTAGTTTTGCATATGAAGTTTTCTCCTGTCCTTTCAAGGTCTTTGAAGGATTATGTTGTAATTTTGATGGGGATTATGTTGAATTTGTAGGTTGCTTTTGGTAGGATAACCATATTTACTATGTTGATCTACCAATGCATGAGAATGGGAAATCTTTCCATCTTTTGATATTGTCTTAGTTTTGTTTTACTGGTGTGAATAGAAACCAGGAACAAGGCAACTCATATGGATAACATTAATTGGAGTTGGCTTACAAGTTTAGAGGTTCAGTCCATTATTATCAAAATGGGAGCTTGGCAGCATCCAGGTACATGAAGGGCTGGAGGAGATGAGAGTTCTACATCTTCCTTCAAAGGCAGACAGGAGAATATTGTCTTCCAGGCAGCTAGGTTACGCGTAAATGCTCTTCACTGCCCCATGATCCCCTTAAGAAGATAAAATGAGAGTTGTTCCTGGTTAAACACTCTGCTCTCCTTGCTTCCATTAACCCTTGTAAACATCTAAGCTAAGCTATTCAATTTCTCTAGTATCAGTTCCATATATTCCTTAAAATACATTTTTACCTGAAACTTTCAGTAGCCACAGATATCAGGTCCAAAGAAAATTTCCTACCAGGCAACACATGGACATCACACTTCCAGAAAACCCAGAGAAAAACTAGAAATGGTGGAACAAAAGACCCACCCAAAAAAGATAAATCCAGAAATCAAAACTTTGACCTGTAATCATCCCAATCCCATATACCTAGACACAAGCAGAAAAAGAGCCAGACCACATCTCTTCACTTGAGCCCAGCTCTCCTATTACAGCAGGCCATGAATATTGAAACAATGCTAAAGGACAAGAAAAGGAATGTAAAATCACATTAATGACAGTGATAGAGATCCTTAAAGAGGAAATTAATAAATTTCTTAAAGAAATCCAGGAAGACACAAGCTAACAGTGGAAGAAATTGAGTAAAACTGTTCATATCAGAAAATGGAAATAAAAACATTAAAGAAAACCCAAAATGAGAAAGTTCTGGAAATGAAAAATTTAGGAACTCAAACAGAAACTATAGAGAAAAACTTCACTGACTGACTATAAAGATAAAAGAGAGAATGCCAGGCATTGAGGATAAAATATGAAAAATCAAGAAAAATGTTACATCTAAATTGCTTCTCATACCAAACATGCATAAAATCTGAAACATTATGAGATGACCAAACCTAAGAATAGAAAAATAATATGAATAGAGAAAAAAAGAATGCCATGTAAGAGACCCAGAAAATATTTTTAATAAAACAATAGATTTTCCTAACCTAAAGATGAGATAAGTATAAAGATATAAGATGCATCCAGAGCACCAAATAGATTAAAACAAAAAAGAATGTCCTCTCACCACATAATAACCAAACTCTAAATATATAGAACAAAGAAAGCATATTAAAAGCTGCAAAAGAAAATAACCAAGTACCATAGAAAAACAAATCTGATTTACAAATGATTTGTCAATGCAGACTTTAAAATTCACAAAGACCTAAATACATACAGAGCAGATTCTAAGAGACCACAGATACAAATCCAGACTTTTATACCATCAAAAATTAGAATCATGATAAATGGGTTAAAATAAAGTATTGCATGATAAAATTAAATTTAAGGAATATTCATCTACAAATCTAGCCCTGTAAGTGTCAAAAGAAAAAGTTGAACCAGAGGAGATAAACAATACCTAGGAAAACTTAGGAAATAAATAATCATAAACTAAAAAAAAATCAAGAGAAGAAAAACAGAGAAACATACACACACACAAACACAAATACACACAACCACCACCACCAACAAAAACAAAATAACAGAAATTATAAATCATTGCTAATTTTTTATTTCTCAATATCAAAGAACTAAAGACACTAGTCAAAAGACACAGAACAAAAAACAAAGTCCTCTTACCACATAACAACCAAACACTAAATATATAGGAGTAGAATCTACACAAAAATGGGATACTTCCTTCTGTTATACACAAGAAATATACCTCAATATCAAGAAGTGACAGTACCTCTGTGCAAAGAGTTAGAAGTACTCTAAGCAAATGAACATAAAATTAAAACTTGTGTAGCAATTTTATTTTATTTTATTTTTAGTTTTTCCCAATCTGCTTTTATACCATTTTAACTATATGAAAGTATTAAGGTCAGTTCTAGGTTGAGGAACTAGCAACAAAATAGATGCAAATAGTGAAGGAACAAGCAAGTCAATAAACACAAATAGTCAGAGAACAAGCAAGGCAATAAACAAAGTCCTGTGATTACTCCAATGATTACTGTTTCTAAGGGCTTATCAAGATGACCAAAATCTGAGCCTACTTCCTTGTTCTAACCGAAGTCATTTTCATGCCTGAAGCCTACTTCTTTGTTTGAGCCTAAGACTTAGATTCCTGCCTGAAATTGGTTCTTTGTTCTAGCCTAAGATTTAGATTCCTAACTGAAATTACTTTTTTGTTCTAACCTAAGATTTAGATTCCTGCCTAAAATTACATCTTTGTCCTAGCCTAATATCACATTCCTGCCTGCAACCCATTTCCTTATCCTTGGCCAATGTCAGATTCCTTCTGAGCAGCCTATTTCCTTGCCCTTGACCAATGTCAGATTTCTGCCAAGCAGCCTCCAAAGCTCTCCACATATCCCCCTTTTTATTTCATAAACAAGACTGAGCCCGTCTTAGGTTGTCTGACAAGAATGTCTTCCTTACCTATCATGGAGTTTGCATCATCAAATGCTATACACTTCTTTCTTAGGTTGGTAAGGCTCTGTACAGAATCTTAACCATCCTTGGCTCGCCATCCTGTTAAATTAATAACTCTGTCTAGGGGTCCATTTTCAGTTTTAAGCCATGTACTTTGGCTGTCAACATGTTGATGTTGTTAAAGACAATCTTTAACACAATGGGCAGGAATAAAACTTTTCCCAGGACAGAAAGGGCTAGCATGATCAAGCTATATATATCATTCTTGAAGCTTGACCAAAATGGAAATACTAACCTCAGGCCATGGATAATTTTATCAGCAGTATCTGCAGCATCAAAACTCAGCAGAGTATCATTCTTTAAATTCATAATCTCTCAATGCAAAGTTAAAACATCCAGAGAAGTGTTAGAATTAGGCCAAATATACCGCAAGTATTATTAAACATTTTCCTAATTATAATGACTATCATTGTAAATTTTAAAAGTAACACAAATCCATTGGTATTTGGCATGACACTTGAGATGGCTCCTTACTCTTAAAATCTGAAACTATCAGGCACTAACATCAAAAATTATTAAATGGGACCTCGTGATACTGAAAAGCTTCTGAATTGTAAAAGATACTGTCAGTCAGACAAAGAAGCAGACTGCAGATTGGGAAAATATTTTTACCAACTCTACATCTAACAAAGAACTAATAGCCAAAATTCATAAAGAACTCAAGAAACAATACATCAAAAAAACCAAGTAATATAATTAGAAACAATATACAGATCTAAGCAGACAATTCTTAATGGACAAAGCTAAAATGGCCCAGACAAACTTAACACATGTTTAGAATCTTTAACCATCAGGGTAATACAAATCAAAACAACTGAGATTCCATTTTACACCTATTAGAGTGTTTAAGTTCAGTAGCACAAGCAACAGCATATGGAGTAAGGGGAGCAATCCTTCATTGTTGTTGGGAATGGAAATTTGTGTGGCAGTTCCTCAGAAGACTGGCAACTATCTAACTCAATACCGTGCTACACTACTCCTGGGTACATACCCAAGGATGCTTCATCTTATTATAGTCACTTACTCAACCATGTTTACTTCAGGTTTATTCAAAACAGCTAAAAACTTGAAATAAGAGGTTCTGCCAATAGACAGATAAAGCAAATATGGTACACTTACACAATAGATTTATTACTCAGCTGATTAAATAATAATATCATGTAACTTGCAGCCAAATGGATGGAACTAGCAAAAATCATTATGAGGAAAGTAACCCTAACCCAGAGACTTAAATATAGTGTATATTCAATTATAAATGGATATTAGCTATTAAATAAATGATATCAAAGCCACAATGTATAGATTCAGAGAAGTTAGGTACAGAGGTATGTTCTGTGAAGGAATGCATGGATTTCCCTGGTATGGGAGAATAGAATTGATTTTAAGGGCAGGCCGGGAGCAGGAGGGGATAAGAACAAGGGTATTAGTTGGATAAAAATGGGATATATATATATAGAGAGAGAGTACAGGGAGAGGTGCTGTAATTGGGAAACCTTTGTGCCTTCCCTCAAAGTGAAAAATCTCTGGAATTTATAAATCCTAATGAGTTCTCTGAATAATGGGGATATGGTGTCTAAACAGGTCATCACTTTTTTCCTTTTTGTCCTGTCTGAAATATATGCTAAGACAATAGTTGCAAAGAATTTCTTGGAGTAGCCAACTAATGTTTTATTTGACTTAAGGCCTACTCCAAAAGAAGGAACGCATACTTGATTGGGTAACCAAGAACCAGAGACTAGATTTAGAGTAAAACCACATACCACTACTGAGATACACACACACACACACACACACACACACACACACACACACATACACACACACACACACTCACACACAATGATTCCCAGTGGTATTTTGTTATATTCACAGATCAATTCCTTATCCAGTCATCATCAGAAAGGCTTAATCAGGCAGCAGAGGGGAAGAGATGCAGAGACCCACAGCTAGACTTTATGTAGAGAGAGAGTGTAAACTGGCCATCGCCATCTAATATCTCCCTTCAGATTTCAGGGAATTCCAAAGAAGAGAAGAATGAATGAGTTTAAGAGCTAGAAGAAATGGAGAACACCAGGAAAACAAGGTCTTCTGATGCAACACTCAAGGAGCATCAGAGCTCACAAAGACTGAAGCAACAGGCACAGGGCCTACATGGATCTGCATCTGCTCCTCTGTGTATAGCTATTAGGTTAATATTTTTATGGGACTTTTGATTGTGAGAATAAGTGGATTTCTTATTCTTGTGCTTGCCCTTGAAACCCTTTTCCTCCTGTTGGGTTGCTGTGTCAAACTTTTATATGACAGTTTTTGCTTCATATTATTATATTTTATTTTGTTATATTCAGTTGTCTTTTAGAAGCCTGTTCTTTTTGAATGAGAGATAAACAGAAAGGGGTGGTAAGAGAGGCAGATAGGGACTTGGATGAGTGGAGGGAGGTGAAAGTATAATCAGGATATATTGTCTGAGAAAAGAAATCAATTTTCATTAATAGGAAAATAAGGAATTTAGGTCACATTAACAAATTTAGAACTTTTCTATGTTTAATGTATTATCCCTGATTTATTTTGTGGATTGGTGTTGATATTTAATTTATTTTATGTTTTGAAACATTATTTCTCCTAACCTGTGAATAAATATTACCAACATGAAACCTTATTAAACTTATATTTCAGATGTTTTCATAGATGAAATCATTTCTGATTTTTATCAGCTTTTTCTTAAAAAATAAGTAATCCTAATTGAAATATTATGTAAAAATTTTAGGCACAACACATTTCTACATAATTGCAGGTATACACCGTGCAGCTAGGGGACCAGATGCCCAATATTGGCTTTATTATTGATTAATAAAGAATGGCTTGGCAAATTTCTAAAACATGATCAATAAACCTACTCACCACCCATGGCACCAGGATACTGTGAGACTAACGACTACATTTGTTTGAAACAGCTTTATGCAACACCAGTTTCTATGCAAATGGGCTACTTAAAATGTAAGTGTGGTCATAAAACAAATTAAACACTGCCCTTTCAATTTCGAGCTTCAGAATGATCTACTGAGAAAATGAATGAATTCATAAATTGTGTAAACTATATGGATGCCTGACAAAGAAATAAATTTTCACCCTTAGAATTTATGAAATTATTGTAAGAATTTTGAAAAAACAGGCTACATAATTGGTTGTAAAGTGTCATGTAATATTTTTAGTATTAAAATGCTAACAATAAGAAGGCTGACATTTTATTAAAGATGTTGATTCTAACCGCTTTTCTTTTTTTTCCCTCTTTTATTGAATATAATATTTACATTTCAAATTTTATCCCCTTACTGCATTCCACCCACCACCCAGGAACCCCTTATCTCATCCCCCCTCCTCCTGCTTCTATGAGGGTGTTTACCCACCTACCCCCCAATCCCCCTCCCCACCCTCAGGTTACCCCCCCCCCACACTCAGTGCTCAGCCTTCAAGGTACCATTGACCTCATCTCCCACCTATGCCCAACAAGGCCATCCTCCCCTACATATACAGCTGGAGTCATGTGTCTCTCCATATGTGCTTCTAGTCTGGTGGTTTAGACCCTGGGGAGCTCTGGCTGGTTGGTATTGTTGCTCTCCTCGTGGGGCCACCAACCCTTAAGGCTCCTTCAGTTTACTCTCTAACTTCTCCATTGGGAACCTTTGATCAGATTAATGGTTAGCTGCTAGTATCTGTCTCTGTGTATGTCAGACTCTGGGGGACATCTAAGGAGACAACCTTATCAGACTGCTGTCCGCTTTCCCTTCCTGACATCTACATCAGCGTCTATTTTTGGTTACTACACATGGAATGAATACCCAGGTGGAATGGTCTCCATATAACCTCTCCTTCAGATTCTGTCCCACACTTTGTCTCCATATTTGCTCCCTTGGGTATTTAGTTACTCCTTCTAAGAAAGACCTAGGCATCCTCACTTGTTCTTTCTTTTTCATGAGCTTCATGTCATCTGGTAGTTGAATCTTTGTTGTTTCAAACTTTTGGGCTAATCTCCGCTTATAATGAGTAAATACCATGTGTGTTCTTTTGTGATTGGGTTGCCTCACTCAGGATGATATTTTCTAGTTCCATCCATTTACCTAAGAAGTTCTTGAATTCATTCTTTTTAATAGCTGAGTAATATTCCATTGTGTAAATGTACCACATTTTTGTATCCATTTCTCTGTTGAAGAACATCTGGTTTTTTTCCAGCTCCTGGCTATTATAAATAAGGCTGCTATGAACATAGTGGAGCATATGTCCTTATTATATGCTGGAGCATCTTCTTGGAATATGCCCAGGAGTGGTATAGCTGGGTCCTCAGGTAATGCTATATCCACTTTTCTGAGGAACCACTAGACTGATTTCCAGAGTGATTGTACCAGCTTGCAATCCTACCAACAATGGAGGAGTGTTCCTCTTTCTTCACATCCTTATCAGCACCTGCTATCACCTGAGTTTTTGATCTTAGCCATTCTGAGTGATGAAGTGGCTAGATATAAAATCAACTCAAACAGATCAGTAGCCTTCCTCTACTAAAAGGATAAAAAAGGCTGAGAAAGAAATTAGGGAAATGACACCCTTCACAATACTCACAAATATTATAAAATATCTTGGAGTGAATCTAACCAAGCAAGTGAAAGATCTGTATGACAAGAACTTCAGATTTCTGAAGAAAGAAATTGAAGATCTCAGAAGATAGAAAGATCTCCCACAATCATGGATTGGCAGGATTAATTCAGCAAAAATGGCCATCTTGCCAGAAGCAATCTACAGATTCAATGCAATCCCCATCAAAATTCCAAATCAATTCTTCATAGAGATAGAAAGAGCAATTTGCAAATTCATTTGGAATAACAAAAAACCCAGGATAGCAAGAACTATTCTCAACAATAAAAGAACTTCTGAGGAAATAACCATCCCTGACCTCAAACTGTACTACAGAGCAATACTGATAAAAAACAAACAAACAAAACAAACAAACAAAAAAAACCCTGCATGGTATTGGTACAGAGACAGCCAGGAATATGAATGGAATAGAACTGAAGATCCAGAAATGAACCCACACACCTATGGTCACTTGATCTTTGACAAAGGAGCTAAAACCATCCAGTGAAAAAAAAATATAGCATTTTTAACAAATGGTGTTGGTTCAACTGGAAGTCAGTATGTGGAAGAATGCAAATCAATCCATTCTTACTCCTTGTACAAAGCTCAAGTCCAACTGGATAAAAGACCTTCACACAAAACCAGATACACTGAAACTAATAGAAGAGAAGGTGGGGAAGACCATTGAATATCTAGGCACCAGGGAAAAGTTCCTAAACAAAACACCAATGACTTATGCTCTAAGATCAAGAATTGACTAATGGGACCTCATAAAATTGCAAAGCTTCTGTTAAGCAAAGGACGTTGTCAATAGGACAAAACAGCAACCAACAGATTGGGAAAAGATCATTAACAATCCTACATCCGATAGAAGGCTAATATCTAACATATACAAAGAACTCAAGAAATTAGATTTCAGACAACCAAATAACCCTATTAAAAATGGGGCACAGAACTAAACAAAGAATTCTCAACTGAGGAAACTTGAATGGCCGAGAAGCACCTTCAGAAATGCTCAACATCCTTAGTCATCAGGAAAATGCAAATCAAAAAAACCTGAGATTTTATGTACATTTTATTACTTTTTATTGCATGTATGTGTGTGAGTGCCAGTGTCCACTTGACAAGGCATAGACTGGAAATTCTGGGAATTGAACTCATGTCATCAAGCCCTGTTACCTGCTATAAGATATCTCACTTGTCCAATTCACTGTTTCTTAAGCCACTTAATCTCTCGTTGCTTAGCAACCAGTCTATTAGACACACAAGCGACCTCTGTTCTTTAAAAGCATAGTTAAGATGGAAATATTGAGACATGAAATTTATCAGTTAACAAATAATACATTGAATTTAATCAATGTCCCTTTTCCTTGCCAACTGTACCTAATTACTTCTATTGTTACAGGAGCTATGCATGCTTTCTTCTCTTCCATAGGCTTCCCCTCACTACTTCTGTGGTTGTGACTACTTGGACTAATGAGAGTCTGGTTTCATTTGCTGCTTCCCTGTAGCACGTGTCTTAAACTCTTGCTTCTGCTCCACAAGAAAAAGGGCCAGAGGAGAGATAGAGAAACAGCTCTCATTATATTAATCTTTGTCTCCAGAAACCATTAATTCAGACTGCTTGCCTTTACCACATCTGAATGACTCTGGTTAAAGTGACCAATAACTTCAGAGTATCTTCTTCAAAAAAGAGTTGAATCTGGAAAAAAAGAAGATCTTTTATAGTACTTAAAAAAAATTCCCAATCTCTGTTCTCTTTGTTAATCCCTTCCATCCATTTCTGTTGTGTTTGTTTATATAGTCAGCTTGTTTTCATACATTGCT
Source organism: Arvicanthis niloticus (assembly GCF_011762505.2). Taxonomy (NCBI): domain Eukaryota; kingdom Metazoa; phylum Chordata; class Mammalia; order Rodentia; family Muridae; genus Arvicanthis; species Arvicanthis niloticus. Next base: position 6,783,506 of record NC_133435.1, read on the forward strand.
CGTTCCTGCCAGATGGAAATGTTGTTGGTATTTTGCTTTATTTTGTCTCAACTCTCTTCTGCTTTTTTCTTCTTTGCCTTGCTAGATTAACATGATGATTCATATGTACAGAATTTGAATCTCATGAATCTACTGCTACTAGAAAGACAAGGCAAATTAAGGGAATTTGAGAAAGGAAAGAATCAACCAGAACCTCCTTAATGTGTCTTGCTACCTAAGAGTCAAAGATATCAACACAATTGATTGAACCACTGCAAAAATTTTCTACAGAGAAAACTTCTTTACAGGAAATATCCAAGCAAGAGTATTAAAACAGTGACTGGAATTTCTCTGGGGGAAAGTGTTTGTCTCTCCATTGTGATCAGTTTGTCTACTTTGCCTGCAGTTCTTGTCATTACTAAACCTGAGAAGCCCTCCCTCCCTAAAACACCCATGCCACCTTACTTTCTTTCCCTCAGAAACTCTTGATCACAAGAGAGAAGAGACAACCAGCTCATTCCCAAACTTTGCTTTCAACTCTACTCACTGTTTCAACTTTGTTGCATCCTGCATATAATGCAGTTCAAAACTCCATGGAGCATTGTTGGAGGTATTTAACCATTCTTAACATATGTCAATCTGTCTCATTTAACCTCATCATTGTTTCACACTTCCTGTCTCTGCCCTGCACCTTGAGTCAGGGGCACTGTTACAAACTGACAGGAAACATTTGCAGGGAACACCATGATCTGCAACCCCATGTTCAGGCTGCATCTTTAATAGTTGCTGTCCTTCGGACACATTCCTGGATATTCAAACCCATTCCCAAGCATGATAACACACAGAAGCTTTGAGACATCAGACTCCACATTTCTTATATCAACTGATATTACTGTATAAATATTACTCTTTGGCAACTCTGTTCCTCCATCCTCTTACACAGACAGAAAGCATGAAGGAATCTGTGGAGGCCAATCCAAAGCCAATCTCAGCTGCTATACATTGTGTAGAATGTTTGCTTTCAGGCAGTGCTTTGCCCTGAGTGTTTTCATTTTTAAAATTTTTATACTTATATATTTCACATATGTATGCTCCAGAGTACCAAGATGACTTCCTCATGAGTAAATGCTGATAAGTGCTAATGTGACGTCACTACCTGATTAATATTTTTAGAAAACATCAACAGACATACCCCAAATGGTTTCTATAAATTATAATTTTTAAGTATTTATTAAACCTTATAGTTGAGTATTCTACTGATTCATGTAATTTCTCATCACTTCCTAAGCAAGAGTTAATTACACTTAAGACCAAGAGATATAAAGATGCCTAAAATAGCCAATATTTTTCTTGATTAAGTCTGAATGGGCAAGGTGACTTTGGCCTGTGGAGAAGAGGGTATGCTGTATTCTGTTTCCATTTTTTTTTTTTTAAAGCGATCCATACAACCATGGCTCAAGTGATTTACTACGAACTTTTAAAATGTGGATGTGCTCCTACAAAATAGATTACTTATAAAATAAGAAATGAGAGAAACTCAAACATTCTCAGCTCTCCTCAATTCAGAACTCATATATGTCATGGAAAAGTGGATCTCATTCTATGGAAAGGAGAACAGAAAATCACTATACTTCTCAGGAATGCCACTTTTTTCCTCTGTCACCAAGAGACTCCAAACATTGTGACAGAAAAAAGAAAGTTCAGTTTCTAACCACTGCAGAATCGAAACTGTACAACACCTCTTACATCTTAATTACAAAATAGACCCTTGATGAACAAAGAAAGAAGCTGGACAAATGTAATTAATTCTAATATTATAACATGTTGTTAATGAAAATAAATATTAGTTATAAAATAACAATTATATTACTAAGAAAAAAAGTGGATGATGTGGTTATGGAATTAATTCTCAGCAGAAAACTAATTAATTTAGATGCTGTAATTAAAGATGTAAGAAAAACAATGGCACTTGGTGACTTCTCATTAAATGTGTGGTTTTGTTTATTTATTTTAATTTTCACTTTTCAGCATGCTTTCTGGCAAATCATTTTTAAAAACTAAGAAGTGGTATGTTTAGAAGGATGTTCTGAAGCAAACATTCCTGAAATGTTTGAGAATCAGAATGTAACATTCAAAGTTTACATTTTTAGAGAGAACACTAGAACATCTTTCTGGAACTAACCACTAAAACAACATCTGGAATGAAAAAGGTAGACACAAAAAGATCTTCAGATTAAAGACATTTTTATTGAACTCAAAATAATATTTTTATATAACTTTTTAAAATATTTTACCTTACTTTATTGGATATTTTCTTTATTTACATTTCAAATGTTATCCCGTTTCCCGGTTCCCCCCTAAAACCCCGATCCATTTCCCGTTCCATGCTACTATGAGGGTGTTCCTCCATCCACTCACCCACTCTTGCCTCCTGCTCTCAAATTCCCATATACCGGGGCATCTAGCCTTAACAGGACCAAGGGCCTCTGCTCCCATTGATGCCAGACAAGACCATTTTCTGCTACATATGTGGCTGGAGCCATGGGTGCTTCCATGTGTACTCCTTGGTTGGTAGTTTAGTCCCTGGGATCTCTGGGGCGAGGTGTCTTGTTGGTAGATATTATTGTTCTTCCTATGTGGTTACAAACCCCTTCAGCTCCTTCAGTCCTTTCTCTAATTCTTCCATTGATGACCCCTTTGGAGACCCTGTGTTCAGTCCAGTGGCTGGTTGCAAGCATCCCTTCTGTATTTTTCAGGCTTTGGCAAAGCCTCTCAGGAGTCAGCTGAATCAGGCTCCTGTCAGCTTGCACTTCTTGGCATCCACAATAGTGTCTGGGTTTGGTGACTGTACATGGGATGGATCCCCAGGCAGGACAGTCTCTGGATGGCCTTTCCTTCAGTTTCTGCTCCACACTTTGTCTACGTATTTGATCCTGTATTTTCTTCCCCTTTCTAGGAGGGACCGAAGCACCAACAGTTTGGTCTTTCTTCTTGAGCTTCATGTCGTCTCAAGAATCTCCACAAAAAAACAGATACAATGAAACTAATAGAGGAGAAAGTGGGGAAGAGCCATGAACATTGTTAATCAGAAAGTGGGAATCAATTTGCCGTCATGGAAAAGGTATATGCAAAGAGGGGGCTGAAACTGCGACAAGAACACTTTAGTATTCTGCACTCTTAGCCATGGAGGACGACAACAACAATAACAAAAATCACTGATACCAAGTCCGTGTCAAGTGAAGGTCAGCCAGTAGAACAACCCTAATCATTTTACACTTGTAAAGTAAAATTGGAAATGAAGACACATTTTCTTTGTTCTAAAATATGCAAAAAGTTTTTACGCTAAAAGGAAACAAAATGTATAAAATTTACAAATGGAAAGATTGGAGGCTGAAACACATTAATGGTGGGAAGGCAGTGCATGTGTTCTCCACACCAAGGTCACTTTGGTGCTGAACAGGCAGTTTTACCTTTACTGATTCATATTTTTGGGCATATTTAGCTTTAGAAGTTCACATGCTATTCTTTCTGTGAATCACTATAGAAAATGAATTCTAATAAGTTTATATTTGATAAAAATAATGTAAATGAAGATTCCTGAATTAGTTGCAACTGATACCTAGAAATAAATCTTATTACCTGAGTTTCTTCTTAAATATGTGGAAGCTATCAAATAATTTTTCTATTTATATTTTAAAAATATGCCCGGCAGTGGTGGCACACACCTTTAATCCCAGCACTTGGGAGGTAAAGGCAGGTGGGATTTCTGAGTTCGAGGCCAGCCTGGTCTACAGAGTGAGTTCCAGGACAGCCAGGACTACACAGAGAAACCCTGTCTCAAAAAATCAAATAATAATAATAATAGATTAATAACTCTGAGATTTTTATACTATGTGCTGTGACCACACTCATCCCCCATTGCGACCATATTGTGTTCCATCTCCTTATCCACATAATTTCACATTCTCCTTTTTCAAACCCACTGAGTTCAATCTGTATACAATTTTCAAAAAGTCAAGAAAAAAGAAAGTCATTGAAACTCATGTCAGATTGGAAGAGTATATACTTACAAATTGCTGAACTAGAGAAAAATTGAATATATATACTTGGTTACTTTTCTCACTGAGAACATATTTATCTTTCTCCAACAATTAAGTAAAAACTAGGAAGTTATTTGGGATATAACAGTAGTGGCATTATTAAATATTTTATCAGTAAAAGAACATTTATGAAGATTCAGGTTTTAAATCCATTTTTGTAAGAGAAAAAATTAAAGTTCACAAAATGTAAATGTTTTTTCTCAAATCTATGAAGCTGTCTAGTGACAGAAGGTAATGAAGACCTGCTTTCTTTGTGTTTACATTGTTTACTTGATATCACATTTCCTAATGTATCTTGTAAATGAATGGCTCTGCTTACCATATATCTTTTTACCCACAATAACATGAATGTGCACTGAAAGGTACTGCTGGCATTCTTTCGCTAATTTGGGAAACAAAGAAATTCACAACAGCATAAAATAAAATAATAAAATGATTGTAACAAATCAAGCCAAAGAAGGAAAAGATTTTGTACAATGAAAACTTTAAGACAGTGGACAAAGAAACTGCAAAATATTCCAGAAAAATGGAAAGACTTCATATAAGATTAATATTTATTTACTATCCTCATTCAACATTATGTGTTCAAGGTCTATTAATGCTGACTTATAAAATAATGTATTGATTTTTCTTATCTTTGGACTGTTTCAGAATTAGGAATATGAGTAATGTAGTTTTTGATACACATTAAGACATCCATTTACAGCCTCATGGAAGTATGTTCAGGCTCTCTGCATTACTGAAGTCTCTGTGTTATTAAGTATCTGAACACTAGATGTTCAGATGAATGTGTCTGCCACGGCAGTCTACATTTGGGTGCCATTTGATGTCTTCTTTACCTCCTGCCTTGTTACTTCATTCTGCATTTTTGAGCTATTAGGAAAATTTTATGAGTGCCATAAGTTTTCAGAATAAACTGAGAAAGGATTTAAGGGAGAACTTTCTTAAGTTGGTCATAGGTACCAAGATAGACTGTGGCTTTCTATCATCTGATAGGAGAATTTACAGATGTCTTCCTGGAAGAGCTTCTATAAAGGCTGCCTTCTTGAAGAAACAACAATAGAGAGGATTCCAAAGAAGGGCATATTGACAATAATCCCCAAATATGATAGTACAAGAAGTCATTTCATATGTTGAACAGGAGGGACCAGGAAGAAGTCATAAGTGTATCAAATAAGATTCCAAGGGTGCAGGTTTCCAAAGGGTTAACATTCTGTCTAATCTCTGCCCCATAGTTACTTGGCAATAGCCAGGTAGATCTGACTCACTATAAAAGGGGCTGCTTGCCCTCTCCTGCTCTCTCGCTCTCTTGCTCTCTCCTGCTGTCTTTTGCTATTGCTTTCCCTTCCCCCTCTCTCCTCATTCTCTTTCCCTCTTTCTCCACATGCTCATGGCTGGCCTCTATTATTCCTCCTCCTCCTCCTCCTCCTCCTCCTCCTCCTCCTCCTCCTCCTCCTCCTCCTCCTCCTCCTCCTTGTCTTCTTCCTCTTCCTCCTCTTCTTCCTCCTCCTCCTCCTTCTCCTCCTCCTCCTCCTCCTCCTCCTCCTCCTCCTCCTCCTCCTCCTCCTCCTTCTTCTTCTTCTTCTTCTCTCTCTCTCTCTCTCTCTCTCTCTCTCTCTCTCTCTCTCTCTCTCCTACCCTCTTGATTTTGCTACCTATGCTCCCCTCCTCCCTTAATAAACTGTATTTTATACTATAATGTCATGTGACTGGTCCCTCAGGGGAAACAGATGCCTTGGCATGGGCTTGCTGAAGCATTCCCTTCCCCCATACCTCAACACACCTCCATAGAACATATCTCCCCTCTCTTTATCTTTTTATAAACACATCACATAGGGCTTTTTCCAAGTGTTTGCCATTATAATTGGCTGTTCTTAATCTCTTTCCTGTTTAGCCATTGTTATTTTCATCTAAACTTCCTCCACTAGTCTTGTACCCTCTCTAAAAATCTCTTTTAAGCTCCATTGGTACATCTATCTATCTATCTATCATCTATCTATCTATCTATCTATCTATCTATCTATCTATCTATCTTTGTTTCATATATATATATATATACATATATATTCTCATTAATTATATATAATGAGAAAAGTTATGTTATATACATACAAGACAATTAATTTGCTATGGCAGTTTTTCTAGCCTGAACGCTGCACTTTATCATGTGGTTTTTCTTCTGATACAATTATGATAGTTACCTTTTCTCTTTCAATCAATTAATACATTCCTTTACACTTACTTTCAAATTCTCAAACAATGTTTTCTTCTTGAGTAAAAAGCAGATTTTCGGGCTAACCTATACAGCATCCCTCTGTCTCTATCCTTACTATTTATATATAGTTTATAAATTTACTAGGCTTTTCAAATCATGAACAAAGGTTCATGTTTGTTTTCCTGAGTATATGTTTGTGTACAATGAGCATGCATTAGCCTGTGGAAGGTAGAAGAGTTTGCCTGATCTCCTGGAACTAGGGTTATTGGCAGCTGTGAGCTACATTGTAGGTACTGGGAACTGAACCTGGGTCTACTAAAAGAGCAATAATGATTCTCAATATGTGAGCCATATCTCTAGCACCAAACTACATTTATTTTAATAAATGTTAAGGCTATCTTATATCACAAGACAGAAACAGATCTCTTTATTCTAATTTCTGTGAGATTTGTACTTCCTGTATTTATAAAGTTAGTAGATCTTCTAATAAATCCACCTCAGGTTGCAGACTGTGAAAGTGTATGTGTGGAAAACATTAATTACAAGTTTAATTATTGTATTAATTATCAATTTTTATTAGAACATATATAAAAATGTAGTACATCTAAGTAACAATTTCAATTTGCAGGTCAGGAAGGTGAGAAAAGCTCAGCTTGGTAGTTCCTCACTGAATTTAGCAGATGGAACCTAAATCCTATCTAGTTTTAGCCATGTGGTGCATGTGATAAGCTGACATCCAGCCTGGCTTTCCTATGCAGCTAGGACTTGATGAAGGCTGCTCATCTCAAGTTTTTAATGCATGCTTGTGTGTTTGCAAGCCCTGTGAATTAAGATCACAGTCTACCATGTCCAGATAGCTCTTCTGAGCTTGGCACAAAGCTGTGGACTCCCTTTTTGAACAGGGATTTCCCTTCTTTGATCTTATCTTGGTAGCCCGAGTCTCCACACCTTCTACTTGATGAAGGTCAAGTAGTCTTTGGCAGACCTATAAGTTCAACTTTATCTTTGCCAATAAGAATCCACCTGTAAGTACCTGGGATTCCTGGAATGTCTCCCCATACAAATGAGGCACTAAAAGTAATTTAAACTTTAGCCAATAATTTTACATTCACCCTGAAAACTTCCCACTCTCCAAGGTTCATCAATAGCCCTTCCAAATAAAGTGTATGTGCACAAACTAAGATTCTAAAAGATGTGTTTCTTTAAAAGTCTTAAAGAAGGCCTTTCTCCCCCACTGCCCAGCATTCATTCCCAGCCAGATGGAGATCCTGCAGACCCCACCCTTCATCCTTTAAGCCTGGGATATGGCAGCACATGAGATGAAGGAAACAAGCATTCATATCACAGTTGACACATATAAGAGATTTTGTATCCACCCTTGTCCAATGTCCCATGACTAACAACTGTCATATAGCCTTACATTTTATTACCCAGTAGGTTATTAGCATTCTTATCAAAACTTCATGTTCCTACACTATTCTACTTTCTGTAATAGCTAACTACATGGGAAATGTGACTCAGTACTTCTTCCAAGATATCCCTTGTCTTAAATTTCTCACTTCTCATGAATTCCATAGAAGTTATACCTCAAAACATATCTGCCAGGCTGCTGGAGATGGGCTCATGGTTTTAAACTCTTTTGTCTCAAGTACTCTGATTAAGTCTTCAAGGCTGCTGTGTTTGTTATATACAGACAACTTAGTCAGCCCTTGGAATTTTTTGACACTTTCTTTAGCTCTACCATTCAATGCTTGCTTACTCTGCTCATATTTCTCTTTACGTTGTGACAGTCTTTTTTCCTACTTCTGGAGACTGAAGCAAGATCTTCATGCACACTAAGCAAGCACTGCACAAGGAGGCCCAACACCTACTAGGGAGATTTTGTCTACTCATCTCATCCTTATTGCACCTTCAGCACATGATCAGTTTTCCTTGCATTTGTATTTATCAGTGAATTTACCATTAAGTCTAGTGATTTTTTGTTTGTTTTTTTTTTAAATTTCTAGCTGTTCATTATGTTTTCTATATTTAAATATTGCATGCTTTTTAAATGTCGTTTTCTTTTAGTGAGCATTATGTGTGCTGCCCTGGCAGCTAATTTCTTTCCATTGAGAATGTGTGATTCACCCCTCACACCACCATGTTTGTCATCCTTGAGGATGAAGTGAGGACCTTTACATCTAAGCATTAAATCATCTCTTAGTTATTTCTCTGCACTCTGGTGGGTTTTTAGCATTTGTTAGCTTAGATTGAATTTTTGTGTTCTTATGAAAAAGAACACAAAATAACAGTTCTCTTCATGCTAACATGATATTGACAAGCTTTCTACCTTTGTTCTGAAAATGCATTTGACATGAAGTAATATATTATAAAAAATAATATACTACTTTCCCCCTGAATGTCCATAGGTTTAAGAGTTTTACCTTGGCTGTTTAGAATTTGAATGTCTTTGAGTTCTGTGTGAGATTGTCCCCCAAATATTTCCAGATTACTTTCTTAGTCTCATAGCATTTCATTACATACAGAATACCAGTGAACTCAAAGGTCTTTGTTTTAAAGTATTTGGGTATTTTAATTAATTAAGACATTTCGTTCTTTTCCACTATTTTTTCTCCTCAAGTTCCTCCTTTCAGAGACTTGTTGAGCCAGACCTCTAGAATCTCCCCTGAAATAGGATGCATGTGCTTTTCTGATAATGCAATTTGCATTAGCTCTGATAGTCTGATGAAATATAGTTGACTTAAAGTAGCCCAACCACACTTAGTAACTGACGGTTGTGAACAAAAACAGAACTGTGACAATAAACTTTACACTGGAAGTGAGCCAGCTACACCATTTTCCTTCACAAATAATTCATTGTATTATTTTATTCAACCAAATATGTCTTAGCATAAGATTATAAAGGAAAGGATATTCTTCAAAATTAACAAAAACCTCAGAGAAATACTTGTTTAGATAACATTTAAGGTTATTAGTTTGTAAGTTTATCTCAGAAATAATACAATTATTAGTTCTAGACTGTTTTTCTATATTATATCCAAATAAAGGGATAGGTGTGGTTTTCCATTATGACAGATATTATAAGTATGTTTATTGATTATTTGTCTTTTTTAGGCTTACTAGGTACTTTTTCTTCTAAACATCAATAGCCCAAATAAAAAATTAAAATACACCATGTTAATTTTTTATAATATATTACTTCATGCCAAATGCATTTTCAGAACAAAGGTAGAAAGCTTGTCAATATCATGTTAGCATGAAGAGAACTGTTATGTTGCCATGCTTAATGAAATACTACCCAGTGTTTTATGACTAAGGGCCCAGAAGTCAGCCCAACTGGGTCTACTTGGCTTTCCTACTTACTAACAAAGAAATTTAGCAAGTTAATTACTGCTAATTACTTTCTTTACTCAAACTGAGCACAGGAGTTATAGCAAATATTGTATGTTATGAAGACAAAATCAAACAACATATTCTAAGTTTTAGTGTATTAACTGCCACAGGTTACTACTGTAAGTGGTAGAATAATGTTGTGACATTACTAATCTGAAAGAGATATGAATGAGAGGCAGGAGAGTCTGTGACACAAAATATTTGAACTATTTACTTTACCAATGTGTTTGAGCTACAAATTAGCCAGATAATCCATTCACATTCAATAATGTAGTGTTTGCTACTAACCTCCTAAATACATGATAATGTTGTTGATATTAATTTATTCATATGAGAAGATGGTATATTGGGTAAATTGGTATTGTAAAAATCTCTATAACAATTAAAAATGTTGTAAATCGTGTATTGTAAACAATAGGAAATTCTAAGAGTTGAACACTTGAAATAGGTTGTTGGGGGAGGAGCTTCTATCTTCACTGTTTACTAGCATGTGTGAGTTCTGAAATAGTGTCAGACACCACCAACTTCTATCTAGGTCCATGTTATGTTATGTTATGTTGAATCAATTCCTAAAAGTCTTTGTCCTCATTCCTAATGATATCTCAAAGGCCCCCTTAATCTTCTTATTCTATCAATTATGGGTTTGGGTTAAGCACATGAATTGGAAGGTGCAGCAACAATAGTCTGATGCTAGCGAATACTCTCTATGTAGGGAAAATATCAAAACAAAGCACAGAAACACACCCGTGATGCTTTTCCCAAGCACGAATTCTGCAGAGGGCGAAAACATAGTTCTTTCTAATGCAGCTTCTTACACCAGTCTTAGGCATGGAGAGATGTTGTGTCCAGCAGTTGCTGTTGCTTCTCTCTCAGCACAAGGTGAGTTAGTCTGCTACAGATTCGCATTACATATTTATTGTGGTAACTTACCTTTTACTTTTTGTGCAATATAAATACAGTGGCTGTTCTTAAAAATGAATGAAAGAGAGATGAATGAATAAAGAGGGATTTCAATGTACTTGTCATGTTGCCAATCCAGTTTTTATTTTTAAGATATGTTTTAAAAATTCAAATAAAAAAATTGTGTGATGGAAGATGTTTGAAGTCCTCATTTAAAATTTTTTACAAAGATTGTCAATGGTCTCCATACTGAGACAGACATTCATAATCATTCATGTGCCTTTTTTCTCCTTTTTTATGCTTCCTTTCTATAATGTAATTTTTGATAACAGTGTGTTAAGGAATATATGAACAAACTCATATGAGAATTATCTTATCAATGACTATAAAACAATTTCTCATTCATCCATCCTTTATGAATCTTTATTCCTCTTCCTCATAATGTTAAACTATCTTCTATAAATAAATACTCATTTCTCTGTGAAAAATGTAGATTTTATAAGGAAAATAAAAGATTATAAAATGTAAGGTAATATAGGAGTGGAAAAAATCTAAATTGTATTGCTACTCCTCTTTAAATGTTTCCAGAAGAAAGGACTAGAAGAGAAGTAATTTATCCTCTGAGAGTTTAAAGTAGACAAGAAACACACACACACACACACACACACACACACACACAGAGAGAGAGAGAGAGAGAGAGAGAGAGAGAGAGAGAGAGAGAGATATGAATACAGAGAACAACTTGTTCTTAATTAGTATCAGGTAGAAGTAGATTTTATGCTCTAAATTAAGAGATTGAGGTTCCACACAAATACTGTCAGTTCACATAAATACAGGAGAACCACTTTCATGTTTATGGAGAAAAGTTCTTATGCACAAATACTACATTATATATAATATCAATTTCTATTATAATCTCGATTTTCCAAAAGTCAGTCATTTAGCTTTTGAATATTAATTCCTTTAGAGAAGACTTCAAAATTGCCAGACCAAAGCACAATATTTGCACATTTTTTTATTATGTGACCTAAGGTAGATCATTCATTTTTGGCATATTATATGCGTTTTCATAGACTCATAAAATCTCTAAACCACATAATTTGAAAAATTGCAAGTTTTAAAGAAATATTATGAAAGAAATAGAGAAGATGCACATAAATCCAGGTCCTCACAGTCCTTCTGGATTGATCTAAGATAGGAGATTTTCCAGTTTTTACTCAGTTAACACATGCAGCATGCTATAAAATTATCAGATTTACTGTGTGCACAAACATTTGTGTTGAACTTTTTAGTAACTGATGTGCTGTCAGGACATGGAGTTCAGTCACATTTTCTTTATTGATTTTAAATTTCAGCAAAATTATATCTTTAGGCATAAAAAAAGAGAAGTAGAATTATCTGACCATGAAGTGACTTCTGATTCTTATACCCGGCACTGTATAACTAGAAAGCAATCTGCATTCCACAATCATAAAAAAAACAGGTTAATTCCTGGCTCCTTAGCTCCAGATGTATGATTTAAAATGCTTCTAAAATCTATATTTCTTGTATTTAAAAAAGAAGATAATAAAACTTTGTTCTGAGATAATTTTGGATCACACATGTTTCATGTATTTTAATTTTTTCATATTTCAAAATAATGAGTTCTTAAAGCAGCTTATATATCATTTATCTACCTATCTATATACATATTTACAGACACATACATAAGCATATATTTTTTCTTTTATTTAAATACAGAAGGAATAAATTAAGTTAAAGATTTGAATTAAGCAAAACAAAGATTGACTAATGGGTGATCGAGGTCAGCTTTTGAAACTCCATCAATTAGATGGCAGAGATACTGAATTTATCTTTATAGTGATTCCAGACAGAAAGGGAAGGTAGTAATCTGGAGGGTCAAGCCTGATATTCTGACTTTATCACTCACACTAATATTAAGAGAAGAATGAAAACAGAAGAGGGGGAGAGGAAAGGGCAGAATGGGAGGAAAAAGTAGAGAGGAAAAAGGAAGAGGGCTAACATGACTGATTCAAGCCTCTGTTGTCTTTAGTGTGTCCCTCACAGTGACTGTGACCAGAGTGATTCACGAGCCTATACGTTTAGGTCAGAATCCAAAGAACCGAGTCACCACGCAACCCTGATATCTGGGAAAGCTGAACTAAGAACTAAGGTTTCTGTGCAGTGACCTAACAGCAGCTCCTGATTTACAGTCCTGACCAAAAGCTTGCTCCTCCATGCAGTTGATCATGTACACTATGCTGAAGTAAATCAGATGATGTGAAACTTCATGACACTCCAAAAACTTATAAAATGTCAGATCTTTTCTTCATTTTCTGGGTCCGGTCCAGGGAAATGCCTGGGGTAGTAGTTTCTCTGAGAGAAGCCTGTGTGCTCCCCATCATCTCTCAGGCACTCAAATGTTCTCTCAATTTTTATTCAGAGTGAAACTCCCCACCTTCCCTCTATGGTACCATCATGCTAGATGGCCACGTGTTTCTATATAGTGTGTCCCTTCCACCTTGGGCTTTCTGCTCCTTTCAATTCCAACAAGACTTTTTTGAATGGAATTGAGCTGGCTTTCTTTCTGACTTGTCTGCTGCACATCTTTTGTTGCAGATGTTAGCTTTTATTCTTCCAAGGCATTTACAGAGCTTAGTAATAATTTCATAATATTATATTATTACTATTTTCATTTAAATCTGTATTTTAGAAATTGATATAAAGACATTTCAGCAACTATTTTGAAATACTTATATTGATTTTTCAAACATTTTCATGTTCTAGCAGTTGCAGCATATTCAATTAGGGATTATTATTTTGCAATCCCTTAGGACATTTGTTTTATCAAAATTTAACTTATTTTAAAATGGCATGAGCCTTGTAAGTAAGAGAACATTACATTAGATTCAACAATATGATCTTTGATTACTATTGACTCTTGAAAGTAGATTAAATGAAACTTGTAATAGTACGTTTCATATTTCACGATTGTTTGGGTATTTTCTTATCACGTGTTTACTGTTGATAAAATACGACTATAAAATGTAACAAACTATGAAGAATAGATTTCCTTTGATAGGCTCTATTTTTCATTGCTCCCCTGGATTGAGAGAAATACAAATTCTCATTTTCAAACGAGTTTTTGTTAATTCATCACACGGCTTTAATATTTTATCACAATGTACTGAAATTGATAATATGTGGGTAGGATCAATATATATAAATATACAATCTGTGGAAACTTTAAATTCAGAATTTGATTACAAAGCTTAACAATTCTAGTGTGATCTATTCTAGTGTGTTCTTTTTTATGACCTTAGAGATTAAGGTTTTATGGTAAGGCTGAAGACCTTTCTGGTTTCAGTGGGGTTTTTTTGTTTGTTTTGTTTCTGCTTCTTTATTTGTTTGTTTGTTTAAGTCAATATATGGGTAATGTCATCCTAAACATTTGTTCCAGTTTATAGTTATGTCAGTGGCAAACCATGATGCTTTTCTTTAAATACTTTGAGGTGCAACCTCTAAGTGAGTCCTGCAAATGACCCCTTAAGATGTGACATTCCCTGCTAACTTTTTAACTGAAACTACATTTGATGTCCAGTCTCATAGAATTAATTCTGGTTAAAACATGTCCTCCCTTGACATATCATTTCTAGGACATTTTTTTCCTGAATTAAAAAAATTCTTCTTTAGGAGGTATTGTGTTCTAACTTATGGCAGAGAAAATTAATTACCATTGCTTTCTCCCTTGGAGGAGCATAATGAATGAAGCAGCCCACCATACTGTGCACATGAAACTCAATGCAGCACAACAGTTGGCTCTCCGGCTCCTTCTTTTTAACCAGATCTCAGCACAGAAGCAGAGTCTCTGGTCTTGGTACCGATTTCTTCTTGTTTGTTTGTTTGTTTTTAGAAAGGTTGGATGAAGGATCATAATTTAAACTCTCCTTTAAGTGGGACTTTACACTCTTGGGTCTCAGTTAAAGTTATTTGGCCAAAAAGTTCAAAGATGATTTTGGATTTGTTTCCTTAACAGTAGAGAATGCAGCAAGCAGCATGCTTACTTGAGGCACTGTGTTCTTTTTAAAGGTGATGGATCTTGGGTCCTGTGTTTGTGAGAACAATGCATACATGTTTTTCATTCATCCATTCACACTAGATTCATGGTGGCAACATCTCACAAATAAATGCAAGAACCACTAGAATGCTTATCACAAGCCAAGACATTGTCTTTGTATTGAATCCATTATCCTTGTCTATTTTGGGAAAACTGTTCATCTTTGGGTTATAGGGAAGGAAACTAAAGAAGTCAAAAATGATATCTGTGATATTTGCAGCTATTGTATACAGTTAGTACCAGAATTCGGCTCCATTCTTGAGAATTGTCTCAGAAGTACTTGCTTTTTAATTGCTACTTATAGTATTTTATCTTTCCAAACTTCACACTAATTCATTTACTTCAAAGAAACACCAATAACAAGGATGCTCTGATGTTACCATGTTTGCATTTCCTATCTTGCTGAAGTGGGTTTATGCACACTTAATTTTAACATCTTTCTGTGAGTAGATTTCTCTAGCCAGATTTAAGGTACATTTATAGTATTTCACAGCAGAACTACTTGCATAACATGTCTCAACATTTGCATATATTTAGTTTATCTTCAACAAACATGACTACAAATACACAATATAAACATATAACTATATAACATATATAAATATATGTATATATATGAAGCATATATACAAACACACACACACACACACACACACACACACACACAGGAGACAGGGTTTTAATGGGTAGCCCTGGTTGACCTTGAATGCATTATATAAACCTTGATTCCCCAGCTCAGGGAGCTATATTTGCTCTGCCTCCTGATTCCTGATCTGAGTGTGTCACTATGCTTAATTCTAAAATTATTTTAATGGTAAATGAATTTTAAAACATACAAAAGACCTATCTGTGAATTAATTATGTGATATACTTTTCATGTACTGAATTCCAAAACTTTGTTAAAATTACAAAAAGTCTATTTCTTATGTGACATTAGAAAACAAATAAAAGTGTGGATATAATTTTCCAAGAAACAAAAATTGTTTTTTTTTTCAGAAAAAATATTTAAATTGATTATATCCTTGATAGTAATACATATCTTTTTATTTTTATATTCATTTAATTTAAACATTTATTTATTTTTTTAATAAAAGTCTTTTGCATATAAATTATGGTTTCCAGTTTTTATCATATCCTTGAGTGTGGGAACCAGTGGTTGTCTGTGTCTATATCAGCTTCTTGTGCCCTTTCATGGGCTCTTTTCCTTCTCTTTCTTAGTTTGGTCCAATTGTGGTGTGTTAGTTTTTGTTTACATTTTATTTTATTATTCACCCTCAGAAGCCTGTTTGTTTTCTAATGAAAGACAGAATGGGCAGGAGTCTGGTTGAGAGTTGGGGTTATTGAGGAGGAATTAGGATAGAGTGTATGAAAAGAAAGTCTATCTTCAGTAAAAATTTAAAAAAGAGAGAGAGAAAATAAATATGCTAAGTGCTATGATAGCGGTGATGATAATCATTATGATAAAAGTAAGGTGAATTAAAAAGACAAACACAAAATAAAATAAAAATGTGAATATAAGGACAAATGAAAATGTTTTATGTGCTGCTTGGGCAGAGATAATACATGGCTCTTTTATAACCAATGTTGTTATATGGTCAAGAAAATAGAGTTAGAACATTGGATTAGAACACACAATTGGATTGGAAGTTTCTCACATAAGTCTCTTTCATTGTTATTGACATTGAAATTCCTGATGGAAAACAGAGCAGTAGAAGGAAAGGCTTTATTACTTATTTTGTAACTATGACTGTGTATTTGTATGTTTGTATCTGTGTATCTGTGCATACGGTGCTAAGGGTACATATGGAGATGAGAAGACAACTGGGAGGACTTTTTTCTCTCCTACAGTAGGTGATTTGGAGATTGAATATAGTTTATAAGCACTTAAATAAATTGTTTTTTAAAATATTTGTAAATATTTACCATTTTTAAATTTTAATATTTCTGCGATATGGTAAGTGATATTTTAGTAACCAAGATAGAATATTCTTTTAAAGTGTAAATTTTTATTGGATATTTTATTTATATTTCAGATGTTATCCCATTTACCTATTTAGCCCAGACACAGGAATCCCCTATCTAATCCCCCTCCTCTTGCATCTATGAGGATATGCTCCCATCTACCTACCCACTTCCAACTTTTGGGCTAATATCCAATTATCAGTGAGTGCATACCATGTGTGTTCTTTAGTGATTAGGTTATCTCATCCAGGATGCTATTTTCTAGTTCCATCCATTTGCCTAAGAATTTCTCAAATTCATTATTTTTATTGAGTAATACTCCATTGTATAAATGTACCACTTTTTTTTCCATTTCTCTGTTGAAGGACATCTGGGTTCTTTACAGCTTCTGACTATTATAAATAAGGCTACTATGAACATAATGGAGCATGTGTCCTTTTTATATGTTGGAGTATCTTCTGGGTATATGCCCAGGAGTGGTATAGCTGGGTCCTCAGGTAATGTATGTCCAATTTTCTGAGTAACTGCCAGACTGATTTTCAGAGTGGTTGTACCAGCTTGCAGTCCACCAGCAATGGAGGAGTGTTCCTCTTTCTCCACATCCTTGCCAGCATTTACTATCACCTGAGTTTTTGATCTTAGCCATTCTGACTGGTGTGAGGTAGAATCTCAGGGTTGTTTTGATTTGCATTTCCCTGATGACTAAGGATATTGAACATTTCTTTAGGTGCTTCTTGGCATTTCAAGTTTTCTCGGTTGAGAATTCTTTGTTTAGCTTTGTACCCCATTTTTAATGTGGTGATTTGGTGGTCTGAAGTCTAATTTCTGTAGTTCTTTGTATATATTGGATATTAGCCATCTACTGGATGTAGGATTGGTAAAGATCTTTTCTTAATCTGTTGGTTGCTATTTTTACCATTGATAGTTTCCTTTGCTTTCAGAACCTTTGCAATTTTATGAGGTCCCATTTGTCAATCCTTGAACTTAGAGCATAAGCCATTACTGTTCTGTTCAGGACCTTTTTCTGAAACAGCAGCAGTCATTAAATGTCTCTTCACCAAAAAAAGACCAAGACCAGTTTGTTTTAGTGGAGAATTCTATCATATCTTCAAGGAAGACCTAACACCAATTCTCTTCAAACTATTCAACAAAATAGAAACAGAAGGAATACTACCCAATTCATTCTATGAAGCCACAATTATGCTCATACCTAACCACACACAGACACAATAAAGAAAGAAAACTTAAGACCAATCTTTCTTATGAATATTGATGCAAAATACTCAAAAAAATACCAAATTCAAGAACATATCAAACAATCATCCATCATTATAAAGTAGGCTTTATCCCAGGAATGCAGGGATGGTTTTATATATGGAAATCCATCAACGTAATCCACCATATAAACAAACTCAAAGGAAAAAACCACATGATCATCTCACTAGATGCTGAGAAAGCATTTGACAAAATTCAACATCTCTTTATGATAAAAGTCTTAGAAAGATTAGGAATTCAAGGCCCATACATAGTGAAATCAATATACAGCAAGCCAGTAGCCAACATCAAACTAAATGGAGAGAAAATAGAGACTAACATGGAGACTAAAGTCAGGGACTAGACAAGGCTGCCCATACTCTCCCTACCTATTCAATATAGTACTGGAACTCCTAGCCAGAGGAATTAGACAACAAAAGGAAGTCAAAAGGATACAAATAGGAAAAGAAGAAATCAAAATATCACTATTTGCAGGTGATATGATAGTTTACTTAAGTGACCCCAAAACTTCCACCAAAGGACCCCTAAACCTGTAAAACTACTTCAGCAAAGTGGCTGGATATAAAATCAACTTAAACAAATCAGTAGCTTTCTTCTACTTGAAGAATATACAGGCTGATAAAGAAATTAGGGAAATGACACCCTTCACAATAGTCACAAATAAAATAAAATACCTTAGTGAACCTAACCAAGCAAGTGAAAGATCTGTATAACAAGAACTTCATGTCTCTGAAGAAAGAAACTGAAGAAGATCTCAGAAGATGGAAAGATCTCCCAAGCTCATGGATTGGCAGGATTAATATAGTAAAAATGGCCATCCTGCCAAAAGCAATCTACTGATTCAATGCAGTCCCTATCAAATTCCAACTTAATTCTTCATAGAGATAGAAAGAGCAATTTGCAAATTCATTTGAAATAACAACTACAACAACATCTACCAAAAAAACAGGATAGCAAGAACTATTTTCAACAATAAAAGAACTTCTGGGGGAATCACCATCCCTGACCTCAAGCTGTACTGCAGAACAATAGTGAAAAAAACTGGATGGTATTGGTACGGAGACAGGCAGGAAGATCAATGGAGTAGAATTGAAGACCCAGAAATGAACCAACACACCTATGGTTACTTGATCTTTGACAAAGGAGCTAAAACCATCCAGTGGAAAAAGGACAGCCTTTTCAGAAAATGGTGCTGGTTCAACTGGAGATCAGCATATAAAAGAATGCAAATCGATCGATTCTTAGCACCTTGTACAAAGCTCAAGACCAAGTGGATAAAGGACCTTCATATAAAACCAGAAACACCGAAACTAATAGAAGATGGGAAGGCCCTAAAATGTACATTTTTAAAAATATCATTAAAACACTTACTATTGTTTCTTATCACTTCTTTACCAGAATAACAAAAACACAATTGTATTTAAGGGCACAAATTCCACCTGTTCATATAATATTACATTTTTAATGAGAACTGTATTGTGCATCTATTTATTTTGGCAAAAGTCACATCAGTTGCATTTATTACAAAGTCCCTCTACGTGGTATATGATTTAAGTAAGATGAGCATATAGTGTAAGGCTGTTTATCCTGTGGGTGTTCAGTAAATGACATAGGAAAGAGTGATTGGCAGTGAATTCAATTCAACACGGTTGACTTTTATTGACATTTAAGGACATAAAAATGGTGAAAATATTGAATTCAATATAGAGCAGTTGTATATATTTTTCTGGAAGAATATTTTCATAACTTGATAGAAAAGAATATTTACTTTTTCCTAAATCATAAAAAAATTATGCAAAGATTGTAATTCATTACATGATATGTACTACTGTGGATAATATACATCCTCGATCTTGCTCTGAAGTCAAAGTGAAAGTATAAACCACAAAAGAAAAAGGGTTACGCTTTTAGCAAATGCTTGCAAGAAGAATTTGTTTTTTTTTATGCATGCATATAGGCTTGTGTGTGCGTATGTATGTGACAGTGTGCATACCTGTATGCTATGTGTGTTATATGGAGATAGTTGATGATAATATTTGTTTTTCTTCCTGCTTTATTAAAAATAGAATCTTTTCTCATACAATATATCATGGTTACAGTATTCCCTCCTTCTTATTCCAGTTCCTGATGGCCTCCTCTTCTGTCCATATTCACTCTCTTTCTGTCTCTCATTAGAAAAAAATGGACTTCTAAGAAATGACAACAAAGCATAACAAAACAAAATATAAGAAGATAAACCAAAAATGATCTCATCGAATTTGGAGAAAGCAAACCAACAGAAAGAAAGAGCCCAAGTGGAGGTGCAGGAATCAGAGACATACTTGTTCACAATCTCAGGAATCCCATAAAAATAATAACTTAAATCTGTAATACATTCTCAGTGGATCTTTGTCTTCTCTGTGCTTGCTGCTTCAGTCTCTGTGAATTCATATGAGCTTTGGTTTACTGATATCCTGCTGTCCTTCTGTCCATCTGGTTCTTACACTGTTTCTGGCTCCTCTTACACTGAGTCTCTTGAGTCTGAGAGGAGGGATTTTGGTGGAATTCTGGGTCTGACATGGCTGTGTAAAAGGACACAGTCCCTCCCCCCATAGCATCATCAGGCCATTGATCTCTGCATGTGCTGATGGTTGTTGTTTCCCTGAAGCTTATCTGCTGCTTTTTATTTTATTTTACTTTCAATTTCTTTTTGCAGGGAATATACTTCCCTTCTTCCATTACTCAGACCTAATCACTCCATAATAAATGAAACAGATTCAATCTCAGATATGAGGAATGGCAATGTACTGTGGAGAACAAGGAACAGATTTTCTATATGGCCCTTAGGACCATGGGAAAGGAGCTGGACAATACAACTGCAGAGCCCATAAAAGCTTACATGGTCCTTTGTAGAATTTGCTCATTTTGAGACTTGGCCATGAATGTAGAATTATATGAGGAGACACAGTTACCTTCTGGTCCAATGACTGCTGCATTATTTAGCCAGGGTGACCTTGGGACTATCAAGGATAGGGAGTTAAAGTGGTCTCAAGAAGAGGAGGCATGAATAAAAAAATCTATAAAAAAAGCAAGCAAATCAAAGATATGTTTATCTTACAGTAGAAGGGTTTGTATATGATCTAGAAACAGTCTTGAAAGGAGATTCCACGAGACCATGAAATTACTAGAATAAGGAAACAAATGTTAGAGAATTAAAAGATGTACAAGAATATAAAAAGTTAGTACTTTATTCTTCTAGTAGCTTGAAGGATTGAAGATCCTATTTACTTACATATATTTTAAAATTTTGTAAGAAATTATTTTAATCTTGATAGCCTGTCACTGTTCTGTTCTTATATGAAAGTTACTAAAGACTGCCATTTGCTGTACTAGTAAACCACAAGCCCTATCTGTGCTCAGCTACCCATGAAGAACAGGCTGTATAAAACTACAAAGAAATGAGCTTTTGCTTTGTGTTTAGTTTCTGTTTTCAGGAAGCTGAGAACTAACGATCTGGGATTCATAACATTTATGTAAATTTGAGAATTTCAAAAAAAAAATATTAACAATGATCAAAGCCTGGATGATGTAGCTTTAGCAAATAAAAGATTGGCTCTCTGGTCTGCAGAAGGAAAAAGAATGAGAAGAGAGAAGGCAAAAAGAATGAAAATGAAGGAAAAAAGGAGAAGAAAGAAAAATAATGTGAATCATCAGAGGAAAAGAAAGCATCTGAACTTACAGTTTGCCTCTACTGCTGACTTCAAGTCATTGTTGAATTAGGAGCACTCCCATTCCTACCTTTCTCAGAACCTTCCTCAAGCTGAGACTGGACCTTGGTAATGGAGCTATACCATTGAGTCTTTTTGCATAATGTCTGGGTGTGACTCTATATTTGTACCCATGTGATGTTGAAGGAAGTTTCTTTGAAGATGGCTGCATAAATCCAGATACTGAGATATAAGTATAGCAGGACACCATCAAGATTTATTATTTTATCAATTTATAAAAGACATCACTGGTGTTTGGTTTTACCCTAGTTTTCTGGGCTATCCAATCTCTGCTTCTTGGTCATTCAAACAGTATGAAGTATGGGTTCCATCTTCTGGAGTGGGCTTCAACTCAAATTAGACATTGCTTAGTTACTTACAAAAGTTCTGTGCTACCATTGTCCCAACATAATTTTCAGGTAGAACATTACTATAGATCAAAGACTTTTTGACTGGCTTGGTGCTTACTTTCCTGTTTTGGTTGCCTGCAGAGTATCTCCCTGTACCAGATCCCTGTCCTTACTCTGAAGCTTACATACCTGTTAACATCATATGATAACTGAAGAAGAAGTTAAAGGTTAAATTTATATTGCGATTTAGAGAACAGAATTTTATTCAAAGGCTGTCTAGATTTGAATCTTTTGGGTATAGTTTGTCCTGGCTTTACTCAATTGGCTGGAAAAGGCTTTTGTTTTTATTATTACAGATTATCTAAGGAATGTTTAACTGTAAATCACTTTAGAGCACTAAACTTTGACATTGCTTATTTCAGCATTTGTTGGATTAAAGGATGTCAGAGACACTGAATAAAAAATATTACTTCCAAAAATAAAATACTATAGATAATAATAAAATTATAATACAAATAGATAATAATAAAATTAGAATACAAAAGACAAAATCACATGAAAGACATTTCAAAATATGGCAATTTCTAAATATAAAAATAATGTCCTAGATAGAAGATGAAACCATTAAACGTGATCTTAGAAATTGCTAAGAAAACATCAATGGAAAGTAAGAATAAAAGTCTCAAGTATTAAAATGGTCATGTAAAAGTAATTCAATAGATATTGATATGGTAGAAAAGCATGTTCTAGTCTTACTAATAAATGCAAAATTAAGAGAAAAATGGAAGAATCATTGTGGTATATTTGAGGCTATACCTGTGTGCTTAGTGTGGTACCATTCTGAAAATGCATACAATTAAAATTCAGCATTTATATTTCAAGGACTAAAAATTTCTAAATATTAACCTAAAGTCAGCCTTGGACAATGTGCATTCTTTGAATAGTGAGTGTATGACATTTATGTAAATACTGAAGCAGACATTTCTCTAACACTGGGCTTGCTGTACATGTCAAATGATGAATCTCACTGTGTTTGTTGCACTTAACTGAACTCAGTAAGACTGAACTAGTTATCAGAGCCCTCAGATGAAGTATCTACCCAACATAGCAGCTTCCATCACAGGCCAGAGAAAAGTAGGGGGTTTTCTTTTAGGAAACAGTATGGGCTAAAGAGAAACAGATGCAATTTAAGCAGCTCCCCAGTGTTCTTGCTCTTCAATATGTCACAGTGGGTGGGAGCTCTCTGCCATGAATCCCTTTCCATCTCCTTGACAGAAGCATGTCAAAAGAAACAACAAAGGTATCTCTTAATGCCTGCTGCAGTTTAGGGGATGAAGCTGTTCATCCTGATGGGTAAAGAATAAAGCCTCAGCCTCAAACAGGAGGAATGGGTTTTCTTTCCCTGGATTTTTTTTTTTTTTTTTTTTTTTTTTTTTTTTTTTTTGCCTGAAAAGAATATCAGGTTTTTGGAAGTCTGTATTTTAGAGTTAAGACCTGAACTATTCCTGGTGTATAAGTAGAAGTTTTTAGGACTCAACATGATGTAATCAAGGTTAAAGATGTATGGTAGCTTTGAGATGCTGGTACATCAAAGGGATCTGGTTAACCTATTTCCAAAAGAAACTAGAATTATGCGTGCCTGACATATAAAGGGTGACATTTTCCCTTTTAAAGGGCTCCAGTCTTCTAGATGACAATTGATCGATGAAAAAGAAAGACAAAGGCTCCCTTATTAGTCCAGTTAACTTCATAATAATGAAACTTAACTTGTCCTATGACAACTCAGATGAAATTCACATTTAACATCCAAGCTCTTGGTGAAAAATATTCAGAGGAAAACTTCCAGGAAGTGCCACCCAGGTAGCTTAGTTCATATTAGTGCTGTGCCGGTCATTCTCACTGTGATGTGACCAAGTGATAGAAAATCCCAGAGTTTCCTTGTTCTGGGTAAGATTTTAGTAATAACATGATTTGCAGTGATGGTAAAAAGGTAGTGCTTCATGTACATATGAAACTTCACACAATAATGGATAAAGAAAACAGCTAAAAATGGTGAGCATGGTGATGGCTAATCCTGACAATGGAAATCACTGCTCAAAGAAGCTTCTTTTTGCAACAAAAGGGATTGTTATTATTGGGATCCATAACTGGTCAATATGCAAAGCTAGCTGACCATTGGTTGTTAAATAATTGACCATTTGCTAAAACTGCAATACAGTGCCTACCCAGAGGCTCAGAGCAAATGGAGAAACGAAGGTCAGGGATAATATCAGCCAGAGATTCAGAACACCAGCTGTGAAATATTGCTCTTTAGACAAGATAGAGAAATTGAACTCATAAAATCTCTAAATATGGTTGCCTAAACAGGACCTGCATAATGTCAGCAGCAGCTGAAATGCTAAAGTAGACAGGGAAATTCCACAAGGCTTCCTCCTGTATAAAAAGCCATAGGTGGTCAATAGCTGCTAAGAGAAAGAGAATTGGTTTTCTCTATGGAGAAAACCTTGCATAGGTTGTCTAATTCTAAGTAGTCAGCCATTGGCATAGGCACATATAAGCATTGTGAAATGGACTTAATAGGTTTTATATACATATATGTAACAATAAAAATTGAAAAACAAGTTGTGAATTTGGGAGAAACTAGGGGAACATGGAAAGAATTGGATGTGAGAAAGGAGATGTAGATGCTTTGTACATATATACAGTACTCATAAAAACATGGTGAATCAGGATGAATTTTCTATTTTTTTGAGCAACTATTGACTTGTAATTATCGAGTATATAGAGATGACTCCCAATTTCATGAATAGGCATAACTTACAATACAGCCTTAGAAATGTTCTAATAGACTCAAGTAGACAATGGAAATGGTCAGAAAGAAAGCACTGGGAGCTGAGGAGGTCCTAGTCAGTAAAGCACTTATTTCAAAGCATGCACATGAGACCTGTTTTCATTCTTAGAACACATGTGAAGAGCTATGCTTGAGCCAGCTAGATGACTCAGTAGATTAAGGCATTTGTTGCCAATCCTGACAAAATAACTACAGGGTAGAAGGAGAGAACAGATACCCACAAGTCATCCTCTGGCTCCGCTTTCATGCCATGTAGCATACATCCACACATCTATAATCACATTTAAATAAATAAATATATGTAAATATGAAAAAAAACCTAGAATTGGCAGTATGGACCTGTTTTTCCAGTGCTGAGGTAGCAGAGAAAGGGATATCCTTTAGGCCCATAATCCAGCTATCTTATTGAAAGAGTAAGATCTAGGTTCAGTGAGAAATACTTTATTAAAACAACAACAAAAACAAATTCCATGATGGAAGAATAACGATCCTCAATATCCTGCCTGATGGCCACATGCAACTACACTTATGTGAACACTTATGCACCCTCAAGCCATAGATGAAGACAGATGACTCACACAGATGAAGACAACCTCACACACACATAAGGGAGACAGTGATAGCTATACATAAAAAAGGGACAGAGAAGTGGTGGTGAGAGATGGAAAGAG